>NC_141237.1:25000-610000 GCF_054856515.1 Filicampus tigris | reverse complement strand
CTTTTGTTGGACACGTTTCATCTTTGCAATCCTTTGTTGCCTTCATTACGTTTGGTGTCGCGTGCACGGCAGCATTGCTAATTTGATTTTCCATCCGTAATCAGCGTCTCGTAGGGGCGCCGTAATTCAAAGTGGACTGACGGGACAATTGGTGGACTTTGATTTGCAGGGACGACGCGGCTCTTCGGCTCACCTCTGAAGCCGCTCGGGACAGCGTGACACAGCAACCACCCGCTCGGCTCCGTCCGTTGCGCTCGCTCGCTCGCTCGGAAGTCAAACACAACCGCACAGTGGTTGTCAACGTGTATCACTAGCGCTATGAAGGATAAAAACAAAGCAACAACAATACTTACTGACTGTTATGCAAACAAGAATTAGCAGCAATTGAATAGTTCAAACAAAAGCAGACCTCCCTCCATTTTTGTGGGGTGGGGGACTGCGTGAATTTAGCCAAACAACTTTCTAATTTTAACTGATTCATTCTACCGTTTTGTTTGCTTTTGCTTTTTCAAACTGCGTGCTTGCTGTCACAGTTGCTTACAAGATGAAACGGTAGTCTCATTTTTAGGAATACAAGGTCTGCGCCGTTGTATGGAGCAAAAAAAGCGTCTCTAGATAAGCGCCGAGCGAGTAAGAACACCCAAACAGGGCCGCGTATAGCATGCACGCTACAAATAGTAGACACAGGGAAGAATGTCACGTGCGGCAAGCATAGTCAGCAGTATCGCAAGTAGCAAATGCCTCTCCCAAAAGTGCCCTGGGAAGACTTTTGGAGGTTTTCGAGGAAGCAGGGAGTACCTTTTTCCAACCTCAACAAAAAAGGATTTCCAGCCTCCCCCGAATCAACGGCCGCGTCAAGGACTGTTTCTGTGAAAGCCAAGAGGACCCCCAAAATCACAGGCAGGCAGGCAGGCACCTCGGTTTTAAGGACCGGCGTGTGCTACTAATATTGCCGCCTGGGCTCCCTCTAGTGGCACATGAACTCATTTAAATACAGCTTGCTAGCGCTCAACACGTTTGACATGAAGGCCTTTTTGTCACAGCGCATCAATTGAGTGGCCATGGTGATGTTCCTCCGGTGGCCATCAGGGGGCAGTAGTATAAGAAACACGGACGGATATCCTGATCATTCGGGCATCCGACACAAATAGGAGTTGTTCTATGCAAAAGATAAAGAATATATGAGCGACTACTCTTTTCTTGTCTGTCTACAGGTCGGATTGTTGACTACTTTATGTGCTCTGAGCTCACTGCCACCTTACAGTGCTCGTATGCACTCTCGAGTCAAAGCAAAAAAAACAAACAATTTCCAGCAAGTTGGCTCACTCGTGTCTCGAGGCACCAGTGTATGCTCAAGATGGGCTTTTATCTGCTTGCATAATGAATTACATGGGGGGCGGGAGGGTCGCAAACGTGCTCGTTTACCATCACACGTTTCAAGTATCACGCCATGTATTTTGCAGGGCGTCTTATCCCCCGTCAAAACAAAAACGCTTACATCGTCAAACTCGTGCCATTTTTGGGGGTTTCTTTTTCCAGCAGGTTGGGTGGTGGCGCATTTTATTCACAGCCGTGTCCAACTCGTATCGGTGACGCTAATCTGAACGCGTGCGCTCATCCTGTCCTAAAAAAGACAAGCGAGTAAACGTGTCGCATTCCGTCGCTTTGGCGGGGGGCCCGACAGCCCGTCGCGGCGCTAATCTCGTTGGGGATTTTCAAAAGTGCTGCGTCCGCGCCAATGTGCGGATCGTCATGTGTGCCGCGTTTCGGGAGGGGGTGGGCTGGGGGTTGGGGCTGCGCTGATGTCATGCAAACCAGGGGACAAGTTGTACCGTGGCCGCCCGCTGACCTCGTGTGGAAGCTTCCAAAAGAGAAAGCCCACAAAAACAACCGGAGATGCGAAATAAAGCGGTACTCATCATATCGCGCGGACTTCGTGGCCTCGTGTGTGTAAAATCATTGATTTTATGGGCTAAATACATCATGCGACATTCAAAGCCAGGAGCCCAAGTGGGGAAAAAAAATCAACTGTCGGTTGTGGAAGTGAAAATATGACAAAATGTATTTTCACTTGCACAAAAAAAAAAAAAGTCTTTTGTTTGCAGCAACTGTTGGGGACAGACGAGCACGTCCTGTGACGAGCAAACGACAAGGCTTTGACCCACCGAGGGGCGAAATCCGAGCGCGGCAATCTCAGATTCCCGAACCCAAAATAACTTTCATCGTAGCGTCGAAGCGTCTCGAGATCCGCGCGGCCCGCTAGACACAATCGGTGGCCGAAGGGCCTTTTTGCCTTTGGCGCTTCCCGCCAGGCGTGGCCGGCGTCACACGTGCCGGACAAACCTTTCCTCGTGGCGGCACGCTGGTGTTGCGGCGTTGATGTGCGGCACCGCCCGCCCGCCAGGCAGCCGGCCAGGCAGGCCTTGGCTGGGCTTGGCCCCCACGAAGGCCACCTTCTCAAATTCAGACTTTCCCACTTGCATGGTGAAGATCAGCAAACTAATGGCCTGGAAATATCAGACAAGAAACTGAAATGCAATTTTTACATGCTGCAAATGTTTTCCGTGGTTTATCCTCACTTATTCAAGAATTTTGGGCGTTATTGTTTTTCCCCCCACTGCAATTATGATTATACGCAGCATTTCACTCTTGACGGGGCGGTCCCAACGGGGGTCCACTGTGAGAGCCCCCAAGAAAGCTCGAGTTGTTTTTGCACACCAGCTCCAGATTTGGAAAAGCAAGAAGGGCCTCTGCCTACTTGTCCGCAAACACACACATTGGCGGCGTACGTATCGACAGTCTTGTTCAGCCGCCAAGTTGACACCTGTTTTCACACTAGCGACCCGTGTTTACAGGTATTTATGGAAGGGCATGCGCCCCCGCCCCCCCCCCGCGCCGCAAAGCGCGCGGTGTCCCGTTTAAGCCGCACGCCGTAAATCAACGCGTGGCTAGAATACGGCAGGCCCCGAGATCAACGGCGTCCTGTCGCGTCCCGCAATGCCGAGTGGTCGTTGGGCTCTCGTTCGAAATGAACAACCGTGCGAAATTCCAGACCAAGACGCAAGTGTACAGTTGAGCCTTGAAAGGAAATTCAATTGCAGCATTACAGCGCAATAAGTGATCAGGTGTCAAGATTTTGACAGAGAATCAATTCCGGTATCGGCGCGAGTGGTATCGGACCGTCGAGATTTTGCCTTCAGTATCGCTCCCGTTGTCTGCAAGGCCACTGAATGCTACTTTGCAGCCTTTGTGTTCCAGAACCCAAACATTTCTGTGTCACCAATCCATTGGAGTATCAAAAGAAGAGGCATTGTTGTCAAAATGTTAACGGCGGTTAAGCAATCAACAGTACTTTGCAGCATTAGAAAACAATAACAGCTCAAATACTGCCATTTCGTCCTGCGATCCGATATCAGGACACCGAGGTATGGCTCTATTTCGGCGCGCAACCAACCGCCCCAATTTTCCATAATACAGAGCAACGACGGAGGAATTTGACCTACCCAACGTTACTCGGCCGCACGAGAGTACAAAATGTTTTGCTTGCGGTATCGAGAAGGCCTGTATCGGAGTATGGATATTTTGCGTATCGATCCACCCAAAGACAACAAGCTGCTTTGCAACATTAGAGCTCATAAGAGTACAAACATCCAGACTGCGTACGCATAATCGATAACAGATCAAATATCAATATTAGGTCCCAAGTGCCACTTAGTACTGACCCCCGCCCGGCCGCATTTGCTGCAGCACAGAACGGTGGCGGTTCAAATGTCGATATTTTGCCTCAGGCATCGATTTGAGTCGGGCGCAAGCGTATTCCTCGATCGACCCACCCAACGCTCGACTTTGCGACGTGACGGCGCAGCGACAGACGAAATATCAATCATTTGTCCCGCAATACGATATCAGTCCCCCCAAAAAGACAATCTTGGGCTATCCATTTTGCAGGACGGACCGAGCCAACACAACTCTGCTCAGCACGACAGTCCGCATTTTGCTTTGGGAATCTATTGCGGCGATAGCGAGACTAGCGCTCAAGTATCAACGTTGTCATACGCACGTAGCCGCGTAGACGGCCACGATGCGGCCTTAGCGCTCAGTGGCCGCCCGAAGGTGGAAAATGCGTCGCAGGTGCGAGGGGCCGCACCCAAGGCACTCATTGCGCTTCGCTTCTGTTTGCACTAAGCGCCCGTTTCATTTTGTGAGCAGCAAAAGTGCCTTTCGAGTGGCCCAAAGAGCAGACCACTGGGGGGAGGGCAAGAGAAACAAAAAAAAAAAAAAAAGGAAAAAAGCTGATCCGATGAAGCCAAAGCCGGTGGCCTGCTTTCTGCTTTTTCGGACGCAGATCAAACCAAGACCTTCGAGGAAGACCGAAAACGACAAGCTGACATGCGCACTGGCAATAAATGGGCCGCATGACAACTTTTCGCCCCCTGAGTGTGAAGAAAAGACAAACATGAATATTTGAACGCTCACTCCTCTTCCCGACATGAAACGACGCCTTGCTAGCATTTTTTTTTTTACCGGTGCGTCCATGCACACCTGGTGCATCGCATCTTTGCCGAGCTAACGCTCAACCGCACCGCACTCCCGGTTTGATGCTGGATTGCAACGTGTGGTCCTTAACCATCCCTTTACGCTAGGCTAACAACAAAGACGCACACAAGCGAAAGGACTTTTTCCCCCCAGCCCTTGAGGAGTTGACCTGACCCCCAAACGACATTTCCGCTTGCGTCTGTGACGGCAGGCGCAGCGGTTGTCAAACGCACACTTTGCAAGCCACTGTCTCCTAGCAACAGCATGACGGAGATGAGGAAGAGGGTGATGAAGACGAGGAGGGCCCCAGCAGGCGTTTTTTTCACCCTGGGTTAAACCGAACCCCGCCTCCAAGTTCTCTTGTCCTCCACAAAAGCAACCTGATGAGCTTTGTTTTGAAAAGAAGACATTTCCAAACTTGCTGCCGATTTTTGGACCAAACCAGGAACCGCATCGACGTCTACTCGTTCTGCGGTGCCAGTTTCGAGCGACGGGCCATTTTTGAAGCCGACGTTACGACGAATGGATTCCGAGAACAACGGCGGGTAGCAGCCCTCCAATTTGTCTCCAAGAGGCCAAAGGGCTTCTTTTGAGTGGCTTCCAATGTGGAAGCGCTCAAGGCGAACGGCAAGTCCTCAAGTGCCGCTCAAGACAACAACAAAGCGAGCGGCCCAAAAGTGCTATGGAAGAGAGCTTGAGCGCATTATCACGAGCGCGCAGCCAACTTTGGCGGGGGGGCGGGCGGTTGTGCCGGCTCCCGCAGCAACGAGCGTTAGGCGCTATCTGCTTAGATTAGGCCGCCAGCAACGCGACCGTTGACGGACAAACAAACGACACCGTGGCCTGGCCACGGGCACGGCGGGCGGTCGGTCACCCGGCACATCAGCACGCGCGCGTCCGCGAGGTCTCTGCCGTGAATAAAACATGCGGCGTGCAGGAGGAGGCCTGCTGCATTATTTATTCGCTGGTGCTGATGATGAGCCGGGGGGGGGGGGGGGGGGGGGTGCAGTGCCGGGAGGGTGCAGCCGGGTGCCAAAGAGCGCAAGGCTGCAAATTTAGCACCGTGAGCAACCACCAGGCACAAAAGGAATAGTCGCAAGTTGCGGGGTTTGCTTTGCTTTTGGGGAAATTGTTCTTTTTCAAATGCATTTTACATTGCGGTAAACAAATGGCAAAATGTTTTGGTATTTTTCCGAGGCCGGCCGCTTTGCCTCCTCACGAAGGAGCGAGCGTCGTTTGCGTTTGGGCCCCGTTGGAAGGCTGAAGTGCATTTGGCCACGGTGCCGTTGTGCTAACTGGCACGCTAGCAAGCAAGGTGATGCGTGACGGCGGCGTCTGCTTGATTTCACTGCGTCTCCACGGACTTCGCCCAAGGAGCTGAGGCGGCACTTTCTCTCCTCCTCCACTTGCTCGCTCGTGAAAAACGCTCCCGTCAGCATCCGGCAGTCAAAAGGTGATGCTGCTGCTCCACCTGCAGGCCTGCGGCACAGCCAGCAGGGAGGGGAGGGGAGGGGAGGGGAGGGGAGGGGAGGGGGCGCTTGTCGGCTAGGCGCTGCCGTGCGGCCTTCCTCAAGGACGCCACCAAGGAGACCAAAAAGCGTCGTCAGCCAAGCAAGCACATTTGTGTGCATGACCTCCCGATGGCACCACTTCAGATCTTTTTCTTGCCATCTTGTGGGTTAAAAAAGCATCACGGGTCCCCTGCGCGCACACACACACACACACACACACACAAGTGTAGTCAGCGGCGGAGCGAGGCGTTGGCCACGGCCAGCCCACAAACTAGCAAAAGATGTCGCTAGCCGTGCCTTTGGTGCCCTTTTGGCTTTTGGATGCGGCATCGTGTCCGTGCCGTGCTACTCGGCCGCGGTCGAGCCAGCGTCAGCGCAATCTCCAAATGAGCTGAAAGCAAACGCCTTACAATCCGCGGTCAGAAAAGAGCGGCTGATTCTCAATCCGAATCGTTCCCGTCACACGCTAGCTAGCAAGCAAGCAAGCAAGCAAGCGGCATGGCCGCCAAGTGAGCCTAGTCACGCTCGCGCCACATCTGGGCTCGACGCGGCCACAATACAAGCAGGAGCCGAGCCGCGCTTGGAACGGTGACGTCTCTTTACGTCTTTTCCCATGCGGCCGGCTCGAAGGAATGGGCCAACGATGGCAGCACGCAAATCGGCGTCAGCTGCCATTGTTGGCTGATAGCCAGCACATTGGACTGGAGGCAGAGCAAATGGCTTCATGAGGCCAAAGGTTGCTTTTGACTTGACTTGATCCCGCTTGTCTCATGAGCCAGGCAGCCGACACGCGCGCACTTGACTGCGGATGCTATGAGGAACCATGACTTGGCAGTACCGGACACGTCTGCTTGAGGCTCTCCGACCTGCCCGCCGCTCGGCTTTTACACACGCACCCCCCCCCCACACACACAAAACTGATGGCAAAGGGGGGCAAAGTGTCACAAACAGTTCTGACATTGGATTTAGATGGAAAAAAAAATCCTTTGTCTGCTCACGTGACAGTGCAAGTAAGCGCGTAGCGGCAGCGGAAGCTACAGTTGAAGGGGGGTTGGGGGGCGCGTGTCAGTGTGACAGAGTCCATTTCCGTTTCGGTAGATGATTGGCGTCAATGTTATCATCTTGCCTTATTGTTTGATTTGATTTTCGTAATCCTAATTTGAATGCAAGAATTCTGCTGATTTCAGTTCCGAGGTGCTCTTTGCCTATTGCAATAGAAACAATCCACTGGCGTGATGTATTTTTAATTATTTTGTATTTTTAATTCAAAAAATGACAAGTCACTTTTTCCCTATGTAGTTACTTTGTCACAATGTACAATCTGTGGTTTTGGCATCTTTTTTGCTGTGAGTTCCTATTTTATTTTTATTTTTTTCAATTTGTATTTTTAATTTGATTCCATTTTAATATTTTGTCCTCCATTTTCAGCTTGTACTTTATTTTGTATGTTTCCCTTTTACTTTAGTTTTGGTTCTATGCAAACTTTTGTATTTTGTTATTTTCTATGACACTTTTTTCAAGTAGGACTTTTGTTTTGTATTTTTTTTTGTTTCAGTAACTATTTCATGTGTGAATATTTTGTCCGATTGTGTTTATTGTGCCCATATTAAATGCGCCATGAATAAAAGCAAAGCAAATGTCTGTGGAAAGCTCCAGAAACAAAGGCAGCATTCAGTTGTGTATGTTATTCTTTTTTTGGGGGGGGCTGCGGCGAGTGGATGAGTTTAGAGGAAGTGTCGGTCAAGTGTAGCAACACTTTCACTGACTCGGACTTCCTGCAGAGGCCCTCAGAAAAACGGAGCAAGCCCCGTTGGAACACCCCCGCCGCCCCCACCACCACCGCGAGAGCCGTTACTCTTTTGACATGACTGATTAACTAAGACTCCCCGATTAAAGCAACGTGCAGAAGGAAGTGGGATTCGGGGGAGGGGTGGGGGCGGGTGTTCTGCATCTGTGTGTATGTGGGAGGTGGTTTTGGGGGCAGGGGGGACGACAGTTGCGTTTCCGAGAAAAGCTAACTTGTCTCGCCCCCCCAGCAGACGGATGAGCCAACGTGTTGGCGGTCGACGGGCAGACGGAGGCCGTCGGCTTTTTTTCACGTTTTTGCTGGGAAGGAAGCGACAATGCGGAAGCAACGTCTTCATCCTGACAAAACAGAGCGACGCTTTGTGGAAAATGTCACCGTCGCAGCTTGAAGAAGGCCACCCAAAAAACTCCATCAAATGCAGCCTCCTTGGAGCCAATATGGCGGAGGCACACCATTTTCTTTCCATTTGCATTTACTGTCGCTTTAGGAGGCTGCATTTGAAGGCCAATTCTATCCCGGTCAGAAAGCTCCTTAAAAATGTTTGTAGGTAGAGACGTGCTAAATCGCAGGTTGGAGGCTTCTGAGTCTATTTTTTTGTTTCGGAGGCTACATTTGAAGGCTGATGCCAGGCAAAGGCTGTCCCAGTCCTTCAAATGCACTCTCCTCGTACTCAAAGTTGAAGAACGAAGGATCAGCAAGTCCAAAGTGATTGGCGGAGGCGGCGTTTGAAAGCCAATAAGGTCACAGCGCCTGACGAATTCCGTCCCAATCCTTCAAATGCGGCATTCCCAGCTGGACGGGGGGTGTCCAGATTCACAAGCAGCATAATTTGGAAGCTGCAGTTGAAGGCCAGTGTTGGACTCATTTCTTCCAATCTGGCCTTCTTTGGGTAAAGAGTGTTTTTTTTGTTTGTCCCCCCCCCACCCCGAACGGTCATAACCACGTCCAAATTGTACGGTTAAGCTCATCGACGACGGTCGGGCAAAAAGACGGCATAGTGGCAATGACAAGACAAGTTGGTAAGGCAACACAAGTGTGTCCCCCGAAGGACGTGCAATTCAACACGGATGACATTTCCTCCTTCCTCTCCTCAGTGCGTGTGTGTGCAGGGATGCTGCAGTGGGCCACGCCCATCCACGTTCTTCAGAGGGGGGGGGGGGGGGCAAATGGGAGGGAAAATGCTTGCGCAGCTCAGATTGAAGAGCGTCGACAAAATCTCTTGGACAAATTCTCCTTTGAAGGAAATGTGCCACAACGGTTGTTTCAAACTCAAAGGTGCAGACTTGTCGCGTCTTTTCAGGCACGGCTGCTCCGCACGTTTTTGTGGGTCCGCCCACAGTCAAACTGGCTTCGGGGCCTGCGGAAATGCTCAAAACAAGTCACGTCATCGCACCGGACGTTTTGGTGGCTCCGCTCATGGTAGATATGGCGAGCAAAGTTTCCCGCGAAGGACCTGCGCCAATGGTCCCAACGACTTGGCAACTTTAAAGCAACAAGCTTTGTGCTTGCCGCACGCAAAATTGCACTCGTATGAGAAATCACAAAATGTTGTTTTCCCTTGCGGGGACAAAAACGCAAAAGCCCCAACAATGATTGTTGTAAAAAAGAACAAGCGTCCACCTTTTAATTCCTCCACTGACTTACAGTCTCACTTCTCACTTGATTTTTTTGCACACATCACAGTTTTAAAAGTCGGCAAAAACAAAACGCAACCCTGAAAAGAAAGGTTCATCATGCGCAAATGACTCCAAATCGGAAAGGGTACTCTTCAATTTGATTGCCTCAAGTACCGTTTGGACCACAGACAGACAGCAGACATTTGACACGCACGCAACACAGCAGTCAAGCTCAACCCAAACGCCGCTCCTTATTAAATAGACACAACAACAAAAAACGCAATCATCATGCACACGTCGTCGTATTAAATAACAAAATCAAACAAAAATAAGATATACTTCTCCATATAGTTCTCTCTCTTTGAAATTGTGTTCAAGTCCAAGCATTCGCTCTCGTCCGTCCCTCAAAAAGAAGGAAAAGACGCGTCTTCCTTTTTTCAAATTAAAAAAAAAATGGCGGCAGCAGCAGCAACGACGCTTGCGTTAGCTGCAACTGTTGCATGGCTCACTCACAATGGAGTTCAGCGACACAAAAAGACGTTCATGGCGGCAGTAGCACTTTGCATGACCAAAAGAGGGCGGAGCTGCAGCTCTTCTTCTCTTTGAAAAAGAAGAAGGACAAAAAAACAAAAAAAAAAAACAAAAAACAAAAACAAAAAAGCCTACATTCCGTGTCCGGCGGGCGGCACGCAGCAGGCAGGCAGGCAGGGTGCCGGGCGGCTACTGCAGCATCAGCTTGATGCTCTTGTTGGTGGACTCGTCGTTTAGATGCTTGGTGGTATACCTGAGAGGATTCAAAATGACAAGCGGTGACCGACCGAGCCTCGCCGGCATCACGGGACGTTGGGCGAGCCAACGCTAGCGAAGCCCGGCCGGCCGGCCCGCTCCCGCAAAACGGCCAAAGCCGGCGCCTCTCTCTTTGGCCGCCCACCCGCGACCGCGACTATTCGATTCCTTCCCGTCTTTCTCGGAAGCAATCGGAGAGCGTTTCTAGCACCGGCCCGCCCTCGAAGTCAAAAGCAGCGGAAAGTGGCCGCGCGGAACCAAAACGGCAGACTTGCTGTGTCTTTTCTTCAGACTTTTTGGTGGCTCGACTCACGGCGGACACGCCTATCAAAGTGTACGTTGCGATGTACAACCGGGCGGGGGGAGGGGGATGCATTGTTAAAACCTTTTCAGCTTTTACGAGTCATCCAAATTGGCCGCCGTGCTCCTTCCCCACGCACGATTTGGTGTCATCCATCCGTCAAGTTGCAATATGCGCTTCAAACTTTCTACTGATGGGAGCAAACCTCGAGGAGGCGTTTGAGGCGGCTCTTATCAAGGACATCTTGAAGAGCGACGCAAAATGGCCGACTAGCTGTGCCTTCGTGGCTTCTTGAGACCTTCTTGTTCAGCCCTACCAAATGTCTTGCCGCCAAGTGAAAAAGACTTCGGGGGCCGCATGTTTGGAAAACATTTGGGCTGCTGCCGTTTGCCTTTCAAGGATAGGCGAAAACGGACCCTTCGAACCAAACGGACGCACCTCCTGCCTTTCGGCCCGTGGGTTTTACAGTTTGTTTCCTTTGGCTGGTCTACTCAAAGACACGCCTAGCAAACCTGATGTTTCAAAGAGGGTTTGCGGGTCATTCGTCTTTGAAAGACTTCTGGAAAAATCACTCAAATGTTCACGATAATGACAACGGCCATTGGCAAGCAAAACAGCAGCCTCGCCGGCTCTTTTTTGTACGCCCTGGGGTACATTTGGGGCACATGCTCACCAGGATGACGTTACGAATGTTCAAGGCTCCAAAAAACAAAAAAACAAACTTATTTTTGGGCCTAAGAATGATAAAGAAGAAGAAGAAGAACGCAAACACATGGGTCATGGGGCGCGGCCGTCAGATGAGATGTGATCATTTTGAGGCCACCGCAGAGTGTCGATGTGCAGACGACGCTGAGACGCAGCAAATTTTGGAAGCATGTTAACAAAAGGGGGCGCGTGGTTCCTTTCTGACTCGGGCCGACTCGGACCTGCCGGACGCCGGCGCTTACCTGAGAGCGTTGAGGAGGCCGTCCACAGTGTTGGGAGGCTGCTCCTTCAGCACCTTGATGCAGCCCTTCATCTGGAGGCCAACAACACGAGCGCGAGCGTTAGCGGCGGCCGGCGAGGCGGGCGGGACGGCGGCTTCCCTTCATACTCACGTCGATCTTTGACGATTTGGCGAAGGCTCCGACGGGATGGACGTAGTCGTAGAGGATGATGACGCCCACCATCACCCGCAGGCAGAAGGAGACCGTGTCCTCGCTGGCAAAGCGGCTGCGATATTCCCTGACCGCGCACACAAAACAAAACACGCTCATGCCGCCGCCGCCGCCGCCTTCTTTCGAGTTGTGGCGCACCTCCCGACAGAAATATCACAATTATCCGACGGGACGTCATCGGGATCCCGGCCGGCCTTTCTAAGAGCGCTGAAACCAAATCAAGCTTCGATGCCACGCTTCCATTTCCCGCTTTGGTCCTTCGCCTTTGTTGTGCCTTTTCTTCCGACAGACACGCGCCTCTAATTTCATGTTTATCGCTGAAACTGGTGTCAAGGAGGCCATTTATTTCTTGTCCGAGCAAGGCCTGGAATTCACCCGAATTTCCTGTTCAATTTCCTGTGTGATGGAGACTTTTTTTTTCTTTTTTTGTTTCGCACAAATGTCCATTCCGTTTCGTGTGTGTGTGTGTGTGTTGTTTTTTTTTTTTTTCCCTGCGCAAGTGGTGTCGGGGGCTGCTTTTGTCAAAGTTGCCAGCGTGCGTTTCGGGGCTTTGACTTACGGCGTTTCCAGCATGACTTTGCAGACGCCGGCCATGGTGCTGAGGCAGTCGGTGGTGTTCTCGATTGGCAGGTTCTTGTTCTACATGCGGCAAGGCAACCTTGGTGAGCAAAGGTGCGCGCGCGCGCGCGGGCTCGCTCTTTTGTTTGGAGAGGCCGCGCTCTTGCGAGCACTTACCTCCGCCACGAACCTGGTGGTGCCGTCGCTCAAGGTCTTGAGCATGGGCGTGGCGTCGGCGTAGAAGAGCGATATGCGATTAGCCAGCTCGTTGTTGACTTCGTTCTCCCCCTCGGCCTTCCGCAGCGTCGTAGCAAGAGGCCACGCACGCGTGCGGGAACAAAACGGGAGCGTTCATTTATTTAGGAGGTCAATACAACACTGGCCCGACAACGTCCGGCTAGTCGCAAAACGGCCGACTCTCTGTTTGCTTCCCGACAGCGGGCGACCGATTTTGGGGCGGTGGCGTCGGAGAACAACTCCCCCGTTTTGCAAAGAAAAAGAGCCATTCGTAGAGAGGAGAGCTGCTGACCAAGTGGCGCTTACAGGCAGGTTGTTGATGCGCATGCGACTCAGCGTCCTCCTGTAGTAGCTGAAGTCGTTCTGGATGGCAGGAGTCGTCATCTGCGATCAACACGAGCCGACATTACAGCGATCCCAATCAAACACGCGCAAAGCGGGACGCGGAGGAAGGAAGGAGTTGTTACTTTGAGCTCGTCGAAGCGCAGCGTGAAGTGCAGGATCTCGGCAAACTGCTTGGCCAGCGCCTGCTCGCGCTCCAGGTGCTGCGTGGGGTCGTCGTATGTCTCGTTGGTCAGCGCGCCCAGCAGGCTGTGCAGCGCCGCCTCTGCGCAACAAAAAAGAGAACCAAAAAGCACATATTGTGGATGTCGTGGCCATCATTTGACTTTGGTGGGCCTGCAAAAGTGCTCCAAACAACAGTGGCAGACTTCTTGAGACGTTTTTGTGGCTCTCCTCTTGGTTCAACTGGCTTATGGGGGCTGGGTTTTTTTTGAAAGGCCCCTGAAAATGGCCAGAACTAGAAAAGTCCCAAATGAGCCCAAAACAGCTGCTTCAAAGTACATGAGCAGATGTGCCGTCTTGTTCCAGCATGGCTTCTTGAGGGGCTTTTTTTTTTTCCTCTCTCTTTGCAACAGGATGAACGTGGCTATCAAATTTCATGTTGCTATGCGCCATCGACTTCGAGGGCTGACATTTTACCGTATTTGAATTGGAACTTAGGCAAACAAGCACAGCTGGGGGGGGGAAAAAAGGATTTGTTTTTTGAGCGTGTGGGAAAGCCCTCCAATGATTTGCTCTCTGAATAACAAAGAGCGCAAGCGAAGCGACCCGCCCAAGATGAAGCGTTAATAGAGCAGCGGTGATGCCCAAAGCGCCCAAGGCCCGTTGCCAGTGAGGGAGGGGCCGAGGGAGGCTTCCCCCGCTCAGATGCAGATGAGACGTGGGACTCATTATCTGGCCGACAAAAATCCAAGGGGGGCCGAGGGTGGAGGAAACATCGGAGCGGGATTGCGCTCATTGTTTGGACCGGAAGCAAAAAGGCAGCCCGACCGCTCTCGGAATACAACCGACAGCAAATAAAGGCCGCGCCGCTAACTTGACGCTAGTCCAAAACAAACATTGGGCAAAGACCTCCCGGCCTGTAAGGCGCTTTCATTGAGAGACTCCGACGCTCGTCAGTCTGGCCAGATAATGACATAAGCCAGACGAGAGCGCGCCGCACAGTACAATTCATGTGGACGCAAGGCAGACTCAGACGGCAGTCTGGCCCGGCGCGCGGCTGACCGCTCCCGCCGGCGTGCGCGGCCGATGGAAAAGGCCGCCGCAAAGATGACGGAGGTCCGGTCAGGAGCCGAGCACGATGTGGGCAAAGCTTGACCTCCGACCCTCAAGCGCCAAGCCCTCACGCGAGACGGCTCACCAAAGACCAAAGATGACGTCGTCTTTGTTGAACGGTTGGAAACCGCCAAGCTCCGCCCACAAACATTGTGCAAATTGGCCTCGCCCGTTTTCCCAGTTAAGTTCGGTAAAAGTGCCAGTCGCATTTCATCTTTGACAACTGTTGAATTGCAAACATTGATTTAGGGGCAATTTTCACTTTAACTCAGTTGCAGTACATTTGAATGACATTTTTGGTCAATGTTTAAAGTGTGGCATGAAATCTTCTTTTGACTGAGGGCGGTGGTCTTTTTGGAGGTGCTACTTGGCGCAACAGGTTTGCCAAGCAACGATCCGCTTCAAATCGGGCAGTCCGAGCACAAAAGGCGTTGTTTGAACGGCACTCGCGCAATTTTGCCCACCACAGTATGCATCGCGCATGCCCGCTTTGCCCAGCCAAAGGAGACCACATTGAAAACAAACAAGTGAGCAGCTCTGCTTCATCCAGAAAACGCAAGTCAAGGATTTCCTTGACTTGGCTCCTGTGTCAGTGACATAAGCTGCTCTCCGTGATATCGTGTCGGAGGTGCGCTGAGATGGTTAGCGCTGCAGCACCAGCCTGCAGTAATGTACCCCCCCCCCCCACCCGCATCAGGCTGGGGGCGCTCCAGAGGTCACGACGTGCCCCCGAGCCCAAAGTCAAGGCAGCGAAATGGAGCAGCGGCCACGACGGCGGTGAGATGACCTACTTTGTTACATAACAAATGCCGCCAGGCTGTCGCCGCCCACTGTGGCTGTCTGGCCCACCCCCAAATCCATCATAAAATCACCAGCGCCCCCCTTTTGAAACCATGCTAATTAAACACCGCTTCACTCATGTGCACACGCAGCTTCATGTTGCACGGGCACTTTAGTGCAAAACACTGAGGCCACGTGCTCGGATGGGACGCGACGGGCTCGAAGAATTGACGCCATTGACGCCGTTTCTGCTCGATGACGTCACGGTGGCCACCGTGTCAATGGGCGGCTCCTCACCTAATCTCTGGGAGAACTCGTAGAACTGTTTGAGCCTCCCCACCAGGGGGACCACCGCCGCCCACGCCTGCTCCTGGAGCGCCTCGTCGTTGGGGTTCTGGATCGCCTGGGGAAGGGGGGAAAAAAAAAAAAAAAGGAGGAAAAAGAAGGAAAAATCGAATACTTTGTCTCCTGGCCGGCACAGTGGTCAACTGGTTAGCACGCCCGCCTCACAGTTCTGAGATTGTGGGTTGGATTCCGGCCCCGGCCTTCCTGTGTGGCGTTTGCATCTTCTGCCCGTGCCTGCGTGGCTTTTCTCCGGGTACTCCGGTTTCCTCCCACATTCCAAAAACGTGCATGCTAGGTTGATTGGACACTCTAAATTGCCCCTAAGTGTGATTGTGAGTGCGGATGTTTGTTTGTTTGTCTCTGTGTGCCCTGCCTGCGATTGGCTGGCAACCAATTCAGGGTGTCCCCCGCCTACTGCTCGACGACAGCTGGGATAGGCTCCGGCACTCTCCGCGACCCTTGTGACGATAAGCGGTATGGATAATGGATGGACGGATTTTGACCCCCCGCCCCCCCCACCATCAATATTGTTGTCTACTTCCCCAATGTGTTCATTTCCGATCAGATATTTGTGCATTTCTCCTTTTTTTCTGCAGTATGTGTTGCGTTGGTGACGTGTAGGGGCGGCGGCGGCGGCGGCGGCGCACCTCTCTGATGTGTCGCCCGGCGCCTTTGTAGGCCTGCAGCTGGTCCAGGATGGCCTCGGCGTCCTTGAGCACCACGTCCACCTGCTGCCACACCTCGCGTTCGCCTTCCGTGGGCTGCGCGTCTGCGAGCAAAATGCGCACGGATGCTGCTCAATATCGTCTCACGCATGCCAACGTCGAGCACACCGGAATACGCCTGCCGGAGGCGCATTTCAATTGCCTTTGGTCTACAAAATAAGTTTGGTCTTTTCCTCTTATATTTGCGCATTTCTTTTTCTACAGCAATACGTACGAGCACTTTGTCAAAGCGAGATTTTTGCTTCAGCTCTTGTATTGGATGTCACGAGATGCCGCGGGTGTACCTAATATTTTGGCTGACCCAAAAACCAAATGCCAACATTTCTGTACAAATTCAGAACATAACGGGCAGTCGTGTGTGTGTGTGTGTGTGTGTGTATGTGTGTATTGGAAGGCAAGACCGAATCTGAGGGCTTGCCAAGGGTGAAAATTCCACAGAGATGGGATCAAGCCACGTCGGGCGGGTGGGGTTACTGTTGGGCCCGAGGCTACCGAAACTGCAGCTGAACCCGTCCGCGTTCTCTATTTGAGGACGGCGATTGATATCCGGTGCGCACATGCACATGAAACTGGCAGGTGGAGAGAAAGCGCCTGCAGCTAGAACGTGGCGGGCGAGACCAGTTGCTAACGTATTCGGGCGATCGATAGCGGACGGGGGGGCGGGCGGGGGGCGGGCGGAGTGTCGGCCTCGCCGGTACTCACTTTCGAAATCCAGGAAGAAATTGGGCTCCTGTTCCAGGTCGGTGCAGGTCAACACCTTCAGCAGGTTCCCCATGTTGGCACCTGCTGGAGAAGAAGACGGATCAATAAGTCAACAAAACAGCACCCACACTTGCGTGCTTGGGGAACCCTGATGCTCCGCTGCCCCCCCGCACAAAAAAGAAAATAAACACTTCCTGCAAATGCTCTCCTGCCTACCAGATGTCAAGCCCAAAAAAAAAGTCCAAAAATAAACACAGTCACAGGCCTTTTGCGCTTTGCTCAATTTCTACCCGGCAACCATTTGATTTGGGATCAGCGGGGGGGTGGGGGGCCGCGATCCAACATAAACTAGGTGGCCATTTTCTAAATTTAACTGGTGTGTATGTTTGGAGAAACATCCATTTAGTGGTCATCTAAAGCAAGGGTGGGCAAAGTGCAGCAAGCTCTTTTCTTGAACGCTAAGTTTTGACTTTGAGAGTCCCGCCATTAGCAATGTGCCCAAAAACAAACTCCATTCGGGAGTTGCTCGTTAACTGACGCATGGAAAAAAAATATTATCCAACTCTGGTGAAAGACGACAGTCGATTTGTTCATTTGGTAGATTCGGCGTATATGGAACGATGATGCAACTCAAGTTTGTCTTGAAAAGAGTTCATAAAAGCTTCACCGTGGCAACAGTTTGACGGATGATTTCCATTTGTGCTCAATATGGACTTTTTGGGGGGTTGTTTAATCTGAAAAATAGGACAATATTCTTGTTCGAAATGTAGTCATTTTGCCCCCCCCCCCAAAAAAAAATTAAGACTTGGATAGTGTTAACCCCCCCAAAAAAATAGCTCCTAACATTTGTACTTTTCAATCTTGTGTGCATTCCCTACAGGGAAAAACGGTGGGAGACAACAGCGAGTGACTTGTACATGCTGGCTGGGTGCAGCCAAGTGACATTTAAGTGCGGGACACACACTAAGCGACTGTAGCTTAGCGTACACACACATGCGCACACGCACAAACATTCAGCTCAGCTGCGTGCGGTACAACGACAAGTGGCAGGCGGACGAGACTCCTCGAAAGCAGACGGCGGTTTGTGGAAAGTAGCTGCGGTCGACTCCATCATCACCATCATCATCATCATCATCATCGTCGTCGTCGTCGTTGACACGTTTTGCACCTCAGCGGGCATTTTGGGATGAACGAGATGAGATGAGTGAGTCAGCAGGGATGGATTGAGACTCCAGCTCACCTTGTGTGGACGAGCGGCACACAAAATGAATTGGGTGGATTGCAACTGAGCCATTACAAGTCTGCCTGGCAACAAATGACGCCCCCCTCCCCCGACCTTAAATTCCAGCAAATGGAATTGCTTGGTGGGTGCCCTCCTTACAATTTCACTTGCGTGCAAGGTTTTTTTTTTTTTTTTTTTCTTCCTTCCGAGAGCACCTGCAAAGCCCCACCTGCCCGGCGCAGCCTCGTCTCGCGGGCCGGCCACTAATGCGACCTGAATGCCCGCCCGCGCCAACGCCGGCTTGTCAGCAACGCCCTCGAGGCCCGGCGCTGACCTCGCCCGACGGCCGCCGCCAATCACCACCGAGGGGCTTGTGCGGTCCTCTAGCGCCATCTATTGAGGGCCTGCTGCCACTCCCCCAGAAAGGAGGTCATATGACGGGCATGGCCCACTTTTCAAGTTCACCAGAGAATCTCACAAGAAGTGCATTGAAATGCATTCATTTGTCGACTGTTTGACATACAGGGCAAACTTCCTGAGGAGAGACTTCCAGGAGGATGAAGATGGCGTCAAACAAAATCCCTGAGCAGGCTTGGCGCCAAGTGGAAAAGTCAGGTGCGAAATGTAGTCAGCGTGCATGACCTGGCCACCTCCCTCCGTGTTGTTGTTTTGAACCCCCACTGAGCAATCGCGTGCTCGCTCAGGGAGGAGGAGGAGGAGGAGGAGGAGGGGGGCTGACTGCTTCCAAAGCTGGGGGGCAGAATGTGACAAGCGGGAGCGTGCAGCCTGCTATTGGCTGAGACCGATCAATCCGGCAGCTCGCTGTATCCATGCAGCCGCGCTCAAAATTTGGGTGCCACTGAAAACATTGCGCCGCCCTCTCTCTCATTGGGCAGCGGCGGCGGCGTGCAGTAGTGGGACGAAGGACTTGAGAGCACCAGCAAGACGTTAACACATATGATGAGGTCACGCGATAAAAAACAAATCAAAAACGAAACAAACGCAGGTCGCAGCGGGGCAGTATTGCGCTCACATTTGATTGGGAATTGTGTTTCATTTGAAGAGCGGCCGGCAAGCCCTCAAGTCTACGTGAGAACATCGCCGGGGAAACATTCACTTCATAGAGGCCACATATTCACTTCTGTTTGTTTGAATTCAAAAGAAGACAACATCTGAGAGTGTTCAAATTAAAAAAAGGAAATGCTGTCAAATGATTTTACATTTGATCATTAGGGCCGTTGCGTTCCTTCTACTTTTGGAGAATCAACACGTACGAGTGAAGGGGTACTCCTACAATTACAAAAAGCTTGTGGCGGGGGCAAGGATAAAGAGGGCAGGAAGTAGCTTTTAGGACAACGACCGAGAGGATGGGACAGGACAACTTGGGACAAGGCGTGATGAGTTGCAGACAGAAGAAAGGGCGGGGCGGGACAGGACAGGGCAACTAATAGAACGAGGAGGGGTCGGACACTGCAAAAATAGGACAGGACAGATGACGAGCTAATTGCAAGGTACGGGACAGGACGCAGCTCGTCGTAAGCAGAATGCGACGGGACGGCAGCAGCCAGCCTGTCGGTGCTGGCGGTACGTGCCTTTGCAGCACGCTGCTGACATTTTGGTGGACTGACAAGGAAACGGTGGCGGGCTTGCGCTGTGTTTTGGAGGCCACGCCCACTGCAGCATCCTGACCTCAGCGTGGCATCGCCTTGCACGCCGCCGTAAACGCGGCCGGGGGCGGGGCGGCGCTGAAAGAGAGCACTGCGACAAAGCGCAAGCAGAGTAGGCGCGGATGACGGGAGGAAGGTGGGCGGGGGAGGGGTCTGCTGAAATTCCACTACTGGGCTTCAGCGTGAGGATCCACGTGCCCCCTGCGAGAAAAACAACGGGGCAAGCAGCGCCCCGAGCTTCCCGTGGCCCCCGGCAAGACGTCCAAATGCAAATGATGATTATTCATTTGTATGATTGTGTTCCAAATGCGCATTTTATGTGTGCGCGCGGCACGGCCAGCGTTCAAGTTGACCCAGATTCTCCGGGTGACACGCCACATCGCATTAGCCCGCTCGGACGGAGCCCCACCTCGCTGACAGCAGCACACGCACGCTAAAATGAGGGAGCGCTAACCCGTCGGGGTTGGCCAAGCCCCCCCCCCCCCCTGCCAATCCCATTCAGCTGACTAAAATGGCTCAGGGCGAGGTGGGGCGGTCGGGGGGGCTGGGCACTTGTTTTGAACTCGATTACCTCGTGGCCACGCCTGCGCAAAATGTGCCAAAACAAAACATGAATCAAGGAGACAAAACCAGCAGCTGTGCTCACCATGGCAACGGCACGGGCATACTAGCTAACCCCTCCCCCTCCACACAAACACACTTTTCAGGTAGGCACCTGCCAAAAATTGG
This sequence comes from Filicampus tigris, assembly GCF_054856515.1. NCBI lineage: Eukaryota > Metazoa > Chordata > Actinopteri > Syngnathiformes > Syngnathidae > Filicampus > Filicampus tigris. The sequence goes on along the minus strand of NC_141237.1, from coordinate 589,704 downwards.
AAACCATGGTAACAGGGACACGTGGCTAGAAAACACACAAGAGGCAGACAAGCTCAAGTGAGATGATTCAAAGCGGCAGCAAGGCGACAAATGGAAGGTAACGACCGCCCCAACCGCCCCCCCACCCCATCACCGCCACCCTGCTCCGCATCATTCTTTTCTTGCCCTTGACCAAGTCCAAGTCCTCCTTGGGGCATCATTGAAGAGGCCCCAGTCTGTGGCCGACTGGCTCAAATTTTTGACTCATTTGAATATTTGACTTGACTCATCTCCTCACGCCCAACTATCAACACAACTCATTTGCATACCAACAACTCTTGATACAAAAAAGAAAGAGCTTACTTCAAAGTGTGTGTGTGTGTGTGTGGGGGGGGGGGGGGGGGGTCCCCTCCCTAACAGAATTTTGGGTGGGGCACAGTTTGGAGAAGGCGGCCGACTGATGGGCATAGGCGCAAGTTGCGGCTTATTGAGGGCGCAGCGCCATCTGCAGGATGAAAGCCACAGTGAAGGCAGGCCGCTCCCAAGTCCAAAACAAAATGGGCCACAACACGCCATACAAAATCAATAGGCCACACTTGACTTGCCAGTCTTGTCTGTTTTGTGCACTAGGTCATAGTCGAGACAGATATTGGAGGAAAAGCAAAAGAAATCATCGGCGAATAAATGTAAAGTAAAATGGAGGAAAAAAATCTCCCAGATGGAACCTGATTGCCCTAAATTGCTATTTAACAAACAAAGAAATCCCACCTTAACCCCCAAAAAATATGAATGAAATCAAATTATAAATTACATTCTGAGATCAGCATTATGTTACTGAAAATAAATGACAAGTCAGGCAAAATGAGCATCATTTCCCATGCAATCAAACGCTTGCTGTCAGTTCCCAATGGGATCTTGACGTTTTCGGTAAACGTGCCACGGGTCAAAGTGACCCGGGAAAAGACAGCAATCTCTGCATTTCATGTGTTTCAGATCAAGCGTGTCCACAATTTGCCACCTCAACCAACACACTGCACTGTTCAGTACTGGTGCCTTGTGTGTTGACGTGCAGCAACCAATGCAGTAGGTGACACGAGCGCGCCATCTAGTGGTGACTTTGAGACTGCAGGAAGGAACTGATCGATAATTGGAAAGCCCGCCCGCGAGTGAGCGCCAAGCTTCCCGACGCCGTTCATAATTGATGAGCAGAAGCTTTTATGGGCCATAACGAGCGGCGCACTCAGACTGGTCCTCACATTACTCGGTCGGAGACAGCGGCGCTTTCCTAGGTGGCGACTCAGGAGCCCAACAGCAACGCCTGCGTTTGATTTGGAACCCACGCGTTTGTTCTTCATCCGTACAGTCACACCAGAAAGTAAGATTGACGACTAAAATGGCAGCAAATTGCACATCTTCAGAGACACAGACACTGCATATCGTCGCTGTCCTGTGATTTGTCTTTTTTTCCCATTTTTCTTATTTTTACGTGAATGGTGTTTCCACGTTACTGATTGATGTGATTCCCCCCCCCCCCCCCCCCCCCACAAATTCCAAAATCGGACATACATGTTTTTCATAGGACAGCGATGATATGCCTGATTTGGGCCATTTTGAATTGGGAGCAAAAGAAAATGCTGATTCTCAGACTTTTAACACCAAGTAGCAGCTCCAAAAATATTTGTCTCTCCAAGTAGCAACATTCAAACGCGAAAGCCAGCCTACGAGCCCAAGTGGTCATCAAAAACAAGGCAAAGCTGTTCTATTTGTTTTGATAATGAGGCGCACTTCATTCAGTCATTCTATGCCGTACCGCTAGAGGGCGCCCACACAGCACATTGAGAACCAGCTCCTGCAACGTTTACGTGAAGTTGCTGAAAAGCATTTTTGGGGCTGTGCATCACAAACATTTTGCAGTATCCACTCGCACTCAACACTGACAGGTTTGCTCAAATGAGCACAAATTCCACCCCCCACAAATATTTTCCTTGCAACAGAACTATTTTTGCCCCAAATCCCTTCAGATTGATGCATTTGTCAGAAAAAGGTTGGCAAGCACAGAAAGTGGAATGCAGAGAACGAAAACAAAAGTTGCATGGTGGCGCAGCGCAATCTGCTCCGAAAACGTGCCCAAGCTAACAAAAGTGAAAGAGCATAGAAAGCATTTGGTTGTCATCAACCACCTTAAGCCTGAAGCTACTCGCGCGCTCTTTCTGCTCACTAGTTCAGATCGTTCGGCACACTTGGAGAACGCTGGCGCCTTGCTCGTCAACCTTCTTGATTTCTGACGTTTGCAGTGGCTCGCTTGGTGACAAGCAGCACGGGCGCGACGCCTCCAGATGGGGGCAGCGCCGAGTCACCTCGCGCCTCATCCGGCGGCCGGCCAACGCGTCTCCGTCGGCCGGCGCGGCGACGCCGCAACGTCGCCACGTGCGAGTCGAGCCAATGGAGTGCTGCCGGTGCGCCGTGGTAACAGTTGCCAAGGAGACAACCGGCAAAGGCGGATGCCGAGGAGCCCGACGAGGAGCGGTTGAGGAACGAAAAGGAGGAACGGGGGTGCAAGTGTGATGGGAGAAATAATCCCACTTGATGTCATCGTGGAGTGCCCAATGATGACGGCTGAAACTCAAAGGCAGGATCAAGGACATTTCGCAGGAAGGAAATGTCATTTTCCCATTCGAGTGTTCCCCCCACATTGTTCTTCATTTCAACTCATTGCTCAGCGAGCACACAAAACAGAGAAGCCGAGCGAGTCGAGCGCACGAGCAAGCGGAACCAGAAGTTGAGCACATGCGCAAAGCTGAAATCAAGCCGCTCGGCCAGTCAATCAATTGGCGGGTGGCCTGCGGTCCCGCTTGGCCGGCAAGCCCGGCAAACGCACGGCGGGGCGGAGGAAGATCAACGCGCCGGCCGCGTGGCCTCGTCAAGCGTCGAGAACAAACAAACAAACGCCCGCTTCCTCTGATGCAACACTTCCTCTGACTGGCTTCCGATTTCGCCAAGGGGCCCTCGCCGACCGTTTGGCCTCATTTTCTTCAAAGATTGAGACGAAACAACAACGGCAGAAAGAAGAGGCAGCATTTCATTGGGGTTTTGGGGGTCCAGAGCAAGACAGACGTGCTTTGTCCCACCCTAATAAAAAAGAAAGAAAGAAAAAACACCATCATAAGCAACAAAGTAGCGTAGTGGGCCTAAAGGTCCATCAGCGCCAACGGAGGTTTTATTCCTGAGCACACAACAAGTCAAAAGCGTCCATTGAACAGCAGGAGAGAGTGTTTCAAAGCACTTGACGGACGGGTAGTCGGTCTATCTAGCAAACGATCCAACGATCGCGCACACTTATGAGCACCCAAACTGCACTTCAATGGTGGTACACGAAAGGAGCCGAACGCCGGTCCACGTGACGGCCGAAGCGGCGCTGCGCATTCGCATTCGCATTCGAGCCAGTCTCGCCATCATCAACATGTTGCTTAGCAAACGTTGCGGAGTGAAAGCGGCTTTCCAACTGGAAAAGGCCACGCGGGACGCGGGCCACGTGCTTTCTCGCTACCATCACGGCAACTAACACATTTGAATTATTAATGCTTTTTCCGCACACTCGTGTCAAGTTGTTTGCCTGGCCAAACGCGCACGACGCTCCCATATCAAGCTTGCGAGCGACGTTTTGACAGTTGTCTCGAAAAGACGGCCAGCCGTTTATTCGGAGCAGACAAACGCAACACAGCTCGGGCTGCACCCTTTACGGCCAAAGTCATAAACCTTTTCATCATTTTCATCAATATCATGACACCGATTATTCATCAACATCGTAGAGAAAACATCTGCATTTTTTTTGCAGCGCTTCAACAAACATTATGTCAAACAGCAGCACTAAATGAACGGATTACCATTTTAGGATTTATAATGAGTCCATCTAACTGAACAAATGCTCTTCTCGTTTAACGTCACCTTCCCTGAATCTGAAAGAAGTCCAGACAAATGATGCCGATGACGACGAAGACCCCTTTTGCTCATTGTTATTTACGCAGCTTCATCAGGCATTTAGTATGCTTTTGCCCCCTGGTGGTCGGCTAACTATTAGTTGAGAGAGCACGTGATTATCCAATGCAGCCCAGCCCTCTTGAGGGCACGCCCACACGGGAGCTGCCGTCAACCACAGCTCACACCAAGACACTCACACAGCAGCATTATTTCCAGCCTTTGGTAAGTTGAGGACAGCAGTTCCCTCACTGACTTTGTTGAGAACGTGGCAAAATTCATACATATCATAATTCTTTGTGATCTGATCCTCACTTTTAGCGATATGTGTCAGCTGTCAGCAGTGGAGCAGCCGAGGCTAATCCAAAACCACGCGGTGGAGTTTCAAAGTGTAATCGCCAAATGATTAGCGGGCTTTCTGTTGCAGGCTGGACAGGAAACCGGCTCAATGCTGTCACGTGTGTTGCGGTGTGTCGGACTAGGCAATAAAAAAAAAAAAGGGGGAAATGAAACCTGAGCATGTCAAGTTGCTTAATGAGTGACTACGGGAAAAAAAAGAAAATAAAAAGACGCGCACCCCGACTTTTGATGCTAGCTGCCTCGAGGCGGGAGGAGGTCGCCTCGCAATGTATCGCTCGTGATTCATCATTTCGCTCACCGCGGTCATGAAATTACACGAAGGTGAACGAATAGCAGCTGGTGGCCCGGCGAGGCCGACACGCGCAAGTTTGAGAAAACAAACAAACAGAAAAAACACACCACAAGTGGACATTTTCAAGTCGTTTGTGTCTTTTTTACCTCGTCGCCGGCGGCAGGGTGGGTGGACGGTACGCTTCCGACGAGGACGGGACACGAAGAAGACGACGGCGAAAAAGAAGAAGAAGAGAAGAAAAAGGTCCCGTCCGCTCCTCCGCGAGCTCCAAAGCAGAAGAAAAGCGATTCGTCGTTTCCGGGTTGGTGCCTCGACGTCATAGGAGTAGGGGGGCTCGTTTTGGTCAAATTGGCGTCTCGAAGGGGTGGAAGTGTGGAGTCATCGGCAGAAGGGCCCGGCCCCGCCCCGCCCCGCCGCCACCGCCACCGCCTACCTAAGTGCTCCTCATCACTTTCGTATATTATTAACCACGCTCTTCATGCGATGCTGTTCGAGTCATTCTACCTATGCAGCTTCAATCAGGAAACCAGTGCGTCATTCTAGGCGCCAAAGTGTCCTTGAGCAAGAGACCAGTCTAGAATGTAATTAAGCCGCGGGGACGTTGTCGTGACCTTGACATTACCTGCTGCTGCTTTTGGGTGAAATGTGCCAAGTTCCCAATGTGCGTCGCGTTTGATAGCAGAAGAGCAGCCAACGCTCAAGTTGGCGCCACTCTCGCGCTCCCGTTAAGTCGCCTTCAAAGACCGCAATTGCGCTCTATCGCCTATAGGTGGCAATGCTGTCCACAGTTTTGCATGAGTGAAGCTGCCGATTTTCTCACTCGGATCTACAGTTTACATTAATAAAACACAGAATTGAACATTCTCCCGTTGTCACAAATATAAAATGGCGTTCTTATCTGACGCAACGTGAAGAATTCGATTGGCAAAAATGGAATAAATGAACGTCAAAACCAGGGATTTGATAAACGGACGTTCACTTGTGTAGCACTTTTCCAATTTAGGTACTCAAAGCCCTTTAACACAGTTTCCTCATTGACCTACGGATGACGCAGCATCAGGACAATGATTTTCTCATTGGACTGCTCGTATTAATTTTGAAAAGCTGTTTTGTCACCGGAGCACTGAGTGAGCGAACAGCAGAGGCCAATTAGTGGCAATGATGCCTCGCACCTGAGCCCGATAACGAGCTGCCAATAAAAGCTTCCCTCAGAAGCGGCTGCCTCCAAATACCGCAAAGCAAATTTGACCTTGAAGGAGAACACGACCAAACCCAAGCCAGCCAGCCAGCCGACCGACCGCCTCTTGGCGTTGTTTGCAAGCATGGCGAAGGAGAAGCCTCACGTCAACCTGGTGGTCATCGGCCACGTGGACAGCGGCAAGTCCACCACCACAGGCCACCTGCTCTACAAGTGCGGCGGCGTGGACCAGAGGAAGCTGGACAAGTTTGAGAAGGCCGCGGCACAGGTAAGCGCACTTCCCATTGCAAAGGGCCTCGCCGTTGACTCTGCTTTTCCTGGGCAGCTGGGCAAGAGCTCGTTCAAGTTCGCGTGGGTGCTGGACAAGCTGAAGGCCGAGCGCGAGCGCGGCCTCACCATTGACATCTCGCTGCTCAAGTTCAACACGCGCAACTTCTGCATGACCGTCATCGACGCGCCCGGACACCGCGACTTCATCAAGAACATGATCACAGGAACCTCGCAGGTGCGCCACACGCCAGCCTTGGAAGCCTCCCCGCCGCCCCCCTTTACAGTCTAAAAAAAAAAAAGAACGTTTGTTTTCCGGCATGCAAGTCTGCCCCCTAATGGCTGTAACGAGTCTAGCGGCTGATGTCGGCACGCTCCGATTGGCTGATGCGCCGAAGGACAAAACTGGCATGAATTGACTTGTTGCAGGCGGACGTGGCGCTGCTGGTGGTGTCGGCAGCCAAGGGCGAGTTTGAGGCGGGCGTGTCGCGAGGCGGGCAGACGCGCGAGCACGCCCTGCTGGCCTACACGCTGGGCGTCAAGCAGATGATCGTGTGCGTCAACAAGATGGACGCCACCGAGCCGCCCTACTGCCAGCAGCGCTTCAAGGAGGTGGCGCGCGCCGTCGGGGGCTTCCTCAAGAAGATCGGCTACGACCCCAACGCCGTGCCCTTCGTGCCCATCTCCGGATGGACCGGCGACAACATGATCAGCGCCACGCACAAGGTGACCAAAATGCATTTCGCCTCAACCGGCGGCGCAATCGCCCAAGTCGGCGGTTCGCTAACTTGTTTTTGTTTTTCTCACACCAAGTAGCACCTAAAAAAATGGTTTCTGTGCCAACATTAAAATGCAGTAGCATAGTAGGCCTAAGTGTGCATTTACCTACATATTTAAATATGTATGATACAAAATTAACAAATGATATTGTGCGTAGGTTAAATCCATCGTAACTGTACTAAAATGTATTGGATTATAAACTCTTATGCCGAGTTTGAACATTAATTCTGTGGTTTTTCACATGCCACTATAGGTCGCCCTTGCAGCACTAGTTTTGGAACTAGAATTTTTTGCTGACAATAACCACAGAAGCTAACTTGGAACACATTGTGACAGTACAGCACATGTGGTGCTCAAGTCGGCCATTTTGTCCCCTACGGGCCACCGTGCTCTCTCCCGTTGAGCAGAATGTTCCAGGTGTGTTGAATGAGGGAGACATCTACAGTGGAAAGGGAAAAAACCCTGAAGTTTGAAAGTGCCGCCATTGTCCAACTTGGAAAAGCAGCTGAACTCGATGTCGCCTATTTGTCCTGTTGTGATTTTCTTAGCTGGCCTGGTTCCAAGGCTGGAAAGCACGCCGCCGAGAAGGCAACACGAGCGGCACGACTCTGCTGGAGGTGCTCGACTCCATTCTAGTCCCCGTTCGCGCCCTCAATAAACCTTTGCGATTACCCCTGCAAGACGTCTACAAGATAGGAGGTCAGTAAGGCTTGGAAGGTCGAATGTACAGATATGCACGCTGCCGACAACGGGGCACTCACACGTCTGTGGGCAGGTGTGGGGACGGTTCCGGTGGGCAAGATCGAGACGGGCGTCCTGAAGCCCGGCATGACGCTGACCTTCTCGCCTGCCAAGGTGACGGCGGAGGTCAAGTCCATCGAGATGCACCACCAAGGTTTGGAGGCGGCGCTGCCGGGCCACAACGTGGGCTTCAACATCAAAAACGTGTCCGTCAAGAACCTGCGGCGCGGCGACGTCGCCGGCGACGCCCAGCACGACCCGCCCTCTGACGTCAGCAGCTTCGAGGCGCAGGTTGGCAGCTTGACACCCGCAACTACACGCACCGCCTTCGGCAAAACACTTTTGCCGAATGGTGGTGCTAAAAATGAATTCAATTGAACATAGTGGTTTATAACGTAACGTTTTGGGGTGAAATTAACTTATTTCATTCAGCGGGGGGAATAGTTGCAGTCATATCTGAGTGAGGTCAAAGTTTTTAGCTAGCAAGCACTGGATTTTTGGTATGAGACAAAGTTAAAAAAAAGAATGTGGCAACTATGCCATTCGGCGCAACTGGTACCTTTTCCATAATTGCAATTAGTGCAAAAACTGCTTTGAATCTACGCAAAAATGGTCATACCTTGTTAGTTGTATATCAAGAGATACATTTATCCAAACTACGGACTCAAATTCATTACTACATGAGGTTCTCAAATTACATTTCGACATTAAGACGCCCGTGCCTCTTTCTCTTCTCTTTTGTCCCCAGCACCATAGTGACTACGTTTACATGCAGTCAATATTCGTGTTAAGGTCAACGTTCCGATTTCTGAAACATTCCGAATGACCCGTTTACATGACTGAGCGGACAGAGTTGCGCCGGCATTTGAATGAGCCACTGACGTCCATTTGAGTCACGACGGTGATACACGGCGTCGTCACTCAAATGGACGTCATTTCCGCGTGTTACTTTCAACAAATTTCAATAAAACACTTGATATTCATGTCACTCACCACAGGAATGACACAGAAAGTTTCCTCCCCGCTCCAAAAGTGTGCTTTTGTGCTTCGTCTCTGAGCTTGTTTACCTCTGCTTGTGTATTTGCGCTGGGTTGCGCGCCAAACACCGCACTTCCGCATAAAAGCGCTCCCTGTACTACAAAGACCAGCATTCCTTGCGGTTGACCATGCGCAGAGCGTCTCGATCGCGTCTGTTTGCGCATTATCTTTGCCTTTTCCGTCCTCCTCTCAGCAATAATGCTGAGCACAGCATCTTACGCTTTTTATTTTAATGTATTTTGACGTACATTTCGACTTCAACTTTGAAATCCGACATACGTGGAAATTCGTCTTACATTGCCAGTGTAGGAACGGAAATCGTTCGTAAATCGAGGACTTCCTCCTGATATAGTATTTTGCCATTTTGATCATCGTTGGAAAAGGCCCACATCGATCGTCAGTTACACTGCGATTCCCACCGGCAGCGGTTTTTTTTTTTTTTTTTTTTAAAAGCAAAGTCCCCCCGGAAACAATTTTGAAAATGTCTCTATTAGGTTATCATCCTGAACCACCCGGGTCGCATCAAGGCGGGCTACTCGCCGGTGCTGGACTGCCACACCGCGCATGTGACGTGCCGCTTCGCAGAGCTCAAGGAGAAGCTGGACCGCCGCACGGGCGCCAAAGTGGAGGAGCGCCCCCTGCTGCTGATGTCGGGCGACGCGGCCACCGTCAAATTGGTGCCCGTCAAGCCCATGTGCGTGGAGAGCTTCTTCACGTACCCGCCACTCGGTATGGTCGCCTGACTGCGTTTCCAAGGCTGTCGGCCTTGGACGTTTCAGTGACTCCGCCGGTCTCTGCATTTTGCACAGGTCGCTTTGCTGCCCGAGACTTGAAGCAAACGGTGGCAGTGGGCGTCATCAAGTCGGTGGAGAAGGAGAGGGGCTCCAAAGCCAAAGTGGCCAAATAAGTTGTCGCTTGGATTCTTCTGCTCGTCCGAACGCGACGAGAGACTTTTTGTTCAGTTGCAAGACTCCTTTGTTGACTTTAAGACACTTGACTCCTGAGTTGTCGCCCAACTTTTGGAATAAAACATGATTTATGGACCAAGAAGTTTGTCTTGGAAGTTCTGTTTGATTTGAAATGTCAAGTGTGGTTCTGGTAGATTGCTTTTCCACTTTTTACAACGAATGGCTATTGGGATACAGAGGATTTTTAGTTTTTTCCCTCCTATTTCTTAAGATGCCTTTCCCATGGAAACAAAGTGCGTTTTGGTGTTTGAGTTTCTTTTGCGACAGTTTATTTTAATGCCACTGGAGGGCGCCTCATGTTGCAATACACCAGAGTGCGGCGGCCATTTTGCGTTGTCACACTAGCAGCCGGCAACATCGACCGTCGTCTCCTTTCTGAGCTGCCACAACTGCTGCTGTTGTGAATGTGGAAAGCGTAGTTCCGTTGGCCTCTGCAGAGTCTGAAGGGCAACGCGCGTCAATTGTGCAACTCGCGCTTGATCTGAAGCAGCTTGTCTTCGGCGTTATGCAAGAGGTGCATTTCAGTGGGCCACGAGCGTTTGCAGTAGTCGATGGCGTTTCGCCATAAAACTCAAGTGACTGACCACAAGTTTAAGAAATCTTGACATGACATTTGCATTGGTCTGTTGTCCTTGCTATTATGGCCTGAAAGTAGGACTTGAAGCAAGGCAGACGTGCACACAAAGTGGCAATGAATGAAAATGCGCGAGTGTCTTAACTGTGAAAGAAATTCTGAGACTGAGCCACGGGCTTGCGAACACTCTTGAGCGGCGGCAAACTGATAAGGCGCACGGCGGTGCCTTCAGGTACGAGTGATCCGACTTTTCAAGATCTGAGATGCCGTTCGGATGATTTTTTTGGTTTTTTTTTTTTTGCAAATTTGAGCCCGGGCCCAGCACTTGTTCCCAAAAGAAGCGTCAAGGTGTTTTGCTGCCCACCAGAAGGAGCCGCGCAATGTCTTGAGCGGTTTGCCTCTCATTATGTCATGACGATGTTTTTAGAAAGTACAATATTCGAGGTTGTCATGTCATTGTGGTTTATGCATTTTGTTATACTTGACTTGAATGTCCGCCTGATTTGCATGTGGGCCACTTCATTTTTGTCTAGTTTGGTTTGATTTTTGTTGAGCGGTGGGAACAAAGTCAAAGTGCAGAAAGGGAGTAAAGCTTGCGAGATTTGAAGTACAGCACTTTAATGATACAACAGGTGGTTTTTTGTTTGTTTTTTTTGTTCCTGAACAGCGGGAGGGATAAACTGCACGTGAGTGAGGAGCAGGCGACAACATCAAACTCATCTTTGGGCTTCTCATTTTCACGTACGAGCGCCCGACGAAAAAGCTCGTCGCCCGCCCGTCTTCTTTTCGACGCCATCAACACCACTTGGGGAAGAAAATGACTCAACACTTCATCGCTGACACGTCCCTTTTTTTTTTTTTGTCCGTTTCGTTAAATACTGCTTCTTAATAATAATACTGGGGATGATGATAGCGGCTTGGGGGTCTCTCGAGGGGCTCTTGGAGCGTTCCAGTCGTGCACGAGGCTGGGGGGGGATCAAGTCGAGGCGGGCGCGGCAGCAAGCGGCCTGCTGCCACACCACAGACAAAAGCCGACAGGCTGAAGCGCAAGCTCTCACTTTGCCAACTGCAAATGGATCGTCTTGGCATGAATGGCGTGAAATTCGGCGCATTCAAAATGCCAAACGTTTTCAAATGCGGAATTGATCAACTAAGGCGAGACGGAGCTTTGCTTTGCTTTTCGGTGGTGCGGCAGCGCCGCGTTTTGCCCGCCGCAAAACAACACGCGTACACACAAAGCAAGCGGGAGGGTTTCGGTGGTCTTGCGCAATTGGGATCAAAATGCGCCATAGTCTGGACAGTAAAACATTGTCTGTACAGCAGACACGCGCATCCATCTATTTACAAAGGTACTGTATATACACACAGCGTTTACACAAAGCTAAGTGCTGGAGGGAGCCGCTTTCGAATACCTGGGGGGTGGGATGGGGGGGCTTGAAGATAATAGCGGGGGGGATACGCACATTCTTTGTACAGCACGGTCGAGGCTTTGCCGTCTTTTTTGACGTTCGCTTGAGTGCGGTAGCGCAAAGAAGGCCGGGCTTGGTTTTGGCCGTCAGTCGCTGAGGATGTGCACGAAGGACATGGGGAAGACGCCCTTGCGCTCCGGCTCGCCCTCGATGTGACCGATCTGCAAGGACAAAAGACCGGCGTCAGCCGGCGGCCGTCCTGCTGCGGGGGCAAAGCCGCAGCGGCGCCGCCGGTGCACTCACCCACCACTCCTGGTCCTCCTCGCCCGTCACCACGATGACCTCGCCCTCCGCAAAGGTCAGCTCGTCGTCGTTGTCGGCCTGGCAGTCGTAGATGGTCTTGACGCGCCGCGCCTTGCTCTTCCCCTGAAACGCAAACGCAAACGCGCCCGCTCCCATCAATTGCTTGGCTTTGTCAGCCGCCCTCCCTTCCCGAACACAATGTTGCCTTTCATTTCATTGCCATGTTTCTTTCTTAATTGATGAAGGAGGAAACGGATGTAAGCCATGTTGGGGGGTGGAAAAAGTGAAGCAGCGTCACGACGCGCTGGCATGTCACTTCAAAGTTTCGTTTTCAGAAGCTGACACCAATCTTTTTTGCCCCCCCACGCTGTGATTATGGAGTGCTGCGTGTGGAACAAATTGAATTTCATCCATTTTGGAAAGCAGCAAAATGCGATTCAAGTCAAGCAAACATGCGATTTGAACGTTTGGGAAAGATTGGGGATTTTAAAAGTGGCAAACATTCAAAGCAAACCGATGCCGCGACCACAGCATACCGCGTTGATTTTCCTGGGGAGGGGCACGGGGGTCTCCGAGGCGCCGGGCGGGGTCCCGTCGGCGTCATCGGCGCCCTGCTGCTGCTGCTGCTGCGGCGGCGGCGGCCGGTCGGGCGAGGGCGAGTCCGGCGGCTGCGGCTGCGGCGGCTGCGGCTGCTGCGGCTGCGGCGGCGGCGGCGGCTGCGTCTGGGGCCTGAGCAAGGCGTCGGCCGGCGGGCGCGGGGCCGCCTCGGCCGGCCCCGGCCTGGGCGGCGCGTCGGCCAGGTGGGGCTTGGGCGGCAGGTCCTTGAGCTGCGGCTTGGGCGGCAGGTCGCCCAGCTGCGGCTTGGGCGGCAGGTCGGAGAGCTGCGGCTTGGGCGGGAGTTCCCCGGGCTTGGGCGGCAGCTCGGCCGGCTGCGGCTTGGGCGGCGGCTCGGCGGGCTGCGGCCGCTCGGGGGCCGCCGCCTTCTGCGGGGCGTCCGTCCCCGGCGGGGACTTCTGGAAGACCTCCGGGGGGAGGCCGGCTTTGTCCACGGAGGGGTGGTGGATGGTGTCGATCTTGCGCAGCGCCACTGCAACAAACGCGCGCAAAAGTTAGAACGACGACGACGACGACGACGACGACGACGACGACGACGATCCAAATGAGAAAGCCCACCTTTCTGAGGTAGTTTGGGAAGAACCCTCGGACCAAGCGTGGACTTTGTGTTGCTGGAAGTGGTACTGCGAGGATTTGGTTGTTTTTGTGTTGAGGACAAATGACAATCACAGCTTCAGTCAACGCTCATTGCAGAGTCCCCGCGAGGTACACCAAAGAGCCACTTTGAAAGGCTACGCCTTGCTGATTTGCAAGCCAAGCGGCGCAGGCTGGAACCCCGCCCCACCCGACTTACAAAGGGCCTCTTGAAGCCCTGCCGGAGGACGGAGCTCAGCTTGACTTGGAAAGGCCAAGCCCGTCTTCGGGCCCGGAAAGCTCAACTCGAGCGCCAATCGGAAAGCGTCTCCGAAACCCTCGTTTGACCCACCCAAGGACAGATTGGAAAGGGCGCGGCTAACGCTGAGTGGGCGCGTCTCACCTCTGCTGCTGAGGGATGCCTTCAAACTTGTTGGAGACGGGCGACATCTTGTTGACGGGAGGCGGCGTGGAGTCGCTTCCTAGAGCGTCGCCAAGCGCGGCCACAAACACACGACACACACGTTACGCACGGCCGCCACACGCTTGCTCTTGACCTCACACAAAGTTCAAAGCGCCCAACGTGCCGGGATGACAAAACGGAATCATGGGATGGAGAGGGAGGGAGGGAGGGAGGGGGAGGGGCGGTCAACTGGCTGAGCTTCCCGTGCGCCTCCTAACAGTTAGCTTTAGCATTTCAGCGCTCGACTTTGAGCGGCGTTTGCTGGCTTTCCACCGGGGAAAGCCGAATCCTGCCGGAGGGAGGTCGCGACGCAGGCTCTCGCGCCAAGAGAGACGTCCGTCCGCGAGAAGGCGGCGCGCAAGGACGTCGGCAGCACCGCGAGTGCCACTAGCTTGCTTGCAACAGTTCATCGATAGCTGTCCTGGTAATCGATTCATCGTTTACAAAGTGTCCAAATCCTCAGAATCTCACTTTCTCGGGTCCTTCGCAAAAGCAGACCGGTTTATCTTTGTGTGTTTTTTTTGTTTTTTTTCCAAAATGAGACATTTGCACACAGCGGCTTTTACTTTGTAAAACTAGTGGATCGACGTTTTTGCTCATCTTTCGACAAATGCGACGGACCCGACCGGCGACGGAACGATCATCCAGAATAAGTCCGTTTCGTGGGCAACCCAAATCAGGCTTAATCGCAGCTGTCGCGCAGACGACGTCGCGCGTCGTTGGCATCGATCGGAAGCCAAGAAGGCTTTTATGGGGTGGTGTCACCCCATTGCGCAAGTGTTGTTTATTTGGGTTTCTTTCATGATAAATCATCATAAATCCCAAAACAAAAACGAGTTGACAAAGAGCAATGCGATTATTCAATTCGCTGATAGAATGGTCGATTCTGACGGCCCTAATAAAATAATGATGGACGACTGGCCATCAGTTTTTTTTCCTGTCTTTTGCCCGGGTTTGAAGAGGGCAAGCCGATTCGACGTCACGAGCGCGGGCCGAAGCCTATTTGTTGGGGCGCGGTGTCAAAGTGCGGTCCTATAGGGTACCGTGTGCTTGCGTCTCGCCCCCGGACGGGCCCCCTCTGCCGTGGCAGAGCGGGCCGGGCGGGTCCGACAGGGTGCGTTTGTGGCCGGGCGGCGGGGGCGGCGGCCTCTTCTTGGACAGGGTGGCGCTGCCTCCCGCCGTGAGTGCAGGCGAGGCGGCGGCCGGAGCAGCTGGAGGAGCGACAACACGCACACACAACACGTCAGCACCTTGGGAGACACCGCCCCCACCCGCCCTCCCCACTTCACAAGTTCAAGAAGGAGATGAAGATCATGAGCAAGAGGAAGAGCAGAGAAATGGCAAAGAGACCGGTTTGGCCGGCAAGCGCCGCGTCACCTTTTCAAGACGAGCACGTCGACGCAACAAGACTAGCTTGACGCTCATTTTAGCATGATAAGTTTGGCGTCGTAAAGAGATCCATTTCAACCGTTGACGTCATGAACGTGATCATCCTCCTGTTCTCACGCCATGAACTGCCCGCGAGCCATTTCAATTTTTCCCCTTCAAACATCCGCTGTTCGCATATCGATGGCATTTTCCATTCACGGTAGCATTAAGCTAGTTCGGCGTGCTAAAGCCAACCTAAGTTTGCGTTCAACCGCTTGACGCCTCTTTTGGGCCAAGCTGCTGCTCGTCAAGTCCGTTGAGTTGAGTCGAGTTGAGGTGAGATGAGATGAGATGAGTGACACCGTGCACAAAGCGCTCCCTGTTGTTGAAATGCGGACAAATTCCCAAGTCGGAGCTGCAAATGTATCGTTTGCGCATCTCGCGGTCAAGTGGGAAGAGAGCGGCGACCAGAGAGCTCAGCCAGAGAGAGCGAGCGGCCGAGGCGCGCGTTCACAGCTCCAATTTCATCATCTCCGCCGGCATTTCGGTTCGGGGAGCCGCGAACGTGGCCAAGCGGTGGCGGCGAGGGTGAGGGCGAGCGGGCGGGCGGGCGGGCGGAAGTCAAATGAGGATATTCACGGATGTATGGTCGAGTGCCAGCCAGTGTGGCGTAGTGCGAATGAGAGCCGAGGAATGCCAAGTGTGGAGCTGAAAGAATCAAAAAGGAGAAAGGGGGAAAAGAAGAGAAAGAAAAAAAGAGAGCGAGATGAGGAGGAGGCGCGTGGGAGAGCAACTTTGCATCTTTTTGGATTTTGGAGTCAAAGGCCAGAGCCAAAGGAGCTGCCGCTGCCGCTGCTCCTTCGCGCGCGCCGCAAAAACAAAGCAAAGAGTCAGCTTGCCGCCGGCCGCGCTCGCTTGGCCGCTGCGAGCGGACGGCCACTCTTGTTGCCATCACGTCCACGTTTAGAAAGTCACAAAAATAACACGCCCGGCGACCATTTCACTTGAAGGCGGCTCAATTTGCACGCTTGAAAATTCCACATTGAAGCTGCACTGGGAAAAGTGCCCGAGGCGATCGTTTGACTTCTTTTCACTATTTCCAATTTTTTTTTTTTTAGCACATTTTATGGATTCATTTGCCAATGAAATCTCTGGAAATGTTCACTGCAAAAAATGTTATTTTTCTCACGTTGACTCTTTTTAATTCCGAGTAGTGTCACAACATTCGGCACGCGTCCGTCACACATCTTGAGTGCAGCGAGAAACAAGTGAGTGAGTGACGAGTGTGGCCGTTCCGCACGAACGGCGCCCCCTGGGCTCCGGAGGCCTCGTATTGGGTGCACAATTCCGCATTCAGGGCAGTCGCGCTGCGCTTAAAAAGGTCGATAGACTCCACTCAGCAACGCCTCCGGCTGCTCTTCTCGGAGCTTCACAATTGCTTGTTTTTCACCCACAGATGTTAACTAACAGAACAAAGCGGAGATAAGCGAGCTTAGCCTAGCTCACCAGAATATTTCCATGTCCGCAGTTGATGTCTTAACTAACCCCAGCTTGGCTAACTTAACCCAGCCTAAGCTTGATATTTTGGTCAAGGCGCCTTTTCACGACCTGACAGCACAGTGATAACGGAAGCTAATCTTGGGACATCTCGGAGGTCTGGCAGAATGCCGGAGCCTTTCCTTCTTCAACAATTGCTTGTTTTTCGGTGGCTTTCATGTCAGTTAGCCTGCCGGTGAAAACTGAGCGGACGCTAACCAACAAACACCGCCGCCTGATATTTCCTGATATCTACCAGTGAGGCGATGACACTCTCTGGTTCTCAAGTCGGTTACACCTCCAAGCGCCGCTATTATTCCCAACGCGAGTGCGCGTCCGCGTTACAGATGGTGGTCAACGCTTCGTATTGATGTCTCGGAGCGAAAAAAGAAAAGTGGCTGAAATGAGCGGCGGCGGCGGCGATGCCAACCTTTGCCCTGGTTCCTGGGCGGCAGCGGCGGGCCGTCGGCGACGGGCGAGGACGTGAGGTCGGTGGAGGCGCTGTACATCTGGTTGGTGAAGGCGCTGTAGGAGAGCCGCTGCTGCTTGTCGCGCTGGCTGATGAAGCCCGGCAGCGACAGCTTGTCGTGCGGCGACAGGCTGGACGAGTGGCAGAAGCTCTGCGGCCGCGGCGAGCGGTCCTTCTTGATGGGACTGGGCTGCGGGAGCACACGCCACACGCCGTCACCGACGTCACGGCCGTCACCGACGTCGCCGACGCCGGCGGACGCGCGCACCTTGTCGTCCAGGTCGTCGTCGCTCTCGTCCATCTCCTCCAGCCGCAGGCTCCACTCGTACTCCACGTGGATGTGAGGGTTGAACTTGCCCTCGGCCGCCTGCACCAGCTGACGAGCAAAACGGAGGCCCTCCGTCAAAGACGTGCATCGGAACGGACAAAAACTTTTTTTTCGGACGGTCAAGCCTCCAAGGTGGGCGTCAACAAGTGAAAAGTGTGCAAAGACTCACCGCCTCCTCGCACGGCACGTTCCTCAGTCGCCTGGCAACGTCCAGCGCCGACTCCCCGTTCTGATTGGCTGGGGGGTGGGGGGGGATTTGACACGGGGCCCCGCGGTTAGTCGGGCGAGGCTCGACTGGACGGGGGGGAGGGGGCGGGCGGACTCACCGACGTCGGTGGCCGGTTTGCCCCTGAGGAGCAGCTTGAGGCACTCGGGCTTCTCGTACATGCAGCAGTAATGGAGGGCCGTGTTGCCCCACTCCGTCTGCTTGTCCAGATTACCGCTGCCGGACAAAAAGACACAAGCGCGCGCGCGCGCACGCACGCACGCACGCATTCAGCCAGTCAGACCAAGTGATGCCGAATGGGCAAAAAACACTCATAGGCCCATCATCAGCCTTTTTGCAACAAAAATCTGATCGGGAGCGCTAGCGACGTCTTTGGACTGCGCCGAGGACAAATTTACATCCTCAATGGTTTCTTTTCCTTTGCGTCGAAGAGGAAAGAAAAAGCATGTTCCGAATCTTGCAAGCTGTTCAATCAACCGCTGCTCGAAGGCGTTTGAACCCGGATTGCGTACGCTCGCTTTCCGCAAGCAATTCAAGTATGTGTTTGCGTTGTTGAGCCGCACGGTGCTGCATTTCTTTGCGACTGGATGGAATTCTTTCCACTTCACATGGGACAGGTTCATTTTTGGACCATTTGATCTTTTCTTTGAAAATAAAAGCCAAATATTTCATGTCACTGCGCATCCTCGCACACTTGTGGTTCGGGACCCGTGGAAAACATCGCTTTTTTTTCCCAGCGAGTCAAATTTCAATAAGATTTCGGGCAGTGGATTTTGTGTCATTCCAAACGACACTGTCATATACTTTTGAGCAGTAATTGCAACGGGGTGACATTGGGATTGTTCTTGTCATTCCGGCCCACGCTCAGTTGAAACGCGCCACAAGCCGACGGAGCAAAACGCCGCGTTGGCATGCGGAAAGGCCGCCGAGCGCGAGCACGACGATCCGCTGCTTTCTCCCGCGATTGTACCTGTTTTGCACCAGGAAGTCCACCAGGTGCAGCGAGGTCTGGTCGGCCGTCCGGACCGAGTAGTGCAGCGCCGTCTCTCCGGCTTCCTGCGGGGGGCGACAAACACAGCGGCAGCGGGCGTGTCAGTCTGCCGGTCTTGACCGAGCCGCTGACTCCGCGGCCCCTTTGAAGGAGTGCCGCTAGCAAGGCTAGCATACGGGGCTGGCCAGAAATGTCACTTGAAACGGGCCGGGAGGCGTCAGGTCAAAGAGCGCGCGGCGTGAGTCGGGCGGCGCGTGGCGACTGACCGGGCCGGCCTCGGGCAGCGGCTCCATGAGCTCCACGCCCTCGGCGTAGACCTGCAGCAGGGCCAGCAGGTCGCGGGCGCGCACCGCCTCGTGCAGCTCCGTCATCTTGGCCGCCGCCGACGAGCACGTCTTGCGGGCGTACTTGTGGTCCACGTACTTGGCGTTGATGAACTCCTTCCTCACCGTCCTGGCGGGGGCGACAAGAGCGTTGGCGGCGGCACCGGTGGCCATGTGGCGGGTGGCCATGTGGCAGGTGGCCATGTGGCGGGTGGCCATGTCGCGGGTGGCCATGTCGCGGGTGGCCATGTCGCGGGCGTCCCGCCGGCGCGCGTACTCACATGTCGCTGGAGGGGCCCGGCTTGGGCGAAGGGGACGGCAGGTTGCCTTCCATGATCTCGTTGAAGCTACTGTTCCCAACGTTCTTGGCCAGCTGACAAAGACGAAGGAGGTCACGCTGACGTTTACAAACTACAAAGTCATGTCGTTATGGTCAGCCTGTTGCATTCGTTATTTGTATTGGACCGAAGGATATTTTGGAGTCTGGAAGGTGATTTGTTTTTTATTTTTTAGGGAAGGCAACCTTGGCGCTCAAGGAATATGCAATTTTCCTTCCAGATAAATGCTACATTTATCAATTGGAACAAAAAAACATCCAGGAAACTTGATGTCATTTTAAAATATACGGAAGGACGGACGGACGGACGGACCTACCAAGAGTTCCGAGGTGCCCAGTTTGTCCAGCTCCATGGACTGGATGCGGGAGATGTGCACGCCCATCTCTCGGTGGATGCCGGAGCACTCGATGCACGTCAGGATGCCCAAGTTGGTGGACAGCCATTTGGGATCTACCGGCCAGACACACACGCACGTCGCACAATGCCTCTTAGTTGCCCACTGGATATTCCAATCATGTTGTAGTGTGGTGCATTTTATAAGGACGCAAAGACAAGGTCAAAAAAACATACGACATCGGGATATATATCCTTACTGGGACATAAATGAATTGCATCGGGATAGGATTTTTTGTCCATTGCACACCTCTAGTTGTCACGTACTTCTTTTTTTGGGGGGTGGGGGGGCGCCCTTTCCTACCGCAGTGACCGACTGCTGATGTTTTGATGCCATGTGGGACATTTGAAAAAGGACAGCTCAGCGCTTTGGAGCTCATCTTGCAGTGTGCGCGCAGAGCGAGAGAGAGGGAGGGAGGGAGGGAGGGAGGGAGCGAACATCAGAGATGTTCCCCAAATAAGAAACGGAAAGCGGTGAGTCACACGCGCGGGCAGGGCAGCGACCGTGTCCAGATGTGAGACGGCGGTTGCGCCCGGTGAAGGAACGGCTGCTCAAAGCCGCGGGCGGAGGCCAAAAATCGCCTCTCATTGCAGCCCGGAGATTACGCCGACGAGGCAAACGATGCCATTTGGCTGCGCTGCACGCCTTGACTTATGTAACGGCGTGACGCAAGCGCGAGCAGGAGGACGCGCGCGAGAGTTTTACCTGCCGCGCCACAGTCGCAGCACAGCTCGTTGCCGGGCATGCGCAGCACGTCCTCGATGATGGCTTTGGTGAGGTCCTCCAGGCCGTCCTCGCCGCCGCCGCCGCCGCCGCCTCCGCTCTGCTCGCCGCGGAAGGCCATGTTCAGGGCCTCCTCCTTGCTGTTGGTCAGCACCGAGATCCATCTGCGCGGCGAGCAGAGCGGCGCTCAGTTAGGCCACAAAAAGGCATTCCAGCACAAATACGCGCTCATCCGCTCTCCGTGGACGTGCAACTGTCCAAATTGCCGCCTGTCGGCACTCGATATTCTCCAATTGCCGTCGTCGCCGAGGAAAGCGGACCGATCGAAATTCCGTTGAGTTCGAGTGACGTGCCCATTCCGAAATTGCGGTCGGTTGCAAAGGAGGTCCGCGGATCGGCCGTAGTAAGACGAGCCGAATATCTCCGGCTATGCGTTTGTGCGGCTGACAGCTGAGAGGTGTGCGCGGCTCCCGACGCGTCAGCCCTACTGGTAGCTGCAAACACAAAGTTAGCTAGCAGAGTAGCGAGGGAGAGGGCTTTTCTCCTCACCTTGTGGGCACACCCTTGGAGCTTGTTCTACTTCCTTTCATGCTCTTTGTTTTCATTTTCAAAGCTCGCAACTACTCCATCTTTGGGTTTCATTCACGTCCGTAGACATTTTTTAAGGAAGCGGGCATCCTGTCGCTCAAAAACCTGACGTGATCAGATATCGGTTTTGGATTCCGCATGGGAAAGTGAGCCGCGAGCAGTGAGACCCGACTCCAGAAAAATTGCTTGCGTTTGCCAGTGCTCTCTTTGCGTCAGACATTTGCAAACATCTGCTTTGAATGCAACCAGCAACATTTTTGCCACTTTTCTGACATGTTCGAGAGACCGGGAACCGAATGGCAAGCAACTTCTATTTTCTGCAAAGCCAATTGAAATCAAAATGAGATCCTACTTTGGATCGTTAAAGGGATGGAATTCCATCTTCAAGGTCGCTAATGATGTTTAGTTTCCCGGAGACGTGCAGCTGAGGAACTGCACTCACTGTGCCACATAGTGAGGGGAGACTACAAAGGAAAAGTCAAGACAAATCCATTTGAAAAGCAACCAATAAATAGATGGAGAATAGAAATGGAATAAATAAACAAGTCAACTCAACAAAGAAACCCCAAATCCCGCTATTACAAAGACGACTCAAAAAGGTTTGTCCATCCGCATCCCGACTCTTTGACGAAGGCTCGATTAAAGTCGTTCTTCCCGGTGGGCACTTTCATTCAGCAGCTCAGAAATTCGGCCGAGCGACCGTTCGCGGCCCGCGTGATTACGGGCGTGCTACGGCTCAATTGGAGGCTTTTTCAATTCCGTTGCAAGCCAAGTTAAAGATGGGCTTCACAAACGCGCTCCAAAGTGCTTCCGGTCCGTCAATGTCGAGCATCTGCTCCAAAGAGTTGTTGTTGGTTCCGCTGTCTGGACTGCGCCATCTGACCGCCAGACTCATTTATTAGCTTTTGACCAAGGTTCATTTATGTGCCGATATGTACAAATGCTACTTATCCCCGCGTCCGTGTTAACATTTGTCAAGACTTTGGAAAGATTGATCATAGACAACCTATTGCCAACGAAGGCCTTGTTTTTCAGAGTCAGGGATCCATTCCATTTCGGGAACCCTGAATTCACATAAAAGTCGGCATTCTTCTTGTTGGAAATGCAGGGTGTTTGGAAGTCTTGAAGTCTCGTCTCATAATTCAGCCCAAATCGGAATAATTGCTCTCGTGCAAACCGGTTAAGACACACAAAAGAGCTTTTCCGCAGCACAAATGCGCCTGCCTTTCAAACATGGCGTCCTTGCGTGCAAAAAAAAACCAAAAAAAAAAACAACCCAAAAACCACGTGCCTCTCCCGACAAGGCACACGGGGAGGGCTGGCTGATGCTGGGGAACACTGAATATTTCATCAAACACGCCGCCGCCGACAATGTGCGTGACGGCGAGGGAACACTAGCGGGAGCGGCGCCAATCCCAGAGGAACGCCGTCAAGCGTGGCCGGCAACCACCAAAGACGCCGCCAACAGGGAGAGCTCAAAGGCAACGCCAACACACGCGACTGCGCGCCGAGTGGCTGACTCCCATGGAGTTTTCGGACCCTCAACCTGCATGCACACAGTCCGAGCGCTATGCATGCCCAAGTTGATCGCTCACATCCGCCCAATGGCATGAATTTTGAAGCCTTGTTTTTTGCCACACCTTTTTTGCACCTTGTGCCACAACATGTCGGCAGCACCGAGCTCTACCGCAAGACACCGAGTGGGGGGAGAAGAAGAGAGCAACAAAAGGAGACTCCAGTCATGGAGTCCAACTATGCAAGTGGACAACTCATGACTATTTATTTCAATCATGGATTCAACTGGCCATGATTTTTCAATCGCTTTGAAGAAACCTCTTTTAGTTGCCAGGCCTTCGTCGAAAATGAAAATTGCGTTTCTATCATCCGTCCAAAATGTTGAGCGTTGTGAAAAAGCTGATGTTTGCAAATGATTTTCTTCTTTGGCTCGTCAGTCTGCTTTGGCGGAGGGCGGCGCAAATTGGACAACATTGACCGGTCAGAGGCCACACTTTTTAAACAAGGTCTGGGAAAGGGCCGACAGCCGTCGAGCGCTTTGATCGCGGATTCATTGTTGCGCTTCCAAATTGGCGTCACGAGTGTTGAATGATTGCAGAGGCGGCTGCTGCCTTGGCAACTATTCGACATTGCCGCTGCATTCGGCTTTTTTCGCACACTTTCCTTGCGGGCAAAAAAATCGCGCCCCGCCGCGGCTCGGTCCGAGTACTCACATGACAAACTCTTGCTCATCCTCAGCTTGGAAATGGTACGTGCGGTTGTCTGCAGCGGGATACACAAAAGGTCAGCGGGAGCGGGCGCGGCCACGCCTTTCGTGTCTGCGCGCACTCACGGGAAATCAGATCAAAACACTTCCTGTCCTCGGCGCTGGGTTTGACCTGGCAGGTGAGGAGGTTGAGCTTCACCGGCTGCCTGTTGGACTGCAAGGGAAAGACGCTCGCCGTTAGTTCTGCAAAATCATTTGGCCGCGTGGGCGCAGTCCAGTGGAAGGAGCCAAAAGCATTTACCCCCCCCAACGGGTCGTCGCGTTTTTAATCAGGGCGCTCCGACCGAAGCCCAGTCAAAGCCGCTGGGGTCGGGGCTCCGCCCTCGCTCGCCACGGGGACAAACGGCGAGCGGTGGCTTATTCGCATGAGGCACGAGCCGCCCCCTCGTCAGCAGCCTCGTTTCACTTTGGGAGACGTATTTGTATGTGTATGTTATGTGTCATTTTCTTGTCGAATATTTTGCCTCAGTTTCTCACATTTTTGTTGCTACTTTCCCAAATGCCATTTAATGAGGACACCCAAGAAAGAACTGCTTATTATTTGATAGTTTTGTCCTATTTTATGGCTCTCTCTTTCTGTGTTTGTTTTTTCCAAACATTTTTTATTATTTCCTAATATTCCGTTTTGACAAAAGCCCAACATAATTAAGACTCCCCGTAACAGCTTGTTCGCTCATCGCTATTTTTGTCTTGTTATTTGCTGTATTCCCGTCAAAGATTTTCGCGATTTCCCAAAGTTTACTTTCTAATCCTTATTTTGACGAGCGCAGACCTGCTATTCGGCTAAAATGAGTTCCTTGTTTGTAATATTTGTGTATCCCCCCCGCCCCCCATCTAATCTTTTTGTCTAATATATATATTTTTCAATTATAGTCATTGGATCCCTCAAACGCAATTTTGTACTACTGTCTGATGTTTTAGTCCTAATTTGAATGTTGAGCATTTTGTGTCCCGGGCACGTTATGAAGACATTCGCAAAGTACAACAAAGGCGTCATAGGTCTCCTTTCATGAAAAGTTCAGCGACTTGCATATTTCAGCCCAAAGACGCGCTTGAACAAGTGAACTGGAGCGTGCGAGAGATGAGATGGGGGGGGGGGGGGGGAATGTCGGTTGACATGGCCGCCGCTGTCGCCGTCAAGCGAGCTACTTTTAGCACACAGCGATGATGTCATGGCCTTGAACGCGACTCGGGCCGTTCTATCCGCCCGGGCTCGTCGCAGATTTCCCTTTCTGTTGTGCGCGTCCCTTCGCGGAGAAAAGGCGAGCCTTTCTCCAGCTCGGCCGCCATATCGCGCGCGCACGCATGCACATTCACAGATGAGTCACCCTGGAACAGCAGGCGCAGGGAGGAAGGGGGGACGGAGTTGCCGTGGCAACCAATCTATGTCAATTCCACCAGACTGCACGTTCGCACATGAGGAGGGGATGGGGGGTGTTCGGGGAGATCCTGTGTGTGTGTGCGTGCGTGCGTGCGTGCGTGCGTGCGTGCGTGCGCGCTCACTGTTGCATGAGAGATGGTGAGGATGCCCCCCTTGACCGAGCACTGCCTGCGCTGCCACACCTTTCTCAGCCTGCGAGGGGTGCAAAAGAGACAGCGGCAGCTTTGACTTTCCTGGGTCGAGGCACACATTTGAGCACATGTGCAAAAAATCAAATAAAAATCACACAGCACACCGCCCAAGTAAAACGTCACAAGACAAGTTTCCTTCAGGTACAACTTGAATGTGTTCCGTGGCCACACTCCCATCGTCTTCCCCCATTGAAATGAATGGAAAGGCCCTTCATCCGTTGCGGCCTCCCCCGACGACAATTGAAAAAATGTTGTCACTCTGTAAAACTGCCCATTCCAAAAACATGGACAAGAAAAATGAAAGCGTTTGTGCGTCATGCTCGAAAGCTGCAATCCAATTGACTTCAATGCGCTGTGCCTGACTTAGCCACCAGGAGGCAGTGCACTATTTTTGCATCATGCAGACACAAACCAAGAAGAAGAACCTTCTTCTTCTTCTTCGCCTGTGAGTGACTCAGGCAAATGCTGAAAAATGAGTCACGTTTTCACAGAAGGAAAAAAAATCAAGTCGCGTCGTCGGTTGTGTGGAGCGGCCTTCATAAGAGGGGAAGAAAAACAAAACCTAGAAATTCAATCAGTGGGTATAGAGCGCCAATTAGTGTTTTCGATGATGAGTTGGCTTTTGACCTCTGGCAGGTGCGTTTCCAAAACCACAGCTGTTAACTGTCAGCACGTCAATTCTGTCTTGTGAAAAACAAAGAAGAAAAATGTCCAATTTTTTAAAAAACATTTCTGATGTTAATGGAATGTCTGTAATGCGGAAACGCCATTGACGTAAAAAAAAAAAGTGTTTTTCACAGGACAGCGACGACATGTTAGCATTAAGCCGTTAACCATTTAGCTGTTGCGTTCCGGAGTAAACTTGAGCTGTGAATGTCTTCAAACAGCCGCAAGCCTCTTCCGATGAATTGCTCTCAGGAAAAGCGCCCGACGGCTGGTAAACGGCCTTACCCGTCGCTCTTCTTCAGCAGGTAGCCTTTCTTCTCGCAGCCAAACTCCTTGTTGCCCTGCAGCTGGTGCATGCTGTAGCCGCCTTGCTTACTCTGCGAGTCCTAAAAGGCGCACAAACGTGACCACAAATGAGACCTGCGCGGCGGCGCGCCGCACACCGACATGCAGAGGGACATCCCCTCGCTCGCTCAGAAAGTGCGGCAGGAACGCTGAGAGATACATCCCATCGCAGCTTTACCGAGACGGAATCGACTGGGAGCTAAAAAAGTCATCTGAAGCGGGCGTGCCAGGAAATGTGGAAAGCGGTGTGTTTGAGATGCCCTGGAAAAATGGTGACGCGTTTTAAGCATTCAATCTTCTACGGGGAAAAGTTCCAAAATGAAGAGTAGATATCAAGTGGTTGAATAGTGCGCCGAAGCCAAAAGACGGCGGTTTTTGTTGGCGAACAACACTGACGAGCCGTTCACTCGCCGTTCACTCGCCGCTCACGCTGAGCTTTTTGTTGTTTTCCGTTCATGTGACGACGCTCAACTCTCAGCATTCCCGCTGCCCATCCGCTAGCATGCACCGAACCGAGCGCGCCGCCCAAAGTCACGCGGCGCAGACAAAATGGCGGCATGCTCCACATGCGGCAGCGGCGGCGGCGGCAGCGGCACTTACTCTTCTCGACTGGGGTCCAGACAAGCGGAAGAAGGCAGTGAGTGAGCGGGGGAAGGAGACAGACGGCAAAGGTGTGAAAGATGCCGCTCGGGTGGCGCGGGTGCCAATGTGTTGGGTTGGCTGTCTCGCGGTTCGCGCGGGGGGGTCAAAGTGCCAAGCGAGGCAGCGGCTACCGTGCGAGCGGACGCGGTCGCCGTACGCGGCGCGAGGCGGGAAATACAGTCGCCGAGCCCCGCAGTTGTTGGCGGGAATCGGCTCCCGCACCTTTGCGACACATTCCGACTCATCCAAAGACATTTTGCAAAAGAAGGATTCCAAGCGGGAGGGGGCGTCGTAGGACGGCACTCCGACTGACTTTTGCTGCTTGCGCTTGTCGCCGGCAGCGCCATCAGGAAGTTTGCCATGAAAGAAGACAAGTCGACATTGTGGGATATTGGCAGCGTTCATTTGGGCCGATCCGAGTGGGTCATCCAACAGCTGCAGCAACTCATACAAAACTCTTTTTCTCTGCCGTGCGGGAAGGACGACTTTGCCTGCAGCGCGGTGGCGCAACCTTGCCGGCCGCCTCTTTGTCTCGCTCTTGGCGCGCTCGCTGCCGCCGGGCGAGCAAGGCGGGAAAATGCCTCTGAAAAGGCCGCCCGCCCGCCGTCAAGTCTGCGCTTTGGCTTGGAGCAGGCTCGGCTCGGGGCTTTTTTCTCCTCCGCTGCCTGACCGACACGGACGGACGACTTTTAGCGTGATCATCGATGAAATGCTGGAGGGGCTTAAGTGGGGCTACGCGGATTTGTAACGAGGCGGCGGCGGCGTCGTCCTCGCGGGCGGCGTCCTCGCGGGCGGCGTCCTCGCGGGCCGCGCTCGAGCGGCCGACGTAAGCCAACTGCTGCACCGATGCCGTCAACTGAATCGCAATCAATTTACCTCCTTCTGGTCCAGCTGGAGGGAGGACTTGATGAGGTCGCGCAGGGCGGTCAGCTGCTTCTTCTCCTCATCCTGGGTTTGTTTGATCTGGACGCAGGAGTGGGAAGCGCGCTTCAGAAAAAGCAAAATCAAAGAGAAGGGGAAGGCAAAAGAGAGGACTTGCGTTGTAGAGGTCGGCCGCCAGCTTCTCGATGTACTGCTTCAGCTTGTCGGCCGTCTTCAAGCCGTCCTGGAAGAAACTGCAACAGACGGACGGACGGCCCGCCGGCCGGCGTTTGAGGACATGATTTGCTATGGTTTCCCAATGACAATCCCCCACAGGATCGAGACCTGCCGCGCGTTGTTCGAGGCCAGGGAAGGAAGAGCGATGTTGCGGGTGCAAAAGGGGCTTTGCAACGGTAACGCTGCGTCACGACAAGACATCCCAATGTCAAATAGGTGAAAAGTAAAGTAAGACCGGGGACATAAAAGGTCCGCCCTCCCCCCATCGATGAGGACGGGTGTCGCGGCGCGTCGCCGGCACGGCAGAGAGGCGATGCGTGACGGCGTCGCTCGCCGGCTTATTTGCCGGCAACGCTCGCAGCCGTCGCGACGCGTCCCATCGACTCCTTATTTGGCAGCTGGACATTCGCCCGAGGCCGGGGGCGGGGGCGGGGCTTGCTCGCTTACTTACTTGCACTGCGCGTGGTAATACTTGATGAGGTTCTGCAGGAGGTCCACGCCTTTCTTGGTCTTGATCTCGTTCACTTTGATCAGGTACTGCAAGGCAAACAAACAAACGCTCGCCTCATCTTTTCATCTCCACACTCCGCCATTTTCTCATTCCCCCCAAGGTCCACAATTGCTTCACCCACTCCAAAATCCTTCCCAATGAGACCTTCCACAAAATACTTTCACATCCTTCCCCTTCCCAACTTTCAGCTCCTTCAATTCATTTTCAACATTCCAAAAATTCCCACGTGACAAAAACTCCACGTTGGCAATTTTGCACATATTCACCTCCATTTTCCTCCTTTCTTGACTGCGATGCAAACAATTGGGCTCATTGCAATCCCCACCATTTTCCCAATAAAAGCCTCAAATTCCAAAATCTCCCCAGACGTCATGAAGTCAATGTATCAGACCTAATCTGAGCTAATCCTGCAATGGCAAAGGTTGCGGCCAGCGAGCGAGCCAACGGCGACAGATGGCGAGGTGGCAGTGTCGGATCAATCTGCGGATTGAGTGGCGTGAGCGCTGGCTTGGGGGCGCAAACCACAAGAGAAAAAAACTGAAAAAAAGATGAAGTGGGATGAAGGCGCCACGGACGGCAGTTAGCGCGCCGCACAAAGCCGAGACTCGAGCGGTTGCAACATTTGCCGTGTCGGGCAAATGACTGCACGTGAAAAAGAGGCCGATTTGCCCCATATCACCGATCGTCGACATGAACTTGGCTGGACATGTCGACCTTTATGCGCAAAACGGTCTCAAGGACCCGTTCCCAAACTTGAACAGGAAGTTGGCCATTTTGGTTTGGAGCCGACATTTTGTCTGTTTTCCAGGCGGTCGATTTGGGAAGCCGAGTTGCCTCCGAGATAGATGGGCCAAGCAAAGCGCATGTGAGCCGCTGGACTGAGAGCGGCAAGTCCTCGTGGTCAAGAACACCTCGCAGCTGCTCCTTTCCGCTTGCTCGTCTCCTCCATCTCGCGCTTTGGCCGCGTGGGGAAGGAAACGAGGCAAAGGCCGCGCGGCACGTGTGGGAAGGGAGAAGCGGCGGCGCAGCTTTTGCTTTCCCGCAGTGACGAATTCACACGGCC
Organism: Filicampus tigris; assembly: GCF_054856515.1. Taxonomy (NCBI): domain Eukaryota; kingdom Metazoa; phylum Chordata; class Actinopteri; order Syngnathiformes; family Syngnathidae; genus Filicampus; species Filicampus tigris. The sequence continues at coordinate 560,707 of NC_141237.1, read as the reverse complement.
GACAGCGGCGCCGGCGCAGCAGCTACTTGTGCGTTATGTAATTGCAGGCGAAAAAGCTCAGGCGAGGCGTGGGTGGCGCCGCCCACCAGCGAGAGAGGCTTTTGCTGCTGCTGCTGCTTTTTTTTTTTTTTTTTGGGGGGGGGGGGCTCCAACAGTTTGCTCAAATTGTCTTGAGCTCACATTTGTTTTACACTCCACTTGCCAGATTTCTGTTAGCGAGCGGCAAGAGCGCAACGGGCCGCGAGCGCTAGCGCAACGCCACAAACAAACAGCGCTCCTCATCTGGAAACGTCGGTCGTGTGAGGAGGAATTTCCCGGTAGCAAACGTGATCCCCATTCCCTCAAATCAGCCCACGGGTACGCGGAGGCTGTCAGGCTAACAACAATTCACCAACAGCTGATTGATGAAAGGAGTCATCAACACACATTTGCCCCATTCGAGCCGTCTTGCAAGGTTACCGCAAAAATAAAGCCAAGAAAAACGATTTACTCGTACTTTGTAAGGTGGTGAAAATTCGTAATTGATCATCCAATAATGGTTTCAAGTGTCTGAAATTTCAGCCTCTCGACAGTGCGCGATTTCTGCTGCCATCCACAAAGACGCACTGGTTAACGTTGGGATGAATTCAAGAGCGACATTTGCAAACATCCGCTTTTACTTTGGAAAGCAAAGTGACATGTTACAAACCCAAACCAGCAACTGAATCCTAATCAATTGATGTTTTATGAACTTTCAATTTCAAATCATCTCCAGCTTCAAAGTAAATGAAGGGATGAAATGAACATTTTTTCTTTCTTTCTCCAATGCATTGATTAATTGAACAGTAACCACAAGATGAATGGGTTACTACAATGACTGTAGGTCGCAGCCCTACTCGGTAGCAGTGAGTTTTTTTGCGAGCGGTGCCAAGCGTGGGACCGCTTCAATACACAAAGCATTTGCATTGACATGAAATAACTTGAGAAATTGCCTGGAATCTGGAACCTGGACATTTTGCAACCTCAGATACAGTCCGTAGACTTGGCGAAGCAGCATGCAGCTCATCACTTCCGTTTTGTGTCAACAATTGCATGTTCCCCACGTCCTTTTGTTTACGCTAAGATAGAAAAAAAACCTGAAGATTTGTGCTTCTAACGGGCTTGCTGCTGTGTGGGATCAAACATCTGACTAGCTGAACTCCAATGTAGGTCATCGAAAGGCTAAAAAAAACACACACACACACACTAGTGTAATTACGAGTATAATTACATGGAGGGGAAAAAAAGATTCCTTTTTTAAAGCACTCTGTCAGCAAGGAGTTGACAGGAAACGCAGCCATGTCATAGCATATTTTGCCAGTGAAAAAAAGGAAAAGGGAAAAAAGGCTTGAGCTTTTTTCCTTTTTTTTTTTTTTTTTTTACAACCCACCTCGCACATCTGCAGCTGGAAGAGCCGACGCTCCTTTTCCATCTCCTCAGCGATCTCGGCCCCGGTGATCTCAGTGCGGATCATGCCGTGTTGCTTGGCGTGCTCCCGCTTCTCCTTCTCGATTTTGGTGCTGCACCACAAAAACATGGCTGACTTGGACCCGTGCGACCGCACGGGCGCAACATGATAGCAGTTGCAATTTGGGGAGAAACTGTTTGGGTAACGTTTTGTTTTTTTTTTGGGGGGGGGGGATTGCCGCATTTTTTGGGGTGGGTTTTCGCAGTATGCTCGCAGTAATGCCCTCGCATGTGGGAAAGGAGAGCCACCGGGGCAACAGTGAGAGACAGAAAAAAAACACCGGCAACAAAATAAACGCACACAGAAGTGGCCTCTAAAATCCAAATCAATTGAGGAGAAAGAAAGCGATGTCATCGAGTGGCCACCCCGCTCGTCTCACCACTTATGTTTGCTCCGTTTGACGCCGTTTGAAAGGCAACAGTCATTTTTGGGTGTCAACTTGGAGAACCTCTCTGAATCTGGACCCGGAGCAGCTTTACAATAACTCCAGACTTGTCAGCCCATCTAAGCAAAAGGGCCCCGTCGAGATCTATTGACAAATAGTCACGCCGGACTGTTTTTGGACCGCATCAAAAGGTCATTTCCCCCACCACAAAATGCGTTTTCTCCAGAAGCCAATCATCCAAGTTTCAAAGTTCCCGTAGTGTGCAAAAAAAAAAATGTCTTTGCGCACAGCCAATGGTCTGCCTGTCGTTCATTCATCAATACTTGCTCTTTGCGATGTTTACCATTGAAATGAGGGGGCTACGCATGAACTTTCCCCCAAGTTTTCTGCCCAAACGGTTGTCGTGTGAAGAGAAGGCGACTTACAACTTGGCCTCGTAGTCCTTCCAGGCCTTGTCGAAGGGCTTCTTGATGTCCTGCGCGCACACAAGAGGACGGAGCAAGTGTCAGCGCGCTGCGACGAGGTCACAGCCAGGACGGCCGGTTAGACCGCCACCAGCTGCCCGGCCGGAGCGGCCCCGCCCCGATCATCATCGGCGGCCGGCGGCGGCGTTCGCGATCCATCGAAACGCAGAGGCGCTGTTTACTTGAGCCAGATTTACAGCGCAGCCATTTAAACAGAGGCTTTGACTCCCCCTCCTTCCCCCTGCGGTCGGTGTGTTCACACTGCCTCCGCCCAGCGTGCGCATGCACAGAGGTTGAGGGGTGAACGGCGGGAAGTGCTGACGCGGTGTTCGCTCGCTTACGCGCGACCGCTTCTGGGTCGTGGCCAAGAGAAAAGTGAGCGAGAGGGAGAGGGCGACACCTTACCCCTTTGACGCCCTTCAAGTCTCCCTTGAGCAGCGAGTCCAGGGTGAAGATCACATTGTGGCTCAGGCTCTGGAGCTGAGGACAAAACACACAGGACGGTCACAATGGCGCCGATGGAGGAAGGCCAGTTCGGCGCCGGGGTTAAAGGTGGACAGGATGAAGGATGGAACGGGGACAAATGAGACGCCACCTCTGGCAAGGACAAACAATCAACAATCGACGCCAGAAAAGTCCCAGCGGCCAGGCCGGCCATTTTGAAATCGGCGCGGACATCCGCACGTGCCCCCACTGCTTTCTTGTGACGACGACACTTCCGCATTACGAGGCAGCAGTCGGCCATCACGTCACACACCGAATAGTCGTGACCGTACTACCGTTGGCAATCGTGTCATACCGCAAGAGTGTAATACCGAACGAGAAACAACAGCACCGTACGTACCGATACTACGCCCTGCCTGTGCGATCAAACACAATAAAGGGCCATTTGCAACAAAGTACGCTGGCTGGCAAGGCCTCCTCCGACTCTCAAATGCCGCGCAGAGAAGCTCCGTGACAAAAAAACGAGCCCTCCCGTAGAAAAGGCCGCAAAGTCATTCATTCTTCAGAAGAAATTTCTGTCCATTTGTATGACTGAAATGTCTTAGCCACTGACTACTTTGCATGCATCTGGACTCATTTTCTGCCACGGTTTTATTTGGCAGCATATTCCAGATCGCGTCCGCTTTGACGTTGGGAACAACTTGTCGTAGCTCCAACGATGCGCCAAACTATCTCACCGCATCTTTCGCCGATTGTCCCTACGAATTCCTTCGCCGTGCTAGTGGCGCACGTGCGGCAACGTTAATTTGGAGTGCCCACTTAAAAAGTTCCCCTCAGGGATAAGAAAGTTCAGCCTGATCCCGATCTAAAACACGTCATTCTCGACATGTTCTCACCGTAAACCTTGCCTGGGAGCGTCCGTTGAATTTTGCACGATTGACTGAAACACACATTGCACAAACGCGCTCGGTCGGGGAGGTCACAATAGTCGAGTTGATGACAGGCTGGTAATGTGGAAGCAGGCCTTGTAGTATGAATACAGACGTAGAGTTCGGCACTTAAAATTTCGTCCATAAAATGCGTCTATTACTGCTTGTGGTCCAACAGGAGCACAATGTACTCTACTTAGCGCCGCCCGCCACGATTCATAGTGAGTAAGGCCACTACTCCCATGAGTTAAGACTGGAGTTAAAAAAAACGAAAAAAAAAACGAAACAAAACTGATAAACAACCGCCTGGCGAGGGTGAGTCAGCAAAAGCAAAGACGAGCATCGCTCAGCGGCTCTCTAACCATTAGGCTCAGCAAGGTCGTTTACAGCACGACTAAGCACCCACCCCGCAAACACAAAGGCAGAGTGGCAATCAAGGACGTAAACAACATTTAATGGACACTAATGTGCTCCTTAAAAGCCGTGCCTTTTTTAAAAAAAAATCTTTAACTGGCTGCCTTCCGGTCATCCTGGAAGACCCAAAGGGAATAAACACCGAAAATGTCGACGGAATACACGGCTGGTCTATAAATTCCTTATGTCCAGCCTGCGGGACAACCGGCACGGGCCATCGTTCGTTCGCCAAGAAGTCATTTGCGGCTCTCGAAGGCTACCGGTCGGGAGCCTTCGGGGCGCAGTTATCAAGTTCTTGCAACGCACGCGATGAAATGCCCCAAGTGGAAAAGACAAAAAGGAAGACACGGGAATGGGGCGGCCAGGAAGAGATCATTCTTCCCGGCGACACGCAGGCCGCGCCGCGGAGGACGTATTTGTGGGAGTTTAATCGGGCGGTCTGCCGCACAGGAAGCGAGCTAGCAAGTCGCAGCGGATCTAAACAGGACACATTAGTCAACGGGAAGGTTCAGAGGGGGGAAAAGCCACAGTTTACAGATAAAACCCTCTGCCCCCGGAGGAAGGACATCTGTCTGTCCGTGCAACAAGTTGCACTTTTTATGGCGACTAATTCAACTTGGCCGCCCCCAAGCAATGACGAAAACTCAAATTGCTCATGAGTCAGCGTTGCCCATTTCTCTGAGTTACGTGCTTCAAATTTGCTAGCCGTCGGACAGAGTTTGTCTCTGAAGGAATTCCGGAATTGACCACAATGTCCGCGCCAAACCAAAATGTTAAACATCGCTGCCATGCTCCAGCCATAGGCAGTGTGGCGATTTTGAACAAAAAGGGGAGACTTCCTGTCTCCTTTCGGGTATGGCTTCTTAGGACTTTTTTTTTTTTGGGGGGGGGGGGGGGGGGGGGGGGCAATTTATGATGAACATGCCGACCAAATTTCACATTGTTTAAATTCAACTGGATCATATCATCGCAATCATTCATCGCAAGGACCCCTGGTGATGGCTAAAATGGCCGCTAAAATGGCAAATTTGCTGTTTTTGTTTGTTGGTCTTCTCATGACACACATGCCTAAAAAGTTGACTTATTAAATACCGTACCTTGTTAATGTCCTGACCTTTCCCGCCACAAAGCACAACCAGAACCTCACGTAATCCTAATCCACACACCTTGTAAACCAATTACGCAAGTGACAACCCCAATAATCTCTCTCCTCATTTTAACCCCCAGTGAGCCAAAATAAGCAACACACTTCCCTGCAACATTGAGCCTGACAGGCTTCAAATTTTGGACTCACCAGGTTCTTCAGGAGGGCCGATAGCTCCTTGGTAAGCGAGGAGAACTTGACGAAGGCCGTGCCCAGGTCGGGATTGTCCCGGCTGATGAAGTTGCTGCCAAATTTGTCCAGAGCTTGGGCATAGTTTTCCTCATTTTGGACATGATCTGTCGGACAGAGAGGGAAAACAAGAGTCAGACTTCCTGTCCTGGCAGCCGTGGCTAAGCATTAGCATTAGCGTGACTAACAGAAATGTTCAGTTTTCTCCGTTTTTGTCTTTGGTCTTTCCGGACAATTGATAAACAACCGTGGATGTTTGTTTCCGTTTGCTCCCGCTCGTGGAGGAGTCGTTTTCTGCTTGCTAGCAATGGCGCTGGTTAATGTTCCTCATTCTTCAAACAGCGAGACCTTCTCAAATCGAACCTATCCAGTGTTAGCAACGAGACAAAAGCTAACACATTGGCGACAAACCTGATTAGATTTGGTTTCTGATGCTCCAATAAACAAATGTGAGTGTTTGTTGCTGTCTGGTCTGAGTCATTTCTGGCCTCTGCAAGCATTAGCGTAGCTTCCTGGCCGTTCACTATTCTATGTCCAAAGGGATGCTAGCCGGCAGAAATGCATAGTGAAACTCGTGAGTTTGTTTTGAGGTACAGTAAAGCTTCTTGAAGGCGACAGAAGATATTTTCACGTCTAAAGTCAATACGGCGAAAGCTAACACATCGGGCAACCATATTAGCATGTTTCTTTGATTGCAGAAACAAATGAAGTCAGTCACTAAACCGGCGTGGGTGTTTGTTTGTGTCTGGTCGTTAGCTAGCTGCTGAGTCACTTTCAAAAAAACCAAAAACTCATATTCGTGGCTTCACGCGAAACCGAAAAGAGGATGTGGGTCATGATGTCATGGCCTCGCGACGAGAACGACTCCAAGTAAACTGAAAGTAGCACAGCTGTCTTCCAAATGTTCATAGTTTTTCCTGCTTTGGTGAATCTTAAGGTAAACTTTGGACATCTGAAACTGTCGATTTACAGAGGATGGAGGGAGAGAGGGAAACATCCGGAGTGGAAAATGAATAGGGATTCATGTTATGGCAATGGACAAAACAAAGTCAGGTATTGAGCGCCTGGATAAATGCACAACATAGCACCTGTCACGCAGAAGACCATTTTCCACACGACAGGCAATAGAGACAAAAACTAATGTGCCTAATTAAGGCGATTTTATGGCTGGATTTTACACGACGACTTCCCAAGGGGTGAAACGGTAGACCAAAAATCACCGTTTGGTGTGCATCTCGGTTTGAAAAAAACAACACAACCAAAAAAACATAAATAACCGAAACTGCAATGCTTGAACCGTGATATAGCAAGGGAAGACTGCGACAACTCTGGTGAAGAACGCGACTACTCAACCTGACACAGCCATTTCTTGGGCGAGACAGCTTGGACTTGGTGTCTCACCTTGTCCTGAATTGTAGATGGCCTTGACGGATTTCTTCACCTTCTGCAGGGAGGTTCGGTCCTGGTCCAGCGCCTAAGGAAAAGGAGGATAAATTGTTCTTGCAGTGCGACAAATAAGTGTCATAGAGTAGGTGCCGCACTCCAGCCATTCACATTCCCAATCAATCAAATGGAACAACGGAGGCCACCACAACCAGGAGACTCATTGCTCATTTACGGAAGATTTCAAATGCGCTCGGCTCTTTCCTGCGCATAATTCATGCCGAAGGTGCCAAGGCGTCACCGCCACGGCCGCTCGTAAACAATGCTAAACATCGGCAAAGCGGCGTGACTCCAAGGTTAGTCGGTGGAGAGCAAAGCGTGCGCACGTGGCGCACACGCGCATGCACCGGCATGCTAATTAGACGTGACCGCATAATTAAGCCGCCCTTGGCCCTCCCCGGACGCTTTTACGTGGCTCGTCCCCAATTATCTCAGCGCTCGTTTGTCGCCGCAGGGGCCCGGCCCTTTGATCCTTCCGCCGAGCCACGACGCCGCACTGCTTCGCCCTCGTCTGCCGGGCCGGACGGCGGGCCGTGCGGCCCCCCCGGCAATGGTGCGGCACCAAAGGGTTGGGCGGCGCGGTGGCAGCTTGACTTGACTTTAATTCAATCTCGTAACTCAATTTACCTGCCAAATCAATTTGCCACTTGAAATGAATTGAAAAACCATTCGACCATTCCAGCTCCCGCCACAAACACTCCGTTTTGGGGGGTTATGTGTTCTCAATAAAAGAAGAACACTTTGGGGCAGCCCCACATAGCAGATAAAGGGCACGGCGCGTCGGCATAAACGCCGTCCAACTGACAACGGTGAAGAAATGATCACTCTGAAAAACAGGACTTTGAGGTCTTTTTGATCAACACACATTCCTCATTTCCCAACGGACTCACTCAAACATACATGGAAATTGGTCACTTGTCACGAGGCAGAATTGGAAATGCAACCTCATTGGTAAATTTGAAGATAAAGTCACGTTCACTGAGTACGTACGCATACTAAAGGATCCATTCTTTGTAAAGACATCCATTTCCCCCCCAATATCTCTATTTGCTATAAAAGTGCCTGGCCACTTGACCAATGGCTTCATAACGCAATCACTTCACAAGGGAGGCTTTGTCGCATTGAAAAATGTACTCTGACGTCTCGGCATCATCTGGTCGAGAGGGATTTATCTTCTACGGCGAGCAGGCGTGGCATGACACGCCGACGTCACACGCTTGATCCTCTCGGGGCGGCCGACAATTTCATTAACGCCGACCCACGCTCCCGAGCGGGGGGCCAGGCTGAGATTATTCGGCGTGAAACTGTACACGGCCAAGCATCCCCGCTTCAAAGAATTTGACCCATGTTTATTTTTGTGATTTGCCGCCATGTTGCAACACAGAAAGCGCCGCTTCCAATATTTGAAATGGCTCTATGGGCTACATCGGTGCACTTGGACACCATGACCCATATTCAAGTATTGTTAACGTCAAATGAATTAAAAGCGTTAAAACCGTGTCTTTACAGTCTTTGCAGTTGCGGTAGCGCCAAGAGGTGCAGCCTTCCAAGCCAGGGGAAGCTCACAATCAAAATCAATGGAGCAGCGATGCCTTGGCAGCACACCGTCTTTGTAACCCTTGGCAACAAGCGGGGGCCTGTCCAAAGCTTGACCCTCGGTCTCTCGCTCTCTCTTTGAACGCCGTCTGAAGGACTCTTTGCAAGATTCCAGGATTGCTGGAAGCCGCGATAACGACAAAACATTGACGAAAATTTACTGGGGAGCAAAGATTGTAAAGTGGCCCGCACGGTCGCTCGGCCCTTGAGGAAAGTCCACGAGTGGATGTCGACCTGGCGCTGCCAGAAGGCTTTTAAGTGGAAGTCTGTGGAGTTGGATCAAGAGATAAGATGGTCCTAGACAGACCTTCCCGAGATGAATGAGAAAAACGTATTTTCTGGTCCAGTTCCACACACCACACAGAGAAATTGTAGGCGAGACGTCAACAGAGCTACGAAATGAGCGTCAAATTCTGCTGCCACAAATAGCAGCGCCAATTTCTTCAACGTAGAGTTTGTGGGAAGATGCGGAGGCCAACGAGGCCAGCTCTCTTTGTTTTTTACTTTGTCATCGGGACCTCGACCGTTTTACTCTTTGAGCATCCCGGCGCACGAGTTGTGACAAGCGCTAATATTCTAATTATAGCCATGCAGCAGTGGAAAACAGGAAAGGGCCAAGGGAAGAAAGGACTTCCCCCGAAAGCCGGGACAAAAACACATCTCGCTCGACCGATACTTTTGAGTGCCAACGACATCTGCTTCTGCTAAAAATCAAGATGAGACATCATGAGGCCATTTCGCGAGAATTTGTTGCAGCGTTGAAAAGACAAATCAGGAAATGATTTGAGGACATGGAAGACATTTTATCTTCAGGAAGTAGGAACTTTAGCCCAGAATTAAGAATTGAGCCTGGAACTACCAACTTTTACCAAGAACTAAGAACTTTAGCTGAAAAAGGAGGACCCTTGAGGCCCAGAACTCTAAATGTTAACCCACAAATGAGGAATTTGACCGGAGATTCAAGAACTTTTAGCTCAATACTAAGAACTATACCCCAGAGCTAGGGCTTTGCAACTTAGCAACTGCGATGTCATTTTCAGTTGACAGATATTGACAAAATGGCCGCCCCCCCCAGATGGATAAAAACGGGTGGATTAACGCTTACTCCACATGTCAGAATGCCATGCTTAGACTAATGAAGGCTCATAGAACACATATTATTGCAAAGAATTCTAGCGGGTTGACTTTCCCCTTGAAAGAGGATTGAATCTTCTTGCAAGAAGGAAAGTAGCTTTTTGGTTGTTCAAAAATGCTTGACAGAGCTTCTCCTATAAAACATGTAAGTCATGCTCCATTATCTTCTCTTGCACTTTGCTGTCACTGACAAGCATTGTTTTCTCCTATCGCAGGAAGTCGAACCTCATCAACCTCTGACTGAATCAAATAGGAACGATCGTCCAACCACAACTCAGCACTCTAATCAGTCATTCGTTGGCACGAAGACAGCCAGCAAGTGTGAGATGTGCGCAAGAATGTATCCACTTTCCATCGGGTCACCGGAAGCACTGCGATCTTTCACCCATCACGTTTCAGGCCAGAATCTGGCCGGCTGCACATTTTGTTTTGAGTTCAAACCCGCTAAGCATTGGAAATCTATTTTCATGGCAGGACTCTCATCTTAAAGCACCAACTAACACGCTGCTACTCAACAGTAAGACAACGTAAAGTCCGAGACCAGATTCAGGCCATCCTTCGGTTCGCGGTGGAGTCTCTGTCAAAGCATGACTCAAGCAGGAAGGGTGGGGAAGCGTTTTCATTGGCAGGAAGCAAAGGCACATCCCTTTCTCTCTCTCTCTCTCTCTCTCTCACTCGCTCTCTGACACAGAGTGCGTGGAATGGGGAAAAGAAGAGGATGTAGCCCTTCCAAAAAGCTGCTGAGGTCAGACGGCACAAACACTCACAGGGTGAAAATGTCTTTGGTACATTCCAGGATCCTAATTGCTTGTTGATGTTGACCAACTCTCGGACACAAGCGTTGGGCAGCACTCAGTCTCCAAAAGCTGAGGGCATCTGCGACTTGGCTTGCGGCGTTCTCGCTCGCATCTTTTCACCAAGCCATGTTTTCCCCATCACACCCACACAAGGTGAAGCACGGGAAAGCAAAAGCCTTTTTGTTTGTTGGTGTTGTACCTGCCGGGAAGTCATTATTCATGTCAAAGCAGCTGCTAGATTGCTCTGGCCGGGACGGGAGAAAGGGTGGGAGGGACGACGGGAGACGGAATATAACCAAAAACCCCAAAACTCACAGGCCACATTGATGATTAATCCAGTCAGCCGCTATGCTGAATACCGAGGTAAACTCAATATCGGAGCCTTAGTTCTTCTCTGAACGTTACGTCTTTTGGACAAACGTATTGCAAGTACCGTTGTTACCGCCGGCGCTAGGCACTCGTATTCTTACTCTGCTGCGCCCTCGGTAACCTCGAATCACCCAAGCCCAGTTTTGATATTGCTACTGTACAAAAGAACTCTCAAAAGTGCTTCCCTGTTGATCATTTACAACACAAACAAAAGAGAATCAATGTAAATAGCTGCGTCTCGTGTGAACAGAGGCGCTATGCTGCTTTATCGTGATAAAACTACTCCGAGTTGGCTTTGATCACAATCTCTTGGCTTGCCAGCCGCTGAGACGAGCAGCTCTGTTTCCTTGTCGGCAAACCTTAAGCACTCGTACACACACACACAAGAGTGATTATAGAAATGATCATGGAATAAGAGGCATTTGAAAATGAATAAAGTGTGCCTACACACATACAGTCGGTCGGGTTCCCGGGCAAGCTTGCTTTGAAATTTGGACACATAGACGCCATTTGGATCTTTGCTGTGCGCTTACATGCTGGCGTGGGCCAAGGCCAAGAGCCTTCAACAACTGGTCGCGAAAGAGAGACGGCGAGTGTCGTTTGCTCCCCGGGCGGCAGCAGGACGGCCGGCCGTCAGAGCGGCGTACCGTCTGCTGGATCAGCAGGCTTGCGCTCAGGCTTGCGCTTAAGGCCCGCGTTAGCGCCGCTCAGATTTTCAGGGAGGACGACGAGGAGGAGGAAGATGAAGATGAAGACAAGATGGCAGCCACATCATGACATTTGCAACTTAAGCAACAAGCGTTTCCGGAATTGACGGAGCAAAATGAAAAGACGGGTTCAGTCACGACATTTGTTTGAGTCGTTTGCTAAACAAATGTCAAACGTTTGCATGTCACAATCAAAAAGGAACTGCAAGGGAAGCTTCAGCTCGGCCTCAGAGGAAATTGTTGTTTTTTTTTTAGTGTATGAATGATGAATACTCAATAAATTATAAAACAAAAAAAATCATAAACAATTCCTAAAAAAGCAAGCCCCGCTCGTTTGCCATCCGAGGCTGAAATCTGATTATCGGCCAGCGTGCCACAGCTGTCGGCCGGCCGCCGCCACAGCTGCACCGCGTATATCAGTTAGGTGCCGGTGGATTGGCCCCGCCGCCCCCTTCCGACCCGAGCCCCGGCACCCAACAAATGATTTCCCCCCCTTTGCTCATGGCCAGATTGAAGCGAGGAAGAGTGGGTCAGTGTTGGCATCTGTCGTCTGCATGTGAGCCTTCTCACGGGCGCAAGCTGGCACGCAGGCACGCAGGCACGCAGGCAGGGATGCTCCTCAACAAGGCCAACTGTACCGTTCTGCTGCGGCTAAGATTAACCCACTTCCAAACAGGAAGTCAAGTCAAAAATTGTTTGGACAAAAATATTTTTGAATTCGCCGATGACTTTGCACCACTTAGCTTAGCGTCACCAGAGGCACGCAGATCCAAAAGCGGTGTGTCGCATCTACCTAGGTTCATATCTATGAGTCTAGCCACAGAAGTAGAAGCTAATGTTAGCATTTTGCTACCAAGTGGAAAAATAAGAACGTGAACATGTTAGCCAGGTCTTGAGGAGCACCATAGCTAGCTAGCTATTGCTACATTGGTAGGTGGGAGAATTGTAGAAGTTAATAGTAGCATTTGGCTTGCAAGTGGAAAAATAATATCGAGTGAACATGTAAGCCATTGGCGCCAAAGCTATCTAGTGGAAAAATAAGTCAACATCGTGCATCGTGACTACATTTTGGGATTTCATGTTGTTTGTAGCGAGCACTTCTGCATGCTTGCCTTGTACAAGTCGGTAAGTGTAGCGGAGAACTATGCCTGCATTGTTGGGATGGACGGGACACGGTTACGCGTGACAACACATGACCATCGGCCGTGCCGAGGGCTTTCCGCTAGACGACGTCAGCATCGCTTTGGCCGTGTTAAGGATCAACATGAGTTCCCTCTACTTTAAATGATGCAAAAGAAGTGAACAATTATGGCTCATAATCAAATTACACGATCAGTCATGTGACTTCCATATATCAAAGAAAGGCTCCTTTGGTTCTCTTTATAGAGCAGTTTTGCTAATGAATGATTCATTTTGAGGAGCTATGTTTTGCAGGATAATCCAAATAGGTCAATATAACAAATGAACAGCTGTTTTTCTTTTTTACAAAATCAACTGTTTTCATTTCTTAAATTCACTAGCAGCAAACTGTATTTTTTCAGTGGGGCAATTTCAAACACAAATCTCAGTTTAAACTTAGTATTTCTGAATGTGTTGTATGGTCTTTTAGCAGAGCTCAATTGATTATTTTTTTTGGGGGGGGGGTTAAATCTACTGTAATGTAATTCTCTATTGTCCAAAAAAATAAAAATAAAAATAATCACATGACTGATATTATAAGTATTTTATACAATATGAATACAGTGTACTTGTAAGCTTATATGCCGCTCATCCTGGCTGACGTACGCCGGCCCGAAACGTAACTTGATTTGTTTCCGGTTCTGTTTAGCGAGTATGATTGTCTCTCCAGAGTCCAGAGTCAGACACATTCATTTGCATTAAAGAGTTGGATCTACTCCCCTTCAACGCGGTTCCAGCCAGGCTTGGGTGAAAAGTGTACTCGATCACCCAAGCAATTCATTCCGATTTTGATTGATGATCAGGAATGATTTTGCGTCAAGCTTAGGTTATTTTGGCAATTTGCGTGACTTCTCTGTCTTTGGTCGTAACGCCTTTGTGAGAACGATACTTGTCAGTGGTGTATTTTATTCGCCGCCGTGGAGGCGATGATTACTGACTTAATAGCAAACGTGCAGCGTGTTTAGCCGCACGAGCTAGCTATCCGGAGCGATTAACGTTGCACTTTTGTAAAAAGAAGACAAACTATTGAGGTTTTACTGTTCTAAAAAAAGATGATGCTGAACTTTCCTGTAAACAAAACTGTAAACTATTGGTGCTGCACTTAACGAATAACTTTCCTTTTCAAGCGGCAGCCTCGCTTGGTCAAAGATAAATAAAACGGTGACAAACCAGGATTTTTTTGCGCAATGTTTTTTGGGGGGGGGTTGTTTTTCTTTAGCCGTCAGCCATTGATTCCTTCTGGAGAAACTAAAGCCACGGTGGCTCGGAACAAAACTCCTCATTCAGCATCGCATCCTTTTCGGTCTCAGCTCCCGCTGAAAAGGCTGTTATGTTATGTGAAAAAAAAAAAATGCCTAAAAGGGTCAAGCCCAGTCACGCTGGATTGGGAAGACCGTGAAAAGTCAACGGTATTCCCGGTGCGGCCCACGCCGCACCCTATCAAAGGAGGGCTTCCCTTGTCGCCTGTGACTAATAAAAGCAGTGCTGTTACATCAACGCGCATGGGTGTAAGTGAACGGAGAAAACACATTGGCCTCCATTTTGCGTCGGCTCCTTCCTGTCAGCATGGCATCCGCTGCGAGGCTTTGCTTTGTACGCGGGGATAAAAAGCAAAAGTGGGTCAAGACTTGCCTGTGGAGCGTTCCGACGCTGCACTCGGAAGAAAAGCAAACATGAACGCATTTGTGCTTGTCTCGTCTTGTCCCTCAATGTACTCCACGTTACCACCGTTAGCTCGGCGTTTCAACGTCAAGGGCCATCTATAGCAGTCAATCATCTTGAAAGCCCACACAACAAATGCACATTGCCATTTTCAGACCCTATGATAAGATTTCCCCAAAATGACAGTCTGTCAAATTGTTACGTCGGGTTGGAATGGCCATTTCAACTTACAGACATAGATAGTTCCCTAAAATGCCGACTAAAAAACAAAAACCTTTGTAGTAATGTGGGACTGCATTTGCAATCATTCACTCATTTCTTACTTCCTAATCACTACAAATGCAACAGTGACGCCAACTGATGCTAACTAATAAAGCGCTAACGACATAACCTCCATGGCAAGGGTAGTAATCAGCTCATTCACATTAAAGCATTTGACTAATGAAAAGAGAAGAAAGTGAGCCACGTCGCTGCATGGCTCTTAATTGGCTAGCTCTGACGCAGCCTGGCTAACGTTCGCTTTATTACCGTAGTTTTCCACTAACTGGCAAAATGCAAATATTAACTTTGACCTTACTTAATATGAAAGTGAACATGATAGCCAGGCTTTGCTGAGCTACCTACCCGTCGGCAACATATAATTAATTACAGCTAGCTAGATGCTAATATTATTATCTCACTCGGGGGCAAATTAAAAAAAATAAGTGAGCATGTTAGCCATAGTAGAAAATCAATCAACAATCATTTTGAGTCATTGTTTAGATACCTTGTTGAACTTAGAATTGTCCAAATGCTCGCCTCGCGACAGTAAATATTCTCTGATTCCTGCAGTTCTTCATGAACTGAAAGCAAACTGATTTTCTTTTGTGCTAAATCAAAATAAGACACTTGCAAACATCTGCTTTTAATTTGGAAAAGCGTTATCAACATTTTTTGCTTGTTTCGCTCAATCCTTCAACAGTGCCAAATAACCGATAACAACCGGTTCGGTCGTTGTAAAATACGAGTTTTCAATCAATTTTAATGCAAATTAAGTTTGTATTACAGTAAATCACTAAAATAATCGACTGTAAAAACATTCCGTCGTAACAGTCCTACGAGTAGGCCTGCCTCACTGAGCTTGGTGGCTCGCTCGCAAGTTTGCGACAGACGGACGAGCGGATCTGTAGCTAGACGGACGCTAACGTTAGCAAAACATTAGCACTTCCTGATCCGTCAGCAGGCTGCACGCACCAATCAATAATGAATAGGAATGAAAATAACCTTGAGTTGGCCTGGGGTCAGCTTTCTGCCTCGGGTTTCGCTCCTGAAATATTCACACTGTACCTTTGCATCCTTTACTTAGTCAACACAGCGGTGCCCAAAAACAACAATCTAAAAAAGGGAGTGTGAATGTCGAACAGTTGAATGGTCTTCCCCGTCATGTGATCCCCGCAACCCATGAGGACAAAAATTCCACGGCGGCTACTGGAGCACATGGCTGCCGCTCCCCTCCCTACAGATGTTTTTCGTTTGCGCCGGGGAGAAGATTCGCCACGCCAGGCTTTTTCCTCGTTTCAACCGGCGACGGACTGAAACTCTTTTCAAAAGATGCAAAATGTGCACATTTTGTTGTTTTGTGACACTTATCCCGAGGAAGCATCAAGTTGTTAAAACGTACTGCTAGTGAGCCCATCCGGATTGTTTTTCTTTTGCGGATCTTTTTCACACCAAAAACACACTTTGACGCTTTGCTACATTTCCTCGGATGGCTGCGACATGACTTCCATGTCAGGAGGTCAGAAGGTGAAACGATTCTGAGGATTTGATGAATAGAGCAGGGGAATTTTGCGATGAGTTGATTCGGCCATATTTCTACCAAGCCCTAATTCACTCCATCGTTTTCAACAATCTGTCACCGAACACAAAATTCAATGGCGGCCAAGGCGCTTCCACGTCACTTCTGGTCTGCAGCTGAAAACATGGCGCCGCCCTCACTTGCATGAATTATTCCACTGAGTTCTTATTGCACAAAGGCAATTGTGATCAGAGTAGCGTCATGTTTGGATGAGTGCTGGCACACACAACATATTCTTGCTGGAAACATTTTTGGGTGGAGTTGCCCTTTAAAACAGTGACTGCAGCATTCGTGAAAGCTTTTAGGAGGCTTCAATTTGGTGAATTCATATGACATTGTTTCCCGCAGAATGAAATCGCACTTATTCTGACCAAAGCTGAAGATATTTCACAAAGGGACTGCGGCAAATGTCTGAGAGGCTGGAGGCGCTCGGGTCGGCAACGGGCTGCGTGTTTTACATTTGGAAATCAGGTCACGTTTAGACATCCGAGCCAAGGTGTGTGTGCGTGTGTGTGTGTGTGTGTGTGTGTGTGCGGGTGTGTGTGTGTGTGCGCGTGGGGGGGTGTGTGTGTGTGCGTGTGTGTGTGTGCGCGTGGGTATGTGTGTGTGCGCGTGGGTGTGGGGGTGTGTGTGTGATTCCCAAGTTTGATGCTCCATTTCATCGGGGTGCCACGACAGGGGTCCTGAGGTAGGAAATACGCCGTTGGGGGGGGGGGGTTGGGACTGGCCTGCCTGACCCAATTACACAGGATGCCAGGATGTGATGGGAGATGACGCAGCATCAACATCATCGCCAACAAGGTGTGCTGCTGTTGTCGTTTACGGTCAGGCGAGCACAAGTAGCCGCTAGCTAGCTAAGTGCTGGGAAATGTGATTTTGAAAGTCACACACAAGACATCGTTCAGCTAGCATCCTAGATTTGCTATTTATTTGGATTCTTTTATTTCTTTTTTTGAGCGAAAACAACTAATCAATTCTCAAATTAATCAAAAACTATCAAGATCATTGAGGAATTGTTTAGAGTTCCTTACAATTGTGTTAACTGCACTCGCAACTATTCATTATTACCGACCCCCGAATCAGTAGATTTCATGAATTTGCGACAAGGTTTCTCAAAAATGACCAAAGTCCATCAAAATCCTACGTACGGTTGGAATGGCCACTTCAACACCCTTCAAGTGCAACGCACCAAAACAATTTTAAATGACATTTTTGGCATATGAAAAATGGCTTTTTTAGACAGGAGAGGTTGTGTGATATCACCTATAGAAAATCTGAAAAAAAAAAAAACATTTTTTAAAAAGAAGAAAAAAAACATTTCAAATTAGAGTGACACAGTCGAACTTGATTCTTTCTCAACATATCTCCTTTTGGTTTTGTCTGTTACTCTGGCAGGCCCTTCTCCAATTGGCTGACAAGTTTCAGTTCAAAATATCCACCAATAAGCTCGTAGGGCTGAAATTCGGACTGAGTCGACGCGTCAAAATGAGCGTGACGTTTCAAACTTGCCCTGAAAACTCAACTTAATAGCACAAATGGAATATTAATGGTGAAAAGAGCAGTAGATAGGTCATGTACTTCCGTCATCAGTTGTTTTTTGCTGACTTGATTTGTTATGAAGGATTTGACAGGCCTTGAATTGCTCAAACTATGTGTTTTTTTTTTTTTAATCTAAAATATCTATACTCATGCCAACTGGCACCTTTAAAAATATCAAAATGTGAACACCAGAATTCTGTATACTGTGAACATGAAGCATTTGAGACTGTAGCGCCCACTTGTCACGCTGCTATTTATACTGGGCCTATGGCGGCAAGAGCTAACACAGTTTGACTCTGGAACGGACTACGCTGAGCACTGGCCTGGCCTGGCCTGGCCTGGCAGCGATGTGCACTGAAGCTGCACTCTTACGTAACCGCCACATCCTCCATCCCAGTTGCCCAAGCGCCCTCTTTAGAGTGCTCGCTCTGATGTGACAACAAGAAAAGCAGCAGGAGGACACACAAGTTCACCTTCAGAGAAAAAGCCACAGAGCTCGGGGCATTCACGTTGTCAAGCACAAGAAAGAAAGGGCCCGTTACGGTCTCAATGCAATGAAGGAAATGCATTGAAATAGATTACAGGTGCCCTCGGCTCAAAGTGTAAAAGCTTTTTTTTTTTTTTGCACGCATGCATGCATCCTGTGTTGCTGGTGCTGCTGCTGGCGGTGTCCTCACCTCCTCCAGAACGTTGACGGTGTTCCTGCAGCTCTGCAGCCGGGTGGTGAAGCTGGACGTGGTGGGCGAATTGTAATCCTCGGTCGTCTCCGAGAGGAACTCGGATACTGAGATCTGATCCGGCATCCTCGACGGTGGATAATGGCCAGCTGGGTGGCTCGAAGGTGGGGACGGGGGAAGGGGGGCAGGGGGTGTCGAGGAGAGAACACTTCAGGGGGAACACAGCATGTAAACGCGGGTTGTGCGGGGGAGGGGGTGGCAGGGCGAGTCCGAGTGAGGGAGGGGGTGAGAAAGCGGATTTTCCTTGTCGCTACGGAGATGATTAAGCCCCGTTTTTCCCTCTCGGATGACTTCACTGCTCCCCGGGGGGCGAGGGGGGAGGAATTAGCTGGATTTTGAGACGAAATGGGGAGCGTGCAAACGTCTAAAGCGAGCGTCTAAGTCGAGCTGGCGGGAAGGCAAGCGGATGGCCACATTTTGCTCGACAGATGTTCCAAAACGAGCCCAAGCTTACTAAATCGTCCAGCAACCGTCCGCTAAACCACCTGCCTATCGTAGTCCATGGTGCGCCAATGTCATCTCCCAACTGCCAACGGCTTCGGTGCTGCCTTGGTCGGCTGCTTTTGGTGTTTTTTTCTGGAGGGTAGGAGGAAGGTTTTCGTGCCGTAGACTCATCCGCCGCCGCCACTCTCGCTCGCTCCAAGGCTCTGAGAAAGAGGAGGCGGGAGCGACCGACAGCTAAGCAAGCGGACGTCCGAGATTGCCGCTTCCTGTAGCCGGCTTTCAAAATAAAACCCGCGTTACAAAGCAAACGTAAACGCAAACGACAAGGCGGCCGAGCGGTATCGTTTGTGTCGTTTGGTCATGTCGTTCTGTCATGTTCGGCCCCATACAATGACAACCACACGATGTAATTCAAGATCAGCTATCTCTAAACCGCGCCCTTCGTCTACTTTCTTTTTGGGCGTATTTTATTTTGTCAACGCATCATCATTCATGTCCACGACAACGTGCATGTTATGGGTACCTTGACCCACATTCCCTGTTTCCACCAGTTGACCGAGCTGACACTGCGCATGCGTCATGTGACTGCAGCGAATCCTGCCGCTGCCTAGCGTTTGCCAGGCCTTCGTTTAGTTTTAACAACACAAACGTGCTTTGTTTACGGTGACTTTTACACACGTCGATGGATATATTTACGGGGTTTTATTTCAATTAATGCTGTAAACTTGGTTACAGTGAAGAAAATCCATAGCATCATCTTACCTTCTACCTTCTAGAAGATCCAAACACTGAAATCATGCTTTTAGCGGGCTTTTAAATAACTGTCATCACACACCACGCACGTAAGCATTGCAAATGCGACATATTTGTTTTTCTCCCACTATCTCATTTGACTTTCAAAAGCACCACAACCCACCAAGCGCCACCTAGTGGCTTGCGGTGTGTTCTTTCACACAAGCTTCCAAATTAGATTCCTTTCCCACGTTGAGTGAATGCCACCAGAATTGCAAAGCTCCTTCTCAATAGCTTTGGCTCATATGCATTCACTTTGTGCTTTTGCCAAAATACCCTGAATAGTCCAGCAAAACATTTTGTATCACCTACAAAAGCTCACATCTCTCTCAAAACAGCTTACCTATGTGTCAAAACTAAATTCCTTTGCCATGTAAATAGGCGGTGCCGTTGGGCATCGTGTAAACGCCGCAGGTCAAAATGCTTACATGATTTGTCACTTTGGCCCGATCCCAATACCCACACTTGCACCCTTGTGCCCCTCGTTTGCGCCCTGCGAGGGTACGAGTGCGTAGGGCAGGGCTATTCAACTACATTATTCGGGGGCCACAATATCAAAAATCCAAGGGGTCGAGGGCCAGACCGAGCGTCTGAGGGTTAGGGGTAGAGGTTACAGCCGCCACCACCCACTACGAGTGCGCTTCAGCAAGGACTGCACCCATACTGCCAAGGAATTATAACCATTTTTATTCACACACACACGCCAACACGCAACCCCCCCCCCCCCCCCCCCACACACACCCACACACACACACACACCCACACACACACAATAAAAGTACTTCCATAGGGAAGACACTTAAAAGTTAAACGTAAAACACACGCAGGCAACATTTGTGTGTTTTGACCCACTGTACTTGCCGTAGTTCATGATCAAAACTGGCCGACCTCTGCGCATGCGCGCCGAGCGGCCAAGCTAAGCTAACATTATTAGTTAGAGTCCGAGGAAAGGAAGTTCGTCGAAACCAGGGAAATACATATTTGTCTCTTTTAGGACCACCCTGTTTAGTAAACCAGCAGACGGATTAGAGGCGAAACAAACAAACAAAAGACTTACTCTTGCTTTGCTCGTGGTGGACGTTTGTCACTTGCTGTAAACGGACGTAGAACTGCGGATATCGGCAACTTTTGGCTAGGGAGAGCGCTAATAAAACAGCTTGCTGGATGGCCGAAGGCTCCTCAGGTAAATGGTCTGGATTTAGTCTCATTTTATCCAGTCGTTTCCTTAAGAAGACTTTCTCTCAAGGGATGACCGAATGGACTCGAAGGGATGCACAAACTCAAACGCTGCATGTACTTTGGTCACGTTAGCTCATTGCAGTCACTTATGGCAACGATACGAAGCTGCTTTGACGTTTTACTGCACCGACGTTTGAAGTAGTGTAATAATTGTACCCGTGTCATACGAGTTTTAGTCCCAGGAAGCTGCTAGGATATGTCAGGACTTGCCCACGAACTTTGAAAAACAATTTTCACAGCTTAATTGATTTACAAGAGACCATCATTATCAGACAGATCATTTAATGACCATGTGAATGATGTAAGTAGTGTTTTCCAGCGCAACTATGAACAAGCAGTCCGCCCAAGTTTAAACCTGTTTTTTTGCACTTTTAAGTACCAACCCCCCCCAAAATGTTTTTCACCCTCCAAGTACCACCACGACTACATGAGTGTTGTAGGACGAAGCGTTGATCAAAGTAACGCAAAGGTTTTAGAACGTTTTCTTCAGTTCTGTTCTAACGAACTACAACCGTATGCCCTTTTTGAATGTCACCACTGCACTTAAAAAACGTGACTATGTATTATAGTTTGTATCCTATTAAATGTTTTAAAGCAAACATTTGATAAAAATGACACTCAAACATATCGAATGACAAAGTTAAATACAACTGAATTGCACTCAGGCAGTGATCGTTTTACCTCTAGCAACATATAGAGCCGCGTACCTCACTTGGAGAATCATTGGTTGAAATGGCTAGCATTTGTAACGCTTTGATTTGCATCAGGGCCCGGTTGTTCAAAGTTTAGGCTTTTGCGTTTCTTGTTTGTTGTGTGGACTGTATTCAACATTGTCACCGTTGTGCTTGCAGAGCCAGCGGACCTCAATCCAGAGGTCGCATCGCATCCTACAAAGCCAACCGACAACAAGTCCAGACGTGGTCAGTCGAGATTCGGAGGCGAGCGACGCTCGAGCGCTCCCTCCCAACAACATGGCCGCCCTCGTCACGACTTCCAACACGGGGCCTCTCAGGATGCTCACCGCCAACAGGGCCAGCCAGGCCGCGGTAGCAGGCGAGGGCGAGGCCGCCGGGCCGGATTCCGAGGCGCCAGTGAGAATTTTCACGCCTCGTGCTGGCAAAGACCTTCCGCTGGCCACCAGTCAGACCTCGGACACGAATGGACAAACTGGCGGAGAGACGACGGCGACAGTGGAAACTCGGGACAGAGGAAGTTGAGGCATGAGAATGACAGGCGAAGAGATGACCCTCATTTAAGGGAGAAGAACGGCGCCGCCGGGCGTCGCACGCCGGATGACGACGCAGCAGAAGAACGAGAAAGGAGACGGAAGCCGGCGGCGAGCGCTCCGGACCCCCGCGGAGATCATGCCAAGAAAGAGCCCGAACACAAACGGCGACAAGGACCCATCAAAGCTCCCAAAGTGCCAGCGCAGGGCGAGAGCGACACGGATAGGGCGCCGGGTCGCCACGACGACCGCAACAGCCGCCACCCGGGAGGCCGGAGGAGCGTGCGCAACCGCAACGTGCCGCAAAGCAACCAAACGCAAACAGGTTGCCCAAACGTCTTGCGTCTGCACCGCCAACATTGCCTTAAAATGGCCTCGGCCTTTTCGGATTGCTGACTTGGCACCGCAAAATATTTTTGATTTTAAAATGACCATTACCAGTACATGCGCGATTAATGATTTCTGACCAAACAGATTTACGTAAAAGTTTTGATTGTCTTTTATTTAATAATGAATTGTAAATGCAACCTTTTTCAAATAAGTGAGTATTATTATATTATTAACAAATGAAACAGATTTGCGTAATATCAAAAACAAGCCAAGTTTTTGATGAAATGATTGGTTACTTTATTTCAATTAAAGTTCTCGGTTCAGAAATTAGAGGTAAATGGAATGTAAAAAAAAACCAAATAAGAATTTTAAAATAGTCTGACAAAGTATTATTAAAATACCGTACTTCTGCATGAATGATTATTTTAGTATTAGAATAAATCATTTTACATTTTACATTTTTTTTTTGTAATACAGCTGTCAATGAATTGTGATTACATTAACCGTGAACGATAGACTAGCATGAAATGTGACATGCACGTTTGAACTTGTTGCGGCGCATCCGCCCGTTTTGGAAGTGCCATTTGAGCGTCGGTCGAGCCCCAAAGTTTGCCGTGCGGCTCAGCCCGTGCGGCTCAGCCCGTGCGGCTCAGCCCGTGCGGCTCAGCCCGTGCGGCTCAGCCCGTGCGGCATTCGCAAGCGAGTGACGCCGGTCCTTTGCGGCCCCGCAGGCTGTCTGATCGAGCAGTTGTCGGCGGAGAAGTACGAGTGCATGGTGTGCTGCGACGTCATCCGTCTGATGGCGCCCGTGTGGAGCTGCCACAGCTGCTTCCACGTCTTCCACCTCAACTGCATCAAGAAATGGGCCCGCTCGCCCGCCTCCCAGGCAGACGGTACGCCGCGCGCTTTGCGCTCCACGCACTTGGGCTAGCAGCCGCCAAGAAAAAAGATGACATTTTTGTTGTTTGAGTTAAGGTGTGAGTCAAATGTATGTTTTTTTCTGTAAGGTATTCTAGAAGAATTTTTCTTTTTTGGGGTCATTTGTATGTTAAGAAGAGAATTAAATTGTTTGGGTTTTTTTCATTTTAGTTTTGTAGATCTTAAACCGAACGAAAAGAAGTCTATTCTTGGTTTGATGGCCGTATTATACGGTAGGAAAGGCAAGTTTATTTGTATAGCACATTTCCTGCACAAGACAAGTGAAAGTGCGCTAGAGCTTGCTGGATTGGATTGGATGCGGGTTCTTCATTTTCCCTCAAGCGCCATTCCCTCAGCATGCTTTTGTGGCTCTTAGTTGTTTCTGGGTCCCAACAGAAAAGGCGCCGCTGTTGTTTGCCTTCCGTGCCCATTGTTTTGTGTCATCTTTTGTTTGTCAGATTCAGCCGACGGTTGGCGTTGTCCCGCCTGTCAGAATGTTGCACTCCAACACCCGGCCTCCTACACCTGCTTCTGCGGTCAGTCTTTGCTCATTCCAAGTCGCCATGGCGTGCAAAGTTTGTCACCTCATCAGACGGCGCCCGCGCGGTCTGTCGACAGGCAAAGTCACCAATCCTGAGTGGCAGCGCAGCGAGATCCCACACAGCTGCGGCGACATGTGCGGCAAGAAGAGAAGCGGCGTGGACTGCAACCACCCTTGTAACATGTGAGACAGCACCTGACACACGATACAAACGATGCGCGCTGAAGGATGTCCATCGGAAGTTTATTGAAGTCGCTCCTATGAAGCCAGAAATAAAACACAATCTGTTTCCTTTGTTTTTCTGCGTCACAAATAAGTCGGCGTCAATGAGCCAGGAACGGGCCTCAAGTAATAGTGAGTAAGGTTGGGATGGTCCCTTCAACCCAAGTACAACACAGCAGAATTTAGAAAATCCGATGATAGTTTTTTTTTTGTGTGTGTGCGATGTGGCTGACGCTTTGGTTTGTTCTGCTAGTCAGGGAAGCCCTTCCCCGCTTGGATGACACCTTTCAGTTCGAAATGTCCACCAATAAGCTCGTGTGGGCTGACGCTCGACAGCTTCGATGCATCAGAATTATTGTGACGTTTCAAATGATGTCGCTTGCCACCTTTTTTTTTTTCCCCCACAAAGATGGTGGCCACACTGTCACATTGCTACTTTGAGATCAATGTTGGTCTAAGTTGAGGATGAGTTCCAAAATTGACCTAAAGGGGGCAGTGCGTGCTGGCACATTTCCTGATTTCATCCATGCTCTCTCAACACTGTCCTCCAAAATGAGAAAAAGGGAGTTAGACCACTCTAGTTCTCAGGGGCTCAATTGTCCAGTGTGAGCGTGAATGCTTGTCTTGTAACCGTGTGAGCAGACCGCAGTGTACTCTTGCCCAAAGTCATCTGGGCTCAGCTAGCTCGATTGAGGACGAGCGCAATAGAAAACGCATTGATGGCTACTGAAGGAAAATACGCGTGAAAGTACTTGTTGTTTCTCCCCTTCCGTGTGTCCTTCAGCTTATGTCACCCGGGACCTTGTCCGCAGTGTCCCGCCTTTGTGACCAAATCCTGCATCTGTGGAAGAACGAGGTAACGTTCCCGAGCCAGCGTCCTCATGCGTGGCCGTCCTTCTTTCCTTCTTGATTTTGTCGCCTCGTCGCAGCCGGCCCACGCGCTGCGGCCAGCCGTCGCTCCTCCGCTGCGACGCCGCGTGCGGCGCCGCCCTCAACTGCGGTCGGCACGCGTGCGCTCAGGTGTGCCACGGCGGACCCTGTCAGCCCTGCCAGCTGCAAGTCCGGCAAGGTGAGGCTCACGCTGCCCGGGGAGAGGGCGGGCCCCTTGGACACTTGAAAACAACAATCGACGATCTGCCGAGAGCTGAGGATCAAACACTGACGCATGTAGACGTAGTGGAAAAAATGCACGCGAGTATACAGTCGCATCAGTGAGCCGTGTAGCCGTTTGGGAAAAATAAAAAAATATCCACACTCTCCACGCCTTTATATAGATCATGTGATTTAAAACTAGATTTAGCAAAATTCATAATCATATGTTTTGGCCTACCATTGGATGTGTAGTCTTAGTGGGCAAAGCTTTTTTTTTTTCTTGCGCACGAGTGGGCAGTTGAGGCAGCCACTTCAAAAAAATAGCCCCACTCTTTGCTCCCCAATATACAGTTATTGTCATTCAAAACAATACTTCATTTCCAATTGGATATAGCCTACAGGCCTGCCTGTGCGTGAACCAGTCAAGCGCGGGTGGCCCGACAGTCACGTGGCGGCCATCGGGCCGCCGTTACTAATGTCGCAGCCCGCCGTCCGTAATATGACTCTTGTGAGCTCTCCCCTCAAGCCTGCTACTGTGGAGTCTCCACTCGCGAGGTCCCCTGCGGCACGGAGACGGACGCATTCGACGCTTCGGGGAGTTTCTCCTGCCAAAAGACTTGTGGAAAGTAAGCTTGGTCTTCTTTTTGCCCATCTTTGTTTCCGTTAAGCCACTAAGACCGACCGCCTGTCCTCCTCCTTCTCCTTCTTGTCCTTCTCGCAGGATGTTGAACTGCCAGACTCACGGGTGCCCGCAGCCGTGCCACCGCGGCTCCTGCCTGCCGTGCCCTCGCTCGCCCAGCGTGGTCGAGACTTGCCCCTGCGGCCAGACGCCGCTGGCCAAGCTCCTGGAGTTGGGCTGCCCCCAGCGAAAAAGCTGCTCGGACCCCCTGCCCTCCTGCGGGAAGACGTGCGGCATGCCCCTGCCCTGCGGCTCCAACGGTACGACGCATTCCCAATGCGATGTGGCTTTGTGTTTTCACCACTCGGCTGCAGCCGGGCATCCGTTATCACGTTGGCCAGCAGAGGGCGCTCTGACTACTAATGCCTTCGTGCGGATTTCTGATGCATGTGGAATGGACTCGATTTGGGGGTTGTACGTTTCTATAGGTGGGAGGCTTTCCAATTTTTGGGACATTGCCTCCATCAATGATTTTTTTGTCCGCCCCCGCTCAGGCAGGAGTAAGTGAGCTGCTGTGTCTCCCCGTTTGTTTCAGACTCGATCCACCGGTGTGACAAGCTGTGCCACGAGGGGGCCTGCGGGCCTTGTTCCCTGACGTCTAACATCAGGTGCAGGTGTGCCTCCAAGACGAAGGTGAGCGAAAAGGCCACGCACGGCTACCCTGTCCCGTTTTGTGCTCGCCAACTGACGATTGCGTCCCGTGTCAGGAGGTGCCGTGCGCCACCGTCACAAGAGAGGGTGAGCTCATGGCTGGCGGAGGAAACGCATGGCGGCGCGCGAGCCGTCACGCTGTTCATTTCATTGCCTGTTGCATTTCAGACCAGCTGGTGTTCACCTGCGAAAAGCGCTGCAACAAAAAGCGCTCCTGCGGCCGACACAAGTGCGGCGAGCTGTGCTGCGTGGTGAGTTGTTTTCCGGGCCTTTGCCGAGGTCAAAGTTCAAGGGGGAGAGCGATAGCGGCGGCAGCCTTCTACTGTAAGAAGCAAAGTGACAAAGCAACGTACGGCGACGCTGAAGTTGAATTCAGCGAGTTGGCACAGCAAGCAACAACGAAAGCACGTCCGTCGTCTTGACTTGACTTGTCAAAATGTTCGGGTGTCTGCGGCATTTGTGAGCTGCCTATTTCCCGAGATGTGTGTGCGCAGAGCCGCGACTTTGAAGCCAATGCCGTAACTGGTCCCGACATGCAACCTGTGGCCGTTTTCCGCCTCTCGATCACCGGCGCGCTCCAAATCAAAAGTGCTGCGCGGCTGCCATCTACTGGCGTGTGTGCAGCAGTGCAGTTGGTTACGAGCTTGCAATTCAAAGAGAAATTGTGAAAGCAAAATCCGTCTGATGCGTGTCCTTTCGGGGCAGTTTTGTTTTCTGTCACCTTCGCATTGTGGACGTGAGCCTCAATGTTTCCGGTTGTACCAAAACGAGCGCTTGGCGCCGAGCGCTCTCGAACGGTCGCCTTTTTGCCGTTGACTGGCGGCTTTTGGGGTTTCAGCGGCCCGCGTGTGTTTGAGCGTTGTGCGGCCCTTTCATGCAGAGTGTGGATCACAAGTGCCAGCTCGTCTGCGGCTACAAACTCAACTGTGGCCTGCACCGCTGCCAGGAGCCGTGTCACCGTGGCAACTGTCAACCCTGCTGGCAGTCCGGTGAGTGGCAAAGCACGCTTAGCTTTTCTTTTGTCGGGGTCGCGTGCTCCGGATGTAACCGGCCGTGACCTTGGACTTCTTTCTTTGCCATTTCTTCCGTTCTTTTCTTTCTTTCTCGTTTTCTGCTTGTCTGCCCGCCTTTCCCTTTTTATTTCGCGTGTTGGCAGGCTTCGACGAGCTGACGTGTCACTGTGGGGTCTCGGTGCTGTACCCGCCCATCCCGTGCGGCACAAGCCCGCCCGAGTGCAAGAACCTGTGTGCCAGGAGACACGAGTGTGACCATCCAGGTGAAGCATGTGACACGCGTACCGATTTTTAACGTCTTCGCCGTTGATTTAAAAGTGAACGCGCGAGTGAGCCCGTGTGACGTGACAAGGTGGGACAAAAATGGCCGCCTATGCTGGTCGGATGTGCGGCGACGCATCGGCCGTCTGTTGCAGTCGCGAGACTCGACTCGGGAAAATCTTTTAGGGCCATGTGACAATAGGGCCGTTGCTGACGTTGAGCGCAGGGGAGGCAAAACGATGCAGACGTCTGCACCGCACGCTGAGGGAACCTTTGACAAGCGCTTTCATCGGAACTCTGTCGTTTCAGTCTTCCACAACTGCCACAGCGAGGAGAAGTGCCCCCCCTGCACCTACCTGACCGACAAGTGGTGCATGGGAAAGCACGAGGTGACGACACAATCTGCAAGACTCGTGCTGTACCCCCCCCGCTTACTTTTTTTTTTTTTTTTTTTCTTAAACAGTCAAGAGTTAACTTTCCTTTTTTTTTTTTTTTTTTTTTTTTTAAAGCAACGCAGCAACATCCCGTGTCACCTCCAAGACATTTCCTGCGGGCTGGCGTGCGGCAAATGGCTGGCGTGCCGCATGCACCGCTGCAAGCGAATCTGCCACCGCGGCGACTGCTCGTCGTCGGCATCGGGCGGGTGCGGCCAGCCGTGCGCGCTTCCCCGCCCCGACTGCGGCCACGCCTGCGCCGCCGCCTGCCACACGGGCAGCGCCTGCCCGCACACCACCTGCGCCGCTAAGGTACAACGTTTGCGCGGAGTCAAGCTCGATGAGCAGCTGCGAGTCTTGCGGGGGCGCCGCGTTCATGCTGTGCAATACGCTTAGGTGGCGCTGCAGTGCCATTGCGGTCGAAAGAAGGAAACCGTGTCGTGCGCCGAGGCGGCCACTTCCTATCAGAGGTCAGGTGAATGCGTGAGTCTGTTTTCAATGTGCGCCTTTTGTCCAGCTTCCTTACAGACATGCTGTCGAGAGCAGCGTTGCCAACTCCTCGCTTGTCCTAGAATCGGCCCAATGACGCCATGGCCCAATTTGCATCATCCTACTTTTGACCGGACGGTTTAGACCTAGCCATGTTAAGCTAGAGAGCTAATGTTCCAGGTTTAGCTTTAGTCACGGAGAAATGCAAACACACACCGAACCGTCTGAACGAGGTGACTGTCTTGAAATGCAGTTGCTTCAGACAAAAAAAAAAAAGAAATCTCCTGCTCTGACTGCAGCCGGGAGGGGCCTGTGCCCCCCGCGAGTGCTCTGGGACGGACGCGGGCGGAAGCGCGCGCCGCGTGTCCACAACACTAAGAAGGATGCGTGCTTTCACATCAGAGTCTCCAACAACAGCGGAGAACGTGGCTAGATTTGTCGCTTTTTGGAAAAAGAGTCGCTAGAGGGCTCTGACAAGTCGCGAGAAAGTTGCCCTCGCCGGTCTCGAGACCGGCAAAGCTCGGACTCTTGCGCGTGGGTTGAAAGCTTTGCGTGTGCGGCAGGTACGCGGCCATCGCCGTGGCCAGCAAGCTGTCGGACATGCAGCCGGGCGACACCATGGACATGGGCCCGCTGCTGGCCAAGAAGGAGCTCAAGCAGAGCAGGTAGCAAACGGCTGCCGCCCGCTCGATTCGGCCGGCCGTCAGCCGCTCGACTGACGGCTTTTGCCCTTCAGGCTGGAGTGCGACGAGGACTGCGCCGCTCTGGAGAGGAACAGGCGGCTGGCCGAGGCCTTGCAGATCGAGCCCTCCTCGGACCCCTTCCATGCGCGCTCCCCCACCGTGTACAGCGGCAGCCTCAAAGAGGACGCCAGGTGTGCCTCCCGTTTGCGCTCTCCTTTGGACGGACGGACGCGGCGCTAGAAAGTACACGTTTGCTCTCTTTCAGGAAAGACTTGAAGTTTGTCGCGGGTGTCGAAGAGGCCATTAAGAATCTTGTGGAGCTGGTTTCCAAGGTGAGTGCGCACTCATCCCTTTTGAGAGATGATACTCATTTTCTGTAATCTATCCGAAGGCAGCACTGTAGACACTTGCAAAAGCACAAGTCGAACCATAATTATCCCGACCTGTTTTTCTTTGCATATCACGCAAGCTATTTCGGGGCCCAGTCACGGACCTCCGGGATAGAAGCAGCCGCGTTCTGTCACACCAACTCTTTCTTGGTCTCAGCTAAATTAGTAGCTTCCTCGTTGGCCGCTGGGAGAAATGTGTGGCGCATTTTCCTTTTTTTCCCTTTCTTTCCTTTTTCTTTCTTTGAAGGTCGCAGGTGGCGCGTGAGGCCAAGGCTCCTCGATGTCAGGCTAATCATACCTTGGCTTTTGTCGCCGTGTAGGGCAAGCAGCCAAAGAGGAGCCACTGCTTCCAGCCCATGAACAGGGACCGCCGCAGGATCGTCCACGAGCTGGCCGAGGTCTACGCCGTGGACAGCGTCAGCTACGATAGCGAGCCCAAGCGCAACGTGGTCGTCACGGCGCTCAAGTAAGCCCGGGAAATTGCCCAAAAACAACCTTCCAAGTTGTGCCATTGTCATTTGCTTTTTACGAAAGCGTGGGCGGGGATCAAATCGCAATGCGTTTTTGCCGGAGAGAAGCCAGATGTTCTTGCCCAGCCCTGTCCCCCCCATGTTGTCAGGGGGAAGTCGCTGTGTCCCAAATGGACGCTCACCTCGTTGATCGAGCGCGAGAGCACCGCCAGGGCCCCCGTGCCCATCGCTCACATCAAACAGGCCAACAGCAGGTCAGTTCTTCTGCATCTGTCAACAGGCACCATTTGGTTGCCCTCTTACGTTTTGACCACCCCAAAACCACAATTCCCTTCGCAGGGCCTCCAGCGCCACCACGTGGTCCAAGCTGGTCAAAGAAGAGCCGGCAATTGACTATTTTGACGTCCAGGACTGAACAAATCAAACAGGAATGCAGTCGCTGCCCACTAGCATGAATCGTGGATCAAGTCTTGAATTTTGACATGCAGGCGCTCGCCGAGGAGCAGGGGCGGAGCCAGAACGTGGCTAACGGGTGGGCCTGCAAAAATCGGGGCGGGCCTGAATATTTCTCTGGCCGAGTACAAACCTCCTGTCCCGACATATCATATTTTCAAATAAAACGACAACCTGATTCATATGAAGTTCAGATTTACAATCATGCCATTCAATCCATCAGAAAACACAACAAAATGCCAATTGAATCATTTAAAAATATACATTTTTT
Organism: Filicampus tigris; assembly: GCF_054856515.1. Classification (NCBI taxonomy): domain Eukaryota; kingdom Metazoa; phylum Chordata; class Actinopteri; order Syngnathiformes; family Syngnathidae; genus Filicampus; species Filicampus tigris. Next base: position 529,656 of record NC_141237.1, on the reverse strand, counting down.
TCCTGAATCTCACTCAGTGGGCAGTCTGTCAATCTGGGTGGTCCTGTGCACACCCAGGCCCACCCATGGCTCCGCCCCTGCCTAGGAGAGGCGCTTTTCATCCAAACGTGGAATAAAAGTTCAACTCCTTGTTTGAAGGACACGTTTCGGAGCGTATTTCTGCTTTGTCTTCTGCTCTTGCTGTTTGGAAGCGGGTGGGTGGACACGAGTGGGCTGCACCCAGGTGGTTGCGACATGAACGTTTGGTGGGTGACTCGCAGCCGCTCGTGTCAACAACTCAGGTCCAGCATGAGCAAGACGAAAAACGTCAACTTTTGGTTTTCTTTTAGCTTTTACAGTCAGGTCCATAGATGGACATAATTCTCCTCTTTTCGGCTGGAAACACCAGTGCAATGGATTTGAAACGAAACCAACGAGAGATGCACTTTGGTGCAGGCCTGAAGCGTGCAAAGCATCAACGACATCAGCAGACGTGTGCTGTTACACGATGAAAGTTGTTTTATTTGTTAATTTTGTCTGTGAGTCTTTGGCGCCATCCAGGGGACACTGCAGGTCACTGCAGCTACTGTGCCGTCATGGTTGTTATGAGTTATAACTAACCTTTCTTAGACCAATGACTCTGCAGACGTGGATGTGTCAAAGCAGGTTTACTGATACTCAAAACGGTGATACAACCTTAGAACAAGACCACGCGGTCATTCGAGACGGCAGAAGTGTGCAAAGCAGCAACGACATCAGCAGACGCCCCAGTTCATCCGTAGCGATGCTCCGCCAGGTCTCCACCGCAGCTTTCTTTACTTCCAGCTTGTCGATGCTTTGGGGCATTTTCCCTTCCGTTTTGTTGGATCAGCAAGTGACATGCATGCGCCGTCAGAGTCAGGTCAGGTGATTGACTTGGCCGCTGCGTAATATTCCACTCGCACACTTTTGTTTCCCGTGACTTTTGCAACCTTAGGGAGGCTGGGAAGGGATGACTGGCTGACTTCAATGCAATAGGGGAAAGGTTTGACGTGAGTGTTTTGAGTTGCAAGCTTGTTCTGTGAACACATTCAGCTCGTATCTCAAGGTGCATTTTAATTGGAAACTGTTTCCAGAGGCCTTCCAGTGTAAGGCGGTACACTTTTACAACAGCATACGATATTGCGCGACGGCGAAATTCTTAAAATTTGAACCTAATGAAAGAAGTATGCTGAATTTCAATTTGCGTTTTTTTTTCATGCTGGCTTTTTTTTTTTTAACAGTGCTGCTGCTTTCGTGGGCTTCTGGTTTTCTGCAAACCCTGCGGTTTTTTTTTCAACACCCCCTACCCCTAAAAAGAAAAAACAGGCAGCCTCTTTGTGTCTGCTATTTGAGATTTAAAAAAAACAGTGGAGAGGTGTAGCACTGAAGGAAAGCCTTCAGCCCACAAAAAACGGAAACGCAGCGAGCGAGGAGGCTGATCATTTGCCGACACTCCCTGCCTGTGCTCCTTTTTCATCCCTTCGCGTCGCTCTCCGGCGGCTGGCAGAAGCGAAAAAGCGACGGCGCCTGCGCTCCTCCTCGCTTGCCTTCCCCGGCGACGCTTCACCAATCCCGGCTTGTGGCGGCTCCATCCCCGCAGGGCCAGCAGCAGCAGCAGCAGCAGCAGCAACAGCAGCTGCAAGAGCGCCGCTAACAAGTCGCCGTCCACTGACGGCCAAGTGACACGATCGCGTCTCTCTTTGGCTTTTTTTCGTTGTCGCCGTTTTTTGTTTGTTTTTGATTTTTCCTCTTGAAAAGCCTCGAGGAAGTTGAGCAGAGACCTGACTGGACCGGAGCGGAGCGGACTGAACGACTGCACGCATCCGACACTCGGTGCTGTTGAGTCGGCTAAAAAAGCCCCACCGAGGGAGAGGATGGAGAGAAAGGTACGGAGCGGAGGTTCTTGGCTTCTCGACCATTATTTGCCACTTTACCGCGGGAGCCATCGTGTAAACGGCAACATTTGGGGGCTCCCGTTTTTCAATGGAAGGGGGATTTTTCAGTGTAAAATGGTGGTGTTTTGGCCTCGCTACAGACGCATCGTGCTGGAGGCAGAGGGGGGGGGGTATTGGGAGCAGGGGGGAAGGGAGGGGGGGGGCAGACCAGTTCGGTGTGTCTGCATCATCAGGCGCCTTCCTCGCAGCCTCAGCAGACAGCGGCTTGTTAACCTTGACTTTCGATGGAGAAACGAGACACTTGAGTCTCCGTCATTGGGACTGGAAAGGAGGGGGGGCGGGGGGGGTTTGCTGACCCGCTGACTTGGGCACGGCACGGTGCACCATCTTATTTACACCAATAGCCTCCTCCCTTCTTGACAAAAAGTTTCACTTGTGGCCTTTCAAAGGCACCAGACACTCCCTGGTCACTTTATTTGTCGTTCTAAACACTTTTTGTCAGGTGTACCTTAATGTTGTCTATTACAAATCAAGACTCAACCGGTTTGATAGCTAGATTATTAGTGGTTATTCTTTGGGTTTCAAGAGTGATGTTTGGTGAATTTTAATAACCACACCAAACTACATCTAACTCAGTATAAACACTCCAAAATGGACTCTGCTTTTAATTAGGGTTATTTCCCAATGTTAAATGTGCAGTTAGCCAAATTGTAATTTAGAAGTGAAAAGGGAACATGATCTTTATTCTCCACAAGGCCACAATGAGGTGAATTAAGTCTGACTTCTTCCTACTCCTTTTTAGAATAGCATTGTGCGATGTTTTTATTTTGGGATACTGGAAAGGGTACATAATGTAGCGTCACCACTCAAAGCCAGTCTTTGCTTTGCGTTAGCGTAATTTGTGATGTTGCTAAATGCGCCCATTGGCAATACCCAACACAAGTGTGACCAATGTCATTTTCTTTCTCAAAGAGTCGTTAAGAATACCCAACCAACGTGAAACCAACGCCCCCCATTTTAATTCGAAGACAATTCATGTACATCAGGTTATCTTTTCAAACACGAGGCTACAGTTAGCTGTATTTAACATTAACACAGCTCAGTGGAGTTTCAACACAATCAACTGTGCCTGCTTGATTCAAAATACCCAACACAAGTGAAACCATTATTTTCTTTTTTAATTAGGAGAGAGCGTATGTCAATTTCGCTTTCCAATACGCGCACACAGCGGTCTACCTTTGTTCCGTTAAGCGTCGCTCAATGTAGCTTTGATGCTTCAAAGCAGGTCGAAGCTTTTCTTTTGGTCATTATCATTTGTCAGTGTTGAATGTGCTGTTTGAAAACGCAACCAAAGTTTGAACCTAGGTCCCATTTTTTTAGAAAATCGAATACATAATCATCAACTCAGGCTACAGTTAGCTTCGTTTGGCTTAGTAAATGTGAGCTTCAACACTTGGTAGTTTTGTTGATTTGTGAGTGCTAAATGTGGTGTGTGGCATCATTCAAGGGAAAGCATTGTGGCCCTTTTGATGATCATGATCGAATCATATTATCTTGAAAAAAAAAATGAGGCTAAAGTTAGTTTGATTTAGCTATATTTTAGTGTACTTTAAACACACAATGCCAGTCTTCACTTGTAATTTACATTTGTGAGTATTAGATGTGCTTAATTTTGAAACCAACCTTCCCTTTTTGAATTAAAAAAGAACATACTGCGCAAACAGTATTTACCTTTTCAAAGCGGTAACTGCGGCTTCAGTTAGCTTTGTTTATCCAAGGTGAGTATAATTTGAACACTTCTTTTAGTCTCCGCTTTTATACGCCATCTGTATTTGCTTAATTGTAATTCCCCAACCAAAGTGAAACAAATGTGCTAACACTTGGCATTGGCACTTGTTTTTCCTTCAAATGTTTTGTTGAATGCAGTGCTGGGTTGTTTGGTGATTCTCACAGTGAGCCAGTTGTGTAGTGTGTTGTCGTCGCTGTTGTTTAACTTGCTTGATATTGGTTGTTATTCTATTTGAAATAGAAAGTGGTCGCTAGTTAGCTCATGCCTTCCTGCAATTCAAGCAGGAAGGAAGGAAGGCGCTGAAATGTTCTTGCTCTACCCAAAAGCGCAGAAAGAGCCACTTTTCAGATTAACAATCCCTCAATCCAACAATTCCCTCGTCTGAGAGGCTGTTTTTGAATAAGAACTAACTGGACACGGATGTGAATGTACAGGCCTTGCTCGCAGAAAAAAAAAAGCTCAGGCTGCCTTCTCCTCCTCCTCCTGGTCTTCGTCTTCTCCTCTTGTTTCCTCTTCATGGAGACTTGGTTGGTGAGTCAGCTGTGAAAAAAGCACCTTACTGCATAGCGAGTTGCGCTATGTGGCAGGGCAGGCGGCCACCTAAAACTGGTGAAGCGTGCGCGTGATTTCAAGCTTCAGTTCGCAGCCCAAAAAGGAGAACAGGCCGATTAGTATGCGAGGTAGCGCCACGGCTCCCCACGTCTGGTTTGGGCAACAAACGTTTTGAAGGGAATGCGCCGAAGTTCCCCCCTCGAGTTCCAGAGTTTGCCCTCCTCAAGCGTCAAAGCGGGCTTTTGTTTGCCAAGAGTAGGAGGTCGGTCGGTCGGTCGGTCGGTCGGTCGGTCGGTCGGCCGTTGCCGTTGCCGTTGCCGTTGCCGTGCGCGTCTTTGTCTTTTGGTCTTACTTTCAGGCCTAAATGGACAATGGGGGCACTTCCCTCTGTAGCGGCGGAGGAATGCGAACCTGCTCAATGGCAGTTTGTTGCCATGGAAACAAAATGGCTTCCGGGGAAAAACTTCTGCACGTGATTGATTTCCACTGAACAGACTTCAGCGCAGAAAGAACCATTTCATGTTCGGCTATAGAGACCACAAAAAAGTTGACTGAGTTGAATTCCTTTCGTGACCAAGCTCATTACTAAAATGACTTGCAGGTCAAATCAATTTTTCCCATTCAAATGCTGTGCTTGGGCAGTGGGCCCCCTCATAAATGGACTCGAAACGCCTATGGATGCCACTTGACAACCTAACCTCAATTGGCCTTTCCGTGAAGAATGGCCGCAATTTCAGATGCAGTAGCTAGCACCAATGCTAAGTGCTTGTTTGTCTGTCTGTCTCTTGTGGTGTGTTCCAAAGCGGTGCGTGGGGGCAGGTGAAGCCCGAGAGCCCCCTCTGGAGCTGTCTCTCCGTCCGTTCCACGGTCAGCTTCTGGATTTTTGGGGAGTGCAACGGAGCGTTTTGTAAGCTAATACCATTCCAGCGGCCGCGTGCGCTCGTGTCCTTCAAGTTGCTCGTTTGGTTTTCGTCATCCGAGCGCAACTGGCAGGTTGACCCAATTCCAAGTTCAACAGCACGGACAGGCTGGCCTCCATTACAGAGTTTTAGGAAAAGTCTACACACCCCTCTTCAAATGTTAGGTTTTGGCAATGCAAAAAATGAGACCAAGATCAATCATTTCGAAAGCCTTCCTAGCATATACGGTGTGTGACCCTAAGATGCGTAGCTCAATTGTTTAAAAAAAAAAAAAAAAAAGTCTTCACACCCTCATACAGGCGATGTGTTCCGATTGGACCAATCACGTGCAATCTCATGTCAAAGTGCCTCTGATGAACCCCAAGTAAAGTTCCTCTGGAGTACTTGCTTCAGAGGATGATGATGATGATGATGATGATGCCCTGGCCTGGCTCTCGTCCCATTGGCTGATGTAGTTTCCAGCTCTAGGCAGATTACGCCGTTGCCATGGCTACAACAAACAGGAAATGCCCTGCAGCAGGTGACGCTTTTGGGTTTAGATGCTTTGTCTCGCTCCAAAAAAAAAACCAAAAAAAAAAAATCCTTAGCGTTCCTCTTTCTCCAAGCGGTGCACTTTGTGTATTGTGTTCACGTCCTTGGCTGTTACGGGAGCTGCTTTTGGGCTCCCCCCCACCCCCCTCCATTTGGGTTTTTCATGCCCTTGATGGCAGTCCAGGAGTTTCTTTTGTATGCGGGACAAAGACAGCTCCAAGTGGGACGCCAGGCCCAAAGTTCCCGATTTTCTTTTGGCGCTTCTGTCTGCTTGACAGTCGAGTTGACAAGTCGATGGAGGTTCGCCGTAGGCAAGATTTGCACACCACTGGCCACAACATTAGGTACACCTGCGCAACCCTTTCATCAGTCATTATATTACGTGTCACGTTGTCGAACTCAAACCTTTGCATTCGATTTCAAATAAAAAACACAAGTCTTTGTTTAGGATCAAATCACAAGCTCACAACATAGTATTAGCATTATTTTTGTATACATGTTCGTAGCACAATTTGCTTTATTATTTGTACTAATGGGCGATGGAAGCCCCAAACCTGCAGCGTGATTAGAATTAGGATTTTATTATTTCATAATTGTATTTTATTTTCATTTCTTTTGTATTAAGATGAATCACAGATGCTTCACGTTTGTAGTTTTTGTAATGGATTTCACGTACATACAAATGTACATTTATACAATTTGTCAATATTTTTTTATTACACGTTCTGTTTTTAAGTACTGGGTGCTCAAGAAATGCTTTCTGTTGTTCTTGGAAGATGACAAAGCACACACCAACTGGCCATTTTTTTAACAAACCTTTTCGTATCTGTCAATTGTCATTTTATTCGATTTTTGTAAGATACTGGATGCTTGGTGTTTTTAAAGTTGACGGTGTTGCAAATCGGTGTTTTAAAAACCATTGAACAATTTCGGGGTCATTTGGTCTGGATTTTGTCTTGTAAGTGCAGTAGCCGATGCTTTCTTACTTTCTGCGCTCGTTGGCCTCCTCTTGTGGTTTGGATGTTGACGTGTTTGGAAAAGCTTCCAACTGGTGACCTGAAAGTGTTTCCCGGTCTACCAGAACATTTGTCCTCATCGGCCATCTCCACAATACGGAGTCCTGTGCGCCTTCCATCTTAACACGCGGGCTAGAGGCTGTTTTATGCCATAAGGATGGTTTCCATGCATCAAGGATGGTTTCCATGCATCCGTTCCTGTTCTGCTCGCGCCCCCTGTTGGCTATCTAATAACACAACAGGTCAACCCCACCCCATCTCCACCCCTCTGTAGCCCCCCCCTAGTCTTCCCCACACTGGGACATTAGCATATTTTTTTGAATACCGAGGGAGTCGGTGGGGGTCCGGCAAGGGGTGACTCAATGTACGAGTGGGGTGGGGGTGGGGGCGGGGGTAGGGCGGGGTGCGGTGCGGTGCGGTGCGGTCGGTGCGGTGGGCTGCTGTCTTTTGCACGGCCCACTCGCCCTGATCACGCTTGAACGCCCGCGTGGCTTCTCCTAAGCGCGTTGACTTGTTCAACTTGTGCGCAAAATGTTCTCCCAGTCCACCTTTGGCGACCATGAATGCAAAGCTCTTCTCCACCTTGCACAGTTGCTTTCATGCATTGCGCATCACGCCACAACGAGAGCGCAGCATTTCAGCTCAGCATCCACGCGCAATGTCTTCAGAAAATGCAGCAGCAGCAGCAGCAGCAGCAGCAGCTCCGCGAGGTCGCTCAAACGGGCGGCCCGCGGGCCAGAAGCCGCCCGAGGGGGGAGGAGAGAGCACCCAAAGTAGCTGTTGTTGGTATTTTTGTCCACTGGGGGGCGCACTGACGACCACTTCCATGACGTTGTGCATGGAACTGGGCTGACCCTCAGCATTTGACGCTTGATCTTGATGCACTCGCGAAGGCCAAATGACGGCGAGCGGGCTTGACCTGCAAAGGAAGCCCACTTCTTAGAGAAGGCTGCCGTGCCACCCTAACATTGAAAATGTCCAGGTACAGTCAAGTCATAGTTTGATTCAGGGCAGAATACATTTTCGATCGCTTTTAATCATTATTTTTCTCTAGATTTCAAATGGCCCAAAAAAAAAGAAATCGACTATGCCAGAAAAACCATGACAAGACATGCCGTTGACATTTGTTTATGTTTATTTCTTTTTATTATCGGAGTTCAATTTCAATTGTAGGTGACTTGTCCCAAAACAATTTGGATCGTTCAATGCAAAAATGAGGTCCAAAAACAACGCCGTGAAGATTACGAGGCGTGTACTTTTCCACTCATGTTGATTTTCTTTCAAAGCGCCCCTTTTGCCACCTCCGACTCGGTCACCCCATCGGAGGAGCGCTTTCCAAAGTGGCCCCCTCCCCCCTTTTTCCTCGCCGCATGCCTTCTTATCTTACCAGCGGAATGCAACGCAACAGCTGCGCGGGGGGGTGTCAGGCGGTGGGCTGGCTGAAACCCCCCTGGTCGGCCCCCGCAGCAGCAGCAGCAGCAGCAGCAGCAGCAGCAGCTCTCTCTCTCTCGCTTGCTCTCTCGCTCGCTCTCGCTTGCTCTCTCGCTCGCTCTCGTATGCTCTCTCTCTCTCTCGCTTGCTCGCTCGCTCTCTCGCTCGCTCGCTCGCTCGCTCGCTCGCTCGCTCGCTCTCGCTGTCCCCCCGTGTGAGCGACATTCCGCGCTGGTGAAAGGCAAGTTAAAAGTGAAGCAGACACACAAGCGAGGGAAAGAGGGAGGAGGAGGAGGAGGAAGGAGGAGGAGGAGGAGGAGGAGAGCACAAAGAGAAGGAAAGTGGAGCAGGGGAGGGGAACGGGAGGCTGGCTGACGACGGCGGCGGCGGCGGCGGCGGCCAGACAAAAGAAGGAGAAGGCGAAGGAGACGCGGAGGGAGAGCAGACGAGGCGGAGGGGGGAGCGCAGCAAATGGCCACGGAGGAGACGGCGGGGGGAGCCAGGAAAGCCACCAAGAGCAAACTGTTTGAGTTCCTGGTCCATGGAGTGGTGAGTCGCCCGCCAGCCCGCCAGCCCGCCCGCTCGCTCGCTCGCTCGCTGGCTGGCTCGCTCGCTCGTCATTGAGAGGGAGGGAGGCGGTGAGAGCGGGGGTGGGGGGGGGGGGGGGGGGCGTGAAGGTTATTTCCGGCCCCCCTCACGGACGGAACCCGCGTCGCATTTGGCTCGGCCAGGGATGGAGGACGCGGGAATAGCAACCGGCTTGCCCCCCATTTTCCACCGTGTCTTGAGGCTAGCACGCTTCGAACACGAGGATGGAACGGGGGTGGGGTGGGGTGGTCGGGGGGGTAGGGTCACGAACGGTAGTGGCGTGGAACAATCTCTCCATTCATGTGGGAGATGTCAGGTCGCGAAGACGCTCAGGTCTGCGCGACTGTTTGCGACTGCCGAGTGGGGGTAGGGAGGGGGCGGGGGGTGGGGGGTCAGGTGGACTTGGGTCGCGTGTGCGTGCGCGTGCTGCGGGCGAGCACAGTGGCAAGAAAGTTCCAACGTGCCGCCGCTCAATCCAACGACTGCTTGCTTGCTTGCACATCGTTTTTCGTTGCTCTTCAGCTTCTCCTCAAATGTCCTTCCAATCATGCGTTTTTCATTCAATACCCCCCCCCCCCCAGAAAGGAAACAATTATTCACAAACTTTTGTGTTGTTTTGTATTGTATTTGAGTATTTTATTCAAATGTATTCATTTGATTATTTAATCATATTATTCAAAAGAAGACATTGTCAACCCGCGCTCTCGTGCTCGGAACGGGACCAAGGCGGTGCTCCGAGCGCTGAGTCGCTAGCTACAGCCAATCAGAGCGACCGCGCGTCCCGACCGTCGACGGGCTGAAATGCCCGCCGGACGCTGACGGCGTGGGATCGGTCCATGTTGGCCGATGGACACAAAACGTGGCCATCCGGACAAACTTGCATTTGAACGCAAGCAGGTTCTTCAAAGAACAACCCAAATAGCCGTAGTTTGGTGGAAAGCGCGGGCGTATGGGGACGCCCCGCGGCGGGCGAGGCCGGCACGACGGTGGCACGGAATGGCGACTTTTCCACGTTGTCCAAATGACATGACGTCACCTTGGGGATGTTTTGATGTCGATTTTGCTGGGGTGGAAATTGACAGGAAGCGTGGCGCGCGCTGGTTTGGGCCTTGAGTGCAGGCGGCCAGGACGGCCGTCGTTGCGGCCGGCGGCGGCGGGGCGGACGCGCGACGGCGCCCGCTCGACGTATCGCGCCTTTGACGCCGGCGGTCGTTACGGCCGGCCCGATCGACGATCCGCGCGCCGGCGTCCTCCCCGCGCGCCCATTAACCTTGATGAGGAGGCCGGCAGGCCGGCCGGCCGGCCCCCCCTTCGCCCAAACGCTTTTAGGATGGAAAAAAGTCATGTGGGAGCCTCAAAGTTTGGACGAGCCGCCACACGCACGCACGCACGCACGCACACACGCATGCCAAGAGTGGTGTGACAAGTGATTGCTGGCTGCTTGAAAGGCCTTCATGCGCCACCCGACTCCTGTGAGCAAAAACACCTCCTCAAATGCCGTCGGGATGTGTGAGTGTTTGTGCGCCGAGGAGGGGGAGGAGGAGGACGCAGCCCCCCCGCCCATGTTGTTTTATCCTCTTCCACTTCCAGGCTGACCCCCGCACATCCCCCCAGCCGCCAAACAAGAGTGACAGCAGCGCCTGTTCATCCTTCTTCTGATCACCACGGCTTCAAAACGCAACGCGCGCCGCTCGCACGCGCGCACGCACGCACGTCTTTTGTTTGACTCGTCACGTTCGCCGTTTTTAGTCCGGTTTGCTCGTATTTCGGGCACTTTCCCGTTTTAGTTGTCTGTCGACACTCTTTGTTTTTCTCCACGTGACTTTGCGGACAGTCTAAAGATCACATCAGCCTTTGAAATTGACAAACAGGACAGCAAAGAAAACATCCGGCGACGCCGGCGGGGGTTACAAAATGTCACATTCCGTCCGTCGACTCCCGAGAAAAGTCCAACAAAAAGCCAGAGAACGCAAGCCGGGCGAACGGCTTTGCGGCCTTTTGTCCTTTTTGCCGTGGCGTCGTCAACGCGATTGGACCCCTCCAACGGAGGGTGGGATTTTGACGGCCCGCGCCGGCAAATGCGAGTTAGCGCGGCTCATTCGAGGCGCTTCCCAGTCGGCGTCCGTCCGACTCATCCGAGGCCCGGAACTTGTCCGGAAGGGGCCGACTCGCCGTCCGTTTGCGGCCGTGGGTTGAGTTTCTGTCTCAATCCACCAAAGTGTCGTCAGGGGCCTCCTCCCTTTTGGAAGCTTCGGCGCGGCGGGAAAGCTGGGTGGCAAAGTAGGAGCCCCGAAAGTCACCTGAACCGGACCGCTTCCCCTTCGCTCGGCCTCACGCCTTCTCGCGTCCACGCGGTCGGTCGGGTCGGCGCTTGAGCAAACCCGCGCGAGGGGCCCATTTTGCGTTCTCCTTATCGTTTATTTGCCAAAAATCCCCGACAAACTCAACGAAAGTGAGCCGAGCCAAATGTCCTTGCTGTGGTCCATTTTTTGGTTTGTTTGTTTGTTTGTTTTGTTTTGGCGGGGCGGCTCAGCAGAGTGGAGGAAGGCGCTCGCTGGGGCGGGACGCAGCTGTTGGCGCAAGCGCGAGTGACAGGCGCAGGTGAAGGCACGCGGGCGGGCGGGCCGGGCCGGTTGTTCCCGGGCGTCAACAGCCCCTTTTTGGGGGCTGGGGGCGTGACAAACTGAAACAAATTGTGTGGGCTCCAAATGCAAAGACACGAGTATTTCTACGTTTCCTGTGCACCGCAGCCTTTGCGTGGTAAGTGTGAGAGCTCATCCTGAATTATGCCCCGAACGGCCTCTCATGCGAAGCTGGGTTTTTTTTGTTTTTCTTTTCATTGGAGCCAGCCCCGTTCACTCTCACACACTCCTGAACATGAGTCCACATGCACACGCTCTCATCTGCACTCGCGCGCGCGCAAATGCTCTCACACCGCCTAACCATGTGCGCGGCGGCGTGTGCTCCGCAGCGTCCCGGCATGCCGTCCGGGGCCAGGATGCCCCACCAGGGAGCGCCGATGGGCCCCCCCGGCCCGCCGTACGGAGGCAACCCGGCGGCGCGTCCCGGCCTGCCCTCCCCGGTGATGGAGGCGGGCCGCAAGAGACCCGCCCCCTCCCAGCAGGTCCAGCAGCAGCAGCAGCAGCAGCAGCAGCAGCAGCAGCAGCAGCAGGTCCAGCAGCAGCAACAGGCCGTCCAGAACCGGGCCAGGAAGTGAGTCCGACGCAACGCAGTCCACACGTAAAAAGGCCAACGTCAAGGTTGCTTCGAAATGGCCGAGTCGCGCCACGAAGCGCGATCGAGCGATTGCGTTCGCTCGGGAGAGCGAGCCAAAGGCCGCACGCTCGCATCGGAGTCCCCGGTCGGTGGACATATCGGCGAGGCGGCCGACCGGCGCCAACCTTTCCGGGGCCCGCGTGTTTTTATTCATTCGGCAAACGTCGCGGACCGGTCTGATTTGACCGAGTCGAGTTAGATGACTCATCGGTCACGCGAACGACTCCGATGACGCGCGTGACCGAGTCGAGTCGGCAGACGCGACCGACTGGAAACGCGCCGATGCTCTGATTGACTGAGCGGAGGCTCAGCGACAACGCCGCAGGTTCGCATGATGACGTTTTGCCGGGATTGAATGCGGCGCCTGACTTGAGTGGCTGCGCTGGCCGGAAACGCCGCCGATTTGGAGGATTCGGTTTGCCTGAGTCAAATGAGCCAAAACTCAAATGATTTGATTCACTGACGCCGCATTGACTCAAGCGCAGTTCCGAGCGCCTTACGGTTGTCGGGAGTGCGTGGCGTTTCCTCCAGAAAGGAGAATCCATACGGCCTTCGATCCTCTCACAGCTCGGCCAGATGCCGGACGGGACCGGACCGGACCGGACCGTCCAGCTTCTCCGGGGAGGGGCTGCTGGTCGGTTGCAGGGGCGCGCTTTTGCCACTAACGACGGTTTGCTGGCGTGGGGCTTCATTTGGACAAAAATGGTGCTTCGCCGCCATCGTGCGGCCTCTTGTTGTCAGGGAACCCGATCGGAGTCACCCGAGGAGTTTTCCTTGCGACTAAAGCGGCGCTTCGGGTTCGGGCCTCTCGGTGTCAAGAAACAAAGTTGAAGTGAGTTGAGGACTTTTGTTGAGTCCAAAATCTTGTGGCGTCGCGGCGCAAAACAAGTTTCTTTTCCGCAAAAGCGGTGCTTTGCCGCCGTCCTGCGGCAAGCGTGCTCTGAATTTAAGAGGCTTTCTATGGGGGGTGGGGCTCCGTGCGTCTCCAGAAGAAGCGAGTAGCAAGCTTTTCTCCCAACTGTCTTTTTGTTTGTTTGTTTGTTCCTGGAAAGTAGGCCAAGCGATTCCTTGTTGTTGACTTGAAGCCGCATTACGGCCAGGGCGGTGCCCTTAGGCCCGTTCCCCGATCGTCTAACGGCTGACCCGCTCCCCAGGAAGCCGCCGGCATTCCCGGCAGGCGGCGGCGGCGGCAGCGACGCGGCGGCCAGGCCGGCGGACGCGCGAGAGCCCCAAGCCGATCCCGCGCTCGCATCCAAGTAGGAGCCCGGACAGACCTTTGCCCGCCCGCCCGCCCGCTGCATGCCCCCTTCTCTCCCCCCGGGAGGGAGACCCTCCCCTCTCACCCCCCCCCCAATCACCGGCACCCCCTGCCCCCGCCGGCGGTGCATGCTTTGGACTTGGAGCATGGCATGATGGGAAAGGATTTCAAGTCAAAGCCAGCTCTGCCTCTTTGTGGGGGTTTTTTTGCTGTTGTTGTTTTTTTCTCTCTTCTTTTTCCAAAAGGCCAAAACGCGTCCTCTGGATGTTTTCCCCTTTCCCCCTCCGGCGGCCATCTCGTTCCACCGTTTGGCATGCTCGACGGAAAGCCGTTTGATAAACGCTCAAACGGCTTTCCCCGATGCTCGCGATTTGCATCCGCGCTCACCAAATCTCGTCCGGGTAAGATTGAACCCGGACGGCTAACCGCTCCCAAAAACACGATGAACGAGATGAACCTAACTGACCCCGTTCGCTGACTTTCCGAGCACTTGCATGAATTCGACACAATCCTCGCGTGCGAATGAGACTCAAAGCAAGGCACGCGCACGCGGAAGAAAATGCGGACCAAAAGCCCTTCCGATACGTACAGTGACATTTGTTCCAATGTTTTTCCCCCGTAAAATTAGCTCAACTCGCTAAATATATAATCTAACAAATCGTCGCTTCATTTACGACCATTAAATTCATGACAACGAATGCGATTTAGAAAAAAAAAAAAAAAAAAAGTGTCACTGCATTCATTGACCCATTATATTGGTGACACCAAATGTATGTCTATTTGTTTTGTCTTTTTTTTCTCAAAATTTGCAATAGTACTTGTCCGAATACACTATTTACATTACATTAGAAAATCACTATATAATAAGAACATCAGTGTTCAATATTTCACTGTTGGCGAACAAAATGCAGGATGAAAGGAGTGGCGCTTTTCCCGTTGCTCTTTTCCCGCGCACGCGGACACGCCAGTCGTGCGCCGCTCTTTTGCAAATGTCCAAGTTTGCCAGTCCAGTCCGGGTGGACCGCTGCATCGATTTGGGAGAACGCGCACAGCTGTGGCGCTGGACGCGGCCCAGCATTTGAGCAGATGGCCCGGCCGCTCGGCCCTCGGCCCTCGGCCCTCGGCCGGCTATCAGTCACCATAGTAACGTGCTCCCCTTTTTCCTCCTCTTTCTCTCCCTCTCTCCAGTGCAAAGAGGAGGAAAATGGCGGACAAGATTCTCCCGCAAAGGGTAAGGCTGCCTTCTTTTTGTCTTTTGGGCGGGCGGGCGGGCGGTCGGTCGGTCGGTCGGTCGGTCGGTCGGTCGGTCGGTCGGTCGGTCGGTCGGTCCAAATCCAAAGATCCTGCCGGCTCGCCGCGCGCGGCCAGGCCAGCGACGCTTTTCTTACGAGCTCGTACGGCAGGGAGGCTGGCGGATTTGGGTGGGAACGGACAAAGAGGGAGGGGGGCGGAAGCTTCCGATGCCCATTCATATGCGCTCTCCATCGCAACTTCCGTCCTGTCCACCGAGTTTCGCGTCAGTGGACGAAACGATGTTTTTTTCCTTCTTTTTCATGAAATTCACCGCAAATGGCTTCTCCAAAGCAAAACGGCCGACTTTGCGTTAGACGCGTCCACCGACTGTCACGCGTCAACGTCGTCGCGACCGGTGTGCGAGGCGGCTGTTTTTGTGGGGTTTTTTCGAATCCCCGAATGGGCCGCGAACGGCCGCTTGAAATCAAACCGGCCGACTTCCCGTTCAATTTGGATCGATTGCTTTTTGGAGTTGACCCGCGCGCCGCGGACGGCAATCTTGACGCCGATCCAAACGCAGCTCTTGTTTTGCTACGGCAAAAATGTCCAAAGCGTTTTTTTGCCATCGCCCCCACGAGATCCGCGAGCTGGTCCCCGAGTCCCAGGCCTACATGGACCTGCTGGCCTTCGAGCGCAAGCTGGACCAGACCATCATGCGCAAGCGCGTGGACATCCAGGAGGCGCTCAAGCGGCCCATGAAGGTAAGAGCGGCCGTCGACGTGTTGCCGTGGCCCGGGCGCCACTAACGGCGCCCCCTGTGCGGCGCGCGCGGCCGTCAGCAGCAGAAGCGTAAGCTGAGGCTGTACATCTCCAACACCTTCAACCCGGCGCGGCCCGACGCCGACGACTCGGACGGCAGCATCGCCTCCTGGGAGCTGCGGGTGGAGGGAAAGCTGCTGGACGACGTGAGTGAGCCCGCAGAACGCTGATCCAAAGCCAACGCCTGCGCTCGCGCCCCCCCCTCCCCCTTTTTTTTTTTTTTTTTTTTTCCTCTCGCCATTTTGCCTGCCGTCAAGTCCGGCCAAACTTGCCAAACTTTTACCTTCCGTGCAGGCCCACTTGTCCATACGCGGCCTTTGCGGAATAGGAGGCAAGCCGCAAAATGGCGCCGGCGCTTTTTAGCCATGTCAGGGGGCGGCCATTTTGTCCCTCCCGTCCAGCGAAAATGACATTGGCGGCTGGGCTGGGCAAAACAGCCGAGCCGCGATCGGTCGTCGCCCGAACGCCGAGCGACTGCGAGGTCATCTTCATCTTCGTCTTCATCTTCAAAACGGCCGCCCCCCCCGAGACGGCTAAAAAGGGCCGGCGCCATTTTGCGGCTTGCCTCATATTCCGCAAAGGCAACACTAAGCACGGCGCCTTGTCGCAAGTAGCGGGCCCGGCCCGCATAGAAGATATCCTTGCAAAAAATCTGCTTGGCTTGGCTTGACTGGCACTTTTTTCAGAGGACAAAAAAAGGCTCGGCGGGTCAGCGGCGTCCCGTCGAGCGTGATGTCGTGCGGACTTTGAGAAAGACTCAATCTTCCCGCTTGTGGTTTTGCTGTCCAGCCGGGCAAGCAGAAGAAGAAATTCTCCTCGTTTTTCAAGAGTCTGGTGATCGAGCTGGACAAAGAGCTCTACGGACCCGACAACCACCTGGTGGAGGTTCGTTACCGGGCCCGTCCGGAAACCGGAACGGCTACGGGCCGGAATGTCTTCTCTTCCATTGGCAATGTGCGCGGGGCAAAATGTTTTTCAGTGGCACCGCACGGCCACCACGCAGGAGACGGACGGCTTCCAGGTCAAGCGTCCCGGAGACGTGAGCGTGCGCTGCACGCTGCTGCTCATGCTGGACTACCAGGTGACCGCCGGAGCTTCAGGCCTTCTTGTTGCGCCTCCTTTCCCGCCTCAAGTTCAACAACGAAAATGCGTTGCCTCTTGTGCCGCGCACTTGCGCTCTTCAAAACACCGAGAGCCGCTTGCCGCCGTCGCCGCGGTTGCGACTTTGGGCTTGACCCGTCCGGTCGCCACGTATTTTTTTTTTTTTTTTTTTTGCTCACTAGCTCGGTGGACACGTTTTCATCGCAAAAAGCGAGCTTTTACTTGAAAGCGAGAAAAGCGACATTTTTCCTGTGCCAATTCATCGCATGCTTAATCGGAAAATCATTTGTGGGCTGCCGTTATTTGCGAGAAGCCTCGCCTGCCCACTGTTTTTGCGCTCAGCTCCAAAAACGGGCAACTTGTGGCACGGAAGTGAGCGGATTGATGAGTTTTTAAGGCTTCTTTCTGCTCCACCTGCCGCAGCGCCTCACGTGACCGACGCGGATTGCTGCGTGCGCCGCATTTTCCAAACAAGGCGCGCGTGTGTGCATAAAGGCAAAGCGCGCGCGCGGCGCCGGCGCGGTGACGTGCTGGCGGACTAGGAAGAAGGCCAAAAGTCATTTCGACCCAAAAGTAGCGCCTCGCCGCCATCTTGCGGCATCGGCGGGCTCGACCTCCTTCCCACCGCACCTTTCCTTCCATCGAAGTACTTCGACGACGCGGGAGCCGAGCGTTAACGAAGGGGGGGGGGGGGGCTCTCCCGCTTTTTGTGTCGCTCAGCCCCCCCAGTTCAAGCTGGACCCCCGCTTGGCGCGCCTGCTGGGCATCCACACGCAGACGCGCTCGTGCATCATCCAGGCGCTGTGGCAGTACGTCAAGACCAACAAGCTGCAGGACTCGCACGACAAGGAGTACATCAACTGCGACAAGTACTTCCAGCAGGTAGCTCGCCGGCGCGCCCGCCGCGAGGCTTTTGCCGCCTCGCGCCGCCTCGGCTTTGCCAAATGGCGTTTTGCAGGCCCGCCCCATAAAGCGCACCTTTGTCTTCCCTTGTTTTCTCATAAGTGCAAATAGAACAGTCTGATGTTGCAGTTGACAGAAAGATGGCGTCACTGAAACGACCGTCCAGAATTCGCCGGGTCGTTCAGTGCCGCCATTCAATCGGTCCCGGTGCGATCTTTCAGATCTTCGACTGCCCGCGGCTGAAGTTCTCCGAGATCCCCCAGCGGCTCACCAACCTCCTGCTGCCCCCCGACCCCATCGTCATCAACCACGTCATCAGGTGCGCAAACCTGGCCGGTGAAATGTCGGCAATCGGCGGGGCGACATTTCGCCGGCCCGATTTGGATGAAGCGTGCGTGCGCGCGCCTCTTGCTCTTTGCAGCGTGGACCCCAACGACCAGAAGAAGACGGCGTGCTACGACATCGACGTGGAGGTGGAGGACCCGCTCAAGAGCCAGATGAGCAGCTTCCTGCTCTCCACCGCCAACCAGCAGGAAATCGCCACGCTGGACAACAAGGTGGCCGTCCCAAGCGTGCCGGACCGCCCCCCCCCCCCGACACACTAACGCAACTCTTCTTTCCTGTCTGAAGATCCACGAGACCATCGAGTCCATCAACCAACTGAAGATCCAGAGGGACTTTATGCTGAGCTTCTCGCGCGATCCCAAAGGCTACATCCAGGACTGGCTCAAGTCGCAGAGCAGAGACCTCAAGGTTGCCCTTTGCGCTCTTTGCACCGCCGCCGCCGCCGCGTTCAAAGCCCCCTCGGGAGCAGCCGGCGCGTCACCGCCTTAGCTGCGGCCGGCGGGCGGGCGGGCGGGCGGGCGCTCCTGGGCAAAGAAAGACGGGCGACTGGCGTTTTGGGGGGGGGGGGCGGGAAAAGGTGGCAAGCGCCGTCCCGAGCGGAAGTCCACTTTTGCCGCCGGGAGGGATTTGCGCGGGTGCCCGTGGCGAGCGTCGGCGAGGTTGCGTGGCGCCCCGCCCATCTGCTCTCTTGTTGTTCTCTCAGCTGATGACGGACGTGGTGGGCAACCCCGAGGAGGAGCGCCGGGCGTCCTTCTACCAGCAGCCGTGGTCCCAGGAGGCCGTCAGCCGCTACTTCTACTGCAAGGTCAGCAGCCGCGCGGACGCCTCCCCTCCCCTCCCCTCCCCTCCCCTCCCCCCCCCCCTCCCCGTTGATGCCCCCCCTCCAAAAAGCCTCATTGCAACGCCTTTTGCCATACTCGTACTGGCGCTAATGGCGTGCGTGTTGACTGCACTTGCAGATCCAGCAGAGGAGGCAAGAGCTGGAGCAGGCCTTGGCGGTCCGCAACACCTAAACAAAGAGGCCCCGCCCGCGCGGCCACGCCCACGCCTCTTTGCCTTTGCGTGTGCGTCGCCGTCATTGTTCCCACGGAGCCAAGACCTCCGCCAAGGTCAGAGCATTAGGCACCCCGTCATATGCCGCGGCTCCTACTTTGCCCCGATGTCATGTAGCCGAAGAACCAAAATATTAGGAACAGCTCTCATCGCCGCGTTGCCTTTGGCACGTTGGCCGCCGTGCGTCTTTTGCCACACCAAAAAGGCAACTCCGCCGAGTGTTTTTTCGCCGAGAGCAAAGCGTCCTTGGCGGAGGTCAAGCGGACAGCGAGCTTTTTCCTCCACCTTCTTTCGCTCGAGTCCGATGAGTCCGATTCTGCTCATGCAAAGCAAAAGGGATCCGAATTGGCCGCGAGCCGAGTTGCCAACTTGATGATCAATAAACGAATGAAGGACAAATGTCCCTTTTTAATGTGCTAAGTTTCATTTGTGGATGCGCGCCGTCATTCAAAGTCGTTCCTTTCGGCTCAGGTGACTGGCGGAGGAGGAGGAGGAGGAGGAGGAGCGGCTCCCTTTCTAATCGGCACTCTTCCTTTTTCTTTGTTAGTTTGTCGCTCGTAACTTTGATTCGGAAGACGCGAGAAGGACTCGGCCAGTCATTCGAAGCCCTTCGGTTTGACTGAATGCGCGGGTCAAACTTACGTCAAGGCAAACTTGACCTTGTGAAAATGTGAAACTTGACACATTCAAAAGTGAAATTGAGCACGTGGAAACGTCAATGCCAAACATTAGCAACTTATCGTTTCTTGGTGTGAAACGGATTCTTTTTTTCCGCACGTAAAGTCAATCACGTTCAAACTTTGAACGTGCTCACCGTATCACATAAAACGTGAAATTCATCGCGTTTTGAGATGTGGAACTATGTGTCTTTTTTTTTTCCTGGTGTGGCAGCAATACTCTTTGGCGTGCGTGCGTGTCAGTTGCTCCTTTTGCTCTTCATCCCACCAGCAAAGTGATTGATGCAGCGAGCGCGCTCCAACTTGATTTGATTTCTTCCCTCCCAAATCTTCCAAAGTGTCACGTTTGCGCGTTTTGGCGGGCAACGTGACGTCGCAGCCGCGCCAGCGCTATGCAAGTCGGTTGAAGTATCGATCCAACCCCTCAACCAATCAAAGGAGCCAAATTTGCTTTTGTTGTTTCCGATGAGATTGGATGAAACGCGCTCACCGTTGTTATGGCAGCACGTGGCAAGAGGGCGACGCGAAAGCGTCAGGGCCGTGTCGTCGTGCGACGTCACGTGCTCCAGCGGCGCCTTGAGAGCCCAACTGGGCAAGCGCGCAAGCATTTGGAAAGGAACCTTTTTGGGCCCAACGCGCAAGTGTGTTGACCCCTCCGAACTCCAAAAGACCGCTGTCGTATGTCTCAACTGGCCTTCCCCGCGCAAACCGATGCAGATGGCGTTCATGTGCTCCAGCCTCAAAACAAAATGTCCTGCCGTTTTGATTAGGAAAAGTGACTAGGGAGAAAAAGAGCGTGCGTACGTACAGTAACACGTCATGAACTCCAATGTCAAGAATGAACAATTTGTGCTGAATTCCTGATTTCGTGCTGCGGTGCCTGCCTTGGCCACAGGGGGGCAGTATAAGACAGTCATGCAGACATGAAGAATGGTACCACTGTGACTCTGTAAGCTGCTGTAATATTCGGGGGTGTGTGTGTGTTTTTTTTTTAAATAGAATATACGCCTGCAAGTATTGTCTGCGTACATGTGTTAGTCCACAATTTGTTGTTTCTAAAAGCGCAACTGTCCATGCGAAGCATTAGTATGTCGGTTAGCATGAAGCTAAGCGGACTTTTCCCAAGGACTACACAAAGTGTATTTGTCTCCTTTTGGCTTTGTTTTTGGACTCAACTTCAGCTGGGAGTGGCAAAAAAAAACAGCTGGGAGCCTTTTGGGAACGGTCCTTCGCCATCTGGCCAACTAATAATAATAATAGTGCATCTGCTTTTTGTCATGTAGCCCAATTGAGTTCATTCGCCATACTGCGCTCCAGTCAAAGGAAAAATAAAATAAAAAAAAAAAACCTTCCGAATGACAGCAAGTTGTATGTGGAAGAGTGGACTCCTGGTATGTCCGGGCGTTTCCTAGGAGATCGTGCTAAGATGTAGCGAGAGAGCAACCCGAGTCTTTCTACTGATGAGCAGATGTGAATATGTAAATATGTTTGGTGCTTTGTTGTCGGAAGCTTCTGCAAGACGTCAAGCGGGTGGCGGCACGCGTCCTCGTTTGACGTCGACTCACCGCGTGCGTGTGTGTTTGTTTTGTTCTTGTTTGTTTAGAAGGACGACGCTTGATTTGTATGTTTTTGTTTTGGCGTCTCACGAAGGTTTGGTGTTGGACCGCGACAGTTGTTTTGTTTTTTTGTTTTCTGTTTGCACTGCGCTGCAAATTGTGGGCCTTCTCTTCCTCGTCCTCCTCGTCTTCATCGTCAGCCTCGCAGGCGACACACAATTCACACTCCGCGGACACGCGTCTTCACATGGGCCTCTGCATGCTTCCCTCAATCAAACACTTGTCTGTAAATAAACAACATAGGTCGTGCATCCGCTATGTACGCGCAACATGTCCCGAGGGCCACGCTCAATTAGGGCTCATGTTTTTGTTTCCTACAACTTTTTGGTCTTGGAAAAATTACTAAAAAAAGAATTTACTCTCGTGAGATTGCAACTTTTTATCTAGAGGAAGACAACTTTATGCCCGTCGGATGACTTTCTTTCTTGAAAATGCACAACCTTATATCTTGGGGGGAAAAAAATCTCTCACAAGAATAAAAACATAACTATTTGTTATGCCGGTCAAAGTAACATAAACTAAACACAACTTTATTCTGGTAGTGCGATCATTTCTTTTATTCGGCGTGGCGCTTATACTTCTTTGTAAAAAAAACCCAAAAAAAACTAAAGATTAATAATAATTAATTTAAAAAAAAAAGCCTTTTGCAATTTTTTGTTTTGCCAAAAATAATCTAATGAGTTACCAACAAAGCGGTCGAGCTGTGTTTTTCTTACTTGGAGCATAATAACAAAAATACCGAATAGGCATTGTTGTCTTGTAGCTGGTTTTCTTTCCCAGTAGAGTCCTACAGTCGCCGATTGTTTAGCGCCCTCGTGTGGGGTGGAGGAGAATCGCAGCGGCTCCAGACAAAAAACGTCTCCCAAAACGAACGAACGCTCGCTCCCTGCATGTTTTTTCTTTTTCCAAGCCAGCGAGGCTGCTCTTCACTTGTGTTGAACACGAGAAAAAAAAAAGGGATGACTTGTTACAAAGACAAAAAAAGAGGAGCAAAAGGGACAACAGCTGTGACCTTGTGTGACGGACTGGATGTAAATAAAATAAGCGCTTGCCAAAGTTTGTAAATGCCACAGTGAGTCTTCAGTGTCCATTTTGTGCGTGTCTGTCTTATTCGAATAGAGTCACAAATCATCATGATGCCGTATTGCACCGGTGTCAAACACGTGGCCCGCCAAAGCAAACGATGTGGATCGACTTCATGTTTCTTGCTAACCCATTCAAATTGCAATTAGTCTTCACTTTTGACAAATGTTGAGAGCCTTTTTCAAGTAGAGCGCGACGGCAAAGAAAAGGGCAGTGGAGAGCAAAAGATGCTCAGCGAAACGTCTCTTTTTGCTTGGGCTGGATCCCGCTTGTCTTTTGAATGCGTTGCGCAGAGTTCTGGACGTGTGCTTTCTCGAAAGCCTGACGGCCGGCACCCAGGTGTCCGATCGCCCTGGCCACCCCGCGGAAACATTTGCGGCTCCCCCGGCCCCGCTTGTGTCTCCTCTCACTTGGTGGAAAAGCAAGGCGCACGCCAGGTGGGGCTAGAGCGCTCGTCGCAGCACAAGCTTGGCATTGTGGCGCGAGTGTCGAGTCCCCCCCCCCCCCCTTCAAAAAGAAAGTCCCTTTCACGCAGCTTGCAGTCAAGCGAGCCATTCAGCTTTGTTTTACCAATGCGACCAGACGTCTTCGTGGGGAGGGAGGACCTGCCCCGCACGAGTGCAGAGCGCTCAAACAAAAACACACATTCTTTCAGGCGGCACACTTCATTGGAGTGACACTTTCTATGCTCCAAGACAAGAATTTAAAAAAACGAAACACGTCACTTCAATTATTTTGAAGACGGCAGCAACTCGACGCCTGGCTTTTCTGCAGTAGTTCCGAAATAGAAAAAACAAGCAGGCAATGCAAAACTGGAAATGGAAATGATTCGTTTTGTTCGCACAAAATTGCTGTTTTTTTTAGGGGAAGAAAACTGCAATTAAACCCATGCAGGTAACGACATCACAAGTAAAAGATGGTTTGCCAACGTGACCCATATTTGATTGAAAAAACTTTTTCAGGGGAAATTTGGCCCCCAAACCTGTCCCCCCCCCCAAAAAAACAGTTGAAAAATGTTCTGGGTTTTTTTTTCCTGGAAAAAGACGACTCTGCGAGAGTGGCACTTTGCAAACAAGCAGGTGGCGGTGGCGGCGGCGGCGGCGGCCTAGGTGCTGTTGGCCTGCTCGTGCCGAAAGAGGGCGGCGGCGAGGTGCGCCCGGGAGCCAAGTCCCTCCAGGTTGCTGAGCACGCAGCGGTGGTAGATGTCCTCGCTGAAGCGCGGGTTGCAGCGGCGCGCCGCGTACTTCTGCACCAGCGCCGGCTCCACCGCCCGGAAGACGTGCAGGCCCGAGTAGCGCACAAAGACGTCGTAGATGTCCATGCTCTCCAGCAGCTCCTCGTTGTCCAGCGCCTCGGCCGCCATCTTGGCGCGGGTGCTCATGTAGTCGGCGTTGTAGAAGCAGGCCTCGTCGAAGACGCGGCGGTCGAAGCGGCCGTCCCGCAGCGGGTCGGAGGGGGAGGAGGAGGAGGAGGAGGGCGGCGGCGGCGGCGCCGCCACGGCCGGGCTGAACTCCTGGAAGTGCACGGGGAAGAAGACCTGCCAGCTGCTGATGGCGTTCATGCGGCAGCGGTTGAGGAAGTCGCCGTTGACCTCGGTCCACACGCCGGCCAGGAAGAAGAGCGTGTCCACCGGGTGCTTCTTGGAGATGACGTCCATCAGCTTGACCTGCGAGGGCACCTCGGTCTTGACGCTGATCCAGGGGATCTTCAGGTCGCGGTAGCGCTTCTCGGCCTCGCCGATGGCCGCCTTGGCGCCGGCGAAGACGTCCTGGCGGCTGACCCGCTGCGCCTCGAAGGGGTCGTAGACGAAGAGCACGGTGAGGAGGGCGTTGTCGCGCGCGTCCAGCGCGTTGGCGGCGTAGGTGTCGAGGAAGGCGGCCACCCGCCGGCGCTCCTGCGCCGTGACGGGCAGGATGAGCTGCACCCGCGTGGCCTCGGTCACGTAGGGCATGGGGATGATCTCCACGGCGCTGAGCGGGCGCAGCAGCCGCACCCGCTTGGCCAGCACCCGGCTGCGGCCCTTCTGCGTGTAGGCCTCCAGCGCCAGGTCCAGCACGTACTCCATGCCGCGCGTGGGGTCGAAGCGCCGGTAGCCGTTGAGCAGCCGGCGCTTGAGGAAGCGCAGCCGCGGCTGGTAGCGGGCGTTGAGCCGCTCCAGCGCCGCCTCCAGCACGCCGGCCACGTCGGCGCGGTCGGCGCCGCGCAGCTCGCACTTGGGCGCGCCGTCGGCGCAGGCGTGGATGTGCTCCTCGGTGAAGTAGTCCCAGTTGAGCACCTCGAAGCGCGTGCGCGGCACGAACGGCGCCCTGATGCCCACCGGCCAGGTGGCGCCCGCCGCCCCCTCCGGCGTCAGCTCGCTCAGGTTGCCGATCTGCGCCTGCGCAAAGAGTCGCTCGCTCACAAAACGGGAAAACACGCGAGGTCCAAAGTAACTGCCGTTGGGAAACCGCCGCCGCCGCCTTTCCGACAAACGTCTTTGACCCGAGACGTGGCGGGAATGCTCCGACTTTGACCGGCGATCTCCCAAAAGCAAACGACATCACGAAGCGCTTCCTTGGCGAGAGTCGCCTTGAAATACTTTGGGCGGATTGGAATTTACACATCCGCCTCGTTCTTTTGAAGCGTTTTCTTCCATCTCCTTTCTGCGACAGCCACGGAAGCGACGAGCGTCATTGCCCCGGGCCGGCTTTCCCGTCCTTCGACAACCGGGACGCGGGAAGGTCGCGAGAACGCCGACGGCGGGCCCGTCGTCGACAATCGAGCGGCGGGACCGCCGGACGTAGGGGAGGACGCGGGGCGCGGCGCGGCGCGAGAAACCTTGCGGCTCGGACCTGCAGCTGGCGGATCTGCGCGTAGGTCCAGTCCAGCTCGATCCGGCTGAAGCGCTTGTGCAGTCGGTACATGAGGTTGGGCTCGGACACGGGGTGCACGGTGAAGGCCTGCTTGAAGGCGGCGCCCTCCTCGCGCTCCACGTCGGCGTTCTTGCCCAGCTCGAAGGAGCGGTAGGTCATCTCCTGCGGGCGCAGCAGCCACAAGTTCACCTTCCTGCGGTCGCAATGCATCTTTGGCGCGCGCGCGCTGGCTGGCTGGCTGGCTGGCTGGCTGGCTGGCTGGCTGGCTGGCTGGCTGGCTGGCTGGCTGGCTGGCTGGCTGGCTGGCTCGCTGGCTGGGGTTTCCCGCCGAAAGGAACTTTGACGTCTGTCGGGTGCGAGTCACCTGGTGGACCTCGACGCAGCTGAGTCCCAGGTAGTCGATGATGCAGCGGCCCAGCCACTCGTCGGGCCTGACGCTGAGGATGTCGTTGCGGCAGGCGTCCAGGTGCGGCTGCAGGCGCGCCAGCAGGCTGCGCGACAGCAGGTAGCCGTAGCCGCCGTGGCAGTAGCGCGCCTTCTCCTCGCCGCCGATGAACTCCTCGGCGCGGCCCATGTAGAGGTCCTGGCCGGCGCTCAGGTGGCCCGCCAGCCCGCTCAGCCGCTGCGCCTGCATGTAGGTGTCGTCCTGGGCCAGCAGGAACCAGTCGTAGTCGGCGCCGTGCTGCCGGTGCAGGTGGCGCACCGTCTCGTACATGAGCCAGACCGGCCGCTCGTCGCCGTGCGCCACCACCGCCATGCCGTGCGGCGCCTTGGCGCTGCGCAGGCCCGTGAAGAAGAAGGTGCGCGGGAAGTGGTGCGCCACCGTGCGGTTCACCGCCACCGCCAGCGTGTTGAGGGTGGCGCGCGACGTCAGCACGCCCACCAGCAGACGCTCGCGGATGCCCAGCTCCGTGTGGATGTAGCGAGTTCTGCGAGAGGGAGGCCGGGGACAAGCTCAGAAAAAGGCCGCCGCCGCCGCTGCCACTTGATTGATTGATTGTAAACCCCTCGCCAACGCCACCGCCACTCCGGTTCAGCGCAGAACCTATAGCCGTTTTTACGCTGTGCTGTAACAATTAATCCATGATCAAATTAATCCCCCAAAAAAAACGGAATCATAATCGGCTCATGTTTGGGCGGGCATTTTCTGCACTGACAATTTGGAATTTTGTCCTGTTTTCCACAAAAGGGATGCACTAGAAAATGTTCATGGATCAATCGGAACCCCCCCCCCACAACAAATTAATTGTTGAAAAAATGTGTGAGCAAAGGAGCAAGTCAAGCGCAGACAAGAAGGCTGCAGCCGGGATTTGAACCGCAACCCTCCCAACTGTGAGGCAGACGTGCTCACCACACGGCCGTGTACGATGACGTCGTCGCTGCGTTGACGTCACCATGCCAGCGTACGTCCACCTGCTGGCGTCAAAAAAGGGACGTGCGCCTACCTCAGGACTTTCTTGTGCTGCTGGTTGGGGTCCTTGTGATAGGGCACGATGCGCGGCTGGAAGTCGTCGCCGCCGCCGCCCTCTCCGCCTCCCGCCTCGTCGCCGACGCCCCTCTGAGCGTCGCCCCTGGCCAGGTGGAGCTTCCCACCGTTGGCCGGCTCGTCCCCGCATTCGTCGTGCGCGTCGCCTTGCGTCCACGACACCATCAGCAGGCTCAGGCTGCAGCCCAGAGACAGCCCCAGGATCAGCGGTAGGGCGGGCCGGAACACGGCCAGCAAGGACCAAACCCGCATTTTGGCTCCTTCTTCTTCTTCTTCTGGTTCAGCAGAGGGAAGAAAAATGCAGGCGCACCACGTAATCTACATGAAGCGACATACAATGGAGCCACTGAGCTCGAACACTCGCTCCATTTTGCCGAGCTTCCGCGTATCCTTTGCGACGGAATTTGGCTCAATTAGCATTCGAGAGGATCAACGTCGACGCACATTCGTGCCGCGGCCGCCGTTTATGACACGCATACAAACAAGCGAGCGGTTGCAAGGGATAAGCAGCCCGGCTCGCCCCACCTCAGCTCAGCTCAGCTTCAGTTGTCGTCGCCCGCCACCACATCACATCAACACGTCAGTCCATTGCGTCGTCAACTCGTTCTTCATATACCAATCGACATCAAATAACCAGCCTGTGAGCGTTACGGCGGAAAAGGGGACGCGCGTCAACTAGGCAGGCTAGCACGCTAGCAGCACCGCTAACTCAATGTCTCGCTCTTTTATTTCCCTTCCTCCTCCAACTCGATAAAAATCCCATGAGAGGGTGTCGCTAAACGGCGTTAAATGGCTCATCCATGTCTCCTTCGGTCGCGCTTTCACGTCCTCTTTTTTTTTTTTTTTCTTCTTTTTTTCAGCTGCCACGCTCGAGGCTCCCAGCCACTTCGTCGGTGCTCCTCCTCATCTCTGACCGCGCATCGTCGCTCACTGGTCGGCTCGGCTAGACACGGAACGTCGTTGGAAAGAAAAATCAAATGCCCAAACCTGACAGTGTGAATATAAGTTATAAATATCACGATACTACAACACGGCAATGCTGTGTTATTTCTCAGGGTTTCACAAAATGTCATTTGAATTGTATTTTTTCTTCGACCATTTGACTGCAGTTCCGCGAGAAAGGGGCGGAAACATTTAGCGGGCCCCGCCCTTTTGACCATATTTGGTGTGTCTGACGGTCCGGATAGCGGCTTCTTCCAGCCGGCAAAGTAGACACGCGTAGTCGGTGCGCTCCTCAGCTCACCAAACCGGAAAGAAGGTAAGAAAACGCCGCCGGACGCCGCTGCCAGCCGCCAAACAACCGCCGGACACATAACCAACGGGAAACGGCGCCCTGTGACGCTAGCCAGGAGGTCGCAACATGAACGCGAAGCGCTCAATTCGGCCCGTTCGGAGCCGGTTCGCGCGGGCCTTGCGTCATCACGCTGCTTCAGGCCTTTCGATGGCGGCTAGCCTTAGCCTAGCGCAGCGCAGCGTAGTTTAGCTTCGGGGCCCACACTAAGTGGCGTTCAGGATGATGTCCTCCCCCGTCCGAGTGACAACGGAACGGCATCGGCTCACTTGCCGCCAGCTAACCCGCTCGACATTGTCGCTTTTGTTGAGGCGCCGGTAACCGTTAGCCGCGTGATACTAAGCTAACCGGCTAGCTACATGTGTTAGCATCGGGGGAGAACAACGTGCAAGCAGGTGGGACACGAAGCTCACGTTGTTGGGGTTTTTTTGGGGGGAGGGGGGGTTGTTTTGACTAAAGCCCTTTTCAAATCAGCCCTCTCTTTTCCGTCATCAACATGGTGACATGTTTGCATCGTTTAGAGCCTAAAAGCCTCCAAATGACGACATGGTGACGTTTCCCTGACGACGAGGATGGAGGTGAAATTCCGAAGATGAACTGATTGTACATGAGACTCGCATGATCGGACTTATCATTTCAAGGCAATCATTTCGGTGACTTGAGTGTCATTTTCCTGTGATTGGTTGTGACGCCCTGTGCAAAGATCAGTATTTGAAGTGTGGACTTTTATTTTTCGTGTTGAATCCAAGTGCCACACCATCTTTGTCCTATTTTCAAAAGGTTGGTATTACTGGAAGTCTTGCTAAACACAGGAACGGAAAACATAATGTTCAACTTGAATTAATTCTAGAAAGCCAGGAGCCCGGGTTTAACAGAAATAAATAATAACCAAAATGACAAACTGATGAACGGTTTGCAACGGCGCTCAGGTGTTGCGATGTGGTTTAATTGGACACTCAAATCATAGAAAACAAAAGGGGAGAATGGACAAGCACTTCATAAGTGATGTTCAAATTCAGTGTAAGGGCTAAATGTAGCCGATAACATTGAAATCAGCGTCGGGGGCCATGGAAAATAGAGGCCAACGTGGCGGCTTGCCGATACGAAGAGTCCGATGCTTGACCTTTGTGTTGTTGTTTTGGGCGGCAGGGCGGCCCGCAGCCAAGCAGCACAGCCATGCCTTCCGATTTAGCCAAAAAGAAGGCGGCCAAGAAGAAGGAGGCCGCCAAGGCCCGCCAGCGCACCAAGAAGCCCGACGAGCTGAATGGCGAGGGCGACCAGGCGGAGGAGGGCCAGCTCAACGGCGCCGTCAGCGACGGTAAGAAAGCCGCCTGCCGGGCCGGGCGTCGGCGAAGCGCCGCTGAACCGTCCCGAGACTTTGTGGCGCAGGCGTGGACGGCGTGACCAAAGAGCTGGATGAGTTTGAGCTGGCCAAGACGGAGGCCCGCGCGGTGACGGGCGTGCTGGCCTCGCACCCCAACAGCACCGACGTGCACATCAGCAGCCTGTCGCTCACCTTCCACGGCCAGGAGCTGCTGGTGGACACCAGCCTGGAGCTCAACTCGGGCCGGCGCTACGGCCTCATCGGCCTCAACGGCACGGGTGAGCGCCGGGGCGGGGCGGGGCTGGGCTGGGCTGGGCGGGGGGGGGGCTGGGCCGGGCCTGCGCCGGGCCTGCGCCGGGCCTGCGCCGGGCCTGCGCCGGGCCTGCGCCGGGCCTGCGCCGGGCCTGCGCCGGGCCTGCGCCGGGCCTGCGCCGGGCCTGCGCCGGGCCTGCGCTTTCTCCCACAGCAAGGGCCACGATGAAACGCCGCCGAGTCCCGGTCCGCCATCCGCCTATTCCGTTGTTTTCGCTTTCCTTGGCATCTCTGATTGCGCCCGTGCGCGTGCGGTGACACTGATTTCGATTTTTGACATTTCGTGAGTTGCGGCGCCAAAATAATCCAAAGTACCGCAAGGCATCACAACAGGGCCGCACATAAAGAGCTTTCTGAATTTGGACCTCTGCTTGCCCCTTGACGGCGGGGCCGGCCGGGCGGCCTTGGCGCTCCCGACCTGCGCTCATAAAAATGTGGCTTTGGCCTTGCAGGGAAGTCCATGTTGCTGTCGGCCATCGGGCACCGCGAAGTCCCCATTCCGGAGCACATCGACATCTACCACTTGACCAGGGAGATGGCGCCCAGCGACAAGACGGCGCTGCACTGCGTGATGGAAGTGGACGAGCAGAGGATCATGCTGGAGAAGGAGGCCGAGCGGCTGGCGCACGAAGACTGTACGGCCGCCGTCCTCGAAAAAAACCCAACGCAGCCGGCGCCGAGCTCTCTTGACTTTGTCGTCCCGTGTCTTGGCTCAGCCGAGTGCGAGAAGCTGATGGAGCTGTACGAGCGTCTGGAGGAGCTGGACGCCGACAAGGCGGAGGTGCGCGCCTCGCGGATCCTCCACGGTTTGGGCTTCAGCGCCGCCATGCAGCAGAAGAAGCTGAAGGACTTCAGCGGAGGCTGGAGGATGCGCGTCGCCCTCGCCAGGTCAGCGCCACACGCCGCCAAAAGTTTGCTGGGCAGGATACAAAAATCAACATTATGCAGATCAGATATGCTCCAAGACGTTTCGACAAAGTGAAGATTTCCTTTTTTAGACTTTGACGCCGATATTTCCCTTTTGCCGAAAATGAATATCGGCTCCAAACACCGGTTATCGCTCTCCCCGACTACTAATAATGGGGCAAAAAACAAGAGGTCGGTATCCGTCTAGAAATGAAAATCCAAATTCGTCAACGGTCATGGAAGCGCGTCAACTGTGAAAGGACAGGAGAGGTCCTCTTTGGACACGTCGCGCGCCAGGCGAGCCCTGTGCCTCCGAAGCGCGCAAGTCGAGTCGAGCGCGGCTCCTCAAGGCCGCCTTTGGTGTGCGTTGCAGAGCGCTCTTCATCAAACCCTTCATGTTGCTGCTGGACGAGCCCACCAACCACTTGGACCTGGACGCCTGCGTGTGGCTGGAGGAGGAGCTCAAATCGTAAGTTGCCCGCCGAGCCGCCCGCCCGCCGCGCAAGTCACCGACAGCCTCTTGGCCTCGCTCAGCTTCAAGCGCATCCTGGTGCTCATCTCGCACTCGCAAGACTTCCTCAACGGCGTGTGCACCAACATCATCCACCTGCATCAGAGGAAACTCAAGTACTACACGGTGAGACCCGAGCGCTTGGCGCGCTGCCGGCCATCGGCCGGAACCGGCGTGCCTTTTGCGGGCCCTTGAAAACACACGTTTCCCGGAAAGCGTCGTCAAATGAATCTTCAGCACGCAAAGGAATGCGCTGACGTGCAAACATTTCATTGAGACAGAAATGCCATGTCTGCTCACGACTCGCGTTTCATGTCCAAGGTGCTCGTCCTTTGGTTAGTGTCGCAATGAAAAGATGGCGACCTGCGTCAGGCCGTGTCCTGACGACTTTGTTTTTGCTTTGACGCTCGGTGGGTGCGCCTCCATGGTTTGCTTGCGGCGCTCCGACTGAAATGTGGACGTTGGGCTTTTTTGCAAATAGGCAAGGTTGACGGAGACGCGGAGCCACCGTTGCTTCCAAACGTTGCGTCGACGCCCGCCGCGGGCTGACGCGTTGTGTTTTCCTTTCAGGGTAACTACGACCAGTACGTGAAGACCAGAGAGGAGCTGGAGGAGAACCAGATGAAGCGCTTCAACTGGGAGCAGGACCAGATTTCACACATGAAGGTAGTAAAGCGAGGCTTGCTCTGTTTCGGGGGAGAGTTTGAAATGACAAGCGCGGCCCTTCCTCAGAACTACATCGCCCGCTTCGGTCACGGCTCCGCCAAGCTGGCGCGGCAGGCGCAGAGCAAAGAGAAGACGCTGCAGAAGATGGTGGCCTCGGGCCTGACTGAAAAAGTGGTCAATGACAAGGTAACCTTGGCGCCGTCGCCTCCCTTTGGCCACGTTTGGCTCCACTCATGGAGGAGGCTTCTTTTGTTTGCGCAGACGCTGTCATTTTATTTTCCTCCCTGTGGGAAGATCCCTCCTCCTGTTATCATGGTTCAGAACGTGAGCTTCAAGTACAGCGACAACACGGTGGGGAGGGACGCGCGTTCATCTCGCCGCCGCCGCCGCCGCCGCCGCCGCCCCCTCTCTCTCTCTAACGCTGCCCGCTGCTTGCTTTGCGCAGCCGCACATATACAAGAACCTGGAGTTCGGTATCGACTTGGACACCCGCGTGGCGCTGGTGGGGCCCAACGGCGCCGGCAAGTCCACCCTGCTCAAGCTGCTCATGGGAGAGGTGAGGTCGACAAAAGCTGAAACACAAATGCAATCTTCCTTGTGTAGAGAAAAAAAAAATATATTATTCACATGCTCACATTTTCCCATGAACATCTGCCTTTGCAAAAAAAAAAACATGGGACGAATGTGTCCATGTCAAAAAAATCTTGTATTTTATGTTATCACTTGTTTTAGGTCTATCCCTATCAAATATTGCCTTGAATAATCAGATAAAATATTCATTTGCATGATGGTGTCTTAGCACATTGTCGCCCCCCCAAGGACTGTCTCCGAACAATTGTTTTGGTATTGATTAATGAGCGAAGAACACTGAAGTAATGTCGCAGCAGCCGGATGTCCTTGTTGTACTGACGCGGGTTCAGTTTGCTTTTCTGACCTCACTTTGGAGAAAAGCATCGCAATCTGGCAAGAAGAGCATTTTCGCTCTGGCCCAGTCTCCCCCGGGTGAAAGTGTGCCGTTTGTTTCCCGTTGCAGTTGCTACCCACAGACGGCATGATCCGCAAACATTCTCACGTCAAGATTGGCAGGTATCACCAGGTAGGAAAAAGGCGGCGGGGCGGGACTCGTGCCTGCCCTTTTGTCTTTGTGGCTCCACCGGCTTTTGTTCTCGCGCTAGCACCTGACGGAGCAGCTGGAACTGGACCTGTCGCCCCTGGAGTACATGATGAAGTGTTTCCCCGAGATCAAGGAGAAGGAGGAGATGAGGAAGATCATCGGCCGCTACGGGCTGACGGGGAAGCAGCAGGTGCGAGCGGGGTGGGCGGCGGCCGTAACGCGGCGCGGCGGCTGACCCAGAGCGTCTCCCCTCAGGTGAGCCCCATCCGCAACCTGTCGGACGGGCAGAAGTGCCGCGTGTGCTTCGCCTGGCTGGCCTGGCAGAACCCGCACATGCTGTTCCTGGACGAGCCCACCAACCACCTGGACATCGAGACCATCGACGCGCTGGCCGATGCCGTCAACGACTTTGACGGCGGCGTCATGCTGGTCAGCCACGACTTCAGGCTCATCCAGCAGGTGCGGGCCCTCCCGTCCTCAAGTGGGGCAGATGACGACGACGACGACGCCGCCGCCGCCGCCGCCGCCGCCGCTGCTGCTGCTTTGCCGTCGGTCCGTCGTCTTGCCTTTTGCCAAGCGCCGCTCTTGCTGTGTCTGTTGCAGGTGGCGCAGGAGATCTGGGTGTGCGAGAAGCAGACCATCACCAAGTGGAAGCGCGACATCCTGGCCTACAAGGAGCACTTGAAATCCAAGATCGAAAAACAGCAAGCGCATGACATTTAAGGTGAGCCGCTCGTCGCGCCGCCGCGTGCCTTTGCGAGCTCTTGACCCCTCCCCCCTGACCCCCCCCCCTTCCTCCGCAGGCTGCACTCCCATTGGCCGAGCCACACGCGGCGCATTGCCTTGTGCCGTCGTCCTCACGTTTTCCCGCCGCCGCCACATTCGGCGGCTTTTACGTCCTATTTAAAAGTTGACTCTATCGTTGAGTGTCAAAGCAGAAATTGTACCTTATTTAACAATGTAATGCAATAAAGGTCCATCTGAATAAACAACTTGGGGCGGGTGGGGAAAAACCCCACTCTGTGGCTTCATCTTCACCGTTCAATCCAGCGATTGGATGCCAATCACCTCGACTGAATCAAGCTGTACAACTTGAACATGAGCTTGAATGGAAGCCGCGTCACGGTGTTCCCGGCGGCCGGATGCCTTCGCTGCTGTGCGTTACGAGCACGCGCTTGATGAGAACAAATCACGACTTTAGGGAGCAATCGCTGCAAAGTGATCCAAGGTCTCCCAGGACGTGCTTGTAAATGACTGCCTTCAAGTATTCCCTCTCCGGAATTTGACTTATTTCAAGGTGCCATTGTCCTTCAGGTGTTGGAGCAGCATGCAGATACAAATCAGAACCACATACTATACGAATGCACTGAAGGATGAAGTGGCATGTGTTTACCACTATTATTGGAGGTGGGGGCTGCGTACGAAAACTTTTAAAAAGTGCTAATCAAATTACTGAGGAGTGTTGCGAAAAAGCAACAAATGATGCGGTGCTGAAAATGTGGGCGTGTAATGCCACAGAATGACTTTCAGGTCGAACAGGAGGCGAGTATTGGATGTGAAACGTGCGCACGTATTACATCATGCATAAAACGTCAATCGAAAGCATGCAAAATATATCTGGAACCGTGCGTTGACATGTATCGCGTGTGCACGTGCACCCACAACCCCACCACCGATGGTATTCTAAGACCTTTTTATGGCATAATATTGTACATTCATTCCACAGTGCATAGAAATTGGGCCCCCGGACTGAACCAGGAAAATCATGCATTAGTCTCTGGCGCTACCTGGTGACTTAGAGGTGTAACCCCCCCCCCGCCCCATGTAATTCAGACGCCTGTGAAGGGATTTGTGCGGTCATCGCGGGAAATGCATTGCAAAACATCAGGTTTGGGCTGATATTTGTGCCACTAGAAACAGAATCTGAATTGCTTGAATATTTGAATTGAAAACTGAATTATTGAATTGAAAACGAAATAATTAATTACATAAATTGTATATTGTTGAATTTGAATCTGAATTTTTCGATCTGAATTTTCTTTTGTAAATAACCATCCCAATAAACTTGAAACTGAATTTAAGACTGTAAAATGCGTTTTTAATTCCTCAAACAAAAGTGCACCTCACTAAAAATTCAATGCTGCAAATGCTCACATTCGGTTCGACGAGTAAAAATGAAAAAACCTGAGTGACTGACATACGGGTAACTTTAGGATGAGCAATCGATTGGAGGTCAAGTCATGTTTTTTCAAACCATAACGCCAATTGAACTCCATGCCTTAGGAATTACTGACACCTAGGGGTAGAATCAGCGCACTAAAACTCTAGTGTTAAACATGCGCGATCGCGTATTCGGACAGCCGTGTACGATTTGCAAAAAGAGCTACTCGGGTTGAACCCTTAAATCGGTTGCTAAATCTACCGACAGTAGTGCTTAATCTACATGAACCATGAACGGATTGGAATGCGCTCATGTCCTGTGTACGTGAAGGCAGCAGTGCGACAGCCAATGAGCGTCTTCTGGAGGCGGGGTTAGATCAACTTGGCGACCCTCATCTACTGTCATCGAACAGTCAAAAGTGTCGAGCGGCAGACATTCAGACAATCGGAAGTACACTAAGAAGTGACACAACACACAAGGTCCGCTTGTTAAAGGAAGGATGTCATTTAACAAAGGTTAGGCCGTCAGACTGAACAGATACTGACAGTTGAGTCAAGTGGCAAGTGAGGGATGTCGAAGCCACCGACTTGGAGTCGTCGGCGAAGCGTTGCTTCTCAAAAGTCGCCACTGACACGATCTTTTTAGTGCCTTTTTTCACATTACTAGTCTTCGAGGGAACAAAGGCAACGTGTCCACATGTTCCCCGCCGCAGGCCCCCGGCGGGTCGCGAGCTCCCATTGGCTGACACCCTGATAAAAACGGCCTATCTTGTCACACGACACTCGGCTCGCCTAGCGTCGACGCCTGTGATTGGCCCAATCGTTTGGCGCCTCTTGAATCGGCCGCTGCGGTAGTGGGAGAAGAGAAAAGCATCAATGGTCCGCACAGCGAGGCTTGAGATCCGGACTGGACTGTGTCGTCGTCGTCGCCGTCGCCGCTGAGTAGAAATTGGAGCCGCCGTGTCAACCTGAATTTCGGGCCACCGGCATTGGACCTTTGTGAAGCCAAGTCCTTGTCCCGCCGACGCCAAAGGCTTCTTCTTCCTCGGCTAGCTAAACTTCGCTAGCCGCGGAGCTAGCGCGGTGCTAGCAGCTGCCGTGCACACAAAGGACGACTTGGGCGCCGAGTTGGCAGCGCGCTCTTGGATGAAGACGGAGGAGCCCGGCGCACAGGCAAGACCGCTGAGCGGCTTCATTCGGACGCTGGTCTCACCTTTCGACCGGAGCCTTTCGTATTGTTTTATTTCGTTTTGTGTTCTTATTAACGTGATGTCGAGAGCTAGCTAGCCACCCCAGCCGGTTGTCGTGTCAGCCAAGCGGGCTTTTCCTGTCCGGTCGCGAGTTGGTGTCGAAACTTGTGCAACTCTTTCTTTGCAAAATCGACCGGTCTTGTGCGTAGCATTGCCAACGGCCTGCTAGTCGCAGGTCAAGTCATGGACAAGTTTCAATCTGGATTCATTTACCCAACCATAAGCACCCTTACACATAGTTGCTGTGTTCTTCTCTTGAGATCACTTGAATTGATTTGTCTGTCATAGGCATAAATATGTAGTCAGGTCTTGAAATTAGGAAAGCGTGGGATGTTTTCCTCTCAGTCACAGCTTGAGCTTCATTCAAGTGAAAATCGGTCAGAATCGTGCATATGATATACGACATATAAATGTATCCAAACATCAACTCAACGACTTCTAAGTTCCTTGCTGTTATGCTCTGTGCCAACCAGAGCACGTTCATAAATGTTCCTGCCATAGATGTAAATGTATTCAAGTCATGAGTAGTTGAGTTGGGTGTTGCTGCTGCTGCTGCTACTACGTTTCCTGTTAACCTTTCCACTGACACTGAGGGAAATTAATTGACTTGCACTGAAACTTGACTTCAGGAAGTTGCAGCGTCGTCGACGCGTGGGCGTGCATGCATTGTCTCGCGGTTGACTTCCAGATCATAACGTGCGCATTTGAAGCATTGTTCTGTGAAGTACGATTGCGACAGTTTCGTCATTACGTATCGTTCATTCTCATCAGCTGAAAAACCAAAAAGCCTGTTTGTGACTGTCCGCCTTGTGTGCGGCCGCAGCGTGATCATGGTGCTGACTGGCAAGCGTTCAGAGAAAGGTCCCGGCCGCTGGAAGAGGAGAGTCAAGTCTGAGTACATGAGGCTGCGCCAGCTCAAGCGCTTCAGGCGGGCCGACGAGGTCAAGGTTTGCGCGCCCCGTCGTCCGCCCCTCAAATCCAATCACGTGACCGGCAACGTGTTGCCCGTCCATTGACTTTCTCCTGGAATCTTTTCAGAGCATGTTCAACAGCAACCGCCAGAAGATCCTGGAGCGCACCGATATCTTGAACCAGGAGTGGAAGACGCGCCGCATCCAGCCCGTTCACATCATGACGTCTGTCGGCTCGCTCAGAGGCACCCGAGAGGTCGGCGGCTTGCCACAGACCAATTCCCAATGTTGGGACTGGGCCTGTAACATTTTTTTCATTTTCCTTTATAACCCATTCATCTGCTCTTTATTTTTTTAACAATCAATGAATCTGATTTAAAAAATTTTTTTTTTCCAATTTTCCATTCCTTTCTTCAAAAACAGGACATTATTTCAAATTGGCAATGCAGAACATGCACAAACAAACTTGTTGTGAAAACAGACAAAGATGTTGGCCATTTTTTCTAGAGTAAAAGCTAATGTTTGCAGATCATGAGTCTGCTTTCGTGGAACGAAATCTGGACTATTTCCCGTGAGAGGCCAAAATTGCTAGAATTTGTACAATTTCAAGTTCAACATTAATATAGAAACAATGGTTCCGTCATCAAAATAGTTGTGCTTTCTCTTTGCTGGTGTGCAGTGCACGGTGGACAGCGGCTTCTCCGAGTTCCCCCGCCAGGTCATCCCCCTGAAGACCCTCAACGCCGTGGCCTCCATCCCCGTCATGTACTCGTGGTCGCCGCTGCAGCAGAACTTCATGGTCAGCGGAAGCCGTTCCAATGTCTCCGAGCCCGCATGCAGCACTCACAAAAATGTTGGGATATCGATCCCAGGCGCAGCTTTCTGCCAATACAATACCTCTATTATGCATTGTGCATACAAATTGTCTCCAATATCTTACATGTTTTCTTATTGGAGTTATCCCAACATAATAGCAGAGGTACAAATCAAGTAAAGAAATGCAATATTTAATTCTTGACTTTCGGAATAAAGAACCCCAAAAAAACCAAAAACTTTTTTTCAGCCAATAGCAATCAGCTGAAAGATGCAGTGAAACCTTTCCAAGTGAGCTAAATTTGAACTTCTGTGAACCTTTGAATAGACAACGTCCACTTGTACGGTTTTTCATTATTTTTTGCACAATTAGCTGTTGGTCAACAAGAATCTGAATGGCAAAATAAAAAGTGTCCGTCACGTGCCAGGTGGAGGATGAGACGGTGCTCTACAACATTCCCTACATGGGAGACGAGATCCTGGATCAGGATGGCACGTTCATCGAGGAGCTCATCAAGAACTATGACGGGAAAGTCCACGGAGACAGAGGTGGGCGTGCCGGGGGCCCGCACGTGCCGTCGCGCTGCGCCCGCCTCCCGCAGGAAGTGGAAGGCTTGACTCCGCGGAGTTTGTGCGCTTTGCAGAGTGCGGCTTCATCAACGACGAGATCTTCGTGGAGTTGGTCAGCTCGCTGGCGCAGTACAGCGACAACGAGGAAGACGAGGAGGAAGAGGCTGACTTCAAGATGGAGAAGATGGACGCCGTGTCCGCCGGACGGGAGCACCCGGACGACGCGCGCGTCAACGAGGGTGAGGAGTGCGCGTGCGCACGCTTGACGTCTCCGATGGCTGTTTTCCGTATACGGCGCTACCTCGACTTAAAAGTTTTGTCCTGCTTATCGGGTCGCGGCCGACAATCCTAAAAAAAAAAAGAACAGTCAAGATTCTTGTGGCGTGTGGGGATTCGGGAAATCTGACGACTCTCAAGCTGTGATGTGAACCAAATGTAGCCAATCAATTGCGAGCTTGCTCCCGGAACAAATTCGAGCAGGAAGTCGAGGTAGCGCTGTAGCAAAATGCACTAACCGCGCGTGCGGTCCAGGCCGAGCCGGCGACGACTGCAGCAAGAAGTTTCCGTCGGACAAGATCTTTGAAGCCATCTCGGCCATGTTCCCTGACAAAGGTTCCACCGAGGAGCTGAAAGACAAGTATGAACACTGGCGACTGGCATGCAAGTCAAAGCACACAGGAAGGCATTTGCAAAGCCACACTGACACCAGCCGCTCTTTTATTACTACGGCTGGACCACCCCCCCCCCCCCCCCACTTCTCTTGTTAAAAAAAAAAAAATCCCCCAAAACTCCAATCTTGTATTAGCATGAATTGGACCTCAAAATGACTACTACAGTATGTGCAATTGCCACTATCTCGTTAGACTTTTTATCTCCAAATGCAACTTTACTGTCGTTTGACTTTGACTGTATCGCAAACTAATACAAGTTTTTATCCTCAGAAGATTTTAACTTTTTAACTCCTAAGATCACGCCTTTTTTTATCTTGAGTCTACACTTACTTTTAATCTCAACAATATTGATTGATTGAATATTGATTACAATTCTCTCTGGAAAAAAAATGACAACTTCCTTCTCACACGATTGCAACTTTATATCTTGAAAACAAATAGGACTTTCTCCTTGCAAGATTACAACTTTATCTTGGAAAAATGGGTTTATTTTTGTAAGCTTTTGCCTTATCTTTAAGTATGATCCAAAATTGCAATGGTTTTTGACCTAAAGGGCTGCACACAGAGAACCGTAAGGACCACTTGTAAATTCTTCAGCGTCAATTCCTTATACATGCTAAAACCAATTTGTTGAAGAACTCTCACCACGTTGGAGTTAGCAAGTAGCCTGACGTGCTGCGTGTGTGCCCGCGTCAGGTACAAGGAGTTAACGCAGCAGCAGCTTCCTGGCGCGTTGCCTCCCGAATGCACGCCCAACATCGACGGTCCCAACGCTCGCTCGGTGCAGCGCGAGCAGAGCCTGCACTCCTTCCACACGCTCTTCTGCAGACGCTGCTTCAAATACGACTGCTTCCTCCACCGTGAGTGGCCGCCGCCGCCGCGCTCCCGCGTCTGCCCGAGTACTGCTCGCTTTCTGCTCGAGTCGGAAGTTGACGCAAACTCGAATACTCCGGTCACGCGCACATAGCGGAACAATCGACCCAAGTGCCGTCAGCAAGTCGTTGCTGTAGTTGGTTGCCACTCAGGCTTTGTCCTCCTCCAGCGTTCCACGCCACGCCCAACACGTACAAGCGCAAGAACCTGGAGAACCCGGAGGACAGCAAGCCCTGCGGCGTGGACTGCTACATGCACGTGCTGCAGGTGAGCGAGCGCACCGACACGCCGCTCAGGCCGTCTTTGGAACAGGGCTAGGCTTCACCCTTTGTCGCTCGGGCCAATGAATTGATTCGATTTGGCGGGGCATTTTTTTGCAAGTTGATATTTATTTTTACCGCTTCCCTCGTTGAAAGTGCGCCCTCGCCACCATCAAACACAAGAACCCACGACTGTGCTTATGTCATCTTCCCAAATTCTTTTCCAACGGTCAAAGAGCCATGAGTGATGCCATCGATAAAGCCATGAGCTGACTACGCCGTTTAATAGGCGGAAATGAATCTGTACGCACTTAGCTCGGTGGCCGACCGCTCCGTTCCGCGCCCAAGCATTGCTGCCGTTCCGTTTTCAACAGAACAGGCTTCCGAAAGCGTCCCCGATCAAATATCCCGCGTGACGGCATACGCTTGGTGTTGTCTAAAAATAAATGAATAAATAAACAGACAAAACGTCCAGACTCTTAATCTCGAGGGGACATAATGCCACACAAATGGATCGTGTTTCCGGCCAAGGGAGGTGGTACGGACCAGCGGATGGATTGTTTTAGCCTCTATTTGTCATATATTCATTTATTAAGAATTGTGCGCATATTCGTACATGTTTGGACATTTTCCCACAGGAAACGCTTCCACAATTTGCATTAATTCGGTGGAAGTTAATGCTCAATGAAACGTAATGTCACAAAGAGGGAAAAATCAACTCCAACTCTACATTGGATTTTTGCGGGGGAAACTCTGCCATTTAGTTTGAAGGCCACGCGGCCCAGCCCCGCCCTCACGTGGACTCCCTTTCAGGACGGCGCGGTGAGCGAGTGCGCCGGCGGGGTGGCTGCGGCCGAGCGCGCCAAGACGCCCTCCAAGCGCGCGACGGGGCGTCGGCGCGGGCGTCTGCCCAACAGCAACAGCCGACCCGGAACGCCCACCGCCGTCTCCTCGGAGGCCAAAGACACGGACAGCGAACGCGAGGGCAGCAAGGACGGCGACAGAGAGCGCGGCGGCGGCGGCGGCGACGACGACGACGAGGAGGAGGAGGACGACGACGACGACGACCACAAGAAGGACGACAGCGGCGGCAGCAGTTCAGGTGGCATTCATGTTACCCCGACGTTGGCGTGGCTTTTCCTTTCACTTGCGTGATCGTCACGGCGGCGATGCAGATGTCGGTCGTTGTTAGACAAAAGAGACTGGACTACGTTGCCTAAGATGACATGACACCAAACTTGATTAGAAAAGATCAGATTGACCTCACTTTCACTCAACCTTAGACAACGACCACATTAGGTTTGATGAAGATGGGAATTATGTATGGGATTAGATTGCAGGCAGGCTCGTTTGGGTCGCCGGCACGTACACGTCAAGTGAGACGCGTCAACGTCTAAACATGGAACCGATTGGAGCCTTTTGCGTGGCGGTCGCTTGAGTGCCAGCCCGGTGTGTGCGTCGCAGAGGGCAACTCTCGCTGTCAGACGCCCGTCAAGCTCAAGCTCAAGCTTCCGGCCGAGGCGGCGGAGTGGAGCGGCGCCGACGCCTCGCTCTTCCGCGTTCTCATCGGGACCTACTACGACAACTACTGCGCCATCGCCAGGCTCATCGGAACCAAGACGTGCCGACAGGTGAGCGTGCGCCCTTAT
Source organism: Filicampus tigris (assembly GCF_054856515.1). Classification (NCBI taxonomy): domain Eukaryota; kingdom Metazoa; phylum Chordata; class Actinopteri; order Syngnathiformes; family Syngnathidae; genus Filicampus; species Filicampus tigris. Next base: position 487,951 of record NC_141237.1, on the reverse strand, counting down.
CGGCCCTTACCGGCCCTTTGGGCGGCGGTCCCTTGCGTCGGCTTTTGCACCACGTCCGTTGACGTTTGTCAGGTGTACGAGTTCCGGGTGAAAGAGTCGAGCATCATCTCGCGCGCTCCCGCCGAAGACGAGGACACGCCCCCCAGGAAGAAGAAGAGGAAGCACCGACTTTGGGCCACGCACTGCAGGAAGATCCAGCTGAAGAAAGGTCAGGGTTCAGCACGCGCGCCCAAATCGCCGCTGGCCGGATGGGTGACGGGTTCTGCGTATGGCCCCGCCCCCTGCAGATGGCTCGTCCAATCACGTGTACAACTACCAGCCGTGCGACCACCCCAGACAGCCCTGCGACTCGTCTTGTCCGTGCGTCACGGCCCAGAACTTCTGTGAGAAATTCTGCCAGTGCAGCTCTGAGTGTAAGAACAACAGTCATCCGACATGGCCGCGTCGCACAATGACGTGACGTCTAACGTGACCGCGACGGCCTCCCGGATGCGTCTGCAGGCCAGAACCGATTCCCCGGCTGCCGCTGCAAAGCGCAGTGCAACACCAAACAGTGTCCGTGCTACCTGGCCGTCAGGGAGTGCGACCCCGACCTTTGCCTCACCTGCGGCGCCGCCGAGCACTGGGACAGCAAGAACGTCTCCTGCAAGAACTGCTCCATACAGAGAGGCGCCAAGAAGGTGAGCTGCGCCACACAAATGTCTCTCGCTGGCCCAATGTGAAGTTGTGACCTCGCCTAGCCGGCTGCCGCCGGATGAAAGCAGCAATTGTTCCTCTCATCTTTTCATCGTGCGCATTTGCAAGTAGCAACGATGCTAACGCCGTCTCTAGGATCATCGCTTCGAAATGATGTTTACACTCCAAGGCGGATTCATTATTCCGGAGGGGTCCGTTTTTAGTAGTCTGCGGTGTTGTTTGACATTTTTTTTTTGACATCAGTTGTAGCTATTGCTTCAAAATGTTGCAAATGAATGGGAACAAATTGTCGGGAAAATACGGTGCCTAAATATAAATCCTTATTTGTTGTCAGTAGCAATGCTCTAAAACCCCTTCCTTATCCCAATGATGCCTTGGCATATGAGTAGAATTTGTTCCGATCCCTTTTTTAGTGTCTCGTATTCGGACACCTTGTAAGTCAAGGCACTTGTATCTCAAAGCACCACCGTTTGGTGAGTCGCCGCGTCGGAGGTCATTCGTCACTCCCAGCTCTCCGGTGGGATTTTTGCACGGTGGCCTTGCGCGTTCTTAGCTCGCTCCTCCTTTCCTGTCCAGCACCTCCTGCTGGCGCCGTCCGACGTGGCGGGTTGGGGCATCTTCATCAAGGAGCCGGTCCAGAAGAACGAGTTCATCTCGGAATACTGCGGCGAGGTAGGAGCGCCCGTCTGAGCGGTGGTGCGCTAATCCTAACGTGCCGGCGCACGTGCTTTTCAGATCATCTCCCAAGATGAAGCGGACCGCCGAGGCAAAGTCTACGACAAATACATGTGCAGCTTCCTCTTCAACCTCAACAACGGTATCGCACACAATGGCGTCGCGGCTAGCTGGCCTTTTTGCTGACGTCCTCGCTCTGCGCTTTTTGTTTGTGATCCCCATCAGACTTTGTGGTAGATGCCACCCGCAAAGGCAACAAGATCCGATTCGCCAACCACTCGGTCAACCCGAACTGCTACGCCAAAGGTCAGCGCGCGAGCTAGCGAGCTAGCGAGCCCATTGTGTCAAAGCACTGAGCGGCGGCACGCATGTTTCCTCAGTGATGATGGTGAACGGCGACCACAGGATCGGCATCTTCGCCAAACGCGCCATTCAGACGGGAGAGGAGCTCTTCTTCGACTACAGGTACGCCCGTGCAAATACCAGATCGTGACTTACGAGGGCCGTCACTTGCTTGATTTAAAAAAAAAAAAAAAATAATAATAATAAAAAAAAAAATAAAAAAATTGACTTGTGAGCTAAAATTTCAGTTACGAGCAAGCTTCTGATATGCTGCCCTGCGAGCGAAGTGAAAAATCCCACATGAACCATTCAAACTAAATAAAATGTGAAACTTATTCTTTAAAATATCACATTAAAGATGTCATGATGTGGACATGACAGATTTATTTATTTGTAGTGAAAAAATGTTTTGTTTGCTGTTTCAGGTACAGTCAAGCGGACGCTCTCAAGTACGTCGGCATCGAGCGCGAGATGGAGATCGCCTGACCGCGTTCATGGCCAGCCTAATGCGCACGCACGCACGCACGCCCGCACACACGCACGCAACAACTACTTTCAGGACAACCGATAGCTTGTCAAAAACATTTCAGGAAGATTCAAAGCGTCTTTTTGTTCCGTCGAGGGCAAACACCGGACATGTGCGTGGTGCTTTATAGCGCCTGGAGACAAATGAGCATCATCACGCAAACCTTTAGAGACCAACGTTGGCAGCGGCAGGCTCGCGTGGTTTTCGCACGTCGCTTGAACGCTTCGACACCTCGGCAACATTTCGTCTTTTTGCCTTTGCGGCGTCGAGCAAACGACAAGATGCTGGTCGGCAAACTTTTGGAGATCTCCCCCCCACGAATCCGAACGACATGAAAACATCCCGAAAGCAGCTTTCGCCATTGAATGCAGATCCTTATTAACAAGGATCTAGTATGTCATACATGGCTACTAGTTTAGTTTATCAATGAGGTTTGAACGCCTTCTAGTAGGCCAAAAGTGTAAATAAGTTGTAGTAGTGTGGAAAAAACGTCACTCGTAAGACACACAGTGTTCCTCCTCGTCTTGCTGGTAAGGACAAAGCACACAGACAGTTACTAGTAGCCGCACGGACAGTCCGTCACCCTAGTCGAAAATGGAATAAACGCTGGGCTGGGCTGGGCTGGGCTGGGCTGGGCGGTTCCAAGTCCAAGTGCTCCAAGTAAGTCACTGCCACGGAATCCAAAACGCGTTTGACGCCGTCGTTTTCGTTTGTCTTTTCTGACGTGAACGTTGGCGCTAGCGCCAGTGACTCTGGCCCGCCGCCCGATCCGCTTCCCGTCGTAGTAACAAAACGAAAGGAAGTCCATCTTGGGCTGCGGACGTCAGCACGGCTCCCCTCGCATCTTTTCCCCGAGGCTCTTTGTACAAAACAAACGTTTGTGACGTCACAATCCGCTGGGATGAGGTCTCCTGTTTACAAATCAAAGATGCTGCTCATTGGCGTTTGCGCTCACCTAGGACAGCCAATCAGCAGCGAGCACTCAGGCTTCACTTTGGACAGTTTGCTGTCTTTCATTTCCCCACTCATCGTGGGGGGAAAACAAAGAAAACGGTGCTGACTTTGTTTACACTGATCTTGTTTATATGGCTGCACAATAAACTCATGCTTCTTTGCTTTGTCTTACTTGATCTTTTCTAAAAGCATTTGCCATGGAGTCACTGGCGTAGCCCAGCCCAACGCGTGGCAACTTTTAAATGAGCAAATCTTTCTTTTCAAATATTTGGCCCGATTTATTTGTTTTCTTTGACTGGGCAGCGGAGTTACACATAAACTTGCAACTGTAATTTAGAAGACACACAACTAGGATTAGGGTTTAATACTCTAGGGTTTTGGTTAGGGTGTCCAAGTAGCATTTTAAACTTGGGTTGTGTTTGGTGGTAGGTAAGTAGTGTCGCAAACTAGGTGGAAGGTTTCTGATGTAGTCTTAGGGGTTCAAAGTTGGGTTTCAAATGAGGGATTTAAAGGAGGGTTAGAAATTCAAAGTGCGGTTTTAAGCTTAGGTGAGAGTTTCAATGTAGGCTTTTCAACCACGGTAAAGTCGAGTTTGAAACGAGGACAAGGCTTTCTTCAGTGTACCTCTGGCAGCCCAGAAAAATTGGTCCCTTTGAGAAATATGTGGTGTTGCCATTTTAGTGTCTGGTCTTGTTTTTGTCTAAATCCATCCCAATGGTTACTTCCAATGCACGGCGCCATGTTAGGAATGGTTGGGACAAAAAACGCCTCACTATACATAGTTGTTTTTTTTCCCCAAAACGCCTAACTATATATGTAGTCTTTTTAAAAAAAATTTTTTATTACTATGCCCTAACCATGTTTTTTGAAAAAAAAATGCCTTACTATACCCTGATCACGCTTTCGGAAAAAAAAACGCCTTACTAAACCCTTACCATGTTTTTTGAAAAAAACGCCTTACTATACCCTTATCATGTTTTTTAAAAAAAAACGCCTCACTATACCCTTACCATGTTTTTTTAAAAAAAAAAACACCTTACTATACCCTTAACACGTTTTTCGAAAAAAACGCCTTACTATACCCTTACCATGTTTTTAAAAAAAAAACACCTTACCCTACCCTTATCACGTTTTTCGAAAAAAACGCCTTACTATACCCGTACCATGTTTTTCGAAAAAAAACGCCTTACTATACCCTTACCATGTTTTTTGAAAAAAACGCCTTACTATACCCATATCATGTTTTTAAAAAAAAAACGCCTTACTATACCCTTACCATGTTTTTTAAAAAAAAAAACACCTTACTATACCCTTACCACTTTTTTCGAAAAAATGCCTTACTATACTCTTAGCATTTAAAAAAAAAAAAAGCCTTATTCTACCCTTATCACGTTTTTCGAAAAAAAATGCCTTACTATACCCTTATCACGTTTTTCGAAAAAAACGCCTTACTATACCCTTACCACTAAAAAAAAAAAAAAACGCCTTACCCTACCATTACCATGTTTTTGGAAAAAAAACGCCTTACTATACCCTTATCACATTTTTCGAAAAAAAACGCCTTACTATATACCCTTACCATGTTTTTTACAAAAAAAACACCTTACTATACTCTTACCATGTTTTTCGAAAAAAAACGCCTTACTATACCCATATCACGTTTTTCAAAAAAATGCCTTACTATACTCTTAGCATTTAAAAAAAAAAAAAAGCCTTACTCTACCCTTATCACGTTTTTCGAAAAAAACGCCTTACTATACCCTTACCATGTTTTTTGAAAAAAAAAAAAAACACCTTACTATACCCATATCACGTTTTTCGAAAAAAAAACGCCTTACTATATACTCTTACCATGTTTTTCGAAAAAAAAACGCCTTACTATACCCATATCACGTTTTTAAAAAAAAAAAACGCCTTACTCTACCCTTATCACGTTTTTCGAAAAAACGCCTTACTCTATACCCTTACCATGTTTTTTTTTTAAAAATACCTTACTATACCCTTATCACGTTTTTCGAAAAAAAACCGCCTTACTATACTCTTACCATGTTTTTCGAAAAAAAACGCCTTACTATACCCATATCACGTTTTTCAAAAAAAAAAAACGCCTTACTCTACCCTTATCACGTTTTTTTTGAAAAAACGCCTTACTATACCCTTACCACTTTTTTCGAAAAAAAAACGCCTTACTATACCCTTACCACTTTTTTCGAAAAAAAACGCCTTACTATACCCTTACCATGTTTTTTGGAAAAAAACGCCTTACCCTACCATTACCATGTTTTTTGAAAAAAAAGCCTTACTATACCCTTATCACATTTTTAAAAAAAAACGCCTTACTATACCCTTACCACTTTTTTCGAAAAAAAAACGCCTTACTATACCCTTACCATGTTTTTTGGAAAAAAACGCCTTACTATATATACCCTTACCATATTTTTTGAAAAAAAACGCCTTACTATGTTTTTTAAAGAAAACGTCTTACTATATATACCCTTACCATTTATTTCCCCCAATAAAATTCTGACATATATAAATGGCATGTCCGAGATTCGAACCCAGTTCCTCAGGTTTACAATCCCACGACGTTATCCTCTCAGCCAGGAGGGAGCTGAAAAGCAAGACTGCTCATTGTCCATACATATTTCATCGCAAAAGATGCCGAGATGTTTTTTAGAAATTTATACTTTAAAAAAAAATCTAGAAAAAAAGTTAATGTTCTTACAGTAGATCTAGAAAAAAGTGTTTGCTCTTAGATCTAGAAACGTTTTTGCGCTTATAGTTGATCAAGAAAAGGTTTTTGGTCTTATAGATCTATTAAAACGTTTTGCACATAGATCTATAAAACGTTTTTGCTCTTAAGGTAGATCTAGAAAAAAGGTTTTTGCCCTTAAAAGTAGATCTAGAAAAAAAGTGAATTGTTCCTATAGTAGATCTAGAAAAAAAGGTTTTTGCCCTTAAAAGTAGATCTAGAAAAAAAAGTTATTGTTCCTCTAGTAGATCTAGAAAAAAGGTTTTGCTCTTACAGATCTAGAATAAAAAGTTTTGCACTTGTAGATCTAGAAAAGGTTTTTGCTATTAGATCTAGAAACGTTATTGCGCTTATAGTTGATCTCGGAAAAAAGTTTTTGGTCTTATCTAGAAAAAAAGTTTTGCACATAGTAGATCTAGAAAAAAGTTTTTACTCCTAGATCTAGAAATGTTATTGCGCTTATAGTAGAAATACCCAAAAAGGTTTTGCTGTTATAGATCTAGTAAAAAATGTTTTTGCACTTGTAGATCTAGAAAAACGTTTTGAACTTATAGTAGATCTAGAAAAAGGTTTTGCTCTTATAGTAGATCTAGATAAAAGTTTCTGCTCCTATAGCACTAGAAACAAAAGTTTTTGCTCATAGTCAATCTAGAAAAACGTTTTTTTTTGTTGCCCTATTTAGAGTAGATCTAGAAAAAGGTTTTGGGCTCTTATAGATCTAGAAAAAAAAGTTTTTGCTCTGAGAGCTAGAAAAGTTGTTTTCTCTTACTGTAGATCCAGAAAAGGCTTTTTGCTCATAATGGATCTAGAAAAGTTTTTTCCTTCTATAGATCTAGAATAGGGTTTTGCTCTTAGATTTAGATGTTTTTTTTGCTTTTATAGTAGACCTAGAATAAAGGTTTTTGCTCTTCTAGATCTAGAAAAAAAAAATTCTATCTAGAAAAAATGTTTTTGCTCTAAGATCTAGAAAGGTTTTTGCGCTAATAGTAGATCTAGAAGAAAAGTTCTTTGCTCTTACAGATCTAGAAAAAACAAATTGTGCTTATAGTAGATCTAGAAAAAGGCCCTTATAATAGATCTAGAAAAGTTTTTTACCCTTACAGTCGATATAGAAAAAGGTTGTTTGCCCTTAAAGTCATTTAGAAAAAAGGGTTTTTTTGCCCTTAGAGTCAATCTAGAAAAAGTTTTTTTTGCCCTATTTATAGTAGATCTAGAAAAAATGTTTTGCTCTTATAAATCTAGAAAAGTTTTGCTCTTGGATCTAGAAAGGTTTTTCGCTAATAGTAGATCTAGAAGAAAAGTTCTTTGCTCTTACAGATCTAGAAAAAACAAATTGTGCTTATAGTAGATCTAGAAAAAGGCCCTTATAATAGATCTAGAAAAAAGTTTTTTACCCTTATAGTCGATATAGAAAAAGGTTGTTTGCCCTTAGTCATTTAGAAAAAAGGGTTTTTTTGCCCTTAGAGTCAATCTAGAAAAAAGTTTTTTTTGCCATATTTATAGTAGATCTAGAAAAAATGTTTTGTTCTTATAAATCTAGAAAAGTTTTGCTCTTGGGTCTAGAAAGGTTTTTCGCTAATAGTAGATCTAGAAGAAAAGTTCTTTGCTCTTACAGATCTAGAAAAAACAAATTGTGCTTATAGTAGATCTAGAAAAAGGCCCCTATAATAGATCTAGAAAAAAAGTTTTTTACCCTTATAGTCCATATAGAAAAAGGTTGTTTGCCCTTAAAGTCATTTAGAAAAAAGGGGTTTTTTGCCCTTAGAGTCAATCTAGAAAAGTTTTTTTTGCCCTATTTATAGTAGATCTAGAAAAAATGTTTTGCTCTTATAAATCTAGAAAAGTTTTGCTCTTAGATCTAGAAAGGTTTTTCGCTAATAGTAGATCTAGAAGTTCTTTGCTCTTACAGATCTAGAAAAAACAAATTGTGCTTATAGTAGATCTAGAAAAAGGCCCTTATAATAGATCTAGAAAAAAGTTTTTTACCCTTATAGTCGATATAGAAAAAGGTTGTTTGCCCTTAGTCATTTAGAAAAAAGGGTTTTTTTGCCCTTAGAGTCAATCTAGAAAAAAGGTTTTTTTGCCCTATTTATAGTAGATCTAGAAAAAATGTTTTGCTCTTATAAATCTAGAAAAGTTTTGCTCTTAGATCTAGAAAGGTTTTTCGCTAATAGTAGATCTAGAAGTTCTTTGCTCTTACAGATCTAGAAAAAACAAATTGTGCTTATAGTAGATCTAGAAAAAGGCCCTTATAATAGATCTAGAAAAAAGTTTTTTACCCTTATAGTCGATATAGAAAAAGGTTGTTTGCCCTTAGTCATTTAGAAAAAAGGGTTTTTTTGCCCTTAGAGTCAATCTAGAAAAAAGGTTTTTTTGCCCTATTTATAGTAGATCTAGAAAAAATGTTTTACTCTTATAAATCTAGAAAAGTTTTGCTCTTGGATCTAGAAAGGTTTTTCGCTAATAGTAGATCTAGAAGAAAAGTTCTTTGCTCTTACAGATCTAGAAAAAACAAATTGTGCTTATAGTAGATCTAGAAAAAGGCCCTTATAATAGATCTAGAAAAAAAGTTTTTTACCCTTATAGTCGATATAGAAAAGGTTGTTTGCCCTTAAAGTCATTTAGAAAAAAGGGTTTTTTTGCCCTTAGTCAATCTAGAAAAAAGTTTTTTTTGCCCTATTTATAGTAGATCTAGAAAAAATGTTTTGCTCTTATAAATCTAGAAAAGTTTTGCTCTTAGATCTAGAAAGGTTTTTCGCTAATAGTAGATCTAGAAGTTCTTTGCTCTTACAAATCTAGAAAAAACAAATTGTGCTTATAGTAGATCTAGAAAAAGGCCCTTATAATAGGTCTAGAAAAAAAGTTTTTTACCCTTATAGTCCATATAGAAAAAGGTTGTTTGCCCTTAAAGTCATTTAGAAAAAAGGTTTTTTTTGCCCTTAGAGTCAAATCTAGAAAAAAGGTTTTTTTGCCCTATTTATAGTAGATCTAGAAAAAATGTTTTACTCTTATAAATCTAGAAAAGTTTTGCTCTTGGATCTAGAAAGGTTTTTCGCTAATAGTAGATCTAGAAGAAAAGTTCTTTGCTCTTACAGATCTAGAAAAAACAAATTGTGCTTATAGTAGATCTAGAAAAAGGCCCTTATAATAGATCTAGAAAAAAAGTTTTTTACCCTTATAGTCCATATAGAAAAAGGTTGTTTGCCCTTAAAGTCATTTAGAAAAAAGGGTTTTTTTGCCCTTAGTCAATCTAGAAAAAAGTTTTTTTTGCCCTATTTATAGTAGATCTAGAAAAAATGTTTTGCTCTTATAAATCTAGAAAAGTTTTGCTCTTGGATCTAGAAAGGTTTTTCGCTAATAGTAGATCTAGAAGAAAAGTTCTTTGCTCTTACAGATCTAGAAAAAACAAATTGTGCTTATAGTAGATCTAGAAAAAGGCCCTTATAATAGATCTAGAGAAAAAGTTTTTTACCCTTATAGTCGATATAGAAAAGGTTGTTTGCCCTTAAAGTCATTTAGAAAAAAGGGTTTTTTTGCCCTTAAAATCAATCTAGAAAACAGTTGTTTTGCCGTATATATAGTAGATCTAGAAAAAGGCCCTTATAATAGATCTAGAAAAAAGTTTTTGGTCTTTAGTCGATCCAGAAAAAACATGTTTTTGCTCCTATGGTAGATCTAGAAAAAAGGTTGTTTGCCCTTATAGTAGAGCTAGAACGAAGTTTTTTTGGGGCTCTTGTAGTAGATCTAGAAAAATGTTGATTTTGCCTTAACAGTAGATAAAAAAAAAAAAAAAGGTTGTTTTTGGGGTCAGGGTTTCAAAGTAGAGTTTTAATCTAGGATTAAAGTTTCAAACTAGGGCTATTGGTTCAAGTTAGGGTTTCAAACAAAGGTTAGGGTTTTAAACTGGGGTTAGGGTTTCAAATTATGTTTCCAAACCAGGGTTAGGGTTTGAGACTTTGCTTTGCCTGGACTAAAAGGGGAGAAAAAAGAAAAATCACAGCAACATGTCCAAGCGTCTCAATGGTGCTTTGCGGCGGCAATATAGAGTTGGAGCATGTTTATGAAACCTTTTAGCCGTTTATTTGTCACACATTTAGAAAATGAAGCCCACTATACAAATGTCCTCCTGCGCGAGAGAAGCGGCAACATGCACAAACCTTTGGATATGGCTCTCTGATTGGCTGAAGGCTTGCCAACGAGGAGTTCTTCCTCTTAGACTCTGCGCCTATTTACAACGTGCGTGGGTTGGTTTTCGGGAGGGGGCGGTGGGGGGGGGGGGCGTGTTTAGCTCCTTCATGACTGGCGGGAGAGCGCAGGTCAAAGTTCAGCCTCCAGTTGGCGGGCAGATGCGCAACAGCTCTGCTGCGCTCGCACGCATCATGAGCCACACTTTGTTACTCACAGAAGAAAAAAACCAAGAACACAAAAATAAAACTGAGGCCATGGGGGGCATGGGGGGGGCTGGTGATTCGTGTGGTCTCATGCCAGGTAGCTGTACGTGTCCTTCTCGCCGTCGACCCGCTCCAAATACTCCTTCTCGATCAGGATGTCGATGCATTTCTGTTGACGGGGGGGGAGACGGCCATCAGCTGTGTCTGCATGTAGCGCGTGGCGGCGGCGGGCGGCGGGAGGCGGGCGGCGGGCGGGGGCTCACCTTGATGACGGGTACGCGAGGTTTGAAGCGAGACGACAGCTGGTTGAGGACCTCGGCCAGCAGCTGCTGATGCTTCAGCACCTTGCGCATCTTCATGATGCGCACGATGGCCGCCTGCGCGCGCGCACATAAGAACAAATAACAATACATTATAAATGAAGATAACCTGAAGCGCCAAACACGTGAACAACTGCATGCCAGTGTACGTGCACATACAAAATCAAATATGCGCGCGCGCGCACACACACACGCACACACACACACACACACACACCAGTGTCAGTTTTATCAGCCATTTTCAAATGTAGTTTTAGTCCAATTTCAATCACGCTTGTTAGTCTTTATCATATTTAGTCAACCGCATCCCATTTTTATTTCGTCAAGTTTTAGTCAACTACAAGTCGAGCAACTTTTGCCTTTATTTTAGTCCAAGAAAATGTTATTTGTCTAGTTGTAGTCAACAAGTCAGGACCGTTTTGTGGGAGTGCTCTGTCAAAAGTACATTTAACAATCCATTTGTATTTTCTTTGCGCTCGCATGCATTTACGACTTCCTATCGACGCCAATTCAAATCAAATGTCCTTGTGATGACGGTTGCGCGATGAGAAGACGAGCGCTCGGGTGATGATTTTGTCCCCCTTATTGTTCATTAACGGAGGCTCGAGTCTCATCTAGTCTAGACTTTGTCCGGTGGAAAATGTGCATCGATGAAACTATTCTCAATGTCAATGGATTGGCTTTATTTATGTCTATATTTATTCATAGCACACGTACCACAGCCTTTTATCCGTGTTTCAGTTTTATTTATTGTGTTGTAAAGCGCTTTGTTTGTTATGAAATGCGCCATATAAATGAAGCTGTGTAACGAAATGAACACTAGCGCGGACGGACACACACAGTGTACGGATGAGCACGTGAGCCTGCAGAGCAATGCAAAGTCAATTGAGCGCGCTTCACAAAGCACGACGGCTGTGTGATTTCTCTCCCTAGCAAGTTGGACAACGTGCGTGCACACCCACCTGAATGAGGAGCTTGCGGTCCTCCTCGATGTTCTTGTGCGTGGTCTCCTGCTCTTGCTTCTGTTCCGTCTTCATGGGCACATTGATGTTGACGCGCAACTTTTTACTACGCACGCACGCACACACGCACGCACGCACGCACACACGTCAGCACAATGGCGGCGAGCAGGAAGCGGCAGTGGGGGGGGAAGCATTCTGACTTTTTGTATCCCAGGAAGAGTTTGATGACGGTGTCGGGTTTGAAGTCCACCTCGTCCACGTTGGCGTTCTCGTCCTCCAGGACCTGCCGCAAAGACGGACGCACGTGAGCGCGCACGTGAGCGAGGGCGACGAGCGCCGGCCGGACTCACCAGCAGTTTGGACTTCAACAAGATCTGCAGAACTTGAATGAGGATGTCCTGAAGGGGAGCAAAAACAGCCTTGAAAATTGAACGGCGCATCACGGCAACACGGAGGGACCGCATTTGACTCGGTTTGCCGTTCCAAGTGACTTCTTTTTTTTTTTTCTTCTCCCCCCCCATCAATCATACAACCATGCCATTCTTCCAAACAAACAGTATAAAAAGCGATCTTGATGCCGTAGTTCACCGGGCGGGGCGGCCAAGGTTTGCAAGCGCGTGCGCTGAGGTAGCCAATGTTGCTTTTTGTGGTGACAAATGAAAAGTCCTGGCTAGAGCGAAGCCGCAATAAGCCAAGTGGCGGGGGGGAGGGGGCGGTCCGGAGGGTCGAGGCGTTTAGGGGTCGCACCGTTTTGATCTGCGTGCTGTCGGAGAGCTGCTGCACGCTGTAGCTGTCCTCCGTGTTGTACTGCAGCAGGATGGCCATCTGGAAGGTGGACGCCTGCAGCGTGTACCTGCGGCACGGACGGACGGATGGACGGACGTCAGCACCGCCGTGGGGCCGACGGGAGACGGGGACGTACCTGTTCTTGAAGCAGTTGGCCACCAGCTCGCCTTTGGACAGGTGGTAGAGCCACGTCAGTTTCCTGCCGCTGTGTCTGCTGGCGTAGAAGGCCGTGAAGCGCTGGTAGCTTCTCTCCAGCTAAACGCAGGCAGCAGTTAGCGGGCCACTCACCCGGCGTCCGCGCATGCGCGCGCGCGCGCGCGCGCGGCGGTTACCTCGGAGGGGAGCGCAAAGGTACACGACTGCTGGAAAGGCCACGAGCCGGAACTCAGAACCTGAATGCTGAAGTCCACTGGAAACACAAGAGCACGCGCACACGTCACGCCGCGTCCTCATTGGAGCCGCGGCAACGATTTTCACAGGTGAAGCCTCTCGACGAGGGCTGTGCAATTATCGCGAATGCGATGACAAAATCGGCAGAACATATAGGCATTGATGGCCAACGCACTCTTTGTTTACACAAGGAAATCGTACGTTTGGGACTTTATACGACTCCGTTGGGTTCGGTCCAAAAGGAACTCGCACCATTCTATCGTTTCAGAGACATTTCAATCATCGATGATTACCCAATATAATCGCGTTTAATATTTTGGGGGTAATCGAGCGGCCCTACTCTCAACGCTCAATATTCTCAAATTGCTGCCAGCCTCCGCGAAAGCAGGCCGACTGTCTTGCGCAACAAGAGAAGACAAGACTCAAACGCAGACTGACAATCGAGAGGTTCCGAGTTGGTGAGGTGTTTCTTGAACTGCTCGTTGAGGTCCTTGCTGACGCCGATGTCCTGGAACATCCTCTGAAGTTTGGACGTGTACTCAAAGCCGCACGCTTGCTGCAAAAGCGCAAAGACCGGCGTGAGGAAGAGGACGGGCTGACAAAATGGCCGCCGCGCCGCGCCGCGCCTCGCCGCGCCTCGCCACCTTGAGTTTGGAGATCATGCTGGCCTCGGCGTCGTCGCTGGCGCTGTTCTGGTGGACCAAACGCTTGGCCAGCATTTTGGCGTAAAACTTCTGGAAGACGTCCTTGTCCTCGATGTACTTGAAGACCACCATCTGCAAGACACCACGGGAGGGACGCGTCTTTGCAGGGTCCGGCAAAAGGGCGCGGCGGCGGCGGCGGCCCGCCCGGCCTCACCACTTGGTTCAGCGTGTCCTCCAGCTCCGCCTCCTCGGGGTTCTTGGAGCTGAGGGTGGAAAGAAGCAATGGAAAACGACGCGTTACAAACACAAAAGGGAAAACGGCAGACTTTTCACGAAAGAAAAAGAGGCGTCAATACAGGCAAGGAAAATGTGAAGATAACGCAAACGCAAAGAAACAAAAGCGGCACAGATGGTTTCAATGTGAACAAATGAAACATTGCGATTCAGCGGCCAGGCTCTTTTTGCTCTCCTTCTTCCGCGTTGACACAGTTTTTTCAGTATTCATTCTAAAAATGTTTTGCTTTATTCATCAGCTGATTTAGCAGTTATAGGATGTGATTATGCCAGGTACTGGAATCGGCCGAAAATTTGGGGCCTAAAAAGGACAAAGGACGAAAAAAAAAAATGTGAAAAGAAATCAATGCAAGGAATGTAGAGCAAAAGTAACCGAAGTGAAAATGTGAAAATGTGAAGACGACAACAAATGAAGTCAAGGTAATGTTGGCTCAACGTCAAGAAAGCGGGAAAGCAAAAAGGGGCCCCACAAGACGGCGGGCGGGCGGGCGGCGCCCACCTCTTCTTGAGCAGCGAGTCGCAGTATCTGGCCAGCAGCTCGGGCGACTTGCTGGACGACTGCGCCATCCTGGTGACGGCGTTGTTGTTGATGAAGCGGCCGCACGCCTGAGGGGAGCAAAAAGCGTCACAAGCCGCCCCGGACGAGCCACCGGACTAAGCGCCCGCCCCGCCCCGCCGCGACCCACCCACCTTGTCCAGCGCCGCCACGAAGCCGGCGTCGTTGTTGAAGGCCGACATGACCAAGGCGTTGTACTTCTTGTGCACGTCCAGCGTGGTCTGCACGTACACTTTGGGGTCCTGAACACACACACGCGCGCGCGCAGATGCAGACGGATGACAGGCGTAGGCGTGGGCGCGGTCGGTGGCGGGCGGCGGCGTACGTTGAGCGCCGCCTCGCCGCACTTCTCGATGGCGGCCAGGCCTTGGTTGTGGATGTGAGTCTCCAGAAGCTTCTTCAGCTCTCCCAGGCCGTCGGTGATGCGGGACACCAGGTTGTACATGCGCCCGAGGTCTGACACACACACACACACACACAGCGCACCCGCCGCCATCATCAAGACCAACGCATCATAATTGTGCGACTAAACAAATGGACCATTGCCCCTTACAAAAATGGGATTTCCCCCCATTTACTTGTGGAAAACGTAAATGAGTCTCATTTTCTTGTTTTGAGCGGCCACTAATGTGTTTGCATCATGCGAGCAAATTGTCAGCGGCGTCGGCGCTTTTGTGGACGGGCTGGAGCGCCACGTCCACGAGCCGCCTTGAAAGAAAGGAAAGGAAAGGAAAGGCGACGCCAAGAGCTTGGCCCACCTTCGTTCTTGTCGGCATCCAGAAGGTTCTGGAACTCGGTGTGAAAGATCTCCAGGTGCTTCTCGATGAGGACCTGCTCGCACTTCCTGGCCAGCTCGTCCTGCGTGGACTCGTGGAGGTAGACCTGCACGCGCCGCTGCTCCTCCAGCAGCCGGGCCTCCGCCTGGCCACAAACGCCGGCGTCACCTCACGGCCGCCCGTGACCAAAGACGGCGCCGGCGCCGGCGCTACCTTCTTCATGTACTCGGTGACGGGGTTCTGCTGCAGGAACTCGGTGCTCTCGCGCGTGTAGAAGCGTTCCGTGTCGGTCAGGAACTGGCACTCAAAGTATTCCTTGTAGACGGACAGCGTGGGGCCTTTGGCGAAGGCGTCCTCCTCGTTCAGGCCCAGCTCCACTGAAAGGGCGCACGCACAGTCGTCGTCGTCGTCGTCATCGTCGTCGTCGTCGTCGTCATCATCATCATCACCACCACCACCACCACACACACGACTGCCTTTTGGCCTTGCACACGCGCGCGTCGCCACCCACCGTAAGACTGCACCACGCCGCTGATGAGGCGAGTGTTGATGGTCTCGCCGTTTCTCTCGCGCTCGATGAGCTTCAGCACGGCATTTGTGACCTGCCGCGACAATTTCAAGTCTGAATGCAGAACGTGACGAGCGAGTGAGCAAAATCAGCTCGCGCGCGCGTGCGCACCTGTTTATTGAGGGGTCGAAACAAACACTCCCTCCAGGTGACCAGCGCGAGCTGCAAAGGACAACACAAGCGTTGAGGTGGTTAGCAGATGACCAGATGGGGGGGGGGATAAATAAATGAATAAAAAAGGAATTGTTGACTCCTTCCCTAATGAAGGCAAAAGTGTTTCAAAAGTGGACCTTGACAACGCGCGACACCCCGAGAAGCCTTTTGCGGCCGAGGAAAGAGACGAATCCTTTCGAAGGCGCTCATCGTCACTGCGCTGCACGGACATCAAAAGGTGCGCACTCGTCACGTCAAACGAAAAATTGCGCCGCCGCCGCCGATTCCAAGCGAGCACATCTCTGGCCTTCAAATCCAACATGCGTTTTTTTCCCAGCCAAAAACGTCGGCCCACTCCAACCCGTTTTTCAAAGCTTTGCGCCTCGATGCGGCGAGGGGCGGAAATGATCCCCCACGAAGCAATTCCAATGGAATGATACGTCAGAAGCATCGAACAACTGAATAATGAGCGCAACATAGTGTCCGGCGTCTACGTTAGCGAGACGCGCAACGTCCCAACGAACCAAGAGCAAGAACCAAAGACGCTTCGGCTGGAATCGCAATCGCTTCGGAAAGAGACGGCGGCGCCGCCGCTCGAGTGCGTTCGGTCGCTCGATTTGAGTTCTCGCCAGCGAGCGTCTTTCCGGCGTCGCTGGCCGTGACTTTGCGGGCCGGCGCGGATCGCTTTTCTGACCGAGTAGATCTCGTAGATGCCCTTGCGTCCCTCGTCGCACTCCCGTCGGACCCAGTGGCGGTTGAGGTAGGCGCAGATCCCGTTGAGGACTTTGCTGGAGAAGCGGTAATCCTCCCACTGCTGAGTGTAGAACTTGAGCACGCACTCGTCCATGAGGTCTTCTCCGTCCTGCCGCACCACAAGAGAGTTGAGTTGCGAGCGCGTGAGCGAGCGAGCGTCTTTGTGGCGAGCGCGCGTGCGGACTCACCTTGAGCAGGCTGGTCAGGTAGTTCTTCAAGAACTCCTTGAGCCTCTTGTAGAGCTCCAGGCCCACAAACTGCGCTCCGCCCGGAGTGCTGGACTTTTTGGAGGGCTTGCTGGGGGGCACCGAGCCCCTGCCCTGGCTGGACTGGTGCACGCTGGTGCAGTAGTTGTACACGTGCCTGACGGGGGGGGGGGGGGAGGCGTTAAGGAAAGGCGGGCGCACGCGTGGCGTCGGACACACACGGACGGAGAACGCGCCAGGGAGGCCCCGCGCGATGGCCCGAGGATACGTGTAGAGTTCCATGTATCGGGACTTGGCCATGCTCTGCCTGGTGTAGACCTGCTGGATGCCGGCCCGCAGGTCGTCCCAGATCTGGTCCAGGCCGATCTGCTTGAGGCCGTGCGGGTTCTGGGTCCGGTTGGACGACATGGCGGCGGCGGCGGCGGCGGCGGCTCCTGCCGACGCGTCCCTGGCGCTGCTGCCGGGCGGCGGGGCCGGTCTCCTGCGACGATGCGGGCGGGGCGGCGCGCGGCTCTCACAGTGCGCCCGACATCGGGGAGCGGCGGCGGCGGCGGCGACGGGGTGGGGCGGGGCTGCGCTCCCGCTGTGCACGGGCAGGTGGCGCTGCGTGCCGCTCCGACAGCCCAGAGCGTCCGCGCTCCTCACCAGCACACCTGCCCAGACGAACGGTCAAGTGACAAACGGCACTCGGAAGGAGGCCGGCGCCTATTCCCGTCTTGCCCACAATTCCATTCCCGCACGCTATCATTTGGCCGTCCACCCAAGTCCAAAAAACAAACGGACAACTTTTGGGCCGCCTTCCACTTACAACAACAAAGCATATCAATTGCGCAGGCCGAACATTTGACCGTTTTCCAATACTCTGCCCTTCAGCATTCAGTTCGTTTTGCAACAGAGAAAAATCGGCAAATTCTTTGGTCACTCTTTGTTCCGATGACATTATCGTCGTCTTACGTTACGTGACTCATGAAAATCAAAGTGCGCTGAACAGCAAATTTCAATCAGAGACAAACTTCTTGAAGCAAGCGAGCTGCACCTCTTATTTGGTGAACAAGCACTTGGGAATGTTTCAAAATGTGGCCTGCTAATACGTTTCAGGGGGGGGGCTGGTAAGTTTAAACTGATTCAAGTCAGTGTCTGGGGGTAAACCGAAGAGGTTTTGTCCCCTTTTATGGTCTCTCTAGATCGCAGGTGGGCCTGGAACGCATGTCCAGTGAAACTGGGAAAAAGAAAAAAAAGAAACGTTGAAACGATTGAATTCGAGCGGCCTCGGTTTCATGTGATTAAAATGCGAGAAGATGCAAAAACACAGGACGCCGAACGGCCTTCCTTTTTTTAAACGGGAATTCACACAAGAATTTCGAGGGAGGACGGCGTGGGGAAGAAAAAAGAAAAAAAAACAAAAAACATCGATGGCTGCCTTTTTGTCCCGGCGGGGATGGAGAGCGGCCGCGTTGGCCGACGGGCTTCCCGGGCCCACGTCACTAAATCCAGATTAGTCCACTAAACGCCGCCTCAAGCCTCAAGGCCATTTCCTGTTGGTGCTCCTCAACCCGGAATGAGCGTGCATGTGGACCAGCTTCCGCTGGGGAGGACAAGCCGGGGAAGCTGCAGCCGTTACCGCGGCAACAAGTCAAGATGCCGGACCGGAGAAGGACGCATCCGCGGGGATTGAAAATTGATTGCGAAGAGATGAAACGCTTGAATTTGAAATAGTTGGAAGCCTCCCACACATGTTTAATTTACTAAATGAACTTTTTTTTCTGGTATTCTTTACCATGTGCGCACCTGTCACGACTCATTCGCTGTCAAAAAATGGGAGGTTATTGAATAACATCACCTGGAGGAAATAAAGACACGACTCTCTATCGCATGTTCTCTTCTCCCAAAAAGAAGGAGAGCGTGCTTGCTTGGATCGGCTTAATCGTCAGCCCCTGTTGAAGTTTACTGCAAAAGTGATGCATCAAATAAATGACAAACTTTGCATAGTTTAACATCAAACCGATCAACCACGCCGTTTTGTCTTCTCATCCACGAGTATGATATGTGATCGAATGACATTTACGTATGGGAGCGCTTGGAGATGGTGACGCTTCTTCAAAAAAATGTGTAACTTGACTGGCCAGGACGCTTCGAATCTCTTGGAGCGATTGAGGCGTCGCTGTTGGATCAGACGCTGCCATCATCGCCACACCACACCGAGACAAAAATATCTCCTTCAACCAAAAATCAGCTTCAGCTCAGTGTCAAACGACCGAAAATAGATCCAAATTGGCGCAAGTACGCGAGCAACCAGTTGTGTGCATGAGATGATCTCCTAGGGGGTGCCCTGTCACGATCGCAGAGTTTTCACTGGCGTCGGGCAGGTGGCTCGTTCATCGACTGCCATGTCGAACATTTCAAACGAGTCCGGGGCCAGGCGAAAACGCAACGTGCCATAGGAGAGTTTTCCCCGCTGGGAGCCTACTACGCCATCGTGCTAGCCGCCTAGCTGCTGAGCTAGCTAGCTAGCTAGCTCCATTAGCCACGTTAGCTCCGGACGAGCTGGCTTCGAGGACGCCATTCGAGCCAAAGCCGCAAGGCGACTGGCGCCGGCCCGGCCGTTTGGTCGACTTGGGGCCCGCCTCGGTGAATTTTGGTGCTCCCAAGCTGGTCGTTTTGGCGTGTTTGTGTTTGGGTTTAAAATGGCAGCCAGCCGCTCAATAATGAGTCAGGAAAACACACCGCTAGGCGCATTAGCCGGCTAGCTCGGAGCTTGTGGAATTGTCACAAGGTGGTAGAAAAATAGCAAATATACAGAGTCCAAAAGGCGTCCTTACCATCTTTGAAGGCCGTGGCGCTCAGTATGTAATCGTGGCTTGTGGCGGTCGTGTCGTGTCGTGTCCTCTCGCTTCTGCCTCTGCTTCTGCCGCTGCTAAGTGCGGCGGCTAAGTGCTGCTAAGTGCTAACTCGCTTTGCTTCGCACAAAGATCAGCTCGGCAAGCGCCGATTCATGCTGCCTTCGGGGACGCTCGGAAATAGGACTGACGCAAACACCAGCAAAAAGCCTGTCTGACACTTCACGACTCGTAAACGTTGAATTCGTGTCAGTCATTATTATTATTTCGCCATTTTCCACCCTTCTACTCCTTCCACATGTATCCACAGATTCAAACCATTCCAAGGGAATTCCCCAAATTCCCACGTTCGTCGCAACAAAAACATTCAAGCGAAGGGAGGTGAAACATTCAACATAAAAGTTCGTCCATATTTCCCCATTCCAAATTCAAAAATGTCCAGCGCATTCAGAACCTGTTCGGAACTATTTTACGTGTAACAATAACGTCCAAAGTACCGAAATGTCATCTTCAAATTCCCAGTTCGAAGAGATATTTGACATATTTCCCTCCTCCTTCCACGTTTGTTGAGCGATTGAGAGCATTCCAACGTCAAGTCTCACGTTCGATTTCAGTGCAGCTTCGGCTCTTCGGCATTCACACGCGATTCCAACCCAAATTGCATTCTTAATCATTAAAAAGGAAACTCCCAGTATTTATGGCAACCCGATTTATTCTGATTTCCATTTGCAGTAGAAGCCTCTTCCACCAACGACACGATATCAATTGTCTTCGCTCTTTTTATACCTGACTGTGTCCACATTGTGACAAGCAGCGCTGGTTCGTCGGAGGAGTCGCTGAACGCAGCATTTGCGTCACAGGATGACGTTGCGCTTGGACTACAACAATGGCCGTCATTGCCCCGAGTTGAGTTTTCAAACGTGCGCATCGGGACACTCTCACGGACCCGGAATAACTTCTGAATGGTCGATGCAAACAGTGGAGTTTGAGCTTGGAGATCGAGGTTCTTATTATTATTAAATCATTTTGCGATACAACTCGTGCGTCGCCTTTCCTTCAGCACCACACAGTCAATATTCGGGTTAAGGTCAAAATTCCGATTTCTGAAACATTGTGAAAAACCCGTTCAACACTTGATATTTATGTCACTCACCGCATGAATGAAGCAGCCGGTTTCCTCCTCGCTCCAAAAGTGTGCCTCTGTGCTGCGTCTCTGAGCTTGTTTCCCTCTGCTTGTGTATTTGCGCTGGGTTGCGCGCCAAACACCGTACCTCTGCGTACAAGCACTTCGTGTACTACGAAGACCAGCATTCCTTGCGGTTGACCATGCGCGGAGCGTCTCGATCGCGTCTGTTTGCGCATTATCGTTTGCCTTTTTCACCCTCCTCTCCATCCACTTCTCAGCAGTAATGCTATGTACAGCATCTTATGCTTTTTACTTTCATGTATTTTCATTTTTTATACAATGTATTTTGACGTAAATTCTGACTTCACGGCGAAATCCGACAGACGCGGAAACTCGGGTTACATCGCCAATGTAGCAACCAGGGGCGGAGCCAGAATGTGGCTAATGGGGGAGCCTGGAAAAATCAGGGTGGGCCTGAATATTTCTCTCACTGAGCACAATACTCCTCTCCCGACACATAGTATATTCAAATAAAATGACAAAGTTCAGATCTTCCTTGGACAACCACCATTATGCCATTCTTAAAATTCTATGAAATAAAAAAACCACAACAAAACACTAATTCCAAAATAATTTACAAAAAATTGAAAGCATATATGTTCTTCATGAACCTCAGTGGGTGGGCAGTCCGTCAATCTGGGTGGGCCTGGGCCCACCCATGGCTCCGCCCCCCCCGGTAGCAACGGAACTCGTTTGTAAATTGAAGTCTTCTTGTAATTCAAAACGGAAATGAACAAGTCCCGTCCAGTGTTTCCGCACGCACGGCATCAGGACGCTTTGGAGACGCCACAGCGCTTTCTGCTTCCTCTTGGCCCGAATCATTTCCTGCTGCTGCTTCACTCGGACTTCCTCCAGACTCAAACAGCCTCCTTTGAACACACACAGGTTTACACTTTGATTTGGAGCATTTGCAGTATGTGTACTACGTACATACTCCAAACAAAAAAGGGGGAAGTGACGCCTTGGGTTTTCTATGACACCTGTGCTCATTTTGGTCTCGGGTGAGCTCGGGCCACCGCAGGGGCGGTCCCAGTACCATTTCCCGCTTTAATGAATTTCTTCATCTTGGACAAAGCTAACTTGCGAAAGGTGTTTCAGAGTTTTTCAAAGTTCTCTGAAGTAGGCCGAAAAAGCCAACAAAACCAAAGTGGAAAATATTTGCTTGGCTCTGTGCGCGTGTGTGTGTGCTGACCACACTGCAACTTTGGCAAATGAATTCTTGGAATCCATTCCACGCGTGCACTAGTTGTAGTACACGTTGACGGGTGAGCGCTTCGCAGTGCTTCTCAATTTTCAATGAGCAAAGGGCACATATTTCACATCGAAAACAGTTTCACGGGATATTCAGGTTAGTTATGTACCTTGAATCATCTAGTGGAAGAGCATTTCATTGTTTTGCCTCTTACTATACCAAGTTGGCATACATAAATGAACACACACACACACACAAATGAAACACTATTTTTGTTTAATTTCCCGCAGCAGAGCTGATGAGCTCTCACGTCACACTGGTTGGTCTGCAAAGTGCAACTGGAAACACGGCCAGGTGGCGCCGGACAACGTCACATCGCTAAGCGGGCAGCTGACTTTGTTGCATGAATTTTAGCCGGCTTCAAGTGCAATTGGAGGCCAAACTTGTCTTGCCAGTAGGATGAGGTTTTGTGCGCCCGGTAGTCCAAAGACGAAATGCCGCCCAACGTTGCTGCGGCCGGCGACTGAAGCGGCCGACGAATGCGTCGTCCGAGTGGCCTCGGGCTCGTAACGCCAACGTCGCGGCTCACCGGTTGTCTGGCTTTGCTCACGTGACGAGCCCGAAGGCACTTTGGACGTCAATTTCAGTTGCCAGCAGAGGGCGCTACAGGAGGACATGCAACGGCACACGCAACATCAGTGTTGCCCGTTAAGGCCGATTGACCCATTTTCGTTGTTTGCCTTCAACCTATCTAATGACACGCACCTTTGATCTTGAATCCGATTTTAGCAAGTAAATAAGTGTACTCCACACAACAAGCTACGGTATAGCATAAACGACTTCCCCAAAGATAAGCGGTCATTGCGAAAAAATACAGAGAATAAGCTTCCGAGTGTCTGTGAATAACGGGGGGACACGTTCCCCTGAAAAAATAAACCAGACCACAAATTTTCGCAATTCCGAGCGGTCCCGAATGCGTGGACTCACTTTTCTGGATGTCTCTTCTCTTCTTGGCATTGTGCGGGGGGGGGGGGGGGGGGGGGGGGGGGGTGACAGTGAAGGCTTTGTGGCTGAAAGCAAAAAAAGGGGCAGAGATGAGCAGCCATGCCACCCCAAAGTATGGTCGATTAAGCAAAATCTCCAATTGAAACCTTCAAAATAAGACCACCTCGTTTCAGTGTGGAAATTTGTGGCTGGAGCTCAATTCAACTAAAACGCCATCAGTCACTCTCCATGAGGTGGTTTTGTTCCCAGTCGGACCTAGTTTGAACGTGGCCTGGCGGCACAACAGCTCCTTGTTTTGGCTCCTTGTGTTTTGGAAGGCAAATTTCTAGTTGCTGGCACCGGTACGAAAGTAAGCGAGCGACGTCGCATTGAAGGATTTGGTGTCAAGTCGCACTAATGTCACCGGTAGTCTCGTGACCAGGTTCGCGTGGGACGTCATGCGTTGTGATTTATAGCTTTACGTTTCTGTTGCTGGACCTAACCCTTTATTCATAAATATTATTAGCCCTAGGACAGTAATATTAAAATTAGTAACACCATCACTAACATCAGGTACATTTATCCCGATATATCCCGGATAAAGTACAGTTGTCATTAAAAGTACAACATTGTATGCCAGATTTGAAATTGTCTTCTTTTATTTCCCCACACATAAGAAAGATTGTGTGGGTGAAGATCACCCGACGTTAGTGTTCTAGGGTTAAATACATTACAATATTACTTATTACATTATTATTAATATTATGAAAACATATTGTGCAAGAGAAAAAAAAAGAGGGCAGATTCATAATCAGCGCAAACATTTCATCCAGAAAAATTGACTTGCATCTCTTCTTCTAAAGTGTAATAAAAAGAGAAAAAAAACCGTTTTTACGGGGGGGTCGGGAACAGATAAATGGCATTTTCTTTCTTTTCATTTCGGAGATTTGTGTGACGAGCTTCATCGCGGCACGAATAATATGGAAATTACGTCCATGTAGCACGTTGCCACATTCAATATGGCGGCGACGTTTCCGTACGATTGGGGGCCAAGGCGTGTCTTGGTCTATCTATTTAAAGTCTCGGGTGAGCGTGGCCGCGACGAGGAAGTCACTACTGACAGCGACTCGACCGCTCTCGTCCAGACTCCACTTGTAGCCTCCACTAGTGCATTCGTGCAGTAGTCCGGTCGGGTGGTGGGCTGAGCCAACCACACGCCCATCGCTCTCGCTGGCTCGCCCGTCGTCGCGGTGCCAATGTTCCGTGGAGCGGATGGCGAAGCGGATGGACCGGGCCGCCGCGCTACGCTGACGCCAGGAGGCAAGAACCCGCCGAACCGAGCCAGCTGACACTTGCCTAGCATCATACGTGTTGTTTAGCCGAACACTTTGCTAGCCGAGCGAGCGAGGCCTGCCACCGCGTTTTGTTTAGTTAAAAAAAAAAAAAATTGTCTTAAATTTTATGTCTTTTTTGCGACCGCGAGTCCACATGACGAGATTGCACGGCGCTAGTCCTCCCATTATTGAAATGATAAGATTCAAAAACAATGTCTTAGCATGTGGCCGTGCACCTGCTAGCGTGGCGACGTCGCCCAACGAGCAGAATAGATTTGGATGTATTTTTTCAATACAAGCTTGACTGGCTCCTATTCGGCAGGAGGAAAATGTCACGGTACAACACCGAAAAAGTGGCTACACTGGTCCATTATGGACATTGCCATCTAGTGGAAGAGCATTTAATTGCCCCTCCACTGCCCGTCACTACACGTCGCTGGCATTGACAGGCAGTGAAACCTTTGAACGAATTGTTTACAAAGACATGCAGCGATATTTAATGAGAGGAATGAATCCACCCGTTTACATTGACCGCTTTGAGGAAAATGTCATGTCAAAATAGACGCAGGCAACAACTATTTCAGGACTGCGGAAAATGTAAAAGCTCCGTGAAGTGAGCCTTTGTCTTCGGTGCGCATCCGCTGCTAGCTTGATGCTAACACATCATGGAAAACAAAGCCATTGATGGGCATATATTCTGCATATACGAACGGCATTTCGATGGGGGGAGACGATTCAACAGTCATTAGGGGCGGTCACGGAACATATTCACGTCATATCTCAAGGCCTCGCTTGTATTTGTCATCAAGTACTTGATCCTAATTGTGCGCTTATTTTTAGGCCGCTAAAGCCCTCGCAGGATGGACAAGGAGGCGGTTGGCGCGAGCCACTCAGAAAGCCGACCGGCCCCGGCCCCGGCCGCCGCGCCCGCGCTGACCCCGCCCCGCCTCACGCCCAACCCCATGCTGCTGCAGGACTCGCCGGCGCCCTCGCAGACGCCCGTCACCTCTTCCCCGCCGCCGCCGCTCACCCCCGCGCCCTCCCTCTCCACACCCAAAATGGCGGCGGCCAGGACTTCCTCCCCTCACGTCCTGGTCCCCGCGCCCCCCAAACTGACCACCACGGCGAGCCCCGCCCTTCGCACGTACACTCGGCCCATCCTTCCCTGCGTCGCCAAGACCACTGCGCACGCCTCGTCGTCTTGCGCGCAAGAGGCCGCCGTTTCTTCGTGTTTGTCAACGGCCACCTCGTCACCCAAGACGTCCGGCACGCTGACCAATGGCAGCGCAAGGAGCGCACCCACGCCGACCTCCAACACCATCACGCCCTTCCACACGCCCGCCAGTCCACCTGGAAGACAGGTAGCCAAACGACAGGAACGCGGCGGCATTACGGCCTGCGCTTATCCCACTCAGGACACAGCGATAAAATGCACGAGTGGTAGTTTGGTGCCATCTTGTAGCATCTTTGTGCGATGAAACTACGATGAATTGAGTTGAGGAGCCTCATTTGGATAAAAGTGGTGCCTCGCCATCATCTCGTGGAATTCTGGTGCCAAGGAACTACCTTGAAATGAATTGTGCCGTTTGCTATTGGACCAAAGTCATTTTTTGCTGCCATCTTGTGGCACCTAGAAGAAATGCTAAACCTCGTAAGGGAGGGCAGATGGTCAAATGCAGTGGTACCGTACTCTGGGTTGAACTGGTTGCGTGTGCAAGCTTGTTGAATTTATCAACGACATTTTCCCCATTGCAATGAGAGGAAATTCAATCCCTCTTTCCTAGGACGCCAAAACACGTCGACTTTCCTTTGGATGCCTCCCAGACAGAGAAATAGTACTCGATTGTAGAAAGGAAAAAAAAAAAGAAGAGAACGGAAAGAAATGAATTGGTGATATCGAGTGCGGTTAAACA
Source organism: Filicampus tigris (assembly GCF_054856515.1). NCBI lineage: Eukaryota > Metazoa > Chordata > Actinopteri > Syngnathiformes > Syngnathidae > Filicampus > Filicampus tigris. Next base: position 461,761 of record NC_141237.1, on the reverse strand, counting down.
TACCGTCCTTCCTATCGGTGTGTTGGATGTGTACCTTTTAGGGGCGTGGCCCAGTGTAACAAGGGAACCATTTCACGTTAGTTACCTTGGCAATCACAGACGCAAATTGTGCGTTGGAGCATGTTAAGCTCATTTGACAAACAGCGATGCGACGCTAATGCTAACGCTAACGCTAACGCTAACGCGACTGTGTGCAGGCGCCGCAGCCTCTCCCGGCGAGCTCGCCCGGCCCCCCCGTCGCCAGGCACAGGACTTCCCAGCAGGCCTTGCTCCTGGGAAAAGGTCTCAAAGGCCCCGGACAAGAGCAGGTGCTGCTCAGAGCTCAGGTGGTAAACACACGCACGCACGCACGCACGCACGCACGCGTCCGCGGGGATGTTGCCGTGTCCATGGTGACAGTGCATGCGGCATCCGAGGTTTCACGTTACAGTCAGGCTACACGCTCTTTGATGGGCAAGTAGAGTAACTAAGTAACGCAGTATCGCGGTGCCTCGATTTACGAGCGCCCCAACTTGCGAAGCTTTTCCGGATACGAGCACGGTCAGTCGAGTAAACGGAAACCAATTAAATAACTACGTTTCCGTTGACGGAATAAAAATGAAACTGCATTTTAAGTTCATAAAACTAAAGGCAGGTAGAAACTGCGCCGTTATGGGCGTGAACAGAGAGCTTGTTTCCCACCCAACGGAAGTGTCTAAGCCTCCCCTCATTTACGTGCAATTTGGCACAGGTGAGCGCAGAACCTGTCTGCCTGCGCCTACGTCAAATCCAGCCAAATCACGTTTCACTTCCCGCGCCGCAACTTAGACCTGCTTTCATCATTCGCTCGATGGACCTCTCACTGTACGATTTTTGTCTATTTCATTTCTTTTTCTTGATCTGCGCTTTTGCTGACTGAAGTTTGCGAAAGGCTGTATTAGTTGTGGTGACGGAAGCGCTTGTCTTCTTGTGCTTGCAGCTGATTCTCACGTCTGCCATGCGGGCCGGCCCTTCCTCCTGCTGCTCCTCCGCGGTGAGCAACGCAGGCGCGCCAAGCGGCGCCGTCGGCCGCCGTTTTGACAGTGATTTGGTCTCGTGTCGTGCAGCTCCAGAGCGGGACGCCGCCCTCGCCCGCCACGCCCCCCTCCCTGTGTCTGAAGCCGCCCGCCTCGGCCCCGCCTCCGCTTTCCCGCCCGCAGACGACGCTCTTCCCTCCACTGAGGCCGCGCCCCCCGACCGCGCCGGGCCGCCACCTGGCCGTGCCGCCACCAAGTAAGCCGCGCTCAAGTGGGAACGCAAGCGGTCGCTTCATTAGGAACACGAGCCGAATTGCCCCATTTGCTGGTTTCCATGCACCCCCCTCAAATATTGCAGGTGATATGCGCATATTCATTTGACAGATTGGGATTTCTCGTGTTCTGACGAGTTTTTCATGAAAAAGAGAAGTCAATCATGTAAATGGGGGGCTGCATTCTCTCTCTCATGATTGTAGGGCGCGTGTATAAAACCTGTCCAAAGGGAAATGAGGAAAGGTGGTCACATTGTATCGACATTTAGCGAAGGGCGGTGAAAAAGGTTTCCCGCGATATGTTGGTCCGAATGCCAATAGAATACGAGGCTGTCGAGCTTTGTCGGGCTACGGTGGCGCAAAAGAGCTGGCGGCCGCTCGCCTTGCTTGAAATGAGGCTGATTTGGATGCCGTCACCTTGTGCTCATGTTGGCCGTGCGTCTTCCCTTGCTCCAAGCGCTCTACTCGCCGCCGCGAGCCGTCCCTCTGCGGCCCAAACTTCAGCCCGTGCCGGCGGCGTCGCCACGCCTCCCCTCCGCTCTCCAGACGCCGCCGCCGCCGCCGGCCGGCCGGCCCCGGACCGAGGTTGGCGTCCTCCCCGCGACCGCCGCGTCGTCCCGGCGACTGCAAATCATCGCTCTCTCTTCGGCTCGCCCGCCGCCATCTTTGGCCCAAACCGCCCGGCCGACTTTGAGCGGGGGGGAGGCGCTTGGGCCGCCTCAAAGCGTGGCGTCGCCTCCCCGCCGGAAGGAGAGCGCCGCGCGGCCGGGAGGCCTCAACGACGTCCGTGTGGCTGAAGATGACCAAAGACCAGAAGCTGAGGAGGAAGCGGACAAGACGGAGGCGGAGAAGAACGCCGGCCTGCCGGAGCGAGAGCACATGGACGTGACGGAGGAAGGCCACGGCGGCGGCGCCGCCCGGGAACACGCCATGGACTTGCAAGAGGAAGGGGCCGCCGCCGAGGTGCCGTCGGCGGTCAACCGGCCACAAACGCTCAAAGAGGCGCAAGCGGAATCGCACGTCGTTGAAGAACCTCCCGCCCGGCGTCCGCCTTCAGAGCCTCGCGCGCACGCCGTCAGGCCGCCGCAACTTCCTGCGGAGCAGAGCGACAAGGAGCAACTCGGCGATGACATCGCCGACGCCAAAAACGACATCGACGAGAACGTGTCGGCGCACTCCGACAACCACTCGGGTAACGCTTCCTGTGTGTGGTGTGTAGCTTTTTGTTTTTTGGGGTTCGCGCTACAGCGTTGTTTGTACTGCAACATGTTGCTGCCTCGCCTAAAGTGTCGAGTTGCGTAAGCGTGTCGTTTTGTATGTATGTGTTACTGCGTGTGGTCATAAAAATGTCATTTCTCTTTGCCGTCTGGCGCTTGTGGCGGTGTAACCTGCGCCGGCGTCGTCATTTCAGCCTTGTCCAGCCTGTCGTCACAGTCGCCGCCCTCGTCCCCGCTGGCGGATCCCGCCTCTCACGCCCTTCCGCTCAACCTCAGCCAATGGCAGCGGGCCGTCGGCAACGGCGGCCGAGCGGCGGACGGGCCGTGGGAGGCCAGGGCGTGGCCTCGAGGCAGGGACGTCTTGACGCACGTGGTCGAAGGCTTCGTCATACAGGAAGGACTGCAACCCTTTCCTGTACGAGCACGCGCACATTGATTGTGATTGAAGAGCTGTTTGAAAAAAAAAAAAAAAAAGTCACCGTTGAGTCGCCAACTTTTCCTCCCGTTTGCGTCGTTTCAGGTGAACCGGTCGTCGCTGCTTTTGCTTCCTCAGCCGCCGGCACCGTCGCAGGAAGTGAACGGGAGCGACGGCAAGGGGGCGGCGATGGCACCAGAGGCGGCGACGCAACATTCGGAACATTCGTCAGACTCGCAAGACGAGGACGGCACAGACGCGCGGCGGCGCGTGACGCGTAAGCGCCTCCTCGACGGCCACTCGTTGCCGACTGCCCGATCGCCACAAAGATTGTCTTTGTGACCAGCGAGCAGAGAACCAGCGCGTCAATTGCAACGCATGATTCAATCGACGTGCTGGCCGCCTCCTTTTCCCAACTGGGGGGGTGTGCGGGAAAACGTTTCTTCTTTCCCCGATCGACAAGCTGCGGCGCTTCCAAAGTGGCACTCGAGCTCAGATGACGGACCAAAACAAAGTCGCAATTTTATTCCTGTTCAGCGTTTTGGTTCCGATTTCAAGTTGCTGCTCGCGCTTTTTCTGATAGAGTTGCTGAAGAGAACAAAAGCAGTGTTTTTCTCTGTTTTGACTCCTAGTCTTTGAATTGATATTTCATCATATGTTTCATTTGAATTTCAAAAACAAACAAACAAACGAAGAGCATGAAACACTCAAAGCAAGGACAAAGAAACATGAGCGTCAACACAAGCGTGTGAGGGCTACTCGGCGGTTGGGCTCGGCAAGCCCCCGGGCGCCATCGACCGAGCGCGCGAAGGCCAGTGATGGGCAGAAAGGGGAAAACCCTGGACAAAGGGAGCACAAGGCCGCCCGGTCCTCCCGTTGTCCTTTTGACTTTTTGCCGTGCGTCTTTGCGTTTCAGGCGCTTCCCCCTGCGAGCGCGCCGTCCTCCACTGCCAGTTCTGCGGCAAGAGAGGCCACGCCCACAACTTCATGCGCTCCAAGCGCTTCTGCTCAACTTCCTGCGCTCGCGGGTGAGACAAACACATGCTGAGACGCCGACAACAAAGTGGCCGTTGACTTGCTGTTTTGGCCACTTTGGGAGCGGCTTCGAAGGCCAAACGGCCCCGCCCAAAAGTCCCGGCCGCGATCCGAGCCGTCTCTTGTCGCCGCCGCCGGCAGGTTCAACGTCCGCCTGACCAAGCGCCTGCGAGCGCTGAGCGCCGGCAGCCGCGCCGAGAGGCCCCCGCGGCCGCTCCTCAACAGGGCGCAGTCGGTGCCGGGGAAGCCGCTCCTGCTCAGACTGGTAGCGCCGCACCACACTGCCCCCCCCCCTCGAGCACATTTGCGTGTTGTCCCTCCCTCCCGTGGCTGGCTAAGCCTTTCTCCCGGAAGTCCATATTTGGCCAGAGCTGCCGTGAGCGCAACCTTTGGATGTCTCCGCAGCCTCGCGATCTCTGGAGCGCCGGACGCAGAGACAAGGACACCAAGGAGGACAAGAAGGTTGCGGCGGCGCAGGAGGAGGAGGAGGAGGAGGAGGCGGACACGGAGGCAGCAGGAGAGGAGGAAGAGCAGGAGGACGAACAAAGGGTCGCCGTGACGACAAGGACGGAGAGCCCGGCGAGGACGTCGCCGACGGCGGCCGTGGCGACCGTCACCGCGTCCACGCCCACCAGCACCTTTAAGCCCGAACCCTCGCAGTGGACTGTGGACGACGTCACGGCCTTCATACACACGCTGCCAGGTGAACGCGCGCACGTGCACGCAGACTGTGCACCAACACACACACACACACGTTAATGCAGCGTGCGCGTTTCAGGCTGCGGCGAGGTTTCGTCGGCGTTCCGTCTACAGGAGATCGACGGCCAAGCGTTGCTGCTGCTGACCGAAGAACATCTGATGGGCAGCATGAACATCAAACTGGGACCGGCGCTCAAGATCTGCGCGCACATCAACGCGCTCAAGAACCCATAAAGACCACCGCCGGCGACGGACGGACGGACGGACGGAGGCGCATCAATAGAAAGACGAATAATAACGGGGTCCTTTTGTGAATAAGCTGCTCAAGATTTGAAGGACTTTCAACATTTAATATATCAAATTTGTCTATTTAGTTTTTTTTAGAATGTGATGTCCAAGACAAATCTATGCCGTAGCTCACATAACCACTGTGTGTGTGTGTGTGTGTGTGTAAAAATATGACAAAATCAAATAATGATAGGTGACCTTTGAAAATGTGATGTTTTATATTCTCCGCCGACAAAAAAACAACTGCGCTCTTAAACTGTCACATTTTTATGATATTCTGCTTGGAAATATTTAGAATAAAGAAGTAATTCATTCAAGTAGCTTTGCACGACTGCTAAGCCTCGCTTCATCGTCAGCTAACACAATTCAATGGCACGAAAGTTCTCCTGAAGTCAAATCGGACTTTTGACGACAGACATCGGACCGCTGCCCGTGAAACGAAGCATTTGGCCCCAGGGGTCAACTGACCTTCACATGCCCCGCCTGCAGGTTGTCGTCCTCCCAGCTGGTGGCGCCATTAAGCTCCTTTGCCAACTGCTGCGGAGGACAAAACAGTCGCTACAATCTCGTCTCGTGAGGTGCCGGAGGAGCAAATGTTTTCATGCTCTACAACAATATAGCCGAGTGACACAACAACAAAACAACAAGGAGGCGCTCGACGTACCCGAGGAGCGCAAAGGTCAAAGGTCTCGGCTTGTGTTGTCGGCAAACGGGGCAGCAGCGTTTTGGTTGCAGCCGAGCTCCTCCGGGCCAAGCCTAGAGGTCGGCGGCGGGCGGCGGGCCGGGCATCACACAGCGAGCGGCGTCTGACACGGGTGGGCCAATAGCCAGCCCGGCCCCCGTTACCATGACAACCAGCGGGCCAGCTCTCGTTTGGTTGCTTCTTGCTTCTGAAAACAAGCGAGCGCCCAAGACGTCCGTCCGTTTACTACAAAAGCAATTTTCAGACATAAGACAAAAATCATGTTAATGAGCCCCACCAGCCACAACATGCCCAAATTGGCAGCGGTTAACGTCCAACGTAGCGCTTGAATTGCGCCTCGTGCAGCTGAGCTGGAGTCCATCCGGCGGCGGAGGGGTCGTCGGCCGCCTGCTATTGACAAACAAGAATCCACAACAATGCAGTGCACTTGACAGTCTTCAAAGAAGCTGACGCACGCAATGCGGGACAAGGCGGCGCTTGGCGCGATGAATTCAAGTGGCTCAGGCAGGCGGCAAAAACGTCGGGGGGCGAGGCCGCTCAGCCGCTTTGTGGCTTTGCTCACGTGCTGCATGGACAACATTACCTAAGGCGCGGAGCTGTTGGAAGGTGCCGACTTCTCGGGGCCTCAGCGTGGACGTGTGCGACGCCCGCTCCTTCCTGCAGAGCCGCCGCCGCCGCCTGGCCGACATCCGCGTCAACTCCATCAAGGCGACGGCGCCCGAGTTGCCGGCCGGCGTGTCCCGTGCGCAGGTGGCCGATGCGCCGGGAGCCCAATTTCTGGCACGTTCGGGCTGGAGCGCGGCCGCCCCAAGGAGCGGCAGGCGCACGACCCCGACCTCCGGTCCATCTGACCAGTGGTCGACTGCTTGTGAGGCGCCCCACGCACAACAACCGAACCCGCCGACAAAGCAAGTAGCCGCCACCGAGAAAGCTTTTTTGTTTTGTTTTATTCTTTTTTTCATGTCAAGCTCGCGCGGACATCCGAGCACTCGGACGCGCCGCCGCCTTTGCCGAAATCAAAGTACGACAGTGTTTCCTGTCCTGCGTGTGCTTGTGTGATGTCACTTCCTGTTGCACACAGGGCAAAAGGTCAAGCTTCTCTTTTGCTGGCGTGCTTCTCGTCCTCATCGGGCCCATTTGGGGCAGGCCCTCCAGCGGTCGCCACAAACAACCCACAGGTCGCCAGTCAATGTCAGGGCACATATGTGAAAACAACTTTCTTTTCTTTTTTTTTCAATTATGGACCGGCTGTCAGTAGGGCCGAACGATTTCAGGAGAGGATGCGATTGTGCTTTTGCCGGCAGGTTTGCCTTCTAGTCTCGACGACGTCGACCGCAAGTTAGGGTTAGGCACAAAGTGACTTGACGACAGCCAAAGATGAAAGGCTTTCCTTGCAATAATGCGAGGACACTCAAGAGGCCGTCCGCCCCTTTCAAAATGCTTCAATCGGGACAGAACTTCGACCTTGCTGTGGTACATCAAAGTACGTCGACTGCATGAAAATGTCGATTCTTTCAATCCAAACCGTTTGACCTTTTGCAGCGACGTGCTCGTCGATCGTCCAGCCACGTAGGCGCGTACGTCAGGGGTGGCCATTAGGTCGATCGCAAAGGCATCGTGGGTAGATCGCCAGCCTATCATTTCGTCCTCACTACTGTATTGCTACGTTCACACCAACTGCGTTCAATTTGTAAAAGCCTTGCGGAGCGAAGGACCGAAAATCCGCCCATTCGGCGCGTATAAAACAAGTCAACTTTTTTGCCATTTCGCCTCGCGGCAGCCAATCGGCATCGGGCATACTACGTCACACACGGCCACACAGCGTCCTGTTCCCTCGCCGGCTTTTTTAAAATTTTTTTTTACAGTTTTGAACTTTACCAAGACAGCTATATTGTTAGCATTAGCATTAAAAAAAGTTGACTTGTTTTATATGCGCCGAACGGAGCCAACGGGCGAATTGTTGTTGCTGCAAATCTGCTTGCAGCTATTGTCCGGACTATGCGTCCCTGGCTGATTCCATTCAGTGCAAGTGATCAGAGTAAGGTAATGACCAAACATTTTTTGTTGTATTGTGCTATATTAGGTTGATGCAGTCGTGCAAGGCACACCAGCATATACGCTAATTCTCAATGTATTTATAAATGACGTGTTTTGCATCTTTAGTAGGTGGTAGATCATTTTCATTTACATCGAGCAGGTTTTCTATTTGGCGTCGGTTAACTGTAATACGCTTGCTCTCGAGACTGTGACCAAGCTGTTGATTTGCTCTTTGTAGCGCCCCACTTGAACGCAGTTGCATCCATCCATTCGGGCTTCCGTACACTCAAGCGACTCTTTCCCATTAGCTTAGCCTTCTCTCATCTTGCGCAAGATTTGCTGCTCCTCGTCCGTCTTTAGCCATTACGATGCTCATTAGAAGTGTCGATTATTAGCCGGCAGGGACGCGAGGACTAGTTAGAGGAGAGAATCCGTACTGCGCGAGGATATTTCACGGCGCCGGCAAGCGAGTGCGCGGACGCGCCCTGTGGTAGCGCAAGTTAGCTTAGCGCCTAGCATCGCGAGCCGCCGGCAAAACCCGAGGAACATCGCGCTGTTTTTTTTTTGTTGTTTTTTTTAAAGCAGCTCTCAGCTGATTGGCTTACGTGATGTTCCGTGAATAGCACGATCGGTTAACTTGGCCGGAGAGGAAGGAGAATGGTGATTTCGATGCGGAAATGCTAGATCGTTGAGCCCCGGTTGCCAGTCAGTCAAAGGTCACCCGCAGACAAAAGGCCCTTCCTTCCCACCTTGCGTGAAGCGAACATATTTTTGGCACAATTCCAACCCAGAACCTGAGAAGTGCGAGGCGGTGACGCCAAACGCTCTGGTCCAGTCAGTGGGCGAGGGATCGCGCCAGGTGGGTCTTGATGGTGTTGATGAGCTGCAGCTCCTCCTCCAGCGTCATGTCCAAGTAGTCGTCCTCGTGACGCGGGATGTCCTCCAGAACCTCGTTCACCAGCTCGCTGTCGTCTGCCGGCCCACAAACACGCACATCCGCGTCAGCCTTGGGCAAGTGTACAGCTCCCACACCGCTCTCCAAAGAGTTCACTATCATGTTAGAACGTGGTCAAGACCAGGTTTTAACATGATCATTTTCACATACTTCCATGAGAATGTTCTTGTTTCATCGTGAGAAAGTTACACAACAAATATGCAATAATGTGGCGTTGCGGTGTTACAGCGGTTGACAAATCCCTTCCAATGACGATGTAGGAACGAAAGCTCTGCCCGGTGCGCGTGCCCACTACGCGACTGTATTTGATGGCAGCGTTTCTCGGTCTCTTTTGAGGCGGTGCCAATGGCAAAAAGCTCGACGATGGCCGCCGCAGTCAATCATTCCCACGGACACGTGTGTGTATGTTGCTTTGGGGGGCTGTACGAAGCCTTCCAAAAGGAAACGTTTCCGATTGTCCAACGAAAAGTGACCAAGGTTGTTGGCAAGCGCCCGTTTGCACTTGGCATTCGGTTTGCACACTTTCCAGCTCGCCACGTTTGGGCTCGCGCCCGCTTACGAGCGGGCGCCGCGTCCGAGAAGGCCGACACCTACCGGCCGAGCCGGACGAGATGCCGGGCTCCTCCTCCGAGGGGGGCGTGGCCGCCGAGGGGACGGCTCCCCGGTTGTCCATCAGCAGCTCGGCGGCCGACTGGACGTCGCCGCCCGTCAACGCCAGCGCCGCCTCCGACGCCGACCGTTCGAAGCCCAAGTACAACAACTGCACACACAAGCGCAACATTCATTGATCCATCGACTGATTGGACCACGTTGATTCGGCGCTTCCACTGGCGCCTTGGGATGCGAGTGACTTAAGAGGCTCCGCCCCTCTTTTTTTTTTTGCTTTGGCTGAAAACGGGAACGCTGCACGGTGGCAATCAAGTCCACTCAAGAGTCAAGCGCCTTGAAAAAGTACCTTAGTTACGTGACAGATTACTTGCTTGGAAAAATAAGAGTTACTTTCGCGACTACGGTACTTGATTTGAATGGTAAGCAAGTTAGATTACACACAAGTCCATCCATCCATCCATTATCTGTACCGCTTCTCCTCACAAGGGTCGCGGGGCGTGCTGGAGCCTATCCCAGCTGTCTTTGGGCAGTAGGCGGGGGACACCCTGAACTGGTTGCCAGCCAATCGCAGGGCACACAGAGACAAACATCCGCACTCACAATCACACCTAGGGCCAATTTGGAGTGTCCAATCAACTTACCATGCATGTTTTTGGAATGTGGGAGGAAACCGGAGTGCCCGGAGAAAACCCACGCAGGCACGGGGAGAACATGCAAACTCCACACAGGGAGGCCAGAGCCGGGATCGAACCCACGACCTCTGAACTGTGAGGCGGACGTGCTAACCAGTCGACCACCGTGCCGCCCTACACACAAGTCATATTCTGCAAATACCAACAAGCCTGCTCAGCATAAAAATGACAGCCGGATTTGCCACGTCATTGCAGGCGCTTTTAAACAGTGACATTTACAAAGAAAGTTTGCTTTTATTACAAATAAGATAAAAAGATACGCTTTTGGGCGTAACGTAATGATTTTTAGTTTGAAAATAATGAGTCCTTTCTGGATCTCACATAACATAAGTAATTGTTTAATTTTTTAAAAAGCATCTTTCGAGACTTCACTTAAGGACATTTCCAAATAAAACAACTGGCCTTTGACTATTCACGTTGCTAGGGTAACATGAACTATTTGTTTGGTGCGTGGAAGGGAGGCACCGTGGCTGAGAAGTACGTGCTGTTTGTTTACGTCTTTCCGTGTAACACTCAAGTCCAAAACATGACTTAGTAACGTGTCAACGACATCAGTGGCGGCCAAAAGTGGAAAAGTGATACAATGGAAACGAGGCGCAAGTGAAAGCGACGGACGGCCAACCTGCTGCAGTTTCTCGTCGGCGTTCCAATCGGACGTGGCGAGCGCCTGGCTGGCGTCCAGCAGGATCTGAAAGCGAGCGGCGAGAGGAGAAGGTGAGCGGCCGGCGGTCCTGTCCGGCGGCGGCGGCCAGGCGCGAGCGGGCTGCTGACTTGGAAGGCTCGCTCCACGTTTCCGTCGGCCCGCCGCAGCGCGTCGGCGGCGTCCCTGGCGGCGTAGCCCGCCTGGGCCAGGACGGCCAAGGCGGCCTTGGTCTGCTGCCGCTTGCGACGCTCCCGCTGCCTCAGCTCCTCCCGCTCCTGATCGCCCAATGAGACGGGCAGAGGAAGTCGCGTGCGCCGGTCAGAGAAAGAAGAAAGGCTGCAGTCTTTTAAGCGAGCGACCAGTCACTGATTGGCACTATCCCAATCAACGGCCTTTGCAAGCAAGACGGGTGTCCGACATATTTTTGTGAGCATTTCCCGCAGGCGGGCCGGGATAAATTGCGTGCGGTGGAACGCGCACGCAATTGCCCCCTGCGCTCGGTTGCTGATTACGGCGACATACAGAAGCGCAATTTGAAATGGCAAGTCACGGGAAATGCCGGCTAGCAAAATCAAGCCGTCGGCCACGGTTCTTTTGGGCTCATTCTTCTTCTCGTCGTCGCCACGAAGGAGTCATTGAGCGAGCAAGTTGCGGACTTGCGCGCTTACCTGTCTCTGGTTGCTGACGAGCATGGCGGCCTCGTGCACGTCGCCGTGACACGCCCGCAGGCCCAGGCGAGCTTCGCGCTCGCTGAAGCCCAGCACCATCAGCTGAGTCATTTTGTCGGCGTCGGGACACAGGCGCGCGTACAGCGACTCCACCTGAGGCAAAGGCGAGACGCTCAGCGGCCTTCGTCGTGGGAAAACGCGCCGCCGCGCCGACTGGACTCTTGTTGGGGGCAAAGCGAGCCATCAAAAAGTACATTTCGCTGGGATGGAACTTTGTTACTACATTTACATTTCAATTTGAATTTAGCCCCCCCCCCAGAATTATTACGTTTCTTTTCTTTGACTTGTCCTCTACGTCGGCGCAGAGCCAATTGTTAAACTGCATGTTGTTACAGTTCTCTTCTGCAACAATGTCTTTTTGTCAGAACATCAATCTCATCTCTCGACTGGCGAAATGAACGATGTCCTTCAGTGACAACGTCCACGTCCGGTGATTAGGGTGAGGTTTTTTCTTTTCTTTTAATTGTGTTGTTGTATTCTGAGGACAATGTTGTTGTTTTTCTTGTAATATTTCAACTTCATTCCTGTAAACTTGGGGATTGTTATTCCCCGCAACACCAACATTTTACTTTCATAATTTGTTTTGGTTTTTTTCCTCGCAATATTTGCACTTCAATCATGTCTAACCATGTTTTTCTCGCAAACTTGCTTCTGGAAATGGCCCCTTCGCAAATGGAAGCTCTCTGGCGTTTGCTGAAAATCCAGGCTTACTACGTTACCGGATTTGAATGTGGCTTTTGTGGCGGCGGCGCTCGGCGGACTCCATTTGCTCAGGGCGTACCTGGCGCGACGAGTTTGAGAAGCACTGCACTTGGCAAAGCAATTGGCCAACTCTTCATCTCGGATGTCGGCGTAAAGAAAGAACGAACGAGCGAACGAACGAAGGAAGGCGCCCAACAGGAGTCCAGCGGCCGGCTGGCGAGCGAGCGAGCGTTTCCTACTCGGTCGAGTTGCTGCTGGGCTTGAAGGTCGTTGCCGTCCACGAAGGCCAGCAGGCTCTGCAGGAGGTGCAGGCGCAGGAACAGCGCCTCCTCGCGCCCCGTGTTGCCCTGCACGCACACGAGGGCATCGAGATCATTCGCTAGCCAGCCAGACGGATTGTTCCAACGACATTTCACCGCAAACGCCTGGGTGGCAGATTCCCGACCACGGCGTTTTCATACGGCGGCCTCAGCGCAAATCCATCGTCCGACCGCTCAGTTCTTCAGGGTCATGGATTTGGAAATCGCTTCCAGAGTGACAGCCCTAGTTTGTTGTAAGAAGCCAACGCACTTGCTAGCTGTTAGCGCGTCAACGGCATTTCCGAGTATATGTTAGCGCGAAGCGAGCGGGGGCCCTTCTCACAGCAATGACGTTAGTCTTGTTTTCCAAACGCCGCACACCTTGATCATGAGCAGCCTCTGCTGCCGCTCGCCGTAACATCTGAGGAAGCAGTCCTCGGCCAGCCGCAGACGCTCACGCCCGTCGTCCAGACACGACAGGGCCTCCAAGGCTTGGTAGCACCAAACGATGTCCAGCTGCAGCACGCCGTGGTTGTCGACCGCGCCCAGCAGCTCGGAGCCGCACTCGCTAGGCAGGCACACGCACGCGCACGCGCACACGTCATCGGTGTGGTCGGGGTCGAGGTAAAGGCCATCGACTTACCTGAAGTGGAGGTCGGCCTGCAGGAGGTGAGAGAGTGCGTCGTCGTGGCGTTTCCTCTTCATGAGGGCCCGCCCCTTCTCGTGGAGGCCCATGGCCAAGATCAGCGCCTAAAAGTCATTTGCGGTTTGTGCCACTTCTCAGACAGCGGTGGCGCATTCAAGAGTGTTAGCCAAATACATTTGCTCTCTTTTCCAAAGGTTCAGAACGCATCATGCTAACGGGTAACGCAGGCACAGACCAGAAATATCCATTTCTAACAAAATATAAAATGACCACATGACCACATTTGCCGGTTGCCACGTGAAGGCGCCCATACGACCGCCATATTTTTTTTCTTTAGCTTACATCAGTTTGCTCAGCTTTGCCTTTGATGGTTTGACAATAACACTTGAAATACAAATGAATGTCCCCTAATCATGTGGGGGGGAAAAAGTGGGTTTCTATGAGGTCCCGTCCTTAGTTTCGTGTCGACAATTTACTAAAATTTTAACCGTGTCACTGTAACGTTTGTTTTTCATGGAAAACAACATGAAACATCTACTGCTTCTGACTGCTTTTAACAACTTGGATTAAGGCACTGTGAATCCGTGCCGAGATCGTGAAAAACTATGAATTTGACCATATTTTGACATCCCATTTCGAAGCAACAACATTACACCTATGTAAGAATCAACAGAAATCAAAGTATGATTGGGTGCATTTCCCATGGGTGCCCCACCTACCTTCTTCTCCTTGTGGGGGATCTTCAGCGGGTTTCCCTTCTGGTCGGTGACCTCCAGGAAGGGCGTGGTCTGAAGGTCGTCGCTGCCGTCTGCCAAGCACGAGGGTTTCGCGACGTTCACGGAGGAGGTTCCCCAAGGGTTGTTAGCGCACGTTCAGGTTTACCTCTCTCGGAGAGGATCTGAAAGCCCCGGTGTGTGCGCTGGACGCTGTGGTCGTGTGAGGTGGACTGCGCGGGGGCGTCGGCGGCGCTGCCGTCCTGAGAAGTGGACGGCCCTGCGCCGGCACTGGCCTTGAGGACCATCATCTTGCTGTGGTTGCCAACGCCCTGCTGGTCCAGGCGCAGACCTGGGCAAGGTGGCAAAATCAACAGAGTTGGACATTGAGAGAAATAATCAGCAAGAAAGCAGAAGGATACAGCATTGAGGCTCGGCCCTTAACAAGAGACTAAACACAGTAGGATATGAAGAGCCCAGCGCCCGAAAGGGCCTCGGAAAGACGCCGGACAGACGTCAAAGGTCCTGCACCCAATGTCTTCTCAACTCACCGCCATTCAGAGTTTTCCCGTTCAGGATCACCTTGAAGGATTCGAGGCCCACTTCTTTGGCGATCCTGCCGCACAGTCCAAAGTTAGCAGCACAGGCAGACGCCGGTGGGCGGTGGCAGACGCCGGTGGGCGGTGGCCGCCGCGGCTTACCTGTCCATCAGCTCCTGAGCGGACACGTCCAGTCGGGTCTCCATGAACACCTTGGACTTGCCGCCCTGGAACCAGCACGGACACACCACCGTGACCACAAACGACCATGGCAGCAAACCTCCGCTTACCGCAGGGAAGACGTTCCAGACCAATTGGTCAAAATGCATTCTTCGATTCTACTTTTACCCCTCTGACGTGTTTGAGCGCATTGAACCCTATTGACATACACTTAACTTGTTGTTTGTGAGCTTTTCCCACGATTCCAATGTCTGGTCAACTCAAGTGTCGGCAAACAGCTGCTACTCGAGCACGACGCATTTGAAGGGAAGCCAAAGCGAAGGCGTGTTCTCAACTGGCGCTACACAAGTAACGGTGAGCAGAACGAGGACGAGGGGCGAGGATGAGGGAGGACGTGGCGAACCTTGGCGCAGTCTCGCGGCAGCAGCAGCTCCACGGTGGCCATGTTGGTTTCCCTGAAGGTCTGGTTCCGTTGACCTCTCCTCAGAGCCTGCACGCGGATGACCTCCAGAACGTCTGCGACCTCTGACCACGGCATGCGCAGCAGGGCGCCGTAACGCTCCGCTAGCTCCTGAAAATCAAACATTCAGGACCAAGGTCATTCCAATGTTCTGCGTGCGTGCAAGAGAAGCCACGAAACGCGTCGACTTGGTAACATTGGACCGGCAGCACGTCGGAAGAGCGGTGACTCAAAATTGTCCACGTGTTTGTCAAAGTGTGCCCGGGCAGTGAGTGGCGACCAATTAAACGGGCCCAGTGTTTGTCATCTGTACCCTGACAATGAGTGGCGACCAGTCCAGGGTGCAGCCGCCAGCCGTATGACGACAGGTGAAAAAGAAAAAGGAATTTGAACGTGACGCTGGAGTTCAACTACACCGAGTCTGCGAGTGGTTACCATGGTGACTTGGCCTCCACGGAATACCGGCGCGCCCTCTGCTGGACACGCGACGCACCGACAGCAGCGCGTTGACACGCACGTAACCGAGCGCCAGTCTCGTCTCGACCAATGGAAATGTAAGCCAGAAGCAGCTTTGTTGCGCAGATGCGGAGTGCGAGTAGTACAATGCCAATTGCCAACCTGCATGTGAGCGCGTCCGGGCTGCTGCGCGTCGAGGCTGTAGGGCGCCTTCCACAGCTGGACCTTGTCCTGCTTCAGCAGCTTCTTCACTTTCGCTTCCACGTTCTGCTCCGCCATCCTCCGCGGGGACCTGCGTGACGTCACAACACCGTCCGTCGGCTCGCCGAGTGTCCCAAAAGTTGCCTTGGTGCTATTAGCTCGGCAGGCTAACGTCAGGCTAACGTCACGCTAACGCGAAGGAAGGGCGCGTCAAACGCGTCGACGAGAGCGCTTCCTACGTCTTCGCGTTCAACTTGTTGGCAGTTTCTCGGCTTGTTTTTCTCCCCCGCTTTCTTTGCTTTCGCTTCTTCACGTCAACGACGCCTTCGAAGATGCGCTCGACAACGAAGAGCGCTCACTCGGCAACGAAGAGCGCTCACTCGGCTGGCGGCTCACAGCGACACGAAACTGCGAGGAGGGAGGCCACTGGAACACGACACGATCTTTGTCGCCACTTTCCGGAAACGGAACTAGACCCAAAACGCAAAAGCCGCAAAGTTAGCGGGCCGTCACAAATGCATTCGACATCCTTCTGTGCTCACGTGAGCGCGTCGAGAGCTCGCTGCTTGAACACGGCGCCTTTCCGTTCCCTCACATTCACGTGAAAAGGCGAGTTCGCCGTCCACACGTCACTTCCTGTTATTGTCCGACGTGTTGGTCGTCCGCTCAGCCGACAGGTGGCAGCACTGACGCGACAAGCGACAGGACAGCTGCCGCAAGAAGCGCCAGCAGTCGAGTCGAGCGTCAAGTGGCGTCGCGTGTGCGCCGCGACACTCGCACTCAGTTGAATCGGTCACGAAACACACACAGTGAAAAAGCCTCACTTCACAATGAGATGAACGGCCCGCGGATGAGTCGTGAAGGAGTTGAGCCTGTCCAAATTGCAGTGGTTCGGATGCGGAAGGAGGATGCCAATATGCAAAAGAGCTCATAGGGATTTGATTGCTTAAATGTGGGAATTTGGGGAATGTCAACAATTGTTTCCAGATGTCTCGAACCAGCTCGAGACTTGATTTGCAAGTTGCCGTCGTTGCAAGACAGGTGGAAAGAGGCAGAGTGGGGCAAATTGACGGAAGAATAGAAGCAAAACATTTGGGGGGCAGATCGACAAGTGATTGCGCACACTGGACAGAAGCGATCCGATATGGAGGTTGCGCATGGTGAGGCGGGCGGGCGGCTCCACACCCACCCGTCCGTCCACATGCGCCTTGTGGACTTGGCCCAAGAAGGGCTTCCAACGTGGCCATCTTACATGCTCATCTTCTTGGCTGTTCAATGGACGCATCTTCTTCGTCCATCTGCCGTCTTCCGTTGGACGACATTCTTGTTCTTCTACTTTGTCGCTACGACTTCAGCGGTTCAGTGCCTTTCTCATCTTCTACTTGTGCCATCTCTTTTCTTCTACTTGATCCACATCTTTGTGCTCCACTGTTTTTTCTTGCTTCATTTTCCATCTTCCACTGGTGCGTTCGTGTTCTCCTTTCTCATCTTTTACTCGGTGCGTTCCCTTCCGACCTCATCTTTTTTTTTCCCCTCTCTCGACTTGCTCCATTTGCCGTCTGCTGGGTCCACTCAAGTTCTTCTTGGCCAGGCAACGTGCGGGCGCCGCTCTACGCTTTTGTCTGGCGCGTCGCCCTGTGTTTGTTTGCGTGCGTTGGCGTGTTTTGCAGCGACGTTTCCTCGCCGGCGTTCGGAGGAGCCGCCCAAGTTTGGGCTGCGGGCGCTCGCGGCAGGTTGAACCCGCCGGGACGTTTTGCGCGTGTCGGCGTACGTCGAGCCCCCGTCGGCCGGAAGCTGGGCGGCGCGACGTCCGCTCGGGGCCTTTGGACGGCGGGCCGCCAGCCTCGCCGCGCCGGACGCGACCTTGGCGCTGGTCCTCATCGTCGTCTTTTCCACAACGCTCTCTGCGGAAGGCTTCCTGACAGCCCATCATCAATCAAGCCTTGATGATCACACCATCAGTCAGCTTTCACCATTTAGCCCCCCCCCCAGCCCCCACGGGACTTGCTCCATTCCATGTGATGAACGAACGGGAAGAACAAATGACCGCATGAATGAATGGCAGTAAAATACATGGACGGATTGATGAATGAATGAAAGAAAACAATGAAGGGACAGATCAACAAACAGACGGTGACGACGAATGATAAGCGAACGTGTGGACGACTAATTGGATGGACGCCGGGGCGGACGAATGAACAAAGGATTGGATGAATCAATGAACGATGGACGGTTGAGCGAATAAAAAATAGCGATAAACGGCCGGATGAATGGCGGCACGGTGAGCTTGCCGGGCGTTACCATGGTGACACGCGGGCGGGCCATCCAAGGCAGCGTCAAGAGTTCAGGTGAAGTGCATCAGTGAGCGTATGTAGGACACGCGCGCACACACACGGCTGCGTTCAGGCCCGCCGGGAGCAAACGGCGGCGGCGGCGCCGCCTTGCCGGAGCGTTTGAAGCCGTGCGAAGCGTCAGGCGCCGCGCTAACGATGCTAATGATGACGCTAGCGATGATAATGAGCCTCCCCGAGCGCCCCGCCAACGCCGCATCACGGGAGGCGCGCGCCACGCGTCACATGACGGGAAGCGGCGCCTTCATCGGCACGCGCTGCCCTAAGGGGCAGGTCAAAGGTCACGGCGGCGGGCCTTGAAGACAAACAAACATGTCTGCCGGCGCGAAATGAAGCGTTTGGAGGACAAACAGGCATCGTGCACGTTTGTCTTTTCAAGAAATGCGCCCGGAGCCCTTTCTCGAACGGCGTCTTTTGAGAGTGCTGGCAAGTGGCCACTTTTCACCGTCCGTCGGCTCGAATGCCTCCATCGGGGAGGCGGTGCGTTTAAGGTGAGCCTCGCGCGGCGGCTGCCGGTGTCCTGACTCGACTCTCGGGCTTTGATGCCGGCCGGCTGCCCGGCGGCCAATCGGATGCGCGCTCCGCCTCGCTCTCGAGCGCCTTCACCTTAAACAACGCATCAATGGACATGAATAATTCATCAGGTGCGGGCAAAGTACATCCCATATACATTCAAGCCACATCCAATCGGCACGTCGCCCGCTTTGCTTCTCTTCTCCTCCGCGTGCCCAATTGACTCGGGCCGCCGGAGACCGCGCGCCCGCCCGCCCGCCCGCTCGCTCGCTCGCTCGCTCGTCCTCATCGACATTCCCCACAGTGCGGAGGAATGTCCGCGTGCGTGTGTGCGCGCGCGCGCTTGACATGTCCTCGCATGACTTCACCTCCACATTGTGAAGTCCGTGTGAGCGCGAGCACGCCCTCAAGTCGCCCGCTGATGGCGGACGTTACGTTGACGACGCGGCCCTCGTGCAAGTCCTTCGCTATCGGCCATTTTGAAGCGCTGTGAGAAGAGGTGGTCCCCTCTTTGAAAAGCGACATCGTACGTTGCAGCGATACGACGCCCGTTTGTTTCGCATTTGTTGTTTCCAGGCCGTTGTCGAGATTGCAGACAAATTGACGACGAGTTGCGGCGCATCCTTTTTCGAGCCTTTGCGTGCAACCCAAGCCTTACTGTCAGCCGCGACTATATTTGCCGTTTTTTTTTTCACGGTAGCGGGAAAACAAAAGCCGAAAGCGGCCGTCAATCAAAGGGCTTGGCCGGCAGACCATCGTCAAAGATGCGCCGGGCCCAAGAGCAGACGCCCCACTAGGTGTGACTTTGGCAGCTGAGACGGTCGTTGCAAAACGACCATAACAACAAAAACTCTGTCAAGGTCGTCCGCTTGTTGCTCAAAGTGAGGAAGATGACGGCGGTGACGATGATGCGCACGCTTTTGACTCACAGACCAAGCGTGACGGGGCAGACGACTGATGATGTCACGCGGCAACACTTTGATGCGTCAGCGCACATCTGCTCTGCTCACCTTCCGCCACCGCGCCGCTCGTCCTCCTCATCTTCATCGGCGCCACAGGAAACACGCTGGCAGAAAGGGAGAAAAGTCTCGTCAGAAGCAACGTCAACACCAGGCCCGAGGAAGCAATTGGCATCCGCCGCACGACCAACCAAGTGTTTTATTGAATCAGAATTCACGAGTGGCGTTTACGGGAAGACCACGTCAGAAAGTTGAGAAAAGAGAATGTGAGGAAAATGTTTGTGTTTCAAATAACTCCGGCAAATGCTGAGTCAGTGCGCGCACGCACGCACGCACGCACGCACACGCACACACACACACACACACACACACACGGTAGCTGTGTTAGGAGACGGCACACAACACGTGAACTTTTTGGAGTGGCCAAACCCCGCCTCCTCCCCTCTGGCTGTCTCCCATCATTTCCTGTTCCTGTTTGGACATCAGACATATGGCGCTGACTGAGGTCACCGGCTTTCCCCCAACACGCAGACAGGCGCGCGGGCGCGCGCACACACAGTGTTGCTGCGAATGTTTGCGGCCTCCCTGCGTCGCCAGGGCAACCAAGGATGTGCGGTGACATCACGACGCCGCGAGCGCCACTCCAGGAAGTGGCTCACTCTGCGCGTTGGGGATCGCTGGCGACCCCAAAAGTCGTTGGGAAATCAAAACGCAGCCCAGGACGCGCGCTGCGTCCGTACAGAAAAATGACTCGCCTCATTGTTTGACTTGCTTGATTGAAGAGCAAATTGGCCAATCGAAGACGCAAGCGATGACACGCCGCCGCGCCCGCCGGCGTCGGGACGAAAAGCGTGCAGACGAGCGACGAGTCACACGTTGATGAGGTCACAGCGCGACCGCATCAGAGCGCGAGCCGGAGCCCTCTTTTCCTCCGACCGACTAGCGGTACGCACCTTTGCCCTGGCGCGCACACGCGCGCAGGGAGCGAGGCGTTTCCCGGACATGCTGGCGACCAAAATAGCCGCGGTGGTCACCAGAACCGCATCCAGCCAGTCGTCTCCACTTGCGTCTCGGGGCTGACTTGAGTTGCTGAAACGCTCGACAACCTCACGTAGGCCTTCGGAAGCAAGCGCCCCGCGACCTCTGACGGGTCATCAGAATGGCCCGAGACGCCGCAAAGGCTCATCAGAAATGGCCGGCAACCTGGGAGCGCTCTTTCGGGGGCGCCTTACAACCAACCGCAGGGATGGCTTTGAAAAGCGCTTACAAGCGGTGACAAGCACGCCTGATAGATGCATCTTTCAACACGAGCTAAGTCTTTGGGGCGCGCACAAGAAATGTTTGGGGCGTCCACGAGACGGAGGCGCTTTCCCTTCGGGAGGAGCCCGGCGCCCGGGATCCATCGCAGCTCGCGTGACCGACGTACGTTGAAAATGGCCACAAAGATGAGCCCGGCCCCAAAACAGCATCAACAACAACCTTTTGCAAAAGGAAAGCCGCGAACTGGAGGCCGGGTGTCCGTCTGCCTCGACCGACCGCATCATCTGGCACTGACGCAGACGGGAAAGACGGCCGGCGCCTCACTCGGACTACATGGATGCAGACGGACACTCACGGCAAGTCATGGGGAAGTTCAAAGTGGGGACCGCCGGGGTGGTGCTGGGAAAGAAGGTAAAAGGCTTTGGCTTGGACACGCGTGACTCACAAAGACAGCAGGAGCGGGAGGGAGGGAGGGAGGGAGGGAGGGAGCGAGCGAGTTTGGCGTCCAGGGATGAGTGCAGCGCGGCGCGCAGAGGGAGAGCGAGAGAGCGAGAGCGAGAGGGAGTGAGCGAGCGAGCGAGAGAGAGAGAGAGCGAGCGCGGTCCCGCCCACCCAGCTGAAAGCATTCAACTAGTGCGCCAAGGATCATTCAAGGATCACTCAGCCGGGAGGAAGCGGAGAGCCGCAAGGAACATCGCAAGGAACATCGCAAGGAACATCGCAAGGAGCACCGCAAGGAGCACCGCAAGGAGCACCGCAAGGAGCATCGCAAGGAACATCGCAAGGAACATCGCAAGGAACATCGCAAGGAACATCGCAAGGATCGTCTGGAGCGCCACAAGTCGACTGGCTTTCATCGCTCCGCTGCGTCCGCGCACATTCCCACCGGCGGGACCGACTCGGAAGTGGCCCCCTTTGCAAAAGTCGCCGCCATGTCCGCGCTGACGGCGCTGAGCGGCGCCGTGCTGCTCCTGCTGCACGTGTGCCAGTCGTCTTCGGAGCCGGCCGGGCGCTGCCCCTCCTGCGCCCTGGCCGGCGTGCGCGGGAACAACCAGGAAAGCCGGGAAGAGGAGGCGGCCCAGCGGGAAGTGGTGGAGGCGGTCAAGCGCCACATCCTCAACATGCTGCACCTCGACGCGCGGCCCAACATCACCCGGCCCGTGCCCCGCGCCGCGCTCCTCAACGCCCTGCGCAAGCTGCACGTGGGACGGGTGGCCGACGACGGCAGCGTGCACATCGAGGCCGAGGGCAGGGGCCGGGGGGCGGCCGGCGCCAGGGCGGCCGCCCCGCCGGCCGACGCCGGCGACGAGGACGACGAGCAAGACACCACCGAGATCATCACCTTCGCCGAGCCCGGTGAGTGCGCCGCCGCCGCGCGCCACGTTGTCCGCGTTTGGCAACGACACATTTGCCCGTCTTTCCACTTTTCTCGAGCGGCTCGGCCCAGTTCTTTGACGTCCACGGCCGTCAATGGCAGTGAGCCGGTTCAGCTCTCTTCTCTCGCGCAGTCTACCCATTCAAACGTCACGCCGTTACAATCCTACCACGCAAGCGGACCAACGTTTTCAGTGACTTTGACGTGCGAGTGAACGGTGACGCGTCTCCAAAGCTTTGGCACCGCGGTGCTCGACTTTTTTTTTTTTTTTTCTGGGGGGGGTGATGAACACTTAGGCCTACTACACTGCTGCGTTTTCATGTCAATTGGTCGTAGAGCTACTAGAATGAATCAATGTGTTGACAATGAATCCATGATCACATGGACGGACAATCGATCCATCAAGGCTTTGGAGACCTTCACAATTTCAATCGCTCATGGGTCACTTTCGTGGACTTTCCGCGGCCGATTTGCTTTGCCGTTCTTCGCTTGCAAACGTCTGCTTTGACTTGGCAAAACAATCAACGAGCTTCTTGACCATTTATGTCCATTTATTTATTCATATTTGATATATTATTCATATCTATATTTATTAATACATGTATCACACAGCCTATTATCGTTTTTGTTCTATTTATTGTATTGTTTGTAAAGTGCTTTGTTACAGATCTAGCCGTTATGAACTGCGCGATATAAATAAAATCGTATCGTATTTTCTGCCGCGTGTCACCGACCCAACGTGGAGATCAATCATGGGCAATTGACATTTTCCGCACCGTCAGTTTGAAATGATGTGGTTTTGGACTCAAGGTGTGGAAAGGATATGCTATTTTAACGCAAATGCAAATCAATTAAGCACAAAACTATTTATATACATATCTCATCAAATGAATCTCTTACTCTAATAAGTGCTGTGCGTATTTTCCGAAGTGGAGTGAAAAGTTTGAAAAGCGCTTCTTGATCATCTCAAGTGGGCAGACGTGGCCGCGCACGGCGGGTCATCACGTGGTCGCGCCCCCGGCGGCCAGCGGAGGGCGCCGCCCGGCCCTGGCCCGAGCGCGACGGCGGTAGGCGGAGCCGGCGATCCGAAAATAGCCTCCGATCCCGAGCGGCGGCGTTGCGCGCTTGAAGGCGACGCCGTGAGAAGACGCAGCGGCCGGCCTTTGTCGCCGACAAGCCATGCGTTCGCCGACTCGCTAATTAATTGGACCCAGCCAGACGCCGCGGCAAACAAGACGCGGCGGAATTCTTGGCGGGCATCCGTTTAGTGCGGCACACACAAAACACGGAAGAGGCACACAGAGGACAATTTGTCTAATTGGACTTAATTGAACACATCATTAGCGACATTCCTCAGAGACTTTGATGGCTCGGCCACGTCGGTGAACTCTTTGTCGCTCCTCAGTCAGGATTCAAAGTGTCAACCTTTCATCCTTTTCTTTGCCTCTCTTCCTTTCGTGGGCGTTTTTCCACGCCGGAACCGCGAAACGCCGCCAGTCGCTCGGCGCAAACGCCATCGCTCTTCTTCTCGGCCAATCGGGCGCCGGCTACGGCGGGTGGGGGGTCGGCCAACCGGCTGGCAATCGCCGACTCGATCCTTGCACCCCACGTGGGGTCATGTTCATACGGTTGGATTCGGGACGGTCAGGACAGGTTTTTTGGGGTTTTTTTTGTTCCCTCAAATGTCGCTTTTTGGGATTTTATGCCGCTTCACTTTGCTTTTGCGTCCAAAGCAGCCACGCTTCAAGTGGTGCTCTCCAAACGTGATTGACGATTTCAAATTGGGCCTCTCGGGTCACGCAAAGGCGTTGCGAGCGACTCCATTTGAGCTGATTTGTTGGCCCGGCAACGACGCAAAGCGCCGGCGAGTCGACATGCGTCGTGTCCTCGAGCGAGCGAGCGGGCGGGCGGCGTCACGTGAGCTCAAGACACGCCATCGTAGGGACGCTTCCGCTGCTTCAAACGGGGGGCCGGATAAGGCCAACTATTTTGCCACTTGAGCCCACAGGCCCCTCTGGTGCATTGCAGCAACGTGACGAGGCTCCCCCCAGTGGCCTTAACGCTAAATGCAGCGTGCGTGACAAACCACGTGGGGTCAAAACAACAACAACAACAACAGCAACAACAACATTTGTGTCTGTTTTCATGGAAGCGGCCAATGAAATTGGAATTCTCATCTTGAGAGAACACCTTCCTTCCTGGCTTTGGGACACATCGCGCCAAACCAAGTGCGATTGAGAACATTCCTTGAATGACAACAACGCTGGCTTATCCAATTCTCTGGGAATGGGCCTTAGTTGCATGTGAACCCCCGATTTCCCAATTCATTGATTTGTGCTGTTGTTGTATTAAAAAAAAACAAACCCCAAAAAACTGTCGATGGCAAGAGTGCTCAGGGCAAAGTATCATTTTGGCGCCATCTTGTGGCATTTTGGTGCCAAAGAAGTATGTGACAGGGCCGAGGGGATTGGCGGCGGTGGGCGGGTCTGGCGATGTGCTTTTCCCTTACGGTCTGGGAACAATCCCGTCTGCAAGCCAGCTTTGATCCGCCCAAGCGGAAAAGCTGGCCCGCCGCAGAGAGATGGATGGATGTTTTGGGTTTGTGTTTTTTCCAACGTTTTTTCTTTCCCCCCCGTTTTTCTTATTCGCGCCGTGACGACGGCGAGCACGTTTGAGTCATTTAGCGTGCGGGACATTCCTCCCGTCAGAAGCTGGCGGCTTTTGTTTACCAGCTGTTTGACGCCCATTCTCCGTTGCGTTTTGAAACTGGAGCGTGCGTGCGCAGATTGCATGTGGTGCCAATAAGGCCGAGAGGGTTAGCGGGGACTCCGCCGCACATGTTTGTGCGTCCTTTGAGCCCGACGCTCATCAAGGAGGGAATCGGCCGGGCCAAACGCAAGAGGACGCTTTTCATGTGGTCGGCTTTCCCAGCCCGGATGAAGAACAAACGCTCAGCTGCCGACGCGAGCGTACGGCTGACGCGCCGCAAAGGCAAAAAAAACCCCCCAAAACACACACACACACACACACAAAAAACAACCTTCCGCACCACTTTAGTCCTTCCACCGTGGGAAACTCGCCATCATTCTGTGATCAATTGCACCTTTGAACGTGCTGAATTAAAAATATTCTTCTTTCTTTTCAAAGACTGGAGCGCTTGGCTAGCTCGTCATTTGGATTTGTAGCACACGAGCCTTTGTCGCCTTTTGTCCAAGGCGCCAGTGAAATGGATCAGGTCAACTTTTTGGTTTGTTTGTCTCCCTCCTGGCACGGCAGCAACCCGCCTCACGTTCGGCTCGGCTGAACATTTTTCTCCGCGAAAAAGCCACCGCACGCCAGCTCCACGCGGCAAGTCCGGATTCCAACCGGGAACGAGCGCGAGGCGGACGCGCTCGCCGCTCGACGGCGAATCCGTTCAACCTCGACTAAGCCGTGATCAAATGAGCCCACGCCAATTTGGAAAATCAATTCAGCGTTCCCAGGCGTGAACTTGCTCTGATTTCCGCTATTGTCCATGAAAGCGGACCGATGACGCGTTGGTCTTTTTTCAAAGTTGGAAAGCAAGATTCATGGAAGAACGATAAGCGATCCGAAAAATAACGGTCAGCGGCGGGCGGCCCCGACTGGAAAATCGGAATCATTTGGGACTATTGGAAACGACTTTTCAATGCTGTTGCCGTGGTTACCTGCGCGACTGACGACACGCGGGTGAGGTGACGCTTCCCGCTCCGGTCAAAGAGCGTGAAAGTGAAGGAAGAGAGCGACGACGACGACGACGGCGGCCACCAAGACGGCTGCGAGGACGCGCTGCCGACGTGCGAAGGGCTGGCGCCAAGCGCCGGCCGTCGCGACTGAGACTCAGACTCAGAGCCCGCCTGTTGCCGCCGGAAAGCGACCTGTGCCGACCTGACGCGAGCCCGCCCGCCCGCCCCGTACCCAAACGCTCACGGCGCGCCACCAAACGACAAGCTCCCCGGACGGTGTTTCTGAAGTGCCGGCAGACGCAATTTCTAAGGAGCAGCTATCTGTCGCAGGCAGGTTGTGAAGAGCCGCTGGGGCGGATGAGCGACCGGGATGCTTGCAAAGACCCGTCGGGGGTTTCAAGGGGCTTTGAAAAATCACTCAGAGGTTCGAGAGCGATGGCTCGTCAATACTGCTCGGAGTCCGAGGCCTTTTGGAAAGACCTCTGCTCTCGCAGGTTCTAAGGTGGCGCTACAGACTTGCGTCAAGGGGGCCGGGATATCGGCGACGCTCGATGACAGCTTCCGCGAGGAGCCGCGTCGCACGTTTGCCAGCTGCTTTGCCCGGCGTGTCCAAAACCTTCCGTGGGACTCGTGTGTGTGTGTGCGTGTGCGCGTGTGTGTTGGGTTGCCATGGTTACCTGCCGCTGACCGCGCGTCTTGTGCTTCTCAGGTGAGGCCCGGGACACGGTGACCTTCGTCCTGTCCAAAGATGGCGGCGGCGAGGCGTCTCTGGTGGAGCAGGCCAACGTGTGGCTTTTCCTGCGATTGGCCAAGAACAACCGCAGCCGCGCCAAGGTGGCCATCCGCCTGTTCCAGCGCGGCGCCGCCTCGTCTTTGCCGCAGGACGAGGTCTTGCTGACGGAGAAGACGGTGGACACCCGGCGCAGCGGCTGGCACACCTTCCCGGTGTCGGCGGCGGTCCAGGCGCTCCTGCGGGGCGGCGGCGGCGGGGCGGCGCTCAGCGTCAGGGTGTCCTGCCCGCTCTGCGCCGACTTGGGCGCCGCGCCCGTGCTGGTGTCGGGCGGCGGGGCGGCGCCGCAGCAGCAGCAGCAGCAGCAGCAGCAGCAGCAGCAGCAGCAGCAGCAGCAGCAGCAGGTCCAGCAGCAGCAGCGCGCCAACCGGCGGGAGCCGTCCCAACGGGAGCCGTCCCAACGGGAGCAGTCGCACCGGCCCTTCCTGATGGCGGCCGTGCGGCCCGAGGACTCGGGCGACGCCCGGCGCCGGCGCAAGCGGGGCCTGGAGTGCGACGGCAAAGTGCGCGTCTGCTGCAAGCGCCACTTCTACGTCAACTTCAAAGACATCGGCTGGAACGACTGGATCATCGCGCCGGGCGGCTACCACGCCAACTACTGCGAGGGCGAGTGCCCGCTGCACGTGGCCAGCATCACCGGCTCGGCGCTCTCCTTCCACTCCAACGTCATCAGCCATTACCGCATGCGGGGCTACAGCCCCTTCCAGAACCTGCGCTCCTGCTGCGTGCCCACGCGGCTGCGCGCCATGTCCATGCTCTACTACAACGAGGAGCACAAGATCATCAAGAAGGACATCCACAACATGATCGTGGACGAGTGCGGGTGCTCCTAGACGCTCTCCGGGACGTCGGCTCACGTCCGTCCTTGGGGCGCTTTCAGACAAAAAACAGAGGGAACAAAAAAAAAAAACAAAAAAAAAAAATCAATCTTAATATATTTTTGTTAACAACGGCGTGGACGTGGCCTCTTTGTGTGGCTGAGAGCGAGACGGCGGCGACGGCGGCGGCGGCGGGGCCGACGCGCCACAAACTATGCAACTTGTTTGATTACAGTGAACCCCCGTTTATCGCTGGCAAAACGTTCCACGCTCACCTGCCAGAAGGGAAAAAGCCGCCACACAGAAAGAGCCCTCCCGTTTCATTTGTCAAAAGTATTGCTTCGCGCCAACTGGCGCTCTCACGCCGTCAAGACGTCAAAGACTTTTTCACTTTGAGGGTACGTCTCTTGCTCGCGCTTCCCAACTAAGAGGCCCGGAGTGCCCGCTTCGAGCGGTCGCCTCTTTGTCACTCCCACGCCCGGATGGCGGCAAAACTGGCAGGTAGACAAAAGGCCAGTTACACAATGCGTGGAAAGACCAAAATGTTCAACCAAACCAGATAATCATGAATGTCGGCCTGCCGAACGCTAACATATGATGCAAAAGACGGTATGTCGTCCGGCCGAGCTCTGCGCCGCCTGCCGCGTTATGGAAAAGCACGACACTAGACGCTTTCTTTTCGCCGTTCCGACTTGCCTAGCCCACAAAAACATTGCTTGAAAATTTGCCACAAAATGAAGAGGCAAAGATCAAAGCGCGATATTTCGGGGATTCACTGTATTAGCAACTTCCTCTTTTTGCTTTTGTTTGCGGCCTCTTCGAAAAACGCGCCGGGAAGAAAGACGGACACTCCCGCGTGCGTGTCGCGATTACTTGAATGAAACAAGTTGGCTCGGCTGCTGGAACCAAACACTTTTTTGTTACCGCGGTTAGCGTGTTTACCGTCTGTCACGAAATATATGAATAATATTATTGTTTGTGTTAATAACGACGATAATGTCGCGTGTTGTTGTTTTTGCACTATAGCGAGACTCCAGGTCACAGGTTTGAAGCCCCGCCTTCAAACACACAAAATGTCTGCTGCTGACTTGATCACTCGCAACAACGCTAGCATAGCAACCGGCTAACCACCTGCTAGCTGTGCGTCAAACTGTCTGATTGGTCACGTGTTCACCAGCTTCACTTTTCTTTCACCGCTTCACCGCGTTCTTTTCAGACACCAAAGAAGCTCGTGCGCGCCAATACGCCGGAAGGTGAGCGCCGTTTTTGGAAGTGTACATTTTTCGTCCCCGACAGATTGACCGCTCGGTCTTGAGCTTCTCTGGCGCAATTTGCCACAATGCTTTGCTCCTTTCGGGGGCAGGGTGCCAACGTCATCCCTTTCCAGGCGTTGGCCCAAAAGGCCTTTTGGGTTGCGCTACTTTCGGATGGTTGGGCTACTTTCGGATGGTTGGGCTACTTTCGGATGGTTGGGCTACTTTCGGACGGTTGCGCTACTTTCGGATGGTTGCGCTACTTTCGGACGCTCGCCAACTTCCCGGACGAGCTCAACGGCCCCAGCGATGCGGAGGAAAACAAGGAAAAAAACAAAGCGTCAAGAGTTCTTTCAGCACACGGAAGGAAAGTTTGTGTTGTTGACACTGAATGAGAAGGATGGTGAATAAGAAGCCTATTTTCTAGCCTGTGAATATGGAAATCGTGGCTTTGATGTACAAATGTGCTTGTGACATTTCCTGATCTAATTTATTGGACTTTTCTGCTTCACATTAAAGTTTCAAACGACAAACACAAACGTCTGCGTATGATTATGTCAAATGGAAACTTGGGCGCATGCGAGCCAAACCTTCCGTTTGGCCTGCCACAAAGGCAGAGGGCAAATCCCGAGTGCGCTATTCTCCCAAAATGGCGTGCGCGCTCACAGCTAGGCCCGGTTCTCAACGTGCGCCTCCTCCCACACATCAGCTTCCGATTCAAATGATGAGCGGCAAGCTCCGCGGGAGCCCGCTAACCGTGGCGCTGCGGTGGGGGAGGGCCACGTCGTCGAAAACAGGCTGGGGAGCGGGCGGCCGGGCGGCCATTTGAACGTCCTCAAGCCGGGAGGGGCCTCCGCCACCCGCCACTCAAAGCGGGGCTGCGAGCGCCTCACCCGAGTGCCACTTCCTGATGTGAGGTGGACACTTCGCGGCGCAGGACCATCGCAGAAGACAGGAAAGTCGGCCTCGGACGGGAAGACAAAAGAGCCCAACGGACGGATTTGTGAAAGTAGCTCTCGCCAACCAGGATGTCAAAGGGAGGCTTTTTTGTGGCACGCGCGCAACCAACGGGCTCGCCGACGTTGCTAAGCGCAGTGTGAAAAGGCCTTCCATGCGCGAGGACCGCGCGAGAGCGTGCTACCCAGGAGGACGGCCGGACTCGGAAAAGATTGGCGCGGGGAAAAGCGGGTGGATTCGGTGCCAGCCAGCGGGAGTTCCTCCCCTTGAGGCCCAAGTAGCACGTGCGGCTCCCACTAGCGCTTTAGCCACGTCAGCGAGCCGCAACTCCACTCGTCTCAATCAACTGGAGTCAGATGTCAGCGCGCGCGCGCGCACGCTCCACCTGCGTGGTCTTTTTTCATTTCCTGTTCTGCTCGTTTGACTCAACATTAGGATTAGCGCTTCGGGGGAGAAGGAAATGACGCAAGTTCGTCAACACACACGCAGGCACGCAGCCATGACCTCGCGCGTCCCCATTTGGCTCAGCAAACTTTCTCCTGTTCAACTTTTTGCTCATCGGAGAACTGCCGGCGTCCATCTGCGTGCGTGCGTGCGGGTCAGATGGTCCGTCTAGACGCGCCTGTGCGATGACGAGAGCGCGCGCCGGCGTCTAGTCAGTCCAGCAAAGCAGATCAAGGTGGCGGCCCGTCTCACGCCGACGGCGCGCCCACACGTCCCGTGCACGCGCTGACTCACGGTGTGAATCACCGCGACGGCGGGCGAGCGCTAAACAGATTGGACGCTTGGTCACATTGTCCTCCCGATGGGTCATCTTGGGCCCATCGCACGCGCAAACAGCGCGCCGCTTGCAAGTTGACGTTTGGCTCGGACACGGAAAAGCCGCTCGAGCGCTTGGCCGCCGGGTGTCCGCCTTAAAACCTGGCAACAAAGCTGTTTTCGTCTTCTTCCGCAAGAGCCGCCGCCACGGCTGGGAGCGGACGCCGCGCCACGAAAGCCACGGGAAAGCCACGGGAAAGCCACGGGAAAGCCCCGAGCGCTCCCGCGATGTCAACCAGAGGCGAGCGCTCACGTGACAGGAAGCGGACGGCGGCGAGGGCCGCGTCGCTCCCTGCCGGCCTTTGCCAAGATGCCGCCCGCCCTCGGCCAAGAAGCGTCCCCCGATTCCGCCGCGAGGTTCCCCTCGAGTCGGCAGGAAGACGACTTGGAGTTCCTTTTCCGGCGGGAGCGCTGACTCACTCTGGCTGACCCGCCCGTGACTTGCGCGTCTGGGAAAGACATCGGCAAAGGCTTGGGAAACGTGCGGCGCGACCCGCGCTAACTTCACGACGACTTTGGGAACGGCCTCCGTCACACTTCTGTGCGGCCGGGCCGGCCTCGTGTTAGGGCAAAGTCAGATGATTACTTGCTAGCCACAAATTCTTTTCAGTCACTTTAACTGTGGATGTCAAATCATGTCCAAAGCTTTACTATTATGGCCATATACACATACATACGTGGGAAATGATGGAAAATTGTGCGACTCATTAGTTAAAACAATGTAATTGCTTGACAGCACTAATATATATACATACACACATACACATATATATGTATATATACACATATACATATATATATATATATTGTGTATATATACAGTCTATATAAATACACATATATATATACGTATGTATACATATATATACACATAGATACAACAAGACACTCAAAAGCAGCCACGCCAGCCCCAGTCAACACGTTGGCAGTCAAGTCAGACATTTTTCCCGCCTCCTCCCCCCGTGACACGAGTGCAGTCAGGGCAGACACCGAAGCACTCTAAAGCGCCCAATGCGAAGGAAAGGATGCATTTGCGGCAAAGGTCGGCGGCCCTTGCAATGGAGACGCGGCTTTGAACCGGGAACGGTGGCCGCGCCCCCTCCCCCCGCCCGATCCGTTTGTACATCTGGGGACTCCCTGGCTTGACGCCAGAACATGCGAGCAATGGCATCACGCGCTTGAGAACGTGGACGGACCGAGTCAACAAAGATGATGATTCACTCAGCCGCGCTGAGCGCGCACAGCTGTATTGTGACGGCCTGCTCGCACACAACGTAAACACGCAGCTGCCCTGATATGCTGCTTGCTGTTGCAGTCGCGCATGAAATGTTTGCACGGCGGTCGGCCGGCGCTCCCGCCTCACACTTTGGAGGTTTTTGTTGTCCAAACGGCGGCTGTGCGGACTTTGCGTCTTCTGCCCACGCTCGGGTGGCTTTTGGGCGGCCGCTCCGACGGACGCCAACGGCAACGCTTGCCCGTCTGTGAGCGGTCCAAACACGGGTTTGCAAGGCGGCGATAGCGGGGGAACGTCAGGCCCACCAAAAAGTGAGACGATACGCTTGCTCGCGTACGGAAACGTACGGGCCGGCCCCTACTTCATTTCTTTTGATCTTCTTTTCTGTACTAAAAGAGGCTGATTGAGATTTTTGCACTAGCTTCATTTTTGTTCCCTCAACAGTTCCAAGAAGAAAGATATGAATTACCGGCAGAGCATTTGCCCGCTCTACGATACATGTCCTTTGTTGAACTTGGCACCGTAGAGAAAAGTTGGCCGATTTTTGCTTTCGAGGCTCTCAAAATATTTGATTTCTTTGTGGAGCACTTTTGCCAATCAGTGACTTCATTTGAGGAGCCACTTTCACATTTTTGCGGAGCAATTTTTTTGGCAGGTTCATCTCAGGGACCTGAGCAAGGCTTTTAGGGAACAATAAATATATAACAATATAACAAATGAACAATGACTTTTCTTTATTATATAATCAACACTAAACTGTATTTTCTTGTCTGGAAGCAAAGCTGAATTGATCCCCCCCCCCAAAAAAAGATGCAACTATTGTAATTTGGGGGATGCGGGTGGGTTGAATGGGCGCGAGGGACAACATAGACAAGACGGCAAAAGAAGGGGCTAGCAATCTGGCAAGCTCGGATCCGCTGGAGTTGACGCATTTCACACGCACATTTGGCCCATTTCGTTTGACCTCACGGACAAATTTGACCCAACGTGGCCCTCGCCCGAGCGTCAAGGTTTGGCCAGCCTGACATCCGAGATGCTTGGTGGCTTCCAAAGGCGCCACCGGCATTTCAGATAGTTAACGGCTAATCAATGCAGCTCACACGCACGCCCAGCACCGGGGCTCGGCGTTCGGCGAGTCGCAAGCGGCCGGCAGCGATGCGGCGCCAAGGCCGGCGCCCGTCCATCGACCGATGAGCCCGCACCTTGACGGCCGCCGCGCGGCCTCGTCGCGGCCTGCTTCCTTTTCGGCCGATGCTAGGCTAACGCTCACTGCTAGCCCAACCCGTCGGCAGCCCGTCCGTCGGCTCGGCTCTTTCATCCGCCAACTGTGGCGCTTGGGAAAAGAAAGAGTTATTTCATTTTGAAATAACTTGATTTTCTTTTCTTCTTAACTTCGCTCTTGCCACACAAAAATTGAAACTTCAAAATCACCAACCAAAAATCACATCAATCAATCAGTCTTCGAATTATTGGTTGCAGGCCGTTTGGATTTCATATCATCAATGCGAGGAGGACTCCATTAGACGCTGACTTCTTTCTTTCGAAATGTGTTTTTTTGTTGTTGTTGGTTTTTTTTCTTCCTGCGGTCGACGCGGCAAAGGGCCCTTTTGAGCCTTTCAGGTTGCCGACGCGAGCGGCTACGGTGACTTTAGCAAACATGGCCAGCTAACCCAAGGCAGGGCCCAACATTTGAAAACAGCTTAGCTGGATCCATCTTGTTTCCTGCCAGAAGAAGGTGTTGCCGTGGTAACCCGGCATACACATCCTGTCCAGACTGGAGCCAGCAGGTGCGCGCGTGCGTTTTGAGGCGGGTTTGAATGTGAAACGCAGCTGCTCCAGCTGCACGCCGACCGCCTCCCTCCCTCCCTCCCTCCCTCCCTCCCCGCCTCCCCCCTTCCCTCCCTCCCTGCGGCCGACGCCAGGAAGTGTTTTCCAGAGAAACTCCCGCTGGACGTCATATGAGGGAGTCCCGGCCCTGCAGCCAGCGTGCGTGTGAAGCCGCGTTTGGCAGGAGCGGCCACCGCACACCTTCCTTGTCATTGTCTTGAAAGACGGCTCGAGGACGTTCAAATGCAATCTATCAACCCAAGCGGGGGCGTCCTAACGTTTTCTTCTGAGGGCCGCAAACGGGAGATGTGCGCGGGCCATGTCGACGTTCCTCACCTTAAATTCCGAAAGGCCTTCAGAAAAGTCCAGCGACGCTAGCTAGCGCCTCGAAGGCACCGTTTTGGGGAAGAGGAAAGCTACTTTTTTACGTTTACTCAAGTACACGAGCTGAATCGGTACTCCTACACCGTTCTTTTTTCACTTTTGGTTTTTTTTCACATGAGTATCTGTCCTTGTAGTTGAGTAACAGCGCGTGAGTACTTGCGACAGAGGGCCGTCCGCAAACGGCCCCCGGGCCGAACGGCGCAGCGGCGGTGTCAAACGCTTCAACCCTGTTTTTTTTGTTGTTTTTTTTCTGTGAGTCTCTGAGTGGCTTTCCAGCTGCAGCTGTAAGCCTTCAAAATAAAAGTATCATTGATGTCAGCGCATCTGCGATCGGCATCAGGACGCGAGAAAGCCTCCGGTTCCTGCGCGCGCTCCAGATGTGAGAGAGTCGGCGGGGACACTTAAAGAGCTGATAACTTACGTACATCCGAAGAGGCCTGCCATCCGGCCGCTGGGGCCCGCGCCGCGCCGCGCCGCGCCGCGCCGCTCGGCTCGCCGCCTGCCGTTCCTGTCGCGGCTGGTGGAAGGACACTTGGCGTTAGCATTGGGCCTCCACTCATCATCATGCAAAACTAGCAGCCATCTGGAGCAGATTGGCCTCGTGTTGACAAGAAGGCGCTCACTCCGTCAGCAGCGGCGGCAGCGGCCGGTCGGCGCATAACATGAGTCCAGAGTTGGCCAAATTTGACACACAATGCGCTTACGCACAAATACTAAAATAAAATAAAAAAAAACACAGGTAAAAGTAACACGCTTTCACCCGTTTGACTTTTTTGAAGTAAAAAAGTACAGAGCAAAAGCGAACCCTGATCACTGACAGTGAAGCGCACATAATCTCGCTTTGGTATTGTGGAAAATCTCTCACGTGCACGTTTGTTGGGAAAGTAGCCGTCCTCACCGCAAATTCCAGCAAAGTGGCAAAGCGGGAGAGCGGCCGGCGCCGGGGCGGGCCTCCGGGGGGCCCTGACGTTTTGTCTGCTAGCGCAACATGCTTGGCCTTCCTTCATCCACCCCGAGAAGCTCGCAGGTGTGCCATCAAAAAGCACCTCGGGTCAAGTCGCGGCACAAACGGCGAGTCGGTCGCGGAGGCCCGTGCCGAGCCAGGCGGTGCTCCGCTGCCATCTCGCGGCACGGCACGTAAAGGCAAGTGCGCAAGACAAAACATTTGCCGCAAGTAAATACTTGGCGCCTTGCGAGAAGAAGCCAAAGATGGCCCCCCGCTTTCAGTCTCTCCATTTGTGTCATCAACTGCGTGGCTTGGAAAAAAGGTTAGACTACAAAGTGCGCGTTGCGCTTTTCAAATGTCAGCGGGAAAAGTCAAGCCATCGGGGGAAACGAATACTTGAGTAAAGCACACGGTTACAAAGGCGCTGTAGCCGACCGCCGGACCTGAGCCACAAAGGCGTGATGGCTTTTTCCTGCCAGGCTTTCGCCAGTGCACTTGCTTGCGCGCTTAATTCAACTCCCTTTAGCGTCGTACGGCAACATGCAATATTTCTTTTCCTTTGATACATCCCACTGACGAGCTCTGGCTACTGTGGTATCTTTCAGAGGTTTCCAATGAGCCAATCGACGCCGACTCCCATGTAGTCATCGCCGCGTGGCGTTTTAGCCCGAAGCTAGCGGAACTTCATTCTAGGAAACGCTCCGGTGTTGAAATACAAAATTGATTGTGCGTGTTTTTATGGGTCAATGTGACAGTCAAGCAAGCGCACTTTGAGCGGGACAACTGAGCCACTGGGGAGAGAGCGTCTTTTCCCTTGGCCGCGCCAGCGCTCGGAAGCGGCGACGCGTCCTGTCCTGAGCGGGCTCGCCGGCAGGCCAGGGCAGGAAGTGAGCTGATGGACAGCTGGCGGGTGCCAAACGGGAGCACGTCCAGATGTGCTGCACATGTGCCGCGGAGCCAGAAGGAGCCCTGGCGCGCGCGCACGCACGCACGCACGCACAACAACATCCAAATGTTTTCCCAGTCCAAAGTGACTCACCAGTTTCACGTGTGTGCGTGTGATTACGCGCATGTGTGTGTGTGTGTGCCACGCCAGTTGCTTGTTAGGCAGGCTATCATTACGCCCATATGGCCGGAGACACGCCCCCGCACACGCACACACCTTGGTCTTCTCAAAGCTTTTCCAGCTCGACATGCAAACAAGTCCAAAGTCGTTAGCTTGATGACCCATGTTCTCCTTCTAAGGAGGCAAAACATGGAAACCATGATGAGGAGGAGAACGACGGGTCGCTTCACTTCAAGGGCAAGTCAAGCCAAACTTTTTGGGGGTTTCGCGCAGGCCCACGAGTTGAAACGCGCAATTTGGATTGAGATTGCCTTTGTGGAACAGGCGGTCGCATCCGTCTCAGGTGGCGGCCATTTGGTCACTTCTGTCCACCGAGAATGACATGACAGTCGCCCGGGCTCGGGTACCCGCCAATCCTGGCTCAGCTTCAGAAAACGGGTCAGCCGTGATCGGTGGTGACCTGAGCGACTTGGGACTTTTTAGTCATTTTCAGTCATCGCCAATCGAAAGAAATGGCCAGCGCCCGAGATGCTCCAAAGGATCGCATGTTGCGGCTTAACTCCCGATTCCACAAAGGCAATATCAATCACAATGCCACGTCCCAACTAGCGGGCCCGCATGGAGCATATTGTTGCGTTTTGAGCAAGAGTCGTGACTCGCGTCTCGCTTGGCATTGGACTTGACTTGCCTCCACTTGCGGGGAAAGGCGTTTTCGACTTGCGGGAAAGGCGTTTGCGACTTGCGGCCTCGACGTGACGCCGGGCCAAGCCAAGCGCGAGGAGCCCACCAGGCGCACGGCAGCGACCGATGCCAACTCCGACGCTGACTTCTTCACCTTTGTGTCTTTTCACGCCTCCCCCTCCTCCTCCTCCTCCTCCTCTTTCCCCCCAGCCCACCCCCCTCGGGAGCCTTTGAAGCCAAGTGTGGCGGTCCATTAAGTCGACTAAGCAGCCCCCCCGGGAGCGTGCGGGCCTGCTGTTACATCACGTCGGCGCAACATCAAGGCGCGCCAGTGCGCAGCGACCAAGAAAAAGATCTGAGCTTGCTTCAACCTGCTGCTCCGGCTTTGACCCCGCCTATCAAAGCGGCCGCGCGGGGGCATGTGTTGCATAAAGCGCATCAATTATGCTCTTCATCACACGCTCGCTTCAGCGCGCCCGCCGCCGCCGCCGCCGCCGCGTCGTCGTCGTCTTCACCTCCTGCGTGAACCCTCAACCGTCGTCACGTTGTTGAGAGCCGCTTTGAGAAACAAGCGGCCAAGAAAGAAAAGCCATTGTTCCAAAGTAACACAATCATCTTGCGGAGCACGTCGTCGCTTGGGTTGTTCGCAGCCCCGCGGGTTCTCGCGCAACGGCCTTTCGGTGCAAGTTGGACACGTGCACCTTGATTGTAGTACCGTGTTGTGCCACAAGATGGCTGGGCAGCACTGAGATGGTGCCCTCCTTTTAGCTCCACGAGGACTTTAGTTGGACCAAACTTGATGGCTTGCTTGAACATTTGATCGGCTGTTTGATTGGCCGACGACCGGTCCGGGGCGTATCCCGCCTCTTGCCCCAGCCCCGGCGGGTGAGGAAAAGCGCTACGGAAAACGGATGGAGAATAGCCAGTTTTGCAGTCAACCTCAAGTGGGAGCGACAACTCGACAGCTTCAAGCAAGAAAGCTTTGCCGCGCATTTGGAGAACTGCGAGAACTACGGAATACTTGGGGGGGGAGTCTTTTAATAAGATTTAGGTACAATTACCCCCAAAAAGGTTTGATACGGTCTCAACCACCTGAAAGCCACCGTAAACTGAGGAAGAGATCTTTTTTCTTCCAAGCTGTCCGCGACCCACTCAAACCAGCAGTCGAAAATCACTCTCTGGAAGGCAGCCGCTCCTCGGCAACGCCACATATTCCCAGGTGACGGAATATTCCGTCCCTTCGGGACGCTCTCCAGAGCCATTGTGGAGCCCCTGAGGCAAAACAAGTTGACGCCGTCACGTCAAGACCACCACGTTGACAAGAAGCTAACGCGCGCCGCAAGCAGCCGGGCGGCCCGTCCCGCATCCCCGCGGCCGTCGTATTGAAGCCGACGCCGCCGCGCAGCCCGTCGGGCGGACGGCGAGTCCTCCGACTCCAAGTGTGATTCTTCAGCGCGACCTCATCCAGCGCGTGACAGAGCGAGAGGCGTCTGGGAACGTTGAGCCGAGCAGAGTGGTTCAAAGCATCTGCTCGTCATCTTCGGCCCATTTGCTTGACTGATGCCGCGTTCCTCGGATCGATGTCATATTTCACCAACGTGGTTCTTTGAAGCGTCCTCGTCGTAAAAGGCCAGCTCATGGTGTCGATGAGCTCACGTGCCAGCGGCCTAGCGCCTAAATGCTTTTGATTTAGCGGACGCGCTTGCTGTCAAATCCGAATCCGACTCGTCTCCAACGGCCGAGTAAACACAAAGGCAACAAATGTGTCCCCGCTAATTGGAGTCACCCGAACGCCGGAGCACTCCAGCGCTCCCCCGCAATTGGCAGCCCCGATGCAAAAAAATTGCAAACAAAAGTGACGGACCCCTAAAAGGCGTGCAACTTTTCAAGACCAAACTCCTCGACTCAGGGTTACTTTTATTGATTTGGATTGAGCACCAAAGCCGATCCTGCGCGTGAAACCGAAGGCCCTTCTTTTGGGGTCATTATCCGTTTTGTGTCAAGCGTCTGGGAGAACCCTCAAAAGTGGGACATTGTTTCCAAGGATGATTATTTTCAAGTACTTGGCAAAGACCGCCGTCGGCAAGACGCTGACGAACTTAATGGATAAGGTCACCGACCGCCACCGACCGGCCCTCCGTTCAAGCCGGCACAGGCGGGTGGGCGGCGGCCCGCGCCGCTTGGGCGTTTGCGGAGCGCCCGGCCCGATGTGGCGCGTCCTCACGCCGGCGTCGTCAAAGCGGGCGTCACGTGAGCGTGCCGCCTTCCGCCTTTGTTGCCGTTGGGCTTAACGAGCGGCGCATGAGTCAAAAATAGAGAGTGGCCTTTGTCTGCCGCTCTTTGTATTTTGCTCTTGGAGCTCGTTAGCAGCTTCTAGTTACATAAAACACCTTTGAAAGGTCCCAAAATAACGGGTGAACTACAAACGGCCCAAGTGCTTTTGTTTGCCACTGGGCCGTCCCGATGCCCAGCCGTCTGTTGATGGTGTCGGCCTTTAATTGGAGCCTCCTCCCTCCTCCGCCGCCGCCGCCGCCGTCTCCATGGGAAAGTATGCAGACGCCTTTTCATTTCATGATGCGCATTCCCGCCGAGGGGAGGCGGAGGCTTCCGTTCCCCAGCTGGCAGAAGGTTGGACGCTTCTGAAAGATGTTTGCTTGGGCGGACGGTTGCCGGCCGGCCGCGACACCTCCGCATCGACTCCAATTTGATTTCCACTTGTTTGGCCCGCTTTGGAGGCGTCTCCTTCAGGCTACGAGCAGGCTGACTTGATTTTGCGGCGGAGCTACGTGAGCGCGAAGGTCAACATGAACTCTCTCTTGAGCTTTTGCTTGGCCCGCCTGACGCGGCGCGTCCGCTTGCGTGACGGGGCCTCAGTTTCACCGAAGGATGTTTTCCCTCCCTGGTGGAAAAATGTCTCCTCCGAGCACTTTTTGGGGTGAATAACAGTAAGTTAATCCTCGCAAATTTGTCACGCCGCTTCTGCAGGTCAGCAGGGGTCGCAGCGACCTGAGCCGCGTTTGCGCCTCGCGGGGCAACCCGCGTCCACGCTAACGTCGTGACAATTTCTTCCCCGTGTGCTCGGAGGTCAGCGATGGGAAAAAGTAACAAAGAAATACTTTGCTAGTGTACCGTCTGTCCAGCTTTCAGGTATCCGTACGGTTGGGCAGTTCTTTTTTTTCGCACCACTTTCTACTCCTCGCTACCTCCCCACCTCAAAAGGGTGACGACGGCGTGGTAAAGACGTAAAGGGAGCAAGGCAACGTCGACCGAGATCGGAGACCTCCGATGGAGCGACTCGATTGGGGTCTCGCGCGGTGGCAAAAGAGGGATGGCGGCGACAGCGGCCTTAAATGACGACGGCGATCGGGGAAAGCAATATATGCAAATGTATCAATTCAAGTGTGATTTCTTTTGTGTGCCTTGGATAGAAAGGCGTATTAATAATTGTTTTTCCGATTACGCCGATAACGGCGACTGCAATCGAATTTGGATTCATTGCGCAGCCCTGGCGCGAGAGGAGGAGTGACTCGGCGGGATATACATTCCGGCCACCGGACACATTTGCGTAGGCGCAAGAAGGCAGCTACCCGCAGATGACCCGGGGCGGCTCTCCGTTTCTTCTCTCGGCTTCTTTTCTCCTTCGCTCACGTGCTGCTCCGTCTCGCGGGCGTGGCCGTAGTCGCGTGGCCTCGCGGTGACCCGTAGCGGCTTTGTGGATTCCGGCGGACGAGGGTCGCCGTGGCAACCGATGGGGCGGGATCAGGCCCGTAAGCCTCTGGCGCTGGCGCCGGGGGCTCCGAACATGACGCTCGCCGTCCAGCTGCGACAACACCCGTCGCTCTTCTTCGACCGCAAAGTCCAGCGGGCCCGAGCCGGAGAACCTGCGGCGGCGGCAGAGGCCGACGTGCGTAAAAGCATATCCGAGCGAACCTGCGGCGGCGGCAGAGGCCGACGTGCGTAAAAGCATATCCGAGCGAACCTGCGGCGGCGGCGGCCGCTCGCAGCGCAGGATTCTTGTCAAGTTTCACCCTGCTTCAACTTCAAACCTCGTGAGAGCGCTTCAAGCGGCGGCGCCTTCTGCTTCTTTTGCCGGACCGATCCGGGTCGCGTCCGATTGTAGCGCGTCGTCCGGGTGTCGCCGTAAAAGGCGTATTGCGTCTGCGCTGTCCCCATTCCGATTCCGTCCTGCCGCATTAAGGCACGCTGGGCGTTCGCTCGCACCTTGGCTGCGCGTTGAATTTGTCCCACGGCCGAGCTGATAGCGCCATTCGCTCCCATCCGTTTGGCTCTGCGTCGGATGCCCTGGAGCCGATCTCAAGGGGCCCCTTGGTTCAAGTCCGTCCAGCCCTCACGCGTCAGCGGCACCTTCCGGCGGCCGGATCCTCAGGTATCGCCCTCATCTGCGCAACTGGCCAACTCGCCAATCACTCACAGATATCCGAGCGCCGTCAACAAGCTCATCGCTCTCTATTGCGCTCGCGAATCATCTTCTTCTTCTTCTTCTTCTTCTCGTTAAGTGCGAGAGCCGGGCGGGTCCGCTCTTTCCGCAGGAGCCGGAGCTCGGCCTCGCTGACCGCGGGCTTGCGAGGGGTCGTGCGGCGGGCGGCCTCCTCGGGAGAAGATACGCCTTCTCCGAAAGTAAGGCCGGCGCGACGGCGACATTCCTGACGGAGCGCACGCTCATGAACACGTCAGTGTCAATGTTCTCAGAGGGGCTCATTGAAGTCCGAGTGTCTTTGGAAATAAACGCGCGGCCTCCGACGAGTGCGACAAGAGAACGGGTTGTTCGGCCCTCAACCACCCGCATCGTTTGTTCCTCCTGCGGAAACATTGAGTGCTGACGGGTCAGCGAATGCAGATTCACGATAAAGGGCCAAAGTCTGCAGAAGGCACGAGCGCTTGCTCGCTTGCTCGCTTGCTCGTTTGCTCGCTTCCAGCCGCTCACAGAGAAAAGAAGCGACCCGAGGGGGGAGGAGAAAGACCGACCGAGCAATGGGTCGCGAGTTGCGTTGTGCGCATCCTTGGCAGCTGGTCCGTCCCGCTCGTGTTGAAGGGATCCGCGCCCGTCGCCGAAAAGCTCGCCCGCCGGACACGCCGGGCTTGGGGAGGCGGCGAAGATGCACGCTAGCCTTGAGAGGCCAACTTCATTTGACCCGCTGCAAGCCGTTCAATGTTTCCGAAACTTTTGCGCAACTCGTTCTTCTCCAAAGGCCTTTTGGCGCTGCGCTCGTTTTCTTGGTGCTCACCGTGGGACGACGGCGCTCCCAGTTATTCCTTCATTCCCGACCGACTCGCTCGCTCGCTCGCTCTACGGGATAGGGATTTATTGTATTTCCTTTTTTTTTGGTTTTTTTACAGCTGACAAAAAACATTCCGACACGGCGATTTGGGGGACGAGGAACGATCGGGAAGGCGGTGGCTCCTCTCCACGTCTGGTTGCGGAACGGCCAGTAGAGCAGCAATCTTCAAGCGGCCCGACGCTTGGGACTTTTGGGGAGCTGCGTACGCGCAGGCGCGGCACGGCGAGCGACGGGACGGCGGCGTCCTTGCCGTCGCCCGTTGCGGAATGCGGCCCGGATTCCCTCCGTCCTCTTTTTGGCCGGGTGGATTAGGGAGAAAGAGGTTCCTGGCGCACTCGCACAAGACGTCCGGAAGCTTCGACGTGACGCTTTGACCTGCGCAGAAGACGTCAGCCGAGTCGACGGTGCGAGGTCCCCCCGACCCAGGGGCGCTCTGGAAGCCGCATTTTACTGCAACTTGGCTTTATTTGACACTTCCCAGACCGTAATAAAGTTTATTTATAGCGGCCGGGTCCGAGCGAAGAGGAGCAAAAGGCTGTATTTCAAACGGCAGACGGAGCAAAGGTACGCGTGCTGGAGCTCGTCACGGGTCCAAGAGCCAAAAAAGGCGCGAGGAGCAGGGCCGGCCCTCGAGCAAGGCAGCGGCGCTCTTCCGGGCCGGCGGCCGGCTCCTTTGCTTGTTTGGCTGCGCGGCGGAGGCGGCTGCTGATTTACGTCCAACTTCCACTTCGCAGTTGTTTAGCTTTCAGCCGGGATAAATCACACGCACCTCCAGCGGTCAGGATATGAAAGCCATATTTAGCCGCATCTTGGAGATGACAGCCGCCGGATGGAGGCCTCGCGCTCGTAAAAGGGAGTCGCCGCCGACCCCGGCCGGGGGAGCCCGGCAGTGAAGGACCGCCGCGCAGACTCAACAAAGTCAAACTTGGAGGGAAAGGACAACTCGAGGCAGACACTTTTGCCGCAGCTAGCTCAATCTTCTACGTGCCCCGACGTGGTAGAAACGCAGCTTGCGCTGATCCGCGTTGCGTTTGCGGAACATGAAGGAAGCGCATTCCTCCATCTCACGCCGCCATGGTTTTTCCTGACGGCGCCCTCCTCCTCCGCCGCCGCCGCTGACTCAAAGCGACGTCAAAGTGCCCCTGGGCCTGTTTTCAGGCCCGAGGTTAGCCAGCTTCCTTCTCCGCGCGCGATATCAATCAGACGAGTGGGGCCACACAGAAGAGATCCTTGCAAACAAACGTTTTGCCCTCTAACCTCAATTGTGGGCCCGGGCTCGCGGCTAGCGTAGCGCTTTGAGCGGCTGACGCTGAAGCAATGGAAAAAGAAAAGGTCTGCAGCGAGAGGCGGCTGGAAGCGAAGAGCGGGAGGCCGCGAGCGACAACGGCGCAGCCAACAGTGACGCCAGACGAAGGCGCTTGCCAAATGACTTCCAGACTTTGCTTTGGGGCGGCCACATCCCCCCCGACCGCCAGAAGCCTCTACGCCGCCGCCAAAACACACCACGCACGGATTGTGTTGGGAATCCCTCCCTTTCCTCTGTAAGGCACACTCTATTAGTGCCTTGGCGGCCATTTTGGAGTGAGCAAAGGCTGGCCGCGACATCGCGCCCCATAATGCAGCATGAAAGGTCGTCAACAACGCGATCGAGTACAACGCACGCACGGCAGCAATGCGGGAAAGCGATTTTCCATTTGCGGGCTCGGCTGTGCTTTTGCGCTCGTACTGCGGGGCGATTACCGTTTGCGTGCGTCCGATTTGGCCACTTGGACTTTTCCCCCCCCATCCCATACAAGCCTCTTTCTTTCATATGCGGAGCTGAGAGAATGCGAATCTTGTCGGTCGTCAAGTTT
Source organism: Filicampus tigris (assembly GCF_054856515.1). Lineage (NCBI taxonomy): Eukaryota > Metazoa > Chordata > Actinopteri > Syngnathiformes > Syngnathidae > Filicampus > Filicampus tigris. The sequence goes on along the minus strand of NC_141237.1, from coordinate 418,187 downwards.
TGGACACTATTTACGCCTTTCAAAAGCCACTCCGGGTGGGCGGCAGGACGCTGCCCGATTGCAGTCATACGAAGCAAAAAGCGGAACGCGGCTCGGACGAGACCGCTTCTCCGGAGGTCAGGGCGTTCGGAGCGGGCGGGGGCCGCCTCCGAATTTCACGTGCAGGCAAGCGTTTGGAACGAGCGCGCAATTTGCTGTCGACGGCGGAAGCTCAAGTTGACGCGCTCCTACTTGCGGCCTACGCGTGGCAAACTTCAACACTTGTCCGGCGGTCGTCTTTGAGCTCCTCTTGCACACCCGCTCGTGGTTTTGACGGAGACATCACACACGCGGCGGCCGCCAAGCCCGCGAGACGCAACTCGGGGTACGCGTCATCTCGGAGGCGCGTCTCGACCCGCCGGAGGAACAAACAAGGAGGTCACGACAGAGAAAAGGAGTGGGCCGGCGCAGGCAGATGAGCTGCTCCCAGACGCGCACACACACACGCAGGCAGGCAGGCAGGCGGGCAGGCAGGCAGGCACGCCGTCAGTCAGTCAGCGCCACGCACGCACACACTGAATCATAGCTTGGATAGGAGAGCGCCCGCCACGCCAGGTGGCAGCGGGAGCTGTTGTCCACAAAAACATTCCAGTCAAACTTGCGGCACGTCTCACAACATTCTGGAGACGCTTCTCGCATGTTGCCGACTTCCATGTGAACATGAGCACGTTGTCGACCTCCGGCCTCGCACTTCAACGCGCGCTCGCTCGCTCGCTCACCTGCGGCTCAGCGAAGACCTCCCGGACGCCGTCGATCGGTCCGACGGGAACACCCGAGCCTTCAAAGCGTCTCAGCCAAGCGGCCGCGGTCTCTTGCGGAAACCTGCCAAACGGTGAGCGGGGTGAGCGTTCGGCAGCTGGCTTCCGGTTCGTGCGTTTGAGTTCAAGCTTTGGCGAGCCAACAAAGGCATTCGTTTTGCGTGAGCAAAATCCCACGGCAGCGGCCCGCAACAAGTATCCATGCGCAAATCGTCATCGGCCCTGACAGCCGTGCGCAGCGGCGCCTTGAGACACGAGCGGGCGGACCCAGTTCTCTAGACACGCTGTCTTCAGTCACCGATATTTGAACACAAACAGTGCGGCCGGACAATGCAACAATACTCACAGGCATATCTTCTTTATCCTCTGCAAAAAACAAACACTCTTATCACGGCAGTTTAGCGAGTGGCTTCCAAGTCGGTGCCAAAGTCGGCGTAGTGTGCGGCCCCCCTAGACGGAGCGCCAATGAATTGCTCGGAAAGGGGTTCAGGCTGGCTAATCTGCGTTGCCCCGGTGAAGCCGGCATTTGCTTTTACGACTCAACTGATTTGAAGGAGGTTTACCATTGGATCATTGTGGCCGGCGTCGAGCGCCTACCTCCGCGCCGGTGTGTCCGCCGGCCGCAGCCGGCTGACTTCCGGGAGCCGGACAACCTGCGAAAACATCGCCGCCTCTGCGTACCCGGCACACTTTTTGACACGAGCGCAAAATGGCCTCGGCCCGGCCCGGCCCGGCCCAACAAACGCCGGCGGGCGCGACAAAGTCGAGGCGACCGACGGGGCCTCCCGAGACGATCTGGTTTGCGTTTGCGCCGGCTTGCGTTTCGAGCACAAGAAGGGAGGACGAGGAGGAAGGGCTCGGCAGCGTGCCAGATGACTGGACGCCACGCCACATGTGAGACAAACCGCCGCTTGAATATCACGCGAGGGCCCAGCGTCATGCCGCCGCCGCCGCTCCCTTCGCGCTTGTTCAAAGTGTCGACTCTGAGGCCGGCGGCCGCGTGCCTTTTGAGGCCGTCTGAAGAGCGGGCCTCCGTTCAACATCTTGCCAAAAAAGTGCCAAGCTCTTCATAGCAAGGAAACACACAGCAGCAACCTGACAACTTTCGTGAAGGAAGAACTGTCTTCACACCTTAAAAAAAAAGGAAAAAAAAAAAAAAAAAAAAAAAAAAAGAGTACTTTTTTCGAGAATCCAGTCCTGTTATCTTTGGAGACTAAAGGTGTCTTTTTCACAATGAAAGCCATCCAAAGTAAAAGGATTGAGAACCGCTCGCTGTCTTTGGGAAAAATGCAGCTGGACTCTGGAATGTGTTTTTGTGCCACGACGACGCAGCCGTGCGACTTTGGAGGAAACCTTTGCATCCCCGTGCCAATCCATTTGAAGGATTGTTCAATTGGCATGGGGAAGGAAAACGCTTGAGATCCCTGATTTTGCCTTTTGCCGCCCAACAAGAAGGCAGCAACGGACAAAAAAAGAGAGAAAAAGTCGCTCAACTAACTTAAACATAGGTCATCTATCCGACTGTCCATTTGTCTCTCCATCCACCGTCCGTTACGAAAGATGAGAGCAAGTGGGCAAGCGGTTTGCCGTGCGTGCGTGAAGAATTCAAGCCACAATTGCACTTTTCAAAGCTGGCAAAGAAGGGATGGAAAGAGAGAGCATGCGAGCGTCACGCATCTAACGTGAGAAGCAGTCGTACGCGCTGCACTTCAAAGTCTGCAGGCTGTCATCAATTGTGGGAAATGACATGACAAAACAGAGTTGCTACTGCACAAGGCTTACTGTCGTGTTTTTTTAATCTTGCGCAAAAGGAAAAACACCCATTCTATTCTATTTTATTTATTTATTTATTCGTTTGTTTGTTTTTAGCAAAAACAAAACTAGGACGAATGAATTTGGAAACAACAAAAACCAATGAGAACTAACAAACAAGCTGTGCAAAGCAATTCAAAGTAAGTACATTTCAATTTGAAAAGAAAGACTGTAAGTGACATAAAAACAAAGTAGAATAATGAAAAGCACCAAAGTCTCGGAAGCCTTGGCACGGCGATGCCACAAGACGGCGCCAAAGCAATGCTTTTATATGCCATACGACGAACGGGCGGGGAGGAGCTCCAATCAAAGTGATGTGCGTGCTTTTCGAAGGCGAGAGGAAATCCCCGAAGCCGAGGGCAGACCCGCCCGAGAACAGCGAGGCCGGCGCGGGGCAGAAAAGGAGACGCGCCCCGCAGCCCGAAGGAGACGCCGGCGTGCGGCAAAGTCACCGGAAGGCCGGATTTGTGCGCCTAATATCGGTCGCTGCGTCCACACTCTCCAAAGCGCTCGTTTGCACACGGAGCACTCTGGGGCAAGCATCCATCACGCGCGCACGCACACTACCTTAGAGGAGAGCGGGTCCCAGTCCACGTGGGCGCAGGTCCCGCGGCTGCGCTGGAGGGGGCAAACGCGGAAAAGGCGCCGGAGAGCGGGCTCTCGAGGACGGCACCTGAGCACCCCTGCTCCAGACCGTCTGCGCCCGGCCGCCGTCTACCTGCGCACCTGAAATGGAGCAGTAGATGAGCGCCGGGTTTCGTCCGCTGAGCTTCTCGTATCCCAAAGCCACCGCAGACAGTTTGCCCGGCAGGAAGTTCACCATCAGCACGTGGCGCACGCCCGGCAACCGACAGCAACACAAGGAAACGACATCTTAGCGTGTCCCGGCACGTCAAGGCGTCAGCATGTCGTCGACATGTTAGCTTGGCTTCAACATGTTGTCAACACGCTGGCGTGCCATCAAAATCAGAATCATTTATCAATGGCCACACAAGAGAGTTGGTGGAATTTGTTATCAGTACAGCAGTTAAAGCTCACATCTCTCCTGTCTCAGTTCCATCGTCAGCATCAAAAATATCAAAAATCCTCACATCGATGTTAGTGCGCAGGTTACATCAAGGCGACGCTAGATTTAAAGTCGTTATGGCTGTTGGGGAAAAAAACTGTTCTTAAATTGACCAGACTTTGTTGTGATGGTCCTGTAGCGCCTCCCTGAGGGCATCTGTGTGAACAGGTGGTGAGCATGGTGCGTGCGTGCGATCTGAAGTGATTCTTAAACGGCATCACGATAGGATGTGATAAGTTTCAGGTTAAATCGTGACGAGGTTTTATTTGAAGGCTACATCTTGCGGTCCTAGTTTGACTCTAAAAAGTACATGTTCATTTCGTTTGAAGTGTAGTAACTTGAAAGAAGAGGAAACGCTCATGACGACGCTGCTACCTTGACACCTGCTTTCCATCCGAATGTGGAACGTCACTTGAAGTGGGTCCACTCAACAAAACGAAGTCCAGTATAAAGAGCGTCCGCTTAGGCGCATGTGTGAGGGCACCATTTCGTCTTGCGAGGGAAGCGTTTTGAACGATTCGAGTCACTTCAAGCGGGACACTTGGCTGCCGGCGTTAGCTTTGCTAAGTGCTACCTGTTGCAGTGCGCGACAGCCGCCGTCCGCCTCTCCATATTGTCGCCTCTCTTCCTCCCCGGCGACAGCGACGCCAAAGCCGCCGAACGGACGCCCCGAGGCCGTTGGACGACCAAAGGCACAACAACAAGGTCATTATTATTTGCGGCAGCTCGCACCCCCGCGGCTAATGCTAACGGTCAAGTTGACGTCGACTCGGAATTTTCGAGGCACTTCCGGACCAACATTTTCAGTCTTGTGGCCGTCGACGTCCTTTGCAACTCAAACCCCTCAATAAGCGGGTCGGCCTGTGGCTGGGATACGTCAGCAAGTCCACCATATTGAATGTGGCAACAGTGACGTTGTGCTCGTAGAGTACCCCAAAGTGTGCAAACTTCAATACCTCTCATTCAACCATTAATGCGTTAATAGAAGAGCGAAACTATTTTGTGTGCAGGGATGTTTCAATTTCAGTCCCTACCCTGCCATTTTTACTTTAGTAAAAGGACTTGAATCAGTACTTTCACATGGGTCTTTTTCGACACAGGAATCTTTATATATGCACAGGAAGTACGCAAGCTACGACTTTACGACGCCCGTGCCACTTTCTCTTGTCTTTTGTCCCCAGCACCCTTGTGACTACGTTTACATGCAGTCAATATTCGGCTTAAAGCCAAAGTTGCGAAACATTCTGAATATTCCGTTTACGTGATTGAACGGAGAGTTGCTCCGGCATTTGAATAAGCCACTGTGTACGGCGACGCACCGCGTCGTGACTCAAATGGACGTCATTTCCGCGTGTTACATTCAACTGTCAAGAAAACACTTGAATTCCTGTTACTCACCACAGGAATGAAGCAGCCGCTTTCCTCCAAGCTCCAAAAGTGTGCTTTTGTGCTTCGTCTCTGAGCTTAATTGTTTACCTCTGCATGTGTATTTGCGATGGGTTTCGCGCCAAACAACGCACTTCCGCATAAAGGCACTTCGTGTACTACAAGGACCAGCATTCCTTGCGGTTGACATGCGTAGAGTGTCTCGATCGTGTCTGTTTGCTCGCCGGCTTCACTTTGCCTTTTTCGCCCTCTTCTTCTCCACGCACCTCTCAGCGAGAATGCGAAGTACAGAATCTTATGTTTTTATTTGAATGCATTTTCGTTTGTTTTTTTTTTATACCAAGCATTTTGATGTAAATGTCGACTTTAACGGTGAAATCCGACATACGCGGAAATTCAGGTTACATCTCCAGTGTATGTACGGAACTCGTTCGTAAATTGAGGATTTCCTGTAGGTCCCGACTGCAACAATAATTTGAATAACTGTCCAGTGTTGTTTATGCTGATCCGCACGGGTTTTGAAAAGAATCTCTTCATTGATTTAACGTTTAAAAAAACAAACAAACATTTTAACGGGTGCTACTTTCTAACACCAACAATGACAATTTTACTTAAGTTAAAACGATACACGCTAAAACTACATAGGCTACATAAAGAGCAGTGAGTGCATGGTCAACATTGATCGACAGGCGTGTTCCAACAACGTGCGTGTGTGTATGTTGCATGCACGCTTATCAAGACTTGAATGAGTCTTTATCTTTTTTTTTTCCACTTGTGGTCTTGAATTCGCTTCAGAGATATAAAAAAAAAACCAACAACAACAACAACGTGTGAGACGCTCATGAAGTCAATATGGCGCCGTTGAGTGCAGCGGCCCTTAGCAGGCGGATGTCTGCAGTGCAGCGGCCAAGCCCAGATACTCGTGGTTCTGGGCGGAGGGCAGGAACAAAGCGTCGTCCGAAGCCGGCGCGGGCAAGAAGTCGGCCCGGTAGTCGGGGTTGTCCAGGCTGGCGGCGCGGGGAAGCGAGTTTTGCGCCGTGTTCAAGTATTCGGGTCCCTCCTGGACTCTGTTTCTGGACTTTCTGTTCTCCTGCGGGAAGGGCGCTGAGGCGGCACCCCAAAATAGACCGGAGTCTTCGTAGTTGGGGTTGTGGAAATCCGAACGGCCGCTGCCGTCGCCGCCTTCGGCCTGGTTCACGTACTCTGCGGCAAACATTTGTTCAAACGACGTCGGTCAACGCCAGAAGTCGGATGAGGTCACAAATGTGCAAGTCACACAGAAGTCTCAAGTCATCCGTCCAATCGTGCAATCTTGCTGAGTCACAACATGCAGCGCAGTGGCGTTTTGAGATACGACTTGAATGCATTCCGTGACCACGTCTGCAACTCAAAACGAGCGCATCTCAAATCGCCTTGTGTCTTTTAACACACCCTAACCCTGAAAATGCACATTTTCAAATCAGGAAACTCTTGAAATCGTTCAAGTCAAAGTCCAGGCGAGGCTTTCGCAAGTTGAAGCCAAGTTTGTCCTAAAACTGGTGACTGACGCCAAAGTGGACGACCCCACCCCACCCCACCCCACCCCCTGCCCACCCACGTGCGTGTCTTTACCGTGTCCAGCGACGCGGTCTTTGTCCGGCGCGTTTCCGGTGGGGTCGCTGATGTAGCGCATGGCCAGACTGTTGGCTCGCGCGGGGTGAGCCTGCACACGCACAAGAGGAGGCGTCAGAGCCGCGTCACGGCGCCGTACGACCGCGGGCCAAAAGAAAGGTCCGTACCGCGGCGCCGCAGGGGTGGTCGCTACGGGCGCCGGAGCCTTTGTAGGGCAGCAGGTACTCCTCGGCATCCACCATGTCGTCGGCGTCGTCCGAGCTGAGCAGGCGCGAGTAGAACCTGCTGTCGGACGGGCTGGGCGGCTCGCACTGGCACGCAGAATACAAAGAGTTTTGCCACCTTTCGGTCCGCGCGACCTATCCTCATCTCCTCGGCGTAAACGCAAGCCATTTGCCGTTCTCGTCTGCATAATTTGGCCTTCCGCAAAACCCCCGGCCAGGAAACGTGTAAGTGGGGTGAAGCGCCGTTGCTGCGAGCGCCAGCGGGTGACGCCCCTTAACTCATTCGCCGCCGGACCTTTTCAGAGCCTCTTTGAGCCTAACCTCTGAAAAAATGGCCAAGAAATATCCATGAGTTCCTGGGATTGAATGGCCGGGCTGTGGAAAGACAAAACAAATGTTTTGCCTTGGCGGCGAATGAGTTAAGAAAGAGAAAGGATCATCGGCTGTTTTACACCCATGCGCCCTAACGACTTTGAAATGGATTTGTTGACTGGGGGCGGGCTCGGTGCCAATAGCAAGGGTTGAACGCGTCAAGGCTAAGGCTAAGGCTAAGGCTAAGGCTAAGGCTAAAGGCTAAGGCTAAGGCTAAGGCTAAGGCTAAGGCTAAGGCTAAAGGCTAAGGCTAAGGCTAAGGCTAAGGCTAAGGCTAAGGCTAAGGCTAAGGCTAAGGCTAAGGCTGACCTACCTGCAGGACCAGGTACCTGCTGGGGTCCCGCGCCATCTTGGAAAACTCCACGATGAGTTCCCGGAAGCTGGGCCGGCTGGACGGGTCGATCATCCAACCTGAGGACACACACACGCGACGACGCACTTCCTGTCACGTTCCCGCTTAGCGGTGCTGGCAAGTAATCCAGCGTAAAGACTTGGTGACTGGACTCGAGTTGATTTTTCAGGGAGTTTGGCTCTTTCAGGAGGTTTTTTGCGTGCCTATTTCTTTTTCTGACCACCTTGTAGGTTTCCTCCCTCCATTTGAGAGCAGAGCTCAGACCGGTTCACACGACACAAGGTGAGAAAATATGTTGGCACCGCATCAAGCGGGGAATAGTGTACCGTGCTTTCTAAAAAAACACAAGGCCAGCTAACACTAGCTAGGTGGCGCTGGGTTTCAAAAAATAAAAACAATGTGATGTGAGACTTTCCTTTTTCTTCTCAGGATGAACAGACCTCCGTTAATAAAAGAGGGAAACTCTTTTGTGCGCACAAGTTCTTTTTTTTTTCCCCCATTGTGCCAAGTGATGGAAAAGCTTTTGGCGATGGTAAAAAATCATTTTGACTTTTGGACTCGCATGCATTTCAGCGCGTGTGGGTTTTTTTTTCTCTCTACTTTAACTTGCACATCCACTTTTCTATTCTGTGGGGAGCCAACTGGCACGCGAGGCGTTTTTTGAAAGGGACGGCGCTTACACTTGACCATGAGCATGTAGACGTCGATGGTGCAGATGGGCGGCTGCGGCAGGCGCTCGCCGCGCTCCAGAAGCGAGGCCACCTCGCCGGCCGGGATGCCGTCGTAGGGCTTGGACCCGAACGTCATCAGCTCCCACGCCGTCACGCCTGTAGGGGGCGACGGAGCCACTTGATTGACAGCCGGGGGCGGACGGGAGGCGACTGACTGACCGTAACTCCAGACGTCGCTCTTGTGCGTGTACGTCCACTGGAGGATGGACTCCAAGGCCATCCACTTGATGGGGACCTGAAGAGAGAGCAAGTACGACCGCTCGACCCCAGGCCGATTCCAACGTGTGACTAATCACAAGAGCAGTTAGATTTCTACAGCTTGTCATTTCATTCAAGAGTTCTTGAGTTGAATGTAAGCTATGTTGGACTCCGATGATGACCAGCCAGAATCCAAATGTAGACATACAGCAGATAATCACCAGTTCTCAGAGCGGCGTTTGGCTTCACGAGCGGACATTTGCGACCGCATTGCGGATATTAGTCATGACAAACGTTTGTCGCTGCAGCTATGTGGAGTGTGCGTTCTGACGGAAAAGGCAAAGGCCGAGTGTTAGCCCAGCTTAGCATGACGCACCTTTCCTCCGTCGGCGTGGTATTCTTTCTCGTCGGCCGTCAGAAGTTTGGCGAGGCCGAAGTCCGTGATCTTGACGTGATTGGGCGTTTTCACCAGAACGTTCCGGGCCGCCAGATCCCGATGCACCAGGTGGCGCTCTTCCAGGTAGCTCATCCCCTGCCGCCACAGTTCCTCCGTTAGCCCAGGCCGCGGGAGGCGGCGGGGCGGCGGGGCGGGCCTACCTTGGCGATCTGGACGCACCAGTTGAGCAGCCACTGAGCGCCCACGTGTTCTCGGTGCTGCCGCACGTAGTCCAGCAGGCAGCCGTACGCCATCAGCTGCGTCACCAGCTGCACCGACGACGTCAGGCAGATGCCCAGCAGGCGGCACACGTGGGGGTGCTCCACGCTGGCCATCACGTACGCCTCCTGCCAGCCAAAATCGCACAAGCGGGCACAAACGGAACGCGCTGTTTGTTGCCGGCGACGGACGCTCCCGTTCCTCCCTTCCGGCCTTGGGCGCTCGCCGCGATGTCACACGTACGCGTACGCCCGGGTGGCAAAAACTCAGGCCGCGCTCCCAAGGCGGAGCCGTCGACAAAGCCGGTTTTATGATTTTAAAAATGATGGTTTTAGCCGTCGTACTTTGCGTCGTTTCAAAATAAGGTCACGTGAGCCAAATCGCCGGGAAGAGAGACGCAGCCACGGCCGTCAGGCCGACGCAAAGGTAGACGTGGTGGAAATTCCGACGGGGACCGAGCCCTGCTGCCGATCTGCAAGCGACGGACGCGCACCCGATTACGTGAGGCTCGTCCCCTCGCGTCAACATACATGAGTTCAGGGTCCAAAACGCCACGAGGTGGCGCCAAAGCAATATTTGTATGTTATAATTGACATCAGTCCAGCGCGCTCCCAGCGGCTGACAGAAGAAAACGGAGAAGAAGAAAAAGATCCACTTACTCCTCCTGGCGAGCTGGCCGAACTCTAGCGTGGGGCTATCGGGTACACGCTAGAGTAGGACATGCTCAGGTGGGTTTCTGGGAAGAAGACCAAGAGGAAAAAGCAAGTCGACTCACATCCAGGATTTCCTTGTTGGCTTTGGGCGATGTGGCCTCTCGGAGAACTTTGATGGCCACGGGGATCTTGACATCCTCGCCGTCGGGTATCCACAGCCCCTGAAAGGCAGCAACAACGCCGGCTGAGGCTCGCCGCCGGCAGGCTAACCGCCGAGCGGACGCCTCGCACTTTAAAGACGGTTCCGAAGGCTCCGGAGCCCAGGACCCGGATCTTCTTCAGCTCCGTCTCCTTCAGCATCCTCAGCAGAGCCTGGTTGGGGGCCTCGCCGCTGGGGGTCAGCGGCTCCACCAGCTGTGTGCACCGCGCGCGCGCGCGCGCGCAGGCACGCACGCACACAACATCAGCCGTTAGTGTCATTTGTAAGCATTTGGGAAATTCGTCCGCAGGACAGCATTTTGAATGAGCCTTCCTGAGGAGCGCCGGCAACGTACCTCTCTCTCCTGCAGGAGGCGCCGCGTGGTCCTCTTCCTCTTGATCCGCCGCCGCCGCAGCAACACAAAGACGACCAGCGAGAGGATGACGGCGAGCAGGAGCCCGCCGACCACGCCCGCCGCCAGCGTGGAGTGCCGGGCGGCGCTGAGGACACAAAAGAGAAAAGGCCTTGAAACTTTTCTCCCCGCCAAAGCGCAGGCGTGTCGGAGGCGGCGTGGTCGTCGCGCTACCCGGAGCATCCCGACGTCCCCGGACCCGTGCACCTGCACACACGCACACGTCACATCGCGAGTCAGAGCGCAGCGCTTTGTGCCCTCCCAACAAAGACGTGGCTTTTCTGTCGCGGTTTTACCCCTCGGTGCAGTTCTGGTGGCACGACCGGCAGCGGCCTTGGGCGTCGGCGTATTTCCAGACGGTCACGTCGCCGTCTCCCATCACGCCGTGAGGGCAGCGCGGCACGCAGTGGGGGCCATCTTGGACGTGGGCGCACTGGGAACATTGGTCGGGGCCCTGCGCGCCAGGCCACGCCCAGTTAGACACACGGCGGACGCGGGCGAATGCAGACGAAATTGGCACATTTTGCTCCAACGTTTCCCTCCAAAAATCGTTTTTTTGGGGGGGGGGGGGGCGGGGGGAATTTCCTTTTTTTCCCATATTGAGGCAGAGGTTGCCCTTGCACCGCCAGTGGCTCAAAGCAGCCCTGATTGTGGCAAGTGCGTCGGTTGTGCGCGTTCACGCGTTTGTTTGCGGTGGAGCAAACGCACGTCAGCCGCTCCGTCTCACCGAGCGGCAAATGCTTGCCAACGGAGCCGACTTGGGCTTGTCCTCAGCGTTCCCAAAAGCTCGCCAAGATGTTCGCATAGACTTTTGACGCGTTGCAGATCCAGATCCAGATCTTGAACCGGGGCAAATCTCCCTCAAGCCCAATCCGCCTGCGAACAGCCTCGGCAGCCTTTTGGCAACCCTGGCAAAGAGCCCCAATTGGCCACGGTTGCACAAGCGCGGGCGGCGCCCGCCCGAGGGCAAATGTTTGCAGTGGAAAGGGAGAGCGGAAAAGAGCGGCGGGCGGGAGAGAATGTCGAGGTGAAGAGTGTGCCACCTGTCCGCGGCAGGCGGGCGCCCCGTCGGCGGCGAGACACTCGGGGTGACATTCCACGCAGCTGCCGTTGAGCGCCAGCTCCCGGGGCTCCCTGCGCACACACGCACGGCGGCGGCGGGGTCAGGCTGTGCCCGGCGGGCGCCGGCGGCGTGTCGAGCGGCGCTACCCGTGCAGCAGGTTGCATGAGGCCACGCAGCGCCCCCTCCGCTCCAAGCGTCGGCAGGAGACGCACAGGGCGGGCCCGGGTCCCCAGCAGCCATCTCGGGAGCACTCGGGGTGGCACGTGTGGTTCCGCTCTTCTGCATGACGACACGCACGGCCCGGCATTGAGAGTTTGCCGGCAAAAGGTCGGCCGCGAAGGAGCGCGCGATTCCCCGCGCCATTCGCAATCGCGAATCATCAAGGATCCTTCCACCCCCCCCCCCCCGTTTAGCGTCAGGGTTGCGTTCCGGAACGCCGTGGATGAAAAGCTCCGAAGCAGCCGTCACCGGATTATTTCGGTCTATTCAAAGCGCCAACCTTCCCCATTGTGTCAACAACACGTCCGACCGGGGCTGCGGCTGTCCAACTGCGTCGGAATCGATCAATTATTCAAGTACCATTCGGAATAACAGCAGCGCAAACTATGCACGGGAGCCGAGGTGAGCTTTTTGTCCACTTGGCGGCGCTCGCGCTGACGCCGCCGGCCAGTCTCGGGCGTTGCGTCGGTCGCGTTTGCCGCTGCAGCGAGGCGCCCGTCGCCTCCTTCTTTGGGCGCTCGCTGCATCCAGCCATCGGTTCACCGACTGAAGGCCCCTTTTGTGCTTTGCGCTTTTTGCCGCCTTCTCTGGAGCCTAGAGCCAACAACGCGCCGCACGGCCCAGTTTTCGAAACGCGCGGTAAAGCCGAGTCGTCCCGCGAGGAGGAGGAGGCGAACTCACGGCAGAGCTGCGGCGACGCCACGTTTTTCAGGGCGACGGTTTGGTCGGCCGATCGGAAGAGGCGGCTCCACTGGTCGCTGCGCGTGTAGCAGAGGCGCGGGTTGTCCTTGAGCGTCACCCGTCCGGCGCTGACCTCCTTCAGGGAGCGCAGACCCAGCCAGCGCAGGTTGGGGGCCCTCACCACGGCCAGGCTGTGCTGCCTGGCCACACGGGAGCACAAAGGCGTGGGACGCGTCGCCCGCCGCCCGCCGCCCGCCCCCGACAATGAGCTTTGGCCAGTGGCCGCTTACGCTCGCGTGGTTCTCCCGCGGATGATCTCCAGGTTCTCAAAGACGGACAGGGACGTCAGGTTCTCGGGCCAGGCCTGGATCAGCAGGAACCCTGCAAAGGTGGAGGGCGCACGCTGACGTCTCCGCGAGGTCACGCGCTCGTCACACAAAGCGGCCCCTACCTGTGATTTCCTTGACGGTTCGGAAGTATTCCAGCTTGGCCGGGTCCATGGGCGGGATCTTGTAGTGCGCGTCTCTGCGGGGACCAATCACAAAGCATTCAAGCGCAACGTCCCCTTCCGGCAAGATCTTCTTCATGCGGGAGAAAGCTCAACGACCAAGCGAGAGGTCCGGCGGCCTCCATTCAAGGCGAGCAAATGCCAAGCACTAACGCTAAAAAAGGCTTAGGCTAAGCGCTCATGGTCGCGGCTGCGGACGCACCCGGTGAAGGAGGTCTCGATGAGGAAGATGTCGCCGTTGATCTTGGTGCAGTTCTGGAAGGACTCGATGTTGGAGGCGTTGATGGCGATGGCGTCCACCAGAGCGCCCGCGCCCACACCGTCGCAGGCTGCGCGGGAGCAAAGCACAAACGCCACGCCATCTTGGATGTGGACGGCTGGCCAAAGTACCGTAGCCATACTTAAGGCGGACTTGCGTACAAGTCCAAAAAAGACGAGTAGTCTTTGAACTCCTGTATTTGAGAAAAGGCTTCAAAAAGGGCAAGGCATTTGTTGAAAAAGGTCATGTGGTCAAAGCGAGGTGTAAAAAGGAGCCATATTTGTTTTCAAATCTAGCGCGTCAAAGTGAGGGCCGCTGGCAAAAATACGATTACTACTACCCATATTTGGACTTGGACACTTCCCGGCGCTCAGGTGGCCGAGTCTGCCGAGCCTTTTCCTTTTGGCCGAGTCTGCCGAGCCTTTTCCTTTCTCCCTTTTTTGGGGGGGTTTGTTTGTTTGTCTGCAGTCGCCGCTCCGTACCTTTGGGACAAGCTCCCTCGCAGGTGCGACATCGCTGGACGCCGTCGTCGTCGTCCACCTCGAACATGCCGGCGCCGCACGTGCGCACGCACGAGCCTCCCGTCACCACGTAGTTGCCTGCGAGCGACGCACATTAGGCGCAGGCATCCAAAGCGCAGAGCGGCGGGAGGACGCGTCTTACGGGGGCAGGCCTTGACGCAGGTGGCGCCGTAGGTGAACTTGGCGTTGGGGTTGTTGACCACCTGATGCGTCTTGAGGTCGTAGAGCTTCTCGGGAGGGCAGGCGTCTTTGCAGGTGCCGTCGTCGTTGAACAGCCGGCAGGCCTGGAAGCCAAAGCGCGATCAGGCGGGGACACGCAGGCGGCGGCGGCGAGGCGGCGCACGCGCACACTGACCAGGCAGTCGGTGGCCCTGGGGCCGCTGCAGCCCGCCGCGCAGTGCTCGTTGCAGCAGTCGCTGGGTTTGGGGCCGCGGCACCTCCGGCTGCACTGCTCGGCGCACGACAACTTGGTGACTGCGCCGAGACCGGGACAGCAGAGACCGCATGACAACTTTGCTGCTCTTCCAAAACACCGCCTTGCTCGAGTCACGCCAGCTTTTTTCTTCAACACGGGCAACTTGCTCACACCAATGCCGCGGCATTGGAGGCTACGCGCGGCGGCATTGGAGGCTACGCGCGGCGGCATTGGAGGCTACGCGCGGGGGGGGGGAAGAAATGTCTTCCCCGGCCCCAAAACGTTCCCAACGCTGCCGACGCATTGTACGCATAAGCCACGTGAGCATTTCGAGCGCCGCGGAAGGAAGACAAAGAAGACCAAATGGCTTTACATTTCTGGCAGTGTTGCGCTCCAGCCGCCCAGCACGAGCCGTTGACGCACGTGGGATGGCACGGCTCGCCTGCGGAGAAAAAAAACAAACCAAAAAAAAGCGTGAGACCCGGCCCGGCGACCGTCGCGACAAACTCCTGTCTCCTACATTGTGGCGTAAAGTCGTCCCTCTTGAAGAGCATGCTGGGGTTGCTGCTTTTGTCCACAATGTCCCCCCACTGGATGGAGTCCACGTTGCACAGCAACGGGTTGTGGCTCATCTTCACCCCTCCTCGAAGAATCTCTGAGCGACATCCGAGTCAACGGCGTAACCGTCATCCGACAATCGCAACGCCGGCGAGCGTATTGGCGGCGCCGCGCAACGCGGTCAACCGGAGCCTTCCCGAGCAACTCGCACTCGCGCCATCCGCCCGGAGGCGAGCAAAACCTTCCCCCCGAACCTTCCCGCAATGAGCCGGGCGCAATCCGGGCCGCGCAGCATCCGGGGCATGTCGCCACCGGGTCCGTTGGCAACCGCAGCGGAATCCTGACCGGCGGCCCGGCCCCGCCCCGCCCCGCCCGGCCCCGCCCCGCCCCGCTTCCTCACCGGTCAAGTCGCCGAGCTGCAGCTGCGCCAGGCCGCCGGTGAAGTTGAGCGCGGCGGCCGAGTGGTTGCGGTTGTAGTTGGACATGACCAGCAGGGCGTACTTGCCCTCGTAGAGGTTCTGGCCTCGGATCAGCTTCAGGTTGCGCAGCGGCACGCTGCGGGCCTCGTTCATGGCCACCAGCACGTAGCCGCCCACCTCCTGGATGGACTGAGGGACGGACGGACTGGGCGCGTGGGGCGGCTGTCCCGGCTTGGACGACTTGCACGGCGCCACCTACCTGCAGGAAGGAGAGGTTCTGGTGCTCCAAGGTGTACGTCACCTCCAGGTTGTCCAGGACCACCGAGCAGTTGCTGTACATGCGCACCATGTTGTCGTAGTGGTTCTCACGCGTGCCCAGCAGCGTCAGCTGGTTGCTCATCCCCTGGCACACTGGCACGCACGCACGCACGCACGCACATCAACAAAGTCGTTCACAAAGTTCAAACGGAAGCGAGACAACCACACACGTTCTTCGTCTGCCGCACGTGCGGCGCGGCCACGCTCGGCACTCAAAACGCCCTCAAGCTTTCGGCTTCGGCTCGTGCGTCCTCCGCTGGCCGCGGGGGGGCGCTCAAGCGTCTTCCGCTCATTCTCCTCCCATTTTTTCCTCCCACTTTGTTGCTTCTCGAACCCGCATTCGTCTCGCGCACGTTCCGCCTTAGCTGGTCTAGTCAGCGTCGTGCCATACGGCTGAGCGGGCTACGGTGTAGTGGAGTCTGGCGTCCTCTACGGCGCTGTCTACAAAAGTATCGCCACGTAGCACACAGCGTCGTCGCGCACGCGCAGCACTTGTCAGCAGCGTGACGACGGGCGCGCTGTTGTGCCGTGAGAAGACGAGCAAGTGGTCGGTTTGGTTGCCGCCTGGCCGGTTGAGCGTGAAGAATGAAACCTTTCTGGATCCCGGCCTGAAAGAGGACACGCCCCTCACGGCGGATGGCACGCCTCCAATGTTCGAAACGAAGACGCGCTCTAACGACAACAACGCGCTTCCGTGGAATCGATGGCTTCGACTTCGGTCACACAGGCACGCGGTTGTGCGGGTCGAGCGAACCATGTCCTCGAGTCTTGTCTTTGCTGCTCCGCTCAATGCTAAATGCCAACCCTTTCACAGAGCGGACAATGGGCGCGCACACGCGCACCCCCAAAGCCGACTGAGCATGAACGGCGCGGTCGTGACAACAAGTCCTTCGGGAATGCGCTCAATTAGCTGTAACGAGCTAGGCGCTGCTGTCGACGGACTGTCGGTGTGCGCTCGTGACTGACTTTCACGCCGGCTGCCACCCGATGACATCATCCAATCGGATCGCGCGTCCGCGCTCGCGCTTATGCGCCTCCACACAGACGCGAGGCAAACTTCATCAGGGCATTCACGTCACACTGGACTGGGTGGGCGCCTGTCACAAATATTCAAATGATGATTGGGACGAACGTACAATTGATCGTGGCCGTTTCGCGCTGCGCTCCAACCGATTGCGCTGGCCCGGCCACAAACGAAGGAGGACAGACAGTTGCAACTGTCAGTCACTTTTTCGAGAGGATCAAGAATATACGCCGGCTTGCGTGCCGTTGCTCTATTTGCGCTGGATATTGCGCAAGAAGGATCGATGCCAACGCAACGGGTCACTCGCGGGGGCGAGAAGATCTAGTCATTGACCTCCCGGTGGATGCGTTTGCGCTGACGTTTGGGGAAAGTCCAGCGAGAAAACTTGACGGCCAGGCTCCAACCGCGAGCGGGGCGGGGGGTGGGGGGGGGTCAAACGTGGCAGCGGCGCCTGCATGCAGTCGCCGCTGCCGCTGCCTCTTTGACCTTGCCAGCAGCCAAAACACCCAACGCCAGCAAATCAAAGTCACCCATTGGCGCCGTTTGACTAAAAGTGCTTTTATTGACTTATCGAACGCACTTCAAGCGGCTCACGGGTCACATGCGGCACAAAAACAACAACACAACGGCCTTGTGTGCTAATCTCGCGCGCGCGAGGAATGTGTCAGCCGGCTGAAAACATTCAGCGGCTCGATTCCCACCCAAACACGCACACTTGTTGTGTGTTCCGTTGCGTGAGTCAACGACGGGCAGCGTTAGCGTGGATGCTAACACAAGGTCAGCTAATCATTCAAAGGCACACGCAGCTAACATTTAGCACACAAGGAGGAGGAACTCTGAAGAACCACACACTTTGTTCACTTTCGCAATGTCGCACTAGTTCCAACACGCTCCGCAACACGCACACGCGCGCGCGCGCCCGCAAGCGGAAAGTGTCGGCACATGTCAGTGGGAATTGTTTCTCAAGCTACCCGTCCGCGCCGTGACAGAAGGCTTTTGCGTTCACACGCACGCACGCGGAAATGGGGACGCGCACGTGAGGTCGCCAGAGCCCCGCGTGCGTCGGCGGGGCGGGGCGGCGTCTGCCCGTCTGTGAGCTGGCGGTTTTGCTTTCTTTGCATCGTTTGCATTTTGCCCGCCACGTCCGATTTCCCGGGTGACCTCACTTGACCTTCCGTTTAAGCCTTGACATTGTGACCTCTGACCTGCGCGCCGGCAGTTCGAACACGTTTCATCCCGAAAACACGCACTGACCTCCACATTCCCAGAATTCCAAAGCCAACAAACCCGGAGGCTGCAAGTTCACCTGCCAGCAAGCGCACACACAAGTCGACACACTTTGGAACACGTCACCATGGTTACCATGTGACTCCAATCACTTCTTTCCATTCACACACACAAGCAGACACAATACCACACGCACACACAAACTAACAGCCATGCAGAGCCAGACAAACGTGCGCGCGCACACACACACGCACGCACGCACGCACGCACGCACGCACGCACACACAGCCAAGGTCCTTCCCAGCCGACGGAAGCTTTTCAAGGCTTCTGAAAAGCCGCCTGCCATTTGCAAAAGTGCTCGGAGAAGGCGCCCGCCGCCCTTCCATCCGTTGCACCAGACGCCGGTAGGCAAAGTGCGGCCCGGGGGCCACTTGCGGTGCGGTTCCTGATATTTTCATTTTATTGTCAGCTGAGTGACGGCCCATCACGCGGGCGGGCGCGCGCACGCACAAGCAATCGGAGTCGAAGGGAGTGCCATGTTGTTGATTATTCCGGCAGAAAAAAAAAAAAAAAAAAATCATCATTATGACCGGCAGACGTCTGCCTTTTTTGAATTGTTCACGTCCCTCAAATGATGACGTCAAGGATTTGGAGGAAGTTGTTGTCAAACTTGTCAAACTGGTGCATGTAACGCGCGGAAAGTAACGTAAAGTGAGGTGAGCGTTACCTTTCCTGTCGGTCGGCGTGCCGCGGGCGTCCGGCAGCAAAAGCACAACAACAACAACAACCCAAAGAGACCAAAGACGAAGGCCAGCAAGAAGCAAAAAGTCCGCCGCCGCGCCTCCGCACATCTTCACGTACACGCGCGCGCCTCCGCTCGGGCTAAAAGGCTCGCCTGGACCCGCACCACCATCAACTTGGACCGCCGCAACAAAACGGCGACTGCACGCGACGACCGACTCGGACAGGCCAGCCAGCCAGCCACGAACAACTTCTCGTCTGACAACAACCACGTTGTGGCAACCTGCGCGCGCGCGCGCGCGCGCACACACACACACACTCGCACACAAACACACACACACCTTCCTCCCGCCCTCTCTCGCTTTTCTCACAGTGAGTGCGCGTGATTTGATTGGCAGCTGGCTCCCGTCCAGGAGTGGAAAGTCATTCAAAACACGCATTAGAAAAACACTTTGCGCTGTCTGTCACTGCTTGGATGCTAAATGCTAAATGCTAACGGCATCACCGCGCTTCGGTGGTCATCAAATTGACCGTTGGCCCACTTTGTCTTTTCCTTTAATTGCCTTGCCCGAAACACTTTAGTTTTCTTTAGTTAGTTAGTTTTCCTAAGCCTCGTTGCGTGCGTGCGTGCGTGCGTGCGAGAGACAGCGAACACAAATTGCTGATCAGGGCGATCAAAGAACAATGTTATTGTTTGGACCCAGGCATAACTTGTGACTTGCGACCAGTCAATTGTTGGTCTTTCTTTCCATGCCTTTGCGCTGGCCGGCGACCAGTCCGCTCCACTTCATTGTCTCCAGCTCAGCCCTATGAGGCCGAGCGTGATCAACAAGGAAGAAGAAGAAGAAGGAGAAGGAAGACGAAGGGAATTCCTCCGTGGCTTGCGAGCAAGATGCCGAAGACGAGGGAGTTGACTAATGAGCCCTGCCGGCTTGATCCAAAAGACGCTTGCAATCTCCAAGTCAAGCTTGGTAATCTTCATCGCGCGCGCGCGATCAATGCCGTCAATGATGGGAATGCGGAACGTCCTGAGGCGTCTTTGACTGTTTGTTGTGTGAAAAGTGCTCATTTAAGCGCAAGCGGTCAATAACGTTTGCAAAACACATTTGCCAATCTTTTCCCACCACATGGAGGCAACCGACGATGACGATGATTGCACTTGCTCTATTTCACGACCGCAGCAGTCAACTGCGAATCATTGCGCTGTACATGATGATCGATCAATTGATCTAGTCGACCAATGTTAGTGCAGTGTTTTTCAAACTTTTTTGAGTCAAGGCACATTTATTTCATCAAAAATATCCCGCGGCACACCGCAAGATGAAATTAGGGGGTGGGGGGGCTTATTTTAACAATATAACTGATATATTGTTAAAATAAGCATTTTTTTTAACATTGAAGAATGGCGTTATATTATAACGTCTTGAATAGTAATTACAGAATCACAAAGTAAAAAGTATTTTATAATGTTTCATATTGATACTTAGTGCGAAACATGGGCCTGTTTGGATAAACAAACATGCGTCACTAATTCGCTCGTCTCTAAACAAAGACAATTAGCTACCTGCTGCCGCTGCCACCTGTTGGTAAGGAAGAGTACTACAATGTAGTAAAGACGCGATTGCGCTGCAGGCGCTAGACCGCACAGGCACACCGATGAGATAATTTGGTGTGCCGCGGCACAGGGAGTGAAAAACACTGGGTTAGTGAACGTTACATTTGCCAACTGATTGGAGTCAAGTTGAATGCGGTCAACGAGCGCCCTCTGCTGCACACCCGAATAAGTGCACGCGTCAGCAACTTGGACCGCTTTATGCACACTTTTTTGTTTCGTTTTTAAAAACGTTCCTGAGAGATGGTTGAGGTTGTATTGCTTTAGATAATCTAATCTTTTATGAATGAGTTGATGAACGACCCAAGTGCGACTCGTTTGTTTGACGAAAGAAACTATTTCAGCAGTACGTGCTCATTTTGTACCCGTGACGTCGGCACGGGACACTCGGGCGCAGCGACGTAGTGACGTCGCCGCGCAGTCTGTCTCCGAGAATAATGGGCGGGGTCTCGCGCCGGTCACGTGAGCCAGCCGACCCTTTGTTGATGAGCTCGGTCCATCGAAGAACAACGACGGCCACGAAAAGACGCCCCCCAAACCACCCAAAAGAAGCAAAACCGAAGCCGCGCAAACTTGAGACAAGGACGCGGCTTGGAGGACGAAGAGGACGAAGCTCGTGTGGATGTTTGGCCTTGTGGGGGATGGAGGCGCAGTCCGGGTTGTGAGGGGGTCGGCGCGCGCGTGCGTGCGTGGGGGTCGCCGCTATCCGCCGTCGCCTCGGCTTTGTGCTCGCCTTCTTCTTGCTCGTCTTCTCGGCGGCGGCGGCGGCGGCGGCATGAGGCGCTGAAGGCCGACCTGGCCCTTGTGCACTGCTGGCGACAAAGGCGCCTCGTTTTGCTACCCTTCTCTTGTGACGTCATCCCGTGCTCGTGCATCATGGCTCGCGTGGCCTCCTCCGCTTCGTCTTCATCTTCGTCGTCCGTCCCGCTTCTGCTCGTCCTGCTGCTCCTTCCCTCCGCCACGAGCGCGACTCCTCGAGGAGGAGGAGGAGGAGGAGGAGGAGGAGGAGGGGGAGGGGGAGGAGGAGGAGGAGCGGCTGCTCCCGAATGTGGACCGGGAAAGAACGACGAGTGTCCAGGTGACACACACACACGGACACATTTTTCTGGCACTCACGCACGCAGACGCAAACACGGGTGACTTGCGTCGTCATGACGACCATGAAGATTGAAGGTCGGCCATGATTCCTTTTGGGCCGGTCGCTATTTTCCCCATAATTACAAGCTCCACACGTAGGGCGGGGCCACACATGGCCGCGCGCGCGCGCGTGTGTGTGTGGGTGTGTGTGTGTCAAAAGCGCATTACTCACGTGATCAGCGCAGCTTCATGCAGATGTTGTGAGGAGGTGGTGCAAACGTTGGTGACGGCCATCCGACCAACAAAAAACATTTTTTTGTCACTTTCAAACTACGAGAAAAGAAACATTTCAAATGATGCTCACTCACTTCCTGTGCTCTTCGGTCACTTCCGCTGTGCGTCGGGTGACATCCCCGTGTTTGGTCATCGCAAGGCCGCAGAGGTGCCAGCCGCGCCGCTGGCCAATCATCTCCGACACGCGCACACACACATCTGGAAGGAGCAGCTGTTTGATGACGCGTTGTGCACCTTTTCCTTTTTTTTTTTTTTTGCAGACGCATCGTCCAAAAAGAGCGACCTGCGCGTGTGCGACGCGGGCACCTGTCGTTTTGGTGGGACGTGTCGCGAGAACGGCGCCGACATCAAGTGTGTGTGTCACTTCCACGTAAGTGCGCTCGCCCAACGCTTTTCTCGGAGGGGGGGCCTGCGCAAGTCAGCGTGCGTGTGCGTGCGTGCGTGCGCGGTCTTTCAGTGCCACAAGAAGTTCCTCCCCGTGTGCGGCTCCAATGGCGACACGTACCAGAACGAGTGCTTCCTGCGGCGCGCCGCCTGCAAGAAGCAGCGAGCCATCGGCATCGTGGCCGAGGGAGCCTGCGACCACGGTAACGCACGCACGCACGCACACGCCCGCTCATGGCCATGTCGCCGGCTCACCGTTTGCTTCCGTCCGACTGGCAGATGGAGCTTCGGGATCTGGAGATGCAGGTACACGCGCACACACACTTTGATTGTACGTGTGGAAGTGTGTGTGAGAGTCCTCACATCCCATAGGCACTCACACTATGCAAGAAGATGACAACTTGTGTGTGTGCGTGCAGACGACGAAGGTTCTGGCGGCAGCCGCAGCAAAAAAACGTCCAAATGTGGAAACTGCAAGTTTGGTGCCGAGTGTGATGAAGACTCTGAGGACACGCTGTTAGTGCGCGCGCACGCACACACACACACACGCATGCATACGGGCACGCGCCCAGATGACCTGTTGACTTAAGTGTGTGCGTGCGCGCAGCTGCATGTGCAACATAGTGTGCAACGGCCACAACGACAACCCGGTGTGCGGCGGCGACGGCGCCACGTACGAGACGCCGTGCCACGTGCGCGAGGCGTCGTGCCTCAAACAGATGAAGATCGACATCCGCCACGTGGGCCGTTGCCAAGGTAGCGCCCGCACACACACACTCAGCGCCCGCGTACGCGGCGTAAGAAGGCGGGACCTAGATCGGGGCCTGGCTCAGCCGGCCTTTCACGGTCTTCCTCTTGCGCCTTTCAGACAAAAGCAGGAAGGACGACGGCGTCAAGAGCAAACCGGACGTCTTTGGTGCGTCTTGCCGCCCTTTGTCTCCTCCTGCTCGTTCGTCCTCCCCCTCACCCGGTTGCTCTCCGTCTTGCCGCAGGCATTCCCAAGTCGGCCGAGGGGGAAGGGTTAGCGGAGGGCTCCGCCCCCTGCCCGCCAGACCACGCCCTCCTCTGCGTCCACGGCCAATGCGAGATGAGGAGCGAGCAGGCCGCGTGCAGGTAGCGACACGGGGGGCCTCCGCATGGCGGCGCGGCGTCTCGCCGCGACTCGCTGTAACTCGCTGCGTGCGTCGGGCAGGTGCTCGGCGTCGTACGGCGGCCCCCGCTGCGAGCGGCCCCTGGACTTCAACATCCTCTACGTGGTCCCCAGCGGCCAGAAGCTGCATTACGTGCTGATCGCCGCCATCATCGGCGCCGTCCAGATCGCCGTCATCGTGGCCCTCGTCATGTGCTTCAGCAGGCGCGTACTTCGGGCGCCGGCGTCTTTGGCTCGCGCTCGTCAGAGTGGCTCGATTGACCCAGCGCTTTGCGTCTTTGCCCCGCAGGAGGTGCAACAAGGCCAAGCCGGGGCGGCGGCAGAAGCAACATCTGGCTCACTTCCCGTCCGGAACCTCGTCCAGGATGATGTAGCCCAGGCGATGATGTAGCCCAGGCGATGAAGTCGCCCAGGCGATGAAGTCGCCCAAGCGATGAAGTCGCCCAAGCGATGAAGTCGCCCAAGCGATGAAGTCGCCCAAGCGATGAAGTCGCCCGGCGCCAGCCGCCCGCCCCCTTTTTTCCACTTGATCCACTTTTTCCACGGACACTTTTGATAACTCCACTTGTGGTGCCTCTTTTCTTTTCTCCTCAGATACTTTCAACTCCTAAGGGGCCTTAGTGTTTGGGTTGACTTTTTTATTTGTAGAACGGTTGGTTTTTTTTTGACCTTCTTTTGTCGGTTTTCCTTCTGGATGCGTTTGTCTCCTCTGTTGCTGATTTTGATTTTTTCCAGAGGCGAGCGCAAACAAGCCCAGGTGAACTTTGTGTACTCGGATCAGCTGGCCCGCTAACGCCTCTTAGCTTTTGTTTGCATTTTGAAAGAAGGGCCACATTTTTGGGAGTCTTATTTCAATGTTTGTAGCTCACCACGTGGACATTTCTCAAAACGTGTAAGGCTTTTTTTCCCCGCAAATCTGAATTGGGGCGCAAGCGCCGACGGGCCGACGGGAGGCCTTTGGGGAGCCGCTGACGCGCTCCAGGGGGCGCTCTCGTCTCACCTGTCTGGTCAGGCCGCGTGACAAGCAAATAGCTTTGCTTTTTTTCTACTTTCTCGTCTTCGGGTCCAAACTGCAACAATTTCCAGAGAAATCGATTCCGATGTTTGATTTTCTTGAGGTTTTGTCAAGATGATAACTTAAAAGATTTTCCATCCACTTTTTTGGTGCTTTTTGAACAATTTGATGTCGGTAGCGAGTGTCCACGTTGCTCGTTTTTCTGTGTTAGATGAAGCGGCCACGAGCGGCTCCGTCGCCGTCGCCGGTCCCGGTCGTGGCCGCGCCGTAGCTGTTGCATGCCGCTGTCAAGTGTCGCTGTGGTTAGAATGTTGTCCAATTAAATCACCTTGGGAACTCATCAACATGTGCTTTGATTGGTTGCTGAAATGGTGAGTGGCCGCCCCCCAGGAGGGTGACGCGAGCGCTCCTCGCAGCCCAAGGATGAGCGTGCGCGCGCGCGGGTAATTTTAGGTGTCAGCTGGCGCGGGAAGTCCCCCCCGGCTGTCTCCTCGTGGTCAACATTCCCTTTGGATTCCTCTCGCTATTCTTCATCTTCACGTCTGTCCTTGAAGTCGTCTGGAAGGCGTCCAGGTCAGCGAGTATTTTAGAACTTTCCCGTCCACTCAGCCATGCAAAACGGACGGCGGGGATTAGCAGGGAAAAGGTGGCGTTGATAGATGGATGCTCAGGGGCTTTCCGTGGGGGGGGGGTTGATCTGGGTATTTTTCCACCTCCATCAATCTGCCTGCATGGGAACGAGCATGTCATGTTTTCAAAGTATGAGCACAAAGTAGGATGGCTGGCTGCAACGTTTGCAAGCCATTTCCATGGCAACGGAGGCTCACTGAGTGGAAAGCGTTCGTTCCTACGGAAGCACATTGCTGCCTGCCAGAAACAAGCGACGCGAAGCAATTGGGTCGCTTCTGGGGTCACTTGCATTTCCTCTTTCTTGGTTTTATAAGGCAAAGTCATGAGCTACGCAACTATAATGCTGCAAAAAAAGAAGGCCAAGACGTGCGATCTCAAAGGAAGACACACACACACCACCGGGGGGGGGGGGCGCCACCAGAGACCCGAAAAACAATCAAGCAATCTCTGCTTGTCCTGTCGATGGTGAGGGAGACAAAACGGCAACAAGTTGAGGCACCTGACAGGCCAACGCACTTTGCCAATTTGCCAAAACTTGCAAGCGGGCACGACCCCCCCCCCCCTCCCTCTTTTTTGCAAAGCAGAGTTTGTTGTGTCGTTTTCCTCTTCTCTCTTTAGGCTCGCCCCCCCACCCCCGGCCCCCAATTTAGCCCCGGGGTGGAGTCTACAAGCGCGCGTCCGTCCCACCGCGGACACACGTGCCGTCTTCTCCTCTCGCCACTTTGGCAGTGCGAGCGAGCGGAGGCGGCATGGCGGACGGCTCGGCGTGCGGCGAGGACGCGGCGGGCGTGGCCTCTCTGCTGGAACGCGTGGCCGGCCTGATGGACGGCGTGCAGGCCGCGCAGCGGCGCATGGAGGAGCGGCAGCTGGAGCTGGAGAGCGCCGTGCGCGCCATCCAGGCCGGCGTGGCCAAGCTGGCCGCCGAGCGGGCCGCCGGCGCCGCCAGCCTGGACAAACTTCTGGAGAAGACGCGCAAGGTCAGCAGGCACGTCAAGGACGTGCGCGTGCGCGTGGAGAACCAGAACCTGCGCGTCAAGAAGGTGGAGGCCACCCAGGGGGACCTCCTGGCCAAGAACAAGTTCCGAGTGGTCATCTACCAGGTGAGCGACGGGGGCGACGCGGCCTGGGTGCCGGAGCGCCCGCCGGGCCGGTTCCATCCTCAAGCCTCGTCACCCGGTGTCCTTGAGCGCGTGGCCGACGCCGTCAAAGGCCGCGGGCCGCAACCACATTCGACCGCTTCGAATGCGGCATCGTCCTCATTCGCGCGGCGCGGGAGCCCCAGTGCGTCCATCGTCAACCGGCAACGGACTGGTCACCATCCGTGCCGGCTGACGCGCGAACGGCAACGGAGCCGTCGCCGGTTGGGGTCGGGCCACGCGTAGTCGACGCGCTCAAACGCGTCAAAAGCCAGAGCCCAGATTGAAAGGGCAAAAGTGCCAGGCCAACGTGAGTTCAAAGCAATGGCTCGGAATCAAAGCAAGAAGGAGTTGACCTCTGACGGGGTCCAGCGGCCGGCTGACCTTTGACCTCGCGCATGAAGCGTCATGGTCCCCGCTCGCAAAAACTCAAACAGCGCTCCAGCGCGCGCGCCGTCGCGGCCGCGAGGTAACCCGAGCGCCGCGCGCGATATCTTTAGCTTCCCGCCGTGCCGACAGCTGCCGCTCGCTATTTAGGGAGGCGGGAGGGATCAAGAAGGCGTGCGCGCCACCTGACACGCCGCTCCAAAGCAAGGCCAAAACCCCCACGGCAAAATGCACATTGGCAAGTTGAGGGCGAGCCGCACGGCGCCGACGCAAAACAAACAATGACGATGAGTCCAAGTCCGGAGCGGGCGGCTCGCGTTTGTCGTCTTCCGGCTGCTAGCGTGACTGCAACGCGGCCTCGCTCGATCGCCACAGCTCAGCGACACGCCCGGCCGGCTCCAGCGTGACCCAAGCGGTCCAAAAGGTTTGACGTCCGGGCGACGCCACTTCAACAACCGGGCCGGGAAAGGACAACCGCCTCCTTAGCGAGGGCGGGAGTGCGCGCGCGTGGCCCGGTCACGTTTGGGCCGTCAAATCATATTGCGCTCGCACACTTTCAGCATACGGCAAAAGGCGTGGTTGCTCTCTCCACCCTCAAACGTTGTCCAAAATGGACTTCCTAATCACGTAGATAAAAAGGCAGGCTCGGATCGCGGCGTGCCGGTTAGCCCGGACGAGAGAAAACCAACAAAGGTGCGTTTGTTGCCTTCAAAGCTTTTCTCCTTGTGCCGTCTCAGGGCGAGCAGGAAGTGCGAGCCGTGACGCCGGGCAGCGACGCGGACGGCCAAGGGGAGGACGAGGAGTCCGACAAGTTGGAGCGCCCGCCCGACTCGGACGACGAGTACATGGTGGTGGAGGAGGCCGACTCGGCGGCGGCGGCGGCGGCGGGGGGGGGCGGGCGTCCCGGCAAGAAGAAGACGGGCCTGACGCGCATGGAGAGCCTGAAGGCCACCTTCTCGCGGGAGAACATGAGCCGCACGCGGGACAGCCTGGGCACCAAGGTCAACAAACTGGGCGAGCGCATCGTGACGGCCGAGCGGCGCCAGAAGATCCGCCAGTCGGGCGAGCGCCTCAAGGAGAGCCTGGCCAAGAACGTCCTGAAGAAGGAGAGGACTGTGGCCGAGGGCCAGGAGGGGGCCGAGCCCTCGGGCGCCGCCGCGCCCGTGCCGCCGCCCAAGGGCCGGCGCGGCGCCCCCGACCAGGCCCGGCCGGAGGGCGAGGTGCGCGTGTACGACATGAAGCAGCTGTCGTAGCGCCTCTCCAGACAGTCACGTGACTCTCTGGACACTCGGCTTGCCTGTCGATGACGACGAGGACTCTTTTGCCTTTGCATGTGGATGACCGGGAACAAGATGGCGGCGGCGGCGGCGGCACTTGGTGTAGCGACTTAAGTTGAGCGAGAACGTGATTTGAGTGAATAAATTGCACCTGCGAGCGACAACGAGAGCAACGTGCTTTGGGTTTTATTGACCTTTGGTCACTACGTCCTCTTAGCGTGGCGCTAAAGCTAGCCACAGAGTCAGCCGGCAAGAGCGGCAAGCAAGGCGACCGACCAGTCGCTCAACGCGCCAGTCGCCGTCGCTTGCGAAGGCATTCGGACGAACGACGGGCCGATTCTTGCCAATGAAATGAAATTCTTGTCCTCTCCCGTGTTTAAGCTTCCAGTGAGCGAGAGAGCGAGCGAGCGGCCTGGCCCAGCAATGGCAAAAAGCCACGTTAAGTGCCGCCTCTCCAAATGTGGTGGCCAATGCAAGGGGGAGACTCCAATTATTTCACTAGATAAAAATGCAAACAAAGAAACATGGGAATCCACGGCCGAGCGAGTTTAGTTGATCAAATCCAAATGGATTGCTATGACGGTCAAATACTGATGTTTGTTGAAACAAGATTTGGATTTCAATGTAAAGCCATATTTAACATTTGCATTTCATTCCCATTGGGCTTTCAATATCTACTCAACATTTAGGCACAACTGCTTGAGGTGGCAAACGCAAAGTGGCTGAAAAATTGACCGCAGTTTTTTTGTTTTTCTACTTTGAAGCTCAATGTGAGGAAACGTCTTGCCTCTTAAAAGTGGCAAAAGGCGGCACGCTTGATGCGGGCACAAAGGCAACTCACAAGTCAGACCAGACGCACGCCTTCACGTGACGTGACGGGACGGGCCGGGCCGGGCGACAGCTCCTCCCTCGCTCCGTCGATTGCTTTGGCCTGGCTGGGCCTCGTGACCCGCTTTCAGCCCAAATTGCCCCCCCCCCCCCGCGAATTTGCAGCTGGCAGGTGGACACTGAACATTTGGATGGCGGGCAAAGCGAGCGCTGGCGATTTCGAGTGAGACTCTGACGGCACGGAGACGCTTCCATACACGAGCTCACACAACTCCTGACTGCCCGCCGCAAACATTTCACACCAAACTCACTTTACGGCCGATCAACAGGAGTGTTTATTGTCTTTTTGACGGGGCGCGCAGGCGTGACCTTCCCAGTCTCCTTTGCGATCGGCAAGTGCGTCTGACTGTGTTCAAAGTTTTGTTTTGCTTTTTGCTCGCTGAGCGTCTAAGCCACGGCCGGAATGAAGTACTGCAGGGACGCGTCCTGGTGGAGCAGGATGAGGTGAAGTACCCTCTGGTGGACGATGTCTGCGGGACAGACAAAGGGAGGGAAGGGAGTGGGGGGCCACCTCGTCATCGGGCACGGCCAACAAGTTGCTTTCCTCGGGGAACGAAATGACATTGGTCTCTTGCGTCCAGTCTCCCCCCCCGAGAATCAACGACTACGAATCCCAATGTGCTTTTCATGTTTACAACAAGACGACTCCACCCCCATATACTTGGTATGTGCGGCTTGGCCACAGGGGGGCGCCACAAGGCAGACGGGTCAGACAGGTCAGACAGGTCAGATAGGGCAGACAGGGCAGACAGGGCAGACAGGGCAGACAGGGCAGACAGGGCAGACAGGGCAGACAGGGCAGACAGGTCCCGCGTTCACGCACGCACGTCTCAACTCCTCTCAGCGCTAAAATGTCGCCATTCTTACCAGAGGATTAAGAACATCGATAGACGGATGCAAAGGATGCAGATGCTAAGAGTGAAAGGGCAACAGCGGAGTACCACTAGGTGGCGCTGTGGCCGCACTTACTGCATACGGCCCTGCTGGGGTTGAGCTGCTGAGCCACCAGGAACTGCTGCAGCTTCCTGATGTCCACGCAGGCCTGCGCCACGGCGTCGCGAGGCCGCCGCTGCCGTCCGCCATCTTGGGAGGCGCCCTCACCTGCCGGGACAAAACAGGTCAAAGTGGGCTCACCTGACCTCAGACTCATTCCCGCCGACGCTTTTACCCCACTGCGGGTTGCCCAGGTCTTTGAAGTGAGTGGTGACGGACACGAGGTCCGTCTCGATCTTCAGGGTCATCTCGCCGCTCAGGTTGGCCTCCACCACCTGACGTGCACGCGCACACGGTCAGTAACGAGGCCACCGGTGCGACGGTTGTGGTGTTGCTGCTTCGCACCAGGAAGTTGGAGAGGTTCTTCATCCTGTCCACCACGTTCTTCATGGTCTTGAGAGGCGGCAGGTAGACGCTGACCTGACAAACACGCGGCGGGTCACACGCAAGCCCCACGCCGACAGCGGGCGGGCGGGCGGGCGTTTTCGGGCACTCACGTCAAAGTCGGGCACGCTGGGCTCTTTGAACTCGTGCCACAGTCGCCGGGGGACGACGTCCACGGGGACGTCGTGCGTCACCGAGCGGCTGGCGCTGGACACGGTGGGCTGCGCGGACAGGAAGTCAGCATGTCAGCCCCTGCCGCTAAGCCCGTCAAGCCTCGCAATTGACGGCTGCCGGGAAAGCGCGCCGCCGCCCGTCCCGCCATGCCATCGGAAATCGTTTGCAGCCGAGGGCTACCGGCCCAAAAAGGTCTCGCTTTGAAACTTTCCTCATTTCTAAAGTCAACAATAAAAGGTTTGCTCTCAAGCACGGCCGCCTCATCGGAATTCGTTTCAATCGGTGTTCATTCGATGCAGACACGTTCGCGGGGAATCGGCACCAGCCAGTCGGGCTCAACTGCAAAAACGCTGCTCAAAGGTCGAAAAAAAAAAACAGGAATTAGCCGCATCTTTGTTTAAGCTGCGCGTGACAAAAGCCCGGAAAATGCACTACGTTTGACAGACAGCAAAATGCGCAAGTGAGCCGCTCGCAAACGGGCAAAGGTTTCCCGCATGGTTGTCGTTTGCTTCGCCACCGACTGACCAGCTCGGCGGCGACGGTGAGGCAGGGGCAGTGCTTCTTGGTCAGCTTGATCTTCACGCTTATGGCGTTGTGGACGGTCCTGAGGGCGCGGAAGATGTTCTCCGGCGTCACCTCCAGACAAATCTCGTTGTCCTGGGAGCTCACGCCCTCCATCTGGTACTCGTCAAAGATGTTGGCCTGCGGGGAGGACGCCGCGCAGGTGTGAAAAACGGAAGATGAAAAAAAAACAAAAAAAAGCCGGCGACCGGGGCGCAGGTCGGAGGGCCGCGGCGGCTACCTGGGCCATCTCGCACCACATGGCCACGCCTCCGCTCAGCACTTTGCCACAGAGGACGAAGAAAAGATGATCGGGCGTCAGGCGCAGCGCGCACGTTTTGGTCAGCTTGGAGATGCTGCTCACCACTCCTGCAACATCAGCAAACAAACTTGTGGCCGACCGATGACCGAAGAATGATTTGCCTTGTTTGTTTTTCGCTTGAAAAGTGGTGAGATTGTGCGATTTTTTTGTTTTTTCTAGATGAAAGTGACGTGAATGAGTTCATCCTCCACCCAGTAAACAACAGTCAGCAATCGAGAACGCTGAGCAGAATGTGTTTTGGCATCTTCAAGTGGAATGTGTTGACACTCGAGACTGCCCTTGGTCTCGAGAGAGCGTTTTGAAGGCCTGGGTCTCAGACTCGACTCTGAAAAGTCTTTGCCCGTCCTGTCTGGGTCGTGAGTTCTACTCTCGATATTAGCGAGTGTGGCCTTGAGCAAAGCACTGCGTCCTCAGCCTCAAACGCTTCTTGACGGTTTCTTTTCGACATGTTTTGTCATCTGTGGCCCTTCTTCGTCTTCTTCTTCTTCTTTTCATTTCAACTCTTTCCATGACGACACCTAAGCGTACTCGACCTACACTTTGTTTTTGTTTTTTTTCTAAGTGGTCCGTTTAAGTCGACTTGAACGCACGTGAATTGCCGCCGTCAAATGTCAAGTCCGGGGCGACACGCCAGTCCCGCCGGAACCGCGCAAACGAGCTAGCTTTTAGCCTCGACGCAAATGTTCTTACGAGTGAAATGGTTGAGGCAGGCCACGTCGACAATCTTGCCGCGAAACTTCATGGCTCGCCCACACTGCAAAACGTCCACAAAGTCAACTTGAGGTAGCGCCAATGTTGTCGGGCCAGCTCGTTCGGGCTTCCCGCCGCGTCGCGCTTCCGCCTACGTCAGCGCCCCGCCGGACGGAAACGGAAACGGAAACGGAAACAGAAATACGAGGCCGTTCCAAGCGAAGCCACCGGCGGCCATCTTGCGATGCCACTCGCGCACTTGATCGCGTCGATTTTTCCGCGGCATTTTCACCCGATTTTCTCTCTCCGCGGCCTAAATGCCAACGCGTAAGCCATTCGGTTGTAACAATAAGTCAGAAACGCGATTAGCCGTACGTCACACGGATTTCACAAACTAGAAACATCAACACACTGCATCAACTTTATATAGTTTTGTGGACAACCCAGGAGCGTTTTGTCTCTGACTGCTGTAAAGCACATGACACACCCTTGAAGTTTATTGTTTGCACTAAGCACGACATCACTCAAGTCGACACAACAAGAGTAACAACCCCAAAAAGAAATGTGCCGCAATCTCTCTGTCTGACTCACTCTCTCCCGGACCGGTTGACCCGGGCGGGATGTGCAAGTGCAGACGCGTCGAACTGAGTGGGTGCACGTAAACGCTCAACATGCGTGTGCGTGCTATCATCAAGTTGTCCAACGCGCTCTCTCTCCCGCACACGCCATCATAACGCACACGTGGCCATTATCGTTCCTATTTGACTCCAATCCTTCTTGACGTTTGAAGCAGATGAAGCACATCAAAGCGTTTGCAGGTCAAAGGTTGACTCGCTGGAATGCCACCCCACGATCACGCGATGCCTTCATCATGGACACCCTCCATCCATCCATCCATCCATCCACACTTGGCAGTTTGCACCAGCGGGTCCGACTTTGGGCAGAACATCATTTGAGGTGACAAAAGCTGTCAGGTGAACTTCTTCCGTCTTCAGAAGTTGCCCGGAGGTTCTTTTTCTCTGAAGTTTTTCAGGCGCCATTGAGGGGTTCTTCTCAGAAGTTGAGCGCCGCGCGGGCTGGGCTCTCCTCCCGTCCTCGGTCCGCTGTTCCTCCCTCGCCAAGGAGGCGAGTCAGGACATCGAGGAGGCGTCGGTGGACGTCCCGGCCGGCCCCCCGTCCGCGCGTGTCGGCGCCGCCCGACTCTGAGCATTCCTGCACCGCCCTCTGCAGCTCCACCTGAAGGACATGCCGAGCGAAAAGACCTTGAAGAAGAGAAGAGAGGAGAGGAGAGGAGAGGAGAGGAGAGGAGAGGAGAGGAGGAGAAGCACACCCACCTGTAGGGGGAGCCCCGCTTTGGCGCCCAGCAGTGTGGGGGAAAACCACAGCCTGAAGATCTTCTCGCAAATGACCTGATGGACGGCGACAAGAACGAGAGCAAAATGGCCGATGGACAACGTCGGCGTTTGTTAGCCCCCTAGCTTTTGATCGCGCAGCGGTCAGACCGGAGGACTGACGGCCCCGCGCGCGGCCACCCATCGCCGGCGGACGGGCGATTGCGGACCTGCAGGTTGGTGTTGGCGCGCTGCGGGCGGCAGCGTCGGGCGGCCGGGTCGCACGAGGACACGCAGTCGAAGAAGGCGCAGTCGTCGTCGCCGCTGCACTTGCGGTCCAGGATCTGCTCCATCTTGGGCTGGAAGAAGGCCATGTCCACGTCGATGGCCACCACCTGAGCGGTCGCGGCAAAAGTCGCAGCAAGTCAATTTGAGGAGAGGAACGCTCGCCGCCGCGTCCCCGATGCCCTGGCGGCATGTGCGCGTGGGAGGGATGCGGGCGACGGGCCCTCGTTCCCTTCAGCATTCGCACAAGTACGACAACAACAAGAAGAAGAAGAAGAAGAATGACAATTCAAAGAAGAAGAGGAAGATGATGCTGACGGTCAGATCGCTCCTGACGGCAAAGTTCTCGGGCTTGACGTCGCACAGGTGCACTTTGTGCGCAAAGTCGCCGTCAAAGTGTTGCACCATGTCCAGGAAGCTGAGCGCCATGCGATGGACCTGCCGGCGGGCGGCCCCCCGTCGGCCCGGCCCGGCCCCCGCCCGCTCCAAGGAGAAGATGTTCTGGTCCCAGGCCCGGCCGGCCGACAAGGACTCCACGGCGTAGAAGTGTCCGCACGATCCCAACACCTTGGACACGTGCGCGCTCAGGTCCTGCAGAAGTCTGCGTGGGGGGCAAGAGCACAAAGCGGTCACGCGGGGGGGGCGGCGGGGGCGGGGGCGGGAGGTCGCGCGCGGCTCGCGGGCCCACCACCTGAGGAAGGTGTACTCGTCCTGCTGCAGCAGCGACCACAAGGACGTCAGCTCGCCTCTGGAGTAAATCTTCCCGTCCGAGGGGCGCGGCTCCGGCGCCGGAGCGCCCCCCCCCTCCCCTCGGCCTTCGTCTCGGTCGTTGTCCCGGGACAGTCCCAGCCAGCCGCGCACCTGACCGTAAAAGTCCACACGCGCACGTTGCGCCCGTTGGGCCCGTTGGCTGCTTTGCTTTTTCAACCCGACCTCCGTGATTCGGCCCGAAGCCAAAAACGATTTGCCGCTTTTGCGCTCGGGCCAAAGCAAAGAAACGATGACTGCGCCATCTTGTGAATCGAGGCGTTTCATGGAGACAAAAGTAGTATTTTGCGGCTCCTTGGTAGCGAGGAACTGCGTCGGAGCAAAGTGGTCTCAAAGCGGCATTGCCCTCCAGGCCTCTAACGAAGCGAACGCACCGAGAGAAGAAAAGACGGAGGCAGGACTGCCGGTTGCCCGAAATGAGATCGAGCGTCTGGATCCCCGCGTACTTGACGAGTCCGCTACTGGTCCATTGAAACAAATATTCACATCCGGATGTTCTCATTTTGCTCCCGTGAATGTTTTGGAATGTGCGAAAGCCCCAAAGCATCCACAAAGGACGGCCCGAGGCCAGATTGGAAACGGCTCGCCTGGCGCCCCGCCTACCTCCAGCGTGGCGGACTGGAGAAGGTCCAGAGGAGACGCCGCGCCGCCCGCCGCCTCGCCCGCCGCCTCGCCCGCCGCGTCTTGCTGCCGACACACAAGAAAAGGACAAGCTGAGCATGGCCTCGCGCTTCCCCCTCTTGCCCTTCTTGTCCTACCCGGAAGCGGAGAGCTGCCAGGGGCCGGTAGGAGGACAAGTTCTCCAGCTTGGACTTGAGGATGACGGGCCGTCCCCTCCAGCGGACGTCCATCACCGTCTTGCCGCCGCGGTAGTAGAGGCAGCGCTTGTACTCCACCAGGCCGCCCAGGCACAGGTCGGCGCACATGTCGCCCGCCGCCGAGCCCGCCGCAAAGTCCTGGCACTGGGCCGCAAAAGACAGAAGGAAGCGTCAGCGCCGAGCGGGCGGCCGTCGGCTCGGGGACAAAGTGCCGGACGGCCTTTTTTTCCTCTCCTCGGCTTCAGCGAGCCCACGGTGCGGCGGCCTCTACTTTGCCAGCTGGAGCGTTTGCTTTCAAAGAGAGATTTTGCGCGCGCGGCGGGCGGCCGTTTGGCTCGCAGTGGAGCCAGTCAACAAAGCGCCTCGACCGACAAACGGGGAAGCAAAACGCTCTTTGCCGGCGTTTCTTCTTCCTGTTCCTGCGAGCCGTGAAGTCAAGTGCGCAGGAATGCGGGGAGGCTGGCCTCGGTTGAGCGAAGCAAACGTGTCCCCGGTCAGCACGCCGGCCTCAAAAGACGGAGGGACTTTTCCCGCTTCGGAGGGGAGGGGGAGGGGGAGGGGGCAGGGGGGAGGGGCGCTCCGCCACAGCTGCGGACGAGAAGCGCCCAGAAGGCCGAGCGCGTGGGCGGCAATCCGCCAACGGTGTTTCGGACCAGCTCTCGCCTCGAGCCACCTTCCATCTTGACGGCCGCGCTCCATCGTGGGAGGCCGTCAAGATGGAAGTCATCAAGTCGCAAATAGTCCGGAATGTCACAGACGCGCAGGCACGCAGCCGAGGAAGACGCGGCCGCCGCCGCCGCCGCCGCCGCAACCGACGAACGGCCAGCTTGGCTCGGCCGCGGCCTCTTTTAAAAAGACGCCGTCCGGCCGGCGCCGAGCCCGACGGGGCCGAAAAACTAAAAGTTGCCAGCGCAGGCCGAACCGTCCGGCCGGCTGCCAGTCGTCGGTCCTCAAACCGCTTCATCTGGTCTCGCGATCGGGACGCACACTCGCAACGACTTTCAGCGACACATACTGGGTTGACCGTATGTGCCGTCCGTCCGAGAGTCAGCTGCCTAAAGTAGTCGGTCCCCTTCCGACGCGTTGACAAGGCCGGTTTCGCCTCCTCGTCTTGCTCGTGCGCTCAAAGCGGCGCTGATGTCAAACGCCGCCATCTAGCGGTGTCTGCTGGTCATGACGCCGCTCGACAAAGCCTTCTTGACGTCTCGCTACGTCCATGGCAACCCACGTCATAGGGGGTGAAAACAAGCTTAGGCGATGGTCGCGAGACGTCAGGAGGACTTTTGGGGGCAAAGGTCGTGACCTTCTCCACGTGATGGGCCTCCCGGAGCGTTCGCCGGCAGGCGGCAAGGCGCGGGGGAAGAAGAAAAGCCAGCCAGGAGAAGTTGTGACCGCTGAGCGTGTCGCTCGCGGCCTTTGGACGCCGATCTTTTGCCGTCTTCGGACGCCCGTCTTTGTCTCCGTAGGCGGCACTCACCAGGCGGCGCAGGATCCGCTTGCTGGCGGCGTCGGTGCAGCCGTCGGACAGGAAGTCGGCGCGGGGCGGAAGCGGCGGGCCGCCCGGCAGCATCCGCCACGCCGAGCAGGCCAGCAGCAGCGCCAAGGCGAGGCGCCGGCAGGCCGCGGCCGACATGGCGCCGCGCCCCTCTCCAAGGCCCGACGCTCGGCGAGTCTGCCACGGGGAGGGAGGGAGGGAGGGAGGGAGGGAGGGAGGGAGGGAGAGAGGGAGAGAGGGGGAGGGGCACCGCCCCAATCAGAAAAAGGCAAGCCACACCTGCCAAGACGAGCCCGCGTCCGGAAAACGCGCGCCAGGCCTCGCGGTCGCTTGCGACAAGCATCTTTGCAATAAGGCAAGAAACGGCCACAAAGCCAAACCACTTTCGACGTGAAAATGTTTTCGGACCACGTCGCCAAAATCTATTCTCAATATTGAACCTTTCATATCCAAAGTGCGAGATTTCGGAAGCATCCGAAAAATCGTCCGCCGTCTTTCGACGTGTTGAATTTTTTTTTCTGGCTTTGGTTTTTTTGTTGAAGAATTGAGTGAAGCCGTCTTGTCGCGATCATGAAGTCACCTATGGACGGACGTTTTCTTTTGCATTTGTTACCTTATCCTCTGTCACCCTATTGGCTGTTTTTCTATTGTGTTTTTGGGGTTCCCTCCAGTCAATCAAAGTATTCCTTTGGCGCCACCTTGCTGCCAAGCAACCGCGGCTAAAAAACGAGGGCACTACGTTGTGCTGAAGTGAGCGTCGTGCTTTGCCGCCGTCTTCTGGCCATGAAAGGCAATGAAAAGCTTTTCTCGTCAATGGCCGGCAGATTTTTGCAATCCGCCGCACGGCTCGGCGGTCCCTGCCGTCGGCCCAAAGTGCGGCGAGCCGGCTCGCGGGCGGTGCGCCCGCGCCGCCGCTCGTCCGCCCGCAGCCAAACTCGGAGCGACGGCAGCGGTCCGAAGTGAGGCCGCGGCGTGGACGGGGGCTCTTAGCCGGGGGCCCTTAGCCGGGGGCTCTTAGCCGGGACAAGTAGAAGCACAACCAGAAGCATCAAGCGCTGAAATCCCGACGTGGGCGAACGTCGCTCATCAAGTCAACGTGGACGGACGACAGGTTTTCTTCGTCCCTGGGCGCCGGGGAGCTGCTCGGGTACCAAGAAGGTTCTGCCGCTCGACGCGATGGCCCAGGGAGACAAATGTCAATCGTGAGGAGTCGGCTGGGCTGGGCTGGGCTGGGCTGGGCTGGGCTGGGTGTCGGGACCTCCCCCGAGGCTTTCCGGGGACACCCAAAAGATCTGCGAGCTGAACCTTGCCGCTCACCAACATCCCCCAAAAGTCCCGAGCAGTCCGCTTGTCATCCGGTCAAAGGGTGAGCACAATTTGTTTGGCTTTCAAGAGCCTTCCAGCTCAAAGGCGCGTTGCGACATTCCACATTTGGGTAGGCTCCGGAAAGTTGCGGCGGCTTGCGAGCCTTCCTGCCAAATGTGCGGCGGCGGCTTCCGACTCAGGTCCACACCTCCCCGGAACGTTCGAGGAAGACCGCCCGGTGGTTCTGCCCCCTCCCCGACTGGTCTGAAGATGCTCCCGCAGGTCGGCCCCGACTTTTGCCCTCGGCGCCGACTGTCAGGCTGCCTTGGAATGTTGCAGCTTCGCTTTCCCACGCGTGTGTGCTTGCGCGTGCTCGGGCACGCCTTGTCCTTCCTGCAGTCGCTTTGCCTTCTGTGCTGCTCTTTGACGCCCCCGCATGGCAGGTGGGGGGCTTGTGCGCGTGCGTGCGTGCGCGCGTGCGTGCGTGTATGTGCACGTGCGGTGCAAGGCCTCCCCCAAGAACAACACACTACTGGACCTCCCTCCTCTGGTTACCACGGCGGCGAGTCTATGCTGAGGTTCAGCCCCCCCCGCCCCCTCTCTTCCTCCCCACAGGACCTGCCCCCTGCCCCCTCTGCTTTGGAGAGTTACCAAGAAACAGCGCGGACGCTCGGGCCGCCAACAGGCTACAAGCCAACCTGCGTTTGTTTCATCTACGGGCTTGTGCAGTCATCAGGTTTAATGGGGGGCGGGGCGGGGGGGGGCCTTGAAAGAAAAGTCAACGCAAGTGTGTGTACTTGCAGCAAAACTAAGTCATACCGCGACAAACAAAAATAATGAGGACAGTAAAAAGCAGCAAAAGAGTCAGACCAAACGCAAGTCTCACGCTGAGTTGAAAGCCAGGCAAAGAATGAAAATGAATTTGAAGGATGGGAAGCGAGGGGGCCTGCCCGCCTGCATCAATTCTAGGGGGCCCAAATCAGCAGGATGGCCACGGGGACCAAACGCCCTAAATTCAAGCAGACCTTCGGGGCCATCCGGCTCGAGATGTCCTCCGGACGGACAGGACAAAAGTGGCCTTGCGAATGCGACCCCGAGCTCCAACATTCGTCAGCTCGTCGGGCGCCGCAAGCGCAAACGCGATGATTGCTTTGGGACTTTGGTCTGCTTCTCTTCCTCTTCTTCCTTGGGGCGCAGACGAGAAGAAAGCGGAAAAGAATGCGCGTTGGCGTCCGCACTCGCCACACACAAGCGATTTGAACTCGCCGGTGGGCTGCTGCGTGTTTGCTGCTTTGCGGCGGCAGATGTTGCTGACGTTCGTCCGCCGACGGCTTGATGACAAACACGTGGACTCCGGCAAACGCAAACGATTGTCCGTCACCGCAAACGATTGTCCATCGCGTCGTCGGCTGGCCATTTTGAAGCCGCGACGACAAGTTAGTGCTCAAAAGAAGCCTGCAAATGCCGTCGTGCCTTGATGACTACATGAGACCGTAGGAAATTATGTTGGAAAACACAAAACACTCACTGCGACTCTATAACATCAACATCATCATCATCATCATCAGTAAATCGCAAAGTATATATGCTTTGATGAGGGAGGGCCAAGTACGGCCGAGTTTTCCTTCCTGGAATCTTCATTTTTAATCCAATGGCAGGTGATGTGATTGTTCTTAATAATGCCCGACTGGAGGAGTACAAAAAAAAAAAAGAAAAAGCTGCGGAT
Source organism: Filicampus tigris (assembly GCF_054856515.1). Classification (NCBI taxonomy): domain Eukaryota; kingdom Metazoa; phylum Chordata; class Actinopteri; order Syngnathiformes; family Syngnathidae; genus Filicampus; species Filicampus tigris. The sequence continues at coordinate 379,064 of NC_141237.1, read as the reverse complement.
TTAATGCAATCTGGTCCAGCTGCAGCCGCAAATGGCCGTTCCCGTTTTTCGACGGAAACGCCCCGTTCTGAGAACGGGAACGCCCCCTCACCCCAACAAGGGCGACGTCACTCTGGCAGGAAGACGCCTGTTCTCCAGTATTAAGTTCGCAAAACGCCTACGTTTTTTCGATACAGTTCGCGTGCTGAGAGTTAGTAATAGAGCGAACTTATATAGCGTTTTAGCTTCATCATATGACGGCCAAAGCGTTTCACAAAAGCAACTTTAAAAATCGTTTCGTGTGTATGTACAGGAGGCATACGTTGTCATTTGGACCCAGGCTTAATAACGCACACCCATGTCCTCCAAACATTTCATTTGGACACTCTAAATTGCCCCTAAGTGTGTTTGCGAGCGTGTGTGTTTGTTTGTCCGTGTGCCCTGCGATTGGCTGGCAACCAGTTCGGGGTGTCCCCTGTGGAGTAAGATCGCTGTCAAAAAGGCATATGCGTGAATTAACGATTCGTATCCGTAATAGTAATAATTTGTGAGTACAAATTAAAATTGTGAGGGTATGACTTCTTTTCCTGAGAGTACGACTCAAAATTGTGTCGACCTTCTCATTGGTCGACAAAACGCTGACAGGAACGCCCGGTGGGCGTTCTTGTGTCCTAACAGGAACGCCCCGGCTGCAGCCGGACCCTTCTCATTTCATGTGTGTCCACGCGCGAACCTTCACCTCGTCCCGCCCTGAGCACGCAATGACGGACAGGGCGACTGGCCAATCACACAGTGAGCGATAGACATCAACCAACGGGAACACCGGAAGTCCGGCAGGGGGCGGTGTCAAGAAACACTGGGCGAAAGTTTGAAGTGCTGTGAAGCGACGAAGCCAAACACAGCCCTTAGCGGAAACTCTCTTTCAAAGTTAAAGCAACAAATTACGTTTTGGCCATTTCTTTTTAATTTGAAAGTTCAAAGAGGATGTTGAGCGCGATGAGTTGGAGTGCTGCGGGAACAGCTTCGTGAGCCGAAAGTAGGTGCAATGTCGCCGTTTGGGAGCAGTTAAACATCCACAAAGTCAAAGTTGAAGGCGCACTTCTGACCCGAAAGCAATAAAGACGCAAAATGGCGGCGGAAGAGCTCAAGTACTTCACACTCGACGACATCGCCGAGCACAACTCCGTCAAGTCCACTTGGATCGTCATCCACCACAAGGTCTATGACGTCACCAGCTTCCTCGAAGAGGTGAGCGAGCGCCGACGCGTCGACAAAACATCAACACAACATCAACACTACACCCCGACTGGTAATACAACAACAACAAAAGAACAACCCTCGTCCAGAATGTCAAGAGTTCCGCCAAGGCAACAAACTCCAGCGGGACAACATGAACAACACAACAATTACACAGTGACACAAGTCCAATTCCAGAAAGACAGCACGACCGGTGCTGCCGCAGTATAACTTGAAAAAGTAACATAGTCACTTTACTGATTACTTGACTTCAAAAGTAACTCCGCTAACTTAGATGAGACCCGAAGTTACATTACAACTTACTCGATTACTCGTTACACTCAGCAGATGCCACAACCCCACATAAAGTTGACTAAACTGGAAGTAACAGTGACCTTGAAAAAAAAACATTTCTTCACTTCACCATACAAAAAAAAAAAATATATATATATATATATATATATATATATATATATATATATACATATACACACACACACACACACACATACTGTGTAACATACTGTGTATATATTTGACTCGCAACACTGTCATGTCAAACTACTTTTTGTCTTTTTCCCTTTGTCCTTCGTAGCGTGTTCGAAGCTGGATAACACTTTGTCAGCAGCACAGAATGCGCAAGAGACCTTCATATTTTCTTTAGCTGACATAAACTCAAACTAGCGAATGTCTTTCCGGCTGGAAAGCGCAAATCTCTCTGCCGCCTCCATGATTATTTTTCACGTGGTGGAAATGTCATACGGCGCATTGGTGACGTCACTTGCCCAGACGGGAATACGAAATACTGTGACGTCCACTTTCTTATGTGTTCTCTCATGCGCTGTGTGTCTGTCTGGTTGATGATCATTTTTGTTCCGCATACGCGTGTGAGGGAAAAGCGTGATTGAAAAATGAAAAATGGCACGTGTTTCTTTCTGACCCATTACGAGCAGAGCGGAGCACAATTCCAACTTCAAGATCGCAACAATTACACAAACACACCAAACAGCGCAACAGAAACACGACAGCCTAGCGAGCGCAACGATTGCGACGGCAACAACGCAACCACAACAACAATTGCAACAACGCGCAAAAGGATTTGCTGAAGGTCGCCACCGGCCCTCCTCGCTTGGGCGTGACGCGGCCTCACCCGAGGTCGCTCGAGGTGGCGTCTGCGTGCGAGCGCCGCCGTTTGCCTTTGGATAAGCCTTATCAAAAGGCAGCGCTTTGAGCACGCAGGCGTTCAAGGTCCACGCGTGTGCCCCGGCAGCACCCGGGCGGCGAGGAGGTCCTGAGGGAGCACGCGGGCGGCGACGCCACCGAGAGCTTCGAGGACGTCGGACACTCCAGCGACGCCCGCGACGTCGCCCGGCAGATGCTCGTCGGGGAGCTGCACCCGGTACGCCCGCCGACCCCCCGCGCCCGCGCGCGCCCGCCCGCCGAGCTCGCTCACTCATGTCACGCTGTGTTTTGCGCGCGTGTCTTTGTGGTGTGTGCGCGCAGGACGACAGAGAGAAAGTGGCCAAGCCTTCGGTAAGTTTGCCCGAAAGTGACGTCGTCATGAGCGCGCGGGGCCGGCTGCTAACACTCCAGCACCAAAATCGCATGTCCACTTGGAATTTTTCCCATTCTCTCCTAAAAACAACAACAACAAAGATCTTTAATAGAGGACCGTTTTGAATTTGCATGGGATAGCAAGAGCCCTCTTTCTTGTCTTGGGCCCAATAACAAAAAAGGATTCCCTCCGCTCCTTGTATAAATATATAGTGGGTGCGCCGATTCACTAATATTTACATTCTATTTTATTTTTGGGGTTTGGGGGCGGGGATCGTCTATACTCCTTTGGTATACACAGAAAAATTCTCTTTCTGTATTTACCGTTTTATTTGTGCTCATCTTCGGCAAGCGCATTGAGAGGTTCATTCTAGTGCTCTGCCGCCATCTTGTGGCTCGGATGGGCAATTGCGAACCTTTTGGGGTGGGCGTCACTTGTGGAATTTTGCTGCTTGGGGGCAGGACGTTACAAAAACAAAACCCAAGTGGAATTGACCAATACGAACGGCCAAGCCCGGTGATGACATCACCAGGTGTGATGATGATGTTGATGATGATGATGAGCCGCGTTGGTTTTCCAGGAAAGTCTGGCGACTACTTTGGAGGAGGAGCCAAGGTAAGCACGCAGCAAGCACGCACGCACGCACGCAGACGCAGGCGCAGGCGCACGTGACCTTGTTTGTTGTCGTCAGCTGGTGGCCCAACTGGTTGATTCCGGCCGCGGCGGCCGCCGTCGTCACGCTGATGTATCGCATGTACGCTGGCGAGAGCGAGCTGTGACGCCGACCCGGGATGTCGCGCGTGCCGCCATGACGTCGTCATCCTGAATGGACTGAGCTCCAGATTGTCTGTGATGTCATAGTTGGAATCGTAAAGGAGGCGTGGTCTCGCCGCCGTCGCCTCAAACACGGCCGCCGTGGCTCAACGCTGCAATTAGAAGAAATCAAATCAGTCATCACTTTTTCATTTTGAATCAAGACATCGTGGCAGAGGATTGACGTGCTGGCCAACCTTTTCTTGAGCCAAGGCCCAAATTTCACTTTGACAAATGGCACTAACTAGAGGGCACAGCTCCGCATATATAGCCGCACATTAGTCTTCCGCTGTTATCTACCGAACATTCGGCAATTTGCAAATCTTTAGTCGCCATGTCGTTGACGACTAGAGAACGTTGGTGTGACGTCAGTGTTGACTTTGGGGCGACGCACAAGGAGGAGGTCGCGTAAACTGGACGTTTGCTTTCTTGGCCAACTTGATTGGCGTCACGATGACGTCACCCGACATGTTTGCGTTTGAGGAAACAGCTACATTTTTCAACAAACATGAATGATCTCCCTGTCCAAATAAACAAGATGTTGATTTCCCCCCCCCCCCATTGATTTTGAAACTATTTGTGTGTGTGACCTTTTTGTGACTTCTTAACTGTTCATTTTGACACTGCCTCATCATGAAATCCGACTTCCGTCAAAAGGTTTGCTTTCAATGTCAGCCTACAGAAGAAAAGAAAAATCACCTTAACTGTTTGGAGTGCAAATTGTTTTTGCTGTGGCGTTACGTAACGATGACGCACGCGCGACGGCAGCGATTGAGCGTTCAAGAAGTTTCTAAATCACTGACGTCTTATTGAATCATGAAAAGCGGTGCTCTTCAGTTGCAAGCATGAGGACACTCACAAGTCTCAACGCTCGGTTTACTTTGAATTCCACGACTCGGGTACATTTGTGGTCCGAAACATGTCGAGCCGCTTTCGCCACTCCCAAGGTGGGGGCGACGGCACTACCCGGAGCATCCGATCTGGGAGATGCCGACACAAAATGTCGGTGGGCGCGTGTCAACCCGGAAAACCTTCCGTGCGCGTCCCCGGGCGTCACGATCAGTTTCCGAGGGGTGCGCGCGCTCGTTGTGCGCAACGGCCCTCGACTGCGCAGTTGTCGGCCTTTGCACGTTTTCGCAGTTCTCTTCCAAGTCGAAACGCTCTCAATTGCCTCGATAGACTGAGACTTTACTCGAGACAATTAAATTCATCAATGCCTTCTTGTTGGGATACTTGTACTCGAGTACTGCTTTCAGGTCAAAGTGTGTGAAAGTTGTGCTTGATGTGTTGCTTACGTGAAAGCAGGTGCGCGGCGAGGGGGCTTGGGGGGAAGGGGGGGTTATTGGGGGGGGGGGGGGGCGTCCCCTCCCCTCCCCTATACAAGCAGGCCCCTGCGCGGACTCTGACCGGCAGCACACTGAGGACTGAGGGCCGGCCTGGCAGGCTGAGTCATGTCCCGGTCCGGATCAGCGTTGCCGCTCCAGGCCGGGATGGACCGCAACAGCGACCGCGAACCGGAGCCGGAGTCGGAGCCGGAGCCGGAGCCGGAGCCGGAGCCGGACGACCGACTGGACGACGAGCAGGACGCGCGCCAGCTGGAGCGGCGCATGAGCGAGCGGCGGCGGGCCCGCTCGCTGCCCGCCTGCCCGGCCTCGCTGCTGCTGGCCGCCGTGTCCGGGAGCGAGCGGCGCAAGCGGGTCCAGTTCGCTGACTCGCTGGGTCTGAGTCTGGCCAGCGTCAAACACTTTAGCGCGCTCGACGAGCCCCGAGTGCCCACCGACGTGTTCTCCAGACACACCGGACGCCTGGGGGGGGCGGGGGCGGGGGCGGGGCCCTCGCGGCCGGACCCCGAGCCCGAGCCCGAGCCCGAGCCGGACCCGGCGGGGGGAGGGCGCCTGGTGGCCTGCTTCTCCGAGCCCGCGGACCCGGACTCGCGACTGCAGCTGCTGCGCGTGTGCCTGGAGCGGCTGTCCGTCACGCACTTCGACGTGCGCGGCCAGGTGCGCGTGCTGAGCGGGAGTGCGCGCGGGGAAGTGGGCGTGCGCTACACCTTCAACGAGTGGCTGTCGCACGTGGACGCGCAGGCCCTGCTGCTGGACGCGCAGCTTCCGGGCGGCGGCGGCGGCGGCGGCGGCGCGCGCTACGGCTTCACCGTCTACACGCCGCCCGAGATGGAGGCCGGCGCCGCCGTGCACATGGCCGTCTACTTCCGCTCCGACCAGGGCGACTTCTGGGACAACAACGACGGCCGCAACTTCACGCTCCGCTACCGCGCGCCCGCTTTGCCGCCGCCGTCGCTACCCCCGAACCGGAAGTGACGTTTGGCTATCGAGGTCAAATCATCTGCACGGCGCGCATGTGCCGCTCCGGGACATGTCACAATACCAGTTCAAGGTACACGGCCTTCAAGTCCTGCTCAACATTTTTCAGCCCGTTGGGCAACGCGATAAGCGACCACCGCGCTGAACTCGAAGGCCCAACGAGCCTCTTCGACCTTCTTTTCTTGGCCATTCACAAGCCCACCACCGTGCCGCTTTCAATACATTTCATCCTCTTCCAAGACGCTCTGTACAGTCCTCCGTATTCGTGGCCTCGCTGTTCGGAGACGATCATATCATAACATCACTTTGAGCAAAGACTTCTCCAAGGAAGAGGCCCAGCCTGCGTGCCTCAAGCTGTTTGGGCGTCATTGCCACTTGATGTTTACCGTGAACGCCGCCAAGCCAATTAAATTTGCGCCTTGCTATTTGTTGCCGCTGCTCATTGTGCTGCATGTAGAGCTCAGCGCCGGCCCACACAAGTCGCGACTACGCGTCCGCATTGCCACTTGCCCGCCCCGCCGTCTCTGAAAACCATCACTTCCAAGTCCAGTCGGTCGATGTCACCGATGACGTGCGAAGCCTCGCCATTCATCAAAACACGACAGAAAAGCTCACGGGATGGCCACACATTTTTCCTTCCATCCTTTAACAGCCAATTCCAACTTTTTCATCTGGTCCAATTTGCTTTTGCAGTTAGGAACTCTTCTTTTTTTGTCTTCTCAAGAAACAAATGGGTTTGATTTGGAAGTGCAGCCACACACCCCAAAGCCAACATTGGCAACAAAATAGGAGAAAAAGTTCAAATGACTGCAAGAATCGCCTTCAGTAGGCGCACAATGTTAACTTATAAACACACGGATTTTGGAAGCACACGATGGGGCATGTTTGTTGTCCCTTTTGTAGGCCAAACGACATGACTGAAGGCGGGTGGTTGAACGGCCAATCAAGCTTTTGGCCAGCAGGGGGTGTTGTGAGCACATCCTGCAGCGCCGACAAGGAGTCAAGGTCCACGCCGCAGGATGAACACACGCCCCCCCCCCCACACACAATCAGGTCAGGCAAACACGGGGGAAGCGGGCCGCACCAATGAACGCGGCGCGTCTGACTCGAGTCACGAGCCTCACCTTGGCCCTGCTCGGCCGACGCCTGACCCCGCCCACCAGGCCCTCTCCGCAGCGTCCACGCGTGACGCCGCCAACAGGTGTAGCAGCCTACGTGCCTTAAAAAGCTCCCATTCCACTTTGGTCACATCATCAAGTGCTTTTATTTGGTTTCCCGCTGACTGCGGAAGTCGGACGCTGCGACGCCTCACAAGCCGGAAGCCGATTGGCCGACGGGATGTCACTTGCTCCTCTTTTGCTGCTACTCCACCACCGTCTTCTGGGCCTGGAACATGCCGCCCACGGCCACCTGCACGCGCGCGCACGCACACACACACACGCACGCACGCACGCACACACACACACACACACACACACACGCGCAATGGCGTCATGTATCGTCGCGACCATCACAGGCAATCCCATCAAATTAATTATGACATCGCATGCAAGCCTTTTTCTGCTATCACACACCCACCCCTCGCGCTGTTGGCCGTGCGTTGCCGATCGATTTGTGCTGTACGCAAACAAGACCGAAAGTTGCCCCTCAAGAACTATGAGCACATATCAACTCCGTATGAGCCCACGTGCAGCCGGCAGGGGTGCCTTTGGGTACCTCATTTGTCAAGCAAATCAAGGTCAATGCAATTCAAGCCCTTCCAGCCTCCCTTCCACCCCCGCCAAAATAAACTATACAAAAACAAATCAACAGCCCAATTGTTTGAACGCGCACGAAAGCGTTTGTGCCTCTCGACCAATTCAACGCGCTGTGCCCGCCTCGGCCGCCAGGAGGCAGCACAGCAGAGCACAGCGTGCCTTTCTTTGTCAAGTACGTTGGCAAAGAAGTACAATTCATTCACTTTCAAGTACATTTCATCCTTCCGAATTGTTGATGTTTAAACATGGATTCGATTCTGAAGTGTTGAATCATATTTTGAAAACCCCCAAATATTAACGTAGGAAAATAAGTCTCTTGTGAAGTATATGAGCACACCAATGAGTATTTAGGTTACTTTTGGGAAGTCTTTGAGTACATCTAGGAGTACTGGGTAATCTTTAGGGGAGATTTCAGTCGCTGCAAGAGTATTGAGGTAACTGTGAAGAAGACATTTGTAGACTTTGAAGGCTGTCAATTGTGTCAAGACATATTTCTTGACGTCAACGCGCTGTGTGTGAATGTGTAATCTTTGTTTACGATGATGTAACTGAAGTGGGAAAGTGTCATAAAAATCACATGCATTACCATTTTCATGACTTTTTGGTCACTGTGTTTTCCCCCCCGAATTCTCGCCTAATGTACCTGTTCATTCAACAGAATGAGGGGAATAGCTGGGTGTGGCCACCAGGGGGCGCCAAATGCTCACAAGCGGCAGGGCAATGACGTCAGGCCCGCTCCGGATTGGCCGCCTTGTGCCGTAGGAGTGTGGCCCTCTGCGCCAATCGGCAGCGAGGGGCGTGGCCTGGATGGAAATTGCCGCTGCGGAGGCGCTTCCGGTGTGGCACGCGCAGCCACCGCAGGCGTGACACGACCGTGACGATGAAAATTGCGTGGGGGGCCGCGCTGGCTTAGTGTTTGGCTCTTCTTCTTCTTCTTCTTTTCGTCCTTCTCCAACATCCTCAAACTTCCCATGGCACCTTGATTTTGGCTTCAGAAATCATTTTTCAAGCTTTGTCAAAACGTGTTCCCCATAAAGAGCTCTCGTCTTCCCTCCCTTGTTCTTCTCTTCTCCTCGGCAGATTGTCGTGCGCCATCCCAGCTCTTCATATTGTTGGGCCTTCCTTTGGTGTGTCCGGCAACGCCCAAACAAATCCCTTTGAATTCAACCGATAAAGCTCATGAAAGAAATTAACTGACAACAACAACATTAGAGTCAGTTTTGTAAACACAAAAGACAATTACAGTGGTCTTTTTTTTTTTTTTTTTTTTTTTTTTTTTTAAAGGACACTTGCTGTATTCCATGAAGAGAAATGTTTTTTCAGTTGAAACGGTAGTTTTGGTGAGGGGGGGGGGGGGAAATCACCTTGATGGGGCCAAGCGTAGCAAAGACTTCAACAACTCGTCCACGGCAACGAGCAGAAATGCAGACATGCTGACAACTTTGGAACAAAAGTCCAGACGTAGTTTGTCGGGCTTATTTATTTTTTTATTGACTAAGACGATGATTTCCTTTGGAAAGAAAGCGGCCACAAGGTCACAGTCCGACAAATGCGCACACTGGGCGGAGGGAAAAGAAGTTCAAAGGTACAAAGCTACGTTTGGAGAGCTTCGGCTCTTTTGTCGTGGTCGCGGCTGATCAACGACGCTCGGACATCCGCTGCATTTTTATCTCGGCGCTAACACGCCAACGATGGCGAAGCACGGGTTGTTTGGGGGAGGGGGGCTGCGCATTTCCAGTGACGGAAGGAGAGCGGGGGAGGAGCGGAAGGGAGGGGCGGTGTCAGTGACGCAGGCGTTCACGCGGGGTGTCGTCCTACTTAGGGCTTCCGAAAATCTCGTCATGTTGCATCAGCGAGGGCCGAGTTGCGGCCTGCGGCGGCGGACGTGCGTGTGTGTGTCGACACGCGCGCACACACACGCCCATTACAAGAGCTCATGACCTGACAGCGCGCGCACGCACACTCACGACGTCTGCCGGCACCGTTTGAGAATGAACCCGAGGGCTGCCGATGCATTATGGGAACACGCTCTGATGATTAGCCAGCCGGCCGGCCCGTGCGTGCGTGCGTGCGTGCGGGACAGGTGGCGGGTGAGTAAACAGGTGCTCATCTGCATGCTGGTCAAGCTGAGGCTACGCCAGCCAGCCAGCCAGCCAGCGTGCCCGTGTGTGCGTGAGTTACCTGTCTCTGAATCAGCGCCAGTGACTGGCGGGCCTCCAGCAGCAGCCTCTCCACCGTTTTGGGGTTGTCCACATTCTTGTTGACCCTGAAAGCGTCACGCACACGACGTACTGCGTATGTCCTGCAACACACGCACATTAGGATTCCATCATTATCATCATCATCACCACATTTGAGCTCGACTGAAGACCAAGAAATTGCCCACCGAATGCTCTACAGCGATGCCTTGACATTCGAATTGGATTTGTTCTGCGAGATGCTCGTAGCTGCGAGCGCTTATATCCGCTCGACTTGACGTCGACTCGGCCCACTTAAGAGCAAGAAGATCAGGCAGAGAAGGCCCCACAACTAAGCTGCGGTCATGGTCGTGATAACCAGGGCACAGAGAGAAGCTCTGCCAATGATGCTCCGTTGGCATGCGTTGCTGCGGCGTGTGTGTTAAAGGAGCGCCTAACAATTTCCCCTAGCCTGTCTATGGCGTTTCACATTAGATGGCAGCAGCGCTACGCTAGTGGATATTAGTAAGACAAAATGAAGAGCACTTTCAATAAGCAAGACTTTGAAAATGATGAATAATATGTTTAAAGTGTGTGGGAGGTAAAACTACTTTTGAAGATATTGGTGGGGGCGTGGGGGGTGATGTGGAGATGCCACACAGCTGGCAGAGGCTCAGTGACCTTGACAAGTTCCACTTCTTCTTCTTGCTGCTGCAGCTCCTTGCGCATTTAAGAGCGCGCCGGTAAAGCCGCGACGGACCCCATTTACGAGGCATCGTTAAACACGAGCAAGTACAAGGACGTGATGGAGGGATGACGAGACGACGCCTTTCATAAGGATGAGGAAGGCAAAGAAGGACAGCGGAGAGATGGCGGGGAAAAAAAACGGTTGAGGGAAAGCTCAGGTGCAAGTTTGACACTTGCGCTTCCGATGGCACGATCGTCAAGTCGTTGATTATTATATTACATTGCACGACAACTCTTTTACGAAGGGATGAATCGTTGATAGCAGGAGTGCCCAACCAGTCGATTCTGGACTGGTCCCAAGTTGACCGCAGTGTGTGTGTGTGTGTGTGTTCGTTATTATGAGACTCAAGTTTGTGATAGCGTACACTACGCAGCCTGTGCACCCCATCAGTCTCACATCCACTAAATGTTTTGTTTCATTTCTTTAAGGAAAACAGTACGTCCCCTTTGACCTACCTAAGTTGTTTGTAGTCAGCAGTCACTTGCAGATAGCAATCAGAGCCGTTAATGGCCTTTTCCCCTTCATTCTCATTCATAGCGTGTTTGTTGAATCTGCAACGCGAAGAAAGGGAAGGCGGAGCGCCGACTTCGAACGAACGGTAGACGTGTGCTACGAGCAGGACGCTGTTCCTCGCACGAAGGACTTTATGCACTAGGAGTGTGCCTCGCTGCCTGCGACACACTAGCAATTCTTACATTTAACAATCGACGAACCTGTCCATTTTTTCCCGATTAATTGATGACTCATCCATGCATCCATTTACTCGCGCTTAACCGAAGACCTGTTTGCCACGGTGACTCTTACGGGCGCACAAAGATTTAGGCGAATCATATTGCTGAAGATTCGGTGAAATGTGCCACATGATGATGTGGAGAGTGAATTTCACTTTCTGTTGTATTGGACACTTTATGGTGATCTAAGAGGGTGTATGTTTAACGACATTAAACAACAGAAGCTCGATATGTTCTAGTGGCAGGAGGAGCAAAACAATTTAACGGCTTTTTGATTCGGATGTTTCTATAATTGCATTTGCATGGAGAAGACGCCAAGATCGACTGTTTCTGTTGTATTTGAGTCCTGGTGCCGGCTCGTTTGGATTCTTTCGTGTCATTAGCCATGCAGGCTGGGCGAACCACTGCATGCATGAGCCAAAAGGTCCAAACAGTGCGAAGCTCCATTAGCGCGTAGCGCGTAGCGCGCACGCCGCTAGCTTGAAATGACGCGGCGAACGCATGACCGCCTCTCGACGCGCACATCTTACCGGTAATTGTACGAGGGGAAGTTGCCACTTTCTCTGAGGAGCATCCTGTACAGAGAAATCACCTGCGCTCTCGAGGGCGCCGCCATCATGTTGCTACGCTAACAGCTGCGAGACTCAAACAGCAGGCATTAGGACCCCACTGACAAGTGTGCCCAACGAGCGCCTGTCCCATTTAAGCATTCGTGCCGCTGATTTTTTGGGCCTTTTTTGTGTTGTTTTGACCAAGCGAATTTATACGAGCCCCTTATTTGGTAGCGCGTTTGACGTTCAATATACATACATTTACCAAATCCCACTTTGAATGAGTGCTCAATCATTCGGGCACGCTTGTAGCTACTAAACGGGAGGTAATGCCGTACGACGTGTGAAGGTAAGGCCACCCTTGCTGACTTTACTTACTATCCGAACATAAAGGTTGAATCAGAAACGTTGTTTTAGCAACATGAAACGATGCGAGAGTCATGCGCGTTATTGCCACACCCCCAAAAGCATCTATGTGATTCACCATATGGCTTGATTCCACCCTCGATTGCCCTTTGTTGTTATTGATTGGTTGCAGCGAGGCCGTTCGGTTCATTCAAGTTATTTGTTTCTACTTCCGAAGCAAAAAGTTACACATGGACTAACTGCTGTGGTCACAGATCACGTGGGGGCCGTGCGACTCCATCCATATTTTACGATGATCATTACTCATGTCTAAAATGTGTCACTGGCATGCAACTCACTTAAGTTAACCAAAATCTTGGGCACGCCTCTCATGTCATTCTGGTGCCGTGCACCGCGACTCGTTGCTAAACCTGTCGCTCAACGCAAAACCTCCGACGTGAACATGATCCCGTTGGTTAAGGCGCAACATTATTGATACGTCTCTTGCATTGTATAGTCTGGACACATTAGTAAAAATGCTTTTTGAAAGAAACGACGTTTTCAGCTACATAGTTTTCAGTAGTAGAAAACGAACACATGTTGTCGCCAAAATGATTTACAACGTTTGTGATGCGTGCACTTTCTCAAGATTGACGTCAATGTCATGCAATAACTTTTGAGTACACTCGTTCTTTGTGTTCAATCAGTGTGTTTTGTCTTCAATTTGCATTGTATGCTTCCGTCTCCTTGAGCCTAGCCCAGAAAAACAAGTCAAGGGTGCTCAGCTCTGGTGAGTGCGGCGGCCGACCGTCGGGGCAGAAAATATTGAATTCTATTTGAACATATTTCATCTCTGGAATTGGAAAAAAAAAATAGCCAGTGAGTCGACCCCACATTTACTTCGGCGGGTAACATGCGGCGAAAGCGCTTTGTCGATGGGGCGGCTGGAGGTTGACGTGGCTTGCCCCTCGGGTAGCTCCCCAAATTCCCGATGGCCACCACGCTGTGTTTTAACACGTGAAATGGACAGGCCTTGTGTGAAAAGAAATAAAAATCTTGGCTTGACCCCTCCTACACGCATTACACACATTTACACTCAAGACTTGAAAGCGCCTGTCGTCGCTCTCCTTTTGCAGTCAAGAAACGGCCGACGAATACATAACATCGCTTGGAGGAAACGATACGACTCTCCGACATAGAGTCCTCCAAATAAGGGGGCTTGCTTCAAACTGTTGATTTGGTACTCCCGGTCGCAGGGATACCAACCATTGGTCTATTTTCTCTCTCCTCTCGACTGCAGCCTCCGAGGGGACCTTCTCTGCCTATTCTTGCTGTTAATGACGCTGCGCGTTGAGCTACTAGCGCTCATGCAGTGCCGCCTGGCATCTTGTGGCACTGGGCACGGCATACTAGCAACTAAGTCGGGACTGCCGGTGTACTGTAAAACCTAAAAACAAAAAGGCAAGGGTGAGGCAAAGTAGGTAACATTGCCTTCAGCTCTGGGTTTCGGGAACAGCCTGTGTTTGCGCTGCTAATGTAGCCGCTTGCTTTGCTAACCTGAAGCCAGTCATTCATTCATTCACGGTGTCCTTTTTTTCAGAAGGTTTTCCGTCCCTCCTTTGCCGCGGTCGTGTTGAGCAAACGACGGCGTTGGGCTTTTTTGTCCCCGCCATTTCCCTCGGCGCAGACTATTCGGCTGACGTCGCGCTCGTCTTCTCGGCCGGCAAAGAGCGGATGTCCTTCAGCGCCTCCGGGGGACTCGCGCTCATGTTCCTCCGCCGGCTGCTGCGCCCCCCGCCGGCCGCGTCACGCCGCCGCGCGTGCACAGTTGGCCCCGCCCCCGGCCGGGACAGCGTGGAGGTGTTAGGCCGCGCCTACCCGTGCGACGACTTCACCAACGTCACGCCCAAGGTCCTGGCCAAAGTGGGCCGCGACCTCCACAACCAACGGCATCATCCGCTGTGGCTCCTCAAGGAAAGGATCAAAGCTCACTTCTACAGGTGCTGCCTCAACAATGGAAATGGAAATGGACAATGGAAATGGAAATGGAAATGGAAATGGGGGGGGGGGGCGGGGTTGGCGTCCCATGATGTGGCACTTTTGTTGTTGTTGCTCTTTGGCTGAGTCGGCACGTTGAGCCTCCTTTAGGGTTAGGCTGCGCCGCCGTCTTGAAGGCAAGCGTTTCAATGCTGCTTCTCGTGCTGTTTCTGCTCAGCGCTCACGCGGCTCGCTCGGGCAACCCGCTCTTCTCGGCCCACGACAACCTGAGCCCCGTGGTCACCGTGGAGCAGAACTTTGACAGGTCGACTCATTTGCTCCATTGACAGCCGCATCCCCGGCCGCTCACCCGCTGCATTGATTGATTGATTGATTGATTGACAGCTTGCTGATCCCGCCCGAGCACCCCAGCAGGAAGCGTGGAGACAACTACTACCTGAACAGGTGAGCCGGCCCGGCCCGCCCCGCCCCGCCCCGCCCCGCCCACAGTGTACCCGTTCACCTGTTCTGGCAGGAGCACCATGCTGCGTGCGCACACCTCTGCCCACCAGAGGGAGCTGGTGAGCGGCGGGCTGGACGCCTTCCTCTTGGCCGGAGACGTGTACAGGCGGGACCAGATCGATGCCAGCCACTATCCCGTCTTCCACCAGATGGAGGGCGTGCGCCTCTTCTCCGACCGCCAGGTAACAACAAACGACAGCTGCTCCGTTGCCTAACGCAGAAAAAAAACACCATGACAGATTTAGGCTTTCCACAATCAGTGTTTTGCAGACCGGACCAGCGAGTTAAAAAAAAAATAAATCTGATCGCAAGTGCAAAGAACAGTGGAGCCCTGCTCTTGTCAAGCAGAACAAATGCAAGGCATTGCCCCCCCCAAAATAAGACATTGTCCCCAAAACGCTGATAAACATTCAAAAGGCCAAAATGTTGGACTGCCAATTGCAAACGGAGCGCCACTCATTGTTGGAACGTTGTGCCGGCACTTTTTGTGCGCAGCTCTTCTGCGACGTCGCCAACGGCGACGATCTGAACCTGTTTGAGGCGGCGGGGGGCCGCAGGACGCCTCACAAACAGGAAGTCCACAGTCTGGAGGCCGTCAAGCTGCTGGAGTTCAACCTCAAACAAACGCTGAGCGGACTCGTCAGGCACCTGTTGGGAGAAGGTGGCGCGCGTCTCACCTCGCCCGCCTCCTGGCGTCGGTCGGCTTGACTTGGTCTTCCTCGGCAGACTTGGAGGTGCGATGGGTGGACTGCCACTTCCCCTTCACTCATCCCTCCTTTGAGATGGAGGTGTGTTTCCGTGGCGACTGGATGGAGGTGCTGGGCTGTGGCGTCATGGAGCAGCAGCTGCTCAACTCCGGTCAGAACACACCCCCACACACACACACCCCCACACACACACACACACACACACACGCAGCGAGGCGGTCAACTTTGAACTTGATGGATCAGGTTGCGCATTTGAACGTTTGTCACCAAGACACTTTTGTCAAGTTGTCATATTTCTTCCTTCAAGATCAACTTTGACTCAGTCAAAATGCTCACCGACAATCCAGCCCAAAGTTAAGCTCGACTTTGAGGATTATTCTCTTCTGTAGTGATTGCATAATGCGTCACAGGTCTTAGGCCCGCCCACTTGGAGTGAACTTCCTGCTAAATAGTGAGCTGCTTGCTGGCTGCTGAGCTTCTTCCCTTACTTGTGCTGGCATGAATAATTGAGATTTTCAGACTTGGAGCGAACGCCCCCCACCCACCACGTTTGACTGCCGCCGCGACACGCGGGCCAGCAAAGTCGACCAGCGGGCCAAAAATAGTTCAAAGACGCTCACGCATTCATTGAGATGAGTGTGTTAAGCACGCACGCACGCACGCACACACACACCTCCCCTACATCTCCACTGCGGCAGTGTGGCTGGTTGCCGTGGTAACGCACCACATTCAACACCCCCCCGCTTACACTCTCCATCCAATATTTCTGCAGCGTTGGGAGACAATAGAGAGCAAAAAGTGACGGTAGTAGAGTGAGCGTGGGGTGTGTGTGTGGGGGGGGGTGTGAGAGGGTAGGGGGGGCTCTGCGGGGTGAGGAGGAAGGCAACAGGGGACACTGGTTGGTGTGCGTCTTATTTAATGGTGTGACTGCCATATGTGACGCCTGAGGCCTAGTGTGAGTGTGTGTGCTTGCGCATGGGGGGGGCAAAATGGAAAAAGGGGATGGGGTAAATCAGCCAAGAGGAAGTTGGGAAGACGAGTAAGGGGGAGTGACGAATGGCGGAGGAGAAATGAAACATCTTCATTAATTCACTCAGGACGAGCGAGCGAGCGCTTTGCCTTCTCTTATTTATTCACGACACCGCGCACGCGTGTGCGGTGGCGTGTTTAGAATGCGCGTTGTTGTGCACGGAATAGGAATGTGTGCGCGTGAACATAAAAGACACGTGTGTGTGTGTGTTTCCCAGGGGTTTCCCCTCCCAACAGATGGGACTTGCTAATGGCCACGCCTCCTGGCCAAAACCCGATTTACACACTTCCCAGGGGACCCCCCCCCCCAATAAAAATCGGGGGTGGGGAGTGGGGGGGAATATATATAATATGTGTGTGCACGTGTGTGTGGATATTGAAATGTGATTAAAGTCATGTTGGTAACAATTAACAGGCTCTCAAAGCTGTCACCACGGGCCCTCTGGGAATGGCCGCGTGCGTGCGGTTCAGGTGCTTGCTTTGGCTCTTAATCCGCCTCCTGAATAAATCATGTGGCCCCCGCCCCCGCCCGTGCCCCTCATCCTGCTGTCATTAAGCGTGGGTACATTTTTCACGTTGAAATGCTGCTCGTGACGAGTCAGCTTTTTGGAAGCCCAGGATGGAAGGATGGAAAAAATCAAAGCCGAGATGACTGTCCGTTTCCGCTTCTGTACTTGCACTCACGTAAGGAGGTGGCTTCCCCTGAACTCCGACCCGCCTCCTTTCGTCCCCGCATTCCCCCTCCCCCATCACGTCTGCCTCCCTAACACCCACTGGAGACGGGTGGCCAGCTGGTAGCAAAGGCGGCCCTTCCCAGAGGGCCTGAGGCGGCAGCTTTGAGAAGCTGTTAATTGTGGCCGACATGACTTTAATCAGATTTTACCTTCCCCACGCACACACACACACGCACGCACGTGCAAGTTGAGTGTGTGTCAGCCTTGTCCTACAACGTGAGCGGCCCACCAAGCCTGGAGCGGGACGCAAAGCAATCGGCGTGCGCCTTCATCGCGCAACTTCGCTTCTCTCATTCCACGACAGGCCGTTTGGCGAGTCCGGCTTGACTTCCGAGTAGAGTTTGTCGGAACGGTTCAAGCTTTTCCCACGACTCGTCGTCAAGCGTTTGTTCAGCTCGCGTTTTGAAGTCCGGACCGGATCGGTCTCCAAGCGCTCCACTCGGCCTTGTTTTCTGATATTTCCGTCCAGCGTTGGTGTTCAAACAGTGGCTTTTTTCAAAGGGCCCGAACGGAGTTTTTCCCGCTCGTTTTTGCTCCACACTAGGTGACTGACTATATGTGACTGTTGAGGCTCCGTGGAACCTTTTTCCGGGGGGCTTGTGCTTGTTGTCAAAGTCGGAGAGGAGGCTGCGCCTTGTAGTCAAGGTGACAATGAGATTCGAGTATCTCGGGTCCGTCAACTGCTCTCACTGGGTGTGCAAACGTGACAGCAGTTTGGCGCGAAGGGCAGCGCAAACATTTGTTTGTGCAACCATCCGTGTTCCATCACAGTGGGGGTGGGCGGGCTTAGAGCGTGGGGGCGGAGATTTGCTGCGTCCGCACACAAAGTGCATCGACAAAGCACCCGACGCCGACAAGCCGCGGGCTCAGTTTGCCATGGAGAGTGACTGGCCTCCAGGGGGCGCCACCTTCTTCTTCTTCTTCTTCTTCTTCTTCTTCTTCTTCTTTTGGAAGACGCATATGTGAAGATCTCCTGCTCACGCGCTGGCACGCCGCCACCGACGCCTCGCCGTGACAAGCCGGGCTTCAAAAAGCGCCTTTGAGATGCAAATAGATCAAAGAGTCAGTCATCAACGTCCCGAGTACAAAGACGTCGTCGAGCCGCCCGGGGATGTTCGACAGCACTTTTTCCGAGCGATGCCAGTTCGACTCGAGTATTCGGCTCTTGACCACTGACCCGTTCCACCCGTACTTCTGTTCCATCAAATTTCAAAGGACATGATGACAGATAAAGAAAGATGTTCTGGTCTCCCCAGCGCTTAGCTTAGCTTAGCTTAGCTTAGCTTAGCGGTCAGTTCAACAAATGCGGTTGAAGCTGGAGCTTGTTTTGGCACGTTTTGCTCAACCACACGCAAGTGGGAAAAAGTAGGCCGCAGGTGAGTAGAGTCTGCAGAATACGCTGACAGCACGCCGCCATTTTGTTGGGGCGGGTGTGACGAAGACGTGGGCGCGTCTGATTCTCGTCGTCGTTGGCGGCGGGGAACGCTGCTATTCCTTGAGCCTATTTCTTTTTTTTTTCCCCTGGATGTCTTCACGGGCACCAATGTCATTGGTTATTTCGGAGGATGAGCGTTGTCGAAAAAGCGTCAACATGCGGCGAACAGATGGCGAGGCCGGCGCGTTTGCCGAGATGTGTGACCAGTGAGGATTCGCTTCCGCCGCTCTCGCGCATCTTTATCCACTTTGTCATCCGCCGAGGACGGCGTTCAGGCGCAATCTGCGCAGGCGGGCTTAAATGTCACACAGCAGGACGGCACGTCGGCGGGCCCTCTTTTGCCGACTAACATGTTGTTGTGGTTGTTGTCGTTGTTTGTGTTGTCAGCCGGCGCGGCCGACAAGGTGGGTTGGGCTTTTGGACTGGGCCTGGAGCGTTTGGCCATGGTTGTGTTCAACATCCCCGACATCCGAATGTTCTGGAGCCAGGACGAGCGCTTCCTCAAGCAATTCCGCGTGGACGACATCCACCAGGAGGTCCGCTTCCAGGTAGCGTGAGCGCCGCTCGGCTGCTTTTTCCCCACCGTTCGCAGGGAGTGAAGATGAAGATGAAGGCGAGCCCGTGGCCGCATTGATCGAAGGCTTTCCGCGGAGGCTCCGGCGGGATCGCGGCTCATCTCCCGCCCCTCTCCGCCTCCCCCCCTCGCGCCGGCGCCTAATCGACCGCAAACGCTGGCGCGCGCACCGGGCCGCGGCGCCGGCTTCTTTGCTACTGAAGTGAAGGGCTGACGTTTTGAGGCGGGACACTGAATATTCCAAACGATGGCAGATGGCCCGGTGCTGCGGTCGTCGTCTTTGGGTTGCGTTCCTTGCCAAACGGGCCAGGTGGGTTGCGTTAGGAAGAAAAACAGCCCAAAACTGCCACCCGTCTCTGAGGAGTGACAAGGCCAAAGGCCCGACGGCCCATCAAACGACTGAAGTCATCCATTGCAAATCGGGCAAGTCGACAATCCAAAGGACCGATTTTACATCTACACTGCGTGTAACTTCGTTCATGAGACATAACACACCAATTGCCTAATGAGAAGAATCGTTCACATTTTGAACATTTGACATTCGACCATTTACGTAGGAATTGTTTTTTCCCCTCAACTTTGACCCCCATCTATGAACGCGGTAAGCCATCTGTCCGTTTCCAAAAGTCAACGTGGCCTTTGAGCACCAAATGCCCAAAGTGGCAAAGTGCTTTTGACACCGTGGCAACGTTGAAGCTACAGTCAGTTGCCCTTTCCCCCTTGCGACCGTTCCAATGTCGCTGACGCGATGACATCGAGGGACAACGGAAAGACGCGCTTGTTTTCTACGCTTAGTTAGGGTTGCACTGGCTTATCATTTTCATGATCGTGTCAAGTACGCTTTAGGAATGCAACCAGTCACGTAGGCCTCCCACGCTCCCGTATTGTCATGGCGGTGCTACGTGAAGAGCTAACTAGCTTTTGCGTGCTACTCGCCGTAAAAAGTTTGAGAACCGCCGACTTGGACTTGGAACGACTTAGCACGCAACCGATTGGTCATTAACTCAAAGCAACAGATGAACTGTTTTTCCTGGTCTTTTTCCCCCCAACAAGATCCCTTGGTTGTACATAGTGAGGACAATTTGCAATTTTCATCCCACTTTTGGAAAGAAACGCACACGATTTGCTGCGGTGAGCCAGAAAAGGAGGACGAGGCGGGCCCCATCTCAAGCTCGAGAAGGACGGGCCTGCGTTCTGGCCTCGGACACGAACAAAACGCACCTGGGAACTTGCCTTCCTCCTCCGATTACCGCGATGATGATGGCGCGCGCGTGCGTGTGTGTGTGTGTTTTGAGGCGCTGAGCAAGTACCCCCCGCTGCACAACGACATCTCCTTTTGGCTGCCCGCGGCGGGCGAGCCGGCCTTCCACGCCAACGACTTCTACGAGTTGGTGCGCGCCGTCGCCGGAGATCTGGTGGAGGAGGTCGCGCTGCTCGATGACTTCACGCACCCCACGTGAGTGCCGCACGCACGCACTGCAGAGGAAGGAAGGAAGGAAGACAAATGAGGAGGGAGGGGGGTGGACGGAAGTCATGATGATGATGATGATGACATTTGGAGACAACCGTGCGCGCGCTTATAGTGGGTGAAGCTATTGATAAGCGGTGTGCATTTCATTTTTAAAATGCACAGATGAGTCAACCGGTTGATGAACTCATTCACTGCCAAGGACGTCTTTCTTTGTCTTTTCACAGTGCAGCCATGCGATCCCAGCAACTTATTTAGATTTGTTCCAAAGGTCTGAAAATGTCTGGCAGTCAATGAGTTCATTGAGGCAAAGACAAGTGTGCTTTATACAAAGTATTTTGTTGAACGATGAAAGGACTTTTCTCATTCTTTCGAATCATTCATTTGACACATGAACCAATTGCTACTCCGTAGCAAGAGCGGCATCGCCGTGGAAAAATGCAGTAACGGCTTGATGACGGCAACAAATGATCCACAACTCGTGACCTTGTAAATGCGCCAAATGAGAGCGATGGCGAGGAATTCAAGTCACCGAGTTCCACCGGGACGCAATTGAGCGCGAGTGCAGGAGAGCAAACGCCAGCGAGCCATTAGCCGTGATTGGCCGACACATGACACCATAATGGGTCCACGCGAGCGCCATCTTGGAACCCGAGTGCGATCGATGGGATCGCGTTTCACCAGACGAGCGGCCTCGAGTCGGCTCTTACGCACACGTGCGGGAAGTGTTGACTTGCTGTTGTGACAGGAGTCATCAAAGTGAGCGAGCTAAACCCACAGGTGCTCATTAAAGGTCAAGCGCAGCGCTTAGCGAGCAATTAGCACTCCGAAAATGGCGGCTTCCTTCTTCATGACCCGCGCGCACGCACACATAAAAATGGCTCCCAACTTGAGTTCTTTTGGTTAGACACACACACACATGCACTGGGATTTATTTGTGTGTGTATTGATCTCTGTGTTGGGGGTGCACATGTGGATAATGGAGACATCAATTATTCAACACATGTGTGTGTTGTATTTTGTGCCCGTTGAATAATTGAGCGGCACTGGCAGGGCGAGCGACACGCAGGATGAATGAGGAGGGAGAGAGAGAGAGAGAGAGAGAGAGAGAGTGCCAATCATGCGGTGTGTTTCAGGAGCGGGAGGCGGAGCTTGTGCTTCCGCGTGGTTTACCGCCACACGGAGCGCACGCTATGCCAACAGGAAGTGCACGCAGTTCACCGCCAGATACAACAGAGGGCCGAGACACAGCTGGGCGTCGAGGGACGCTACTGAACACGCCCGGAGTCAATCTCGCCACTTGTGCTGATTGTTGTTGATATTGTCCACCTTGACATCATGAAATATGCATTGATAGGAAAAGCTTTGAGAAAATCCCAAATCGATTCATGTAAACGGCACAGTCATCGTGTTAATGTCGACAGTCTGCCATTATATGCTAACATTTGGCAAGTGTGTCCACTCTGTCAGCATGCGCACATATTTTGCTGTTTGTGTGTACATTGGTTCATTGATTTATTTTTTTTAAAGAAAAAAAGAGTATGTGGGCTTGACCCAAATGCCCTTCTAACAGCATAACATGGACGTCATTCAATGAATATTAAATTCAGTGGGAAATACCAACTTTTTGGGTGAAATGGGGACGTCTCAAAGGCACCTCCTGCCCATGTTGACGCTACAGCCTGGCTAGTAACTTAGTTAGCGGTTATCTAGCTAGTTAGCGACACCCTCGGAGAGATGCCGCCAGGCTAGCCTTGCATACTAATTAGCCGCTAGCCGCCACGTGGAGGTGGATACCCACTTTATTTTAGCGGCTGGATGCTAAGGCTAATGTTATTGTTGTTGATGTCAGCTTTTGTAATCAGCAAATGTTTCCAAATAAAACATCATACATAAAATATCAGAACGACGTTCAGTGTTTGTTTTGTAGCCTTATGATGAGTTAGCCACTAATTGGCATTTGCCGGCTAACAGACATGTTGACACTCAAGGCTCATCGGAGCTCGCCAGACGAGAAGGCGGATGACGATGATGACTGAAATCTTCAGATTCTTCATCATGACAATGAAGGGAAAGAGGAGCTCCCATCGTGCCACAAGCAACAGGAAGTGGAGCGCTCAAAGAAACACGGGAAGTCAAAGCCCTGTTCAAAAGCGTCTCTCCCTCAGCCACAAAGCTAGCATCAAGCTAATGCTAACAGTTAGCTGTTATCAAGCTATTGCTAACAGCCAGCTTGTTGCACTTCTTCACTTAGAATGGTGACAACTGTCACAAACAAAAGTCTCCATCATTTTCGGTCTTATTTCAGCTGCTGCCATTTCCTGTTACCGTGACGATCCACGGAAGCTTGGGCTGTTTAGTTTGGCGTCCGCAGTTACCAGGTCTTGGTCGTGCGTGTGTTGCCATGGTAATGTGTCCTCCGCATTCCAGGCTGCTGTCGGCGCTACCTGGGAAAGTTGCTACTGAAGGGGTTGGGGCTTGTCTCGTCTTGACTTAGCTTGTTAGCATGTGTCGCATGTTTTAAAATGGGAACCTTTACAAGAAGCTTTCTGGCATTCTGCCATTCTGCCAAGCACACTTAGCATTTCCTGTTGAGAGAGGAAGCTGAGCCGCTCGGTCGGTGCCATGGCATGCTGGCGAGGGGCTTTCTGATGGGGCTCCCAAAAACGGAGGGGGTTCTTATTTTAAGCAGCGACCCACTTTCCGTCCCGAGCGATGCTGCTGGAAAATGTTTGACCATAAATAAATAAACAGGAAACATTTTCACATCAGCCGTGTGCTTCAAAAACTCAAAAATAAAAGCTTTCTTCTAGGGATGCGCCGATCGATCGGGCGCCGATCATGATCGGCCGATTTTCGTGAAAAATTACGTCATCGGAATATTTGATCAAAGCCTTTTATTGCCGCTCAAAAAATCCAATCACCCCGCAAAACATGCTTCGCAGCCTACAGCCGTGTTGCTGCTTTTTTTCAAATGATATTATGATATAATAGCATCCACCATAAATAAATGGAAAAATATACAGATATTCCATGTGATCGGAATCGGTATCGGCCGATCTCACTCATGCGTGATCGGCATCGGTGTCATAAAACCCTGATCGGCACATCCCTACTTTCTTCTTGATTGGTTATTGAAGGGCTGCAACTAACTGATATTTCAATAATCAATTCACGTGTCGCTTATTTTTTGGGGGGGTTACTAGATAAATTGGATTGAAAAAAACATTTTTAAGTCCCATTTCTTAACTGAAAACAGCACATTGTTTCAAATGATATACAAACATATAAACACACACATATACGTGTGTGTGAGAACGACAAGGCTCGATTTATTTTTCTCTAAGCAAGGGTTTTGTGGAACAAAAATATGACCCTATATTGACTGAACAAGTGGTTTCATTTATTTTTTTAAATAGAATCAACAGGTTTTCCATATTACACTATGCTTTGAACTTCATAGGAGTAGAGTTTTCTCTCCACAGTCCAGACATGTATTCATTTTATTTTATTTTTCCTGCTATTTTGCTATACAAAGTTGGATGTCTGTAAAAAGTGGACTCGAGTAGCCGCACACTTCATGCCCGCAGCGGTTTAGCACGCTAGCCGTTTAGTTTAGACATTAGAATGCCTTGTGGCGGGCTTCGAGCAAAGAAGAGGAGGGGCTCCGGAAGAAGAAGAAAAAAAATAGTCTGACCGTCGCTAGTCCGTGCTAGCTTGTGGCTAACACACAATGCCATGCTTACAAAACTAGAGCTGGTTCTTGAATAGTTGCTCCAAAAAAAGAACATTCACGCACAAACATTTAAGCAAGATCCTCACACAGATAAGCGAACAACACTCACCCTCAAATCTTCAACTTCACAAATGTTCAACTTCACAAATGTTCAACTTCAGAAATCCATCCTCATCCTCTTCCTCATCCTCTTCCTCATCCTCATCCTCATCCTCATCCTCATCCTCATCCTCATCCTCATCCTCATCCTCTTCCTGTTCTTCTTACTCTTCTTCTTCTGGATAGTTATTTCTTAGCTTTTTTTATCTGATGAAGTAGCATTGATCTATCTGCATGCGCGCACCACACTGCCCCTAAGAGGCCAAGGCGCGCACAGCACAAAGAGCACGCTGGAAGTACGCGACTGGGAGCCTGTCTGACGACATCAACAAGCGACACGACTAATCATCATGAAATTCTTTGCCAATTTTTTAAGTTGGCGATTTTTATCGATTGGTTGTTGCAGTCCGATATTATTGACAGAGAATGAACACTTAGACACAGTCAAGCCGGTGTGTGTTTGTGTGTATGCTTACTTGATATACTTGTTATTATTTATTTTCCCGTAAGTTTGTGTGTGCGTGAGTGTATGTGTGTGTGGGCGTGTGGGTGTGTGTGTGTGCGTGTGTGTGTTTGTGTTGGAAGTACCCTTTTCCTGCAAGCTGAATTGTCACGGTATTTTTTGTTGACAAAACCCGGAGAATCCATCTTTTTTTTAATCCATCCATCCATCTATCCATCCGCCCGCCCGCTGATTTGCTCCGACCAATCACAAAGCAACGCCGTGTTATTTAAGACCCCTTTATCCGCATACTTACACTGCTAAGACGACAACTATATCACTCAACTCCATGATGCCATCTGTGCCAATCATCGAGATAACAGCTTTTTAATTATTATTTGAACAACGCATAAGAACATAAACTTGCTTTAAAAAAAATTATATATATATATATATATATATATATATATATATATATGTATATATGTATATATATATGTATATATGTATATATATGTATATATTTATGTATATATA
Organism: Filicampus tigris; assembly: GCF_054856515.1. Classification (NCBI taxonomy): domain Eukaryota; kingdom Metazoa; phylum Chordata; class Actinopteri; order Syngnathiformes; family Syngnathidae; genus Filicampus; species Filicampus tigris. The sequence goes on along the minus strand of NC_141237.1, from coordinate 353,591 downwards.
TGTATATATATGTATATATATATGTATATATATATGTATATGTATATATATATGTATATGTATGTATATATATATATATATTCATTTTGCGCATTCTTTCAAAACGATAGTGAATAAATTGAACACATCGAAATGTGTCGTGCCGTTTTCGACACCGCTTGTCCTGTGCAGGTTTGCGATAAAAATGTATGATTTTCACAATGTTTTGAATCGTTTCATTTCAGACACGCCAGTGAATATTGTTGATTCATTCATTTATTCATTCAACCTGGTCGTCTTATTTTCAGGGCACTGAATCGATTGCAACTGGACTCTTCTGCTGTCAGAGAAATGTAGAAATGAATATATACAGTAGTATCTCTAGCTATCGGTATCCATATATATGTGTGTATGTGAGTGTGTTATTAATAGTAAACAATACAGGTAATTATATTTTGCGTTTGTTTATGGCCTACAATACTGTTGAATATTTCTATATGTTGACAGTGGAGTGTCCTTGTCGGGCCTTTATTTTTCCTTCTTTGTTTCTTCTTCTTCTTTGCCGTTTGCTGACATTTTCAATGGATTCTTGTTTTTTCACGAGAGTAAAATATTTTGTGACTAGCTGTCATTGTTTTCCAGAATGGTTATACATGTATAATTATGAGGATTTTCCTTTTATGCTTTACATCAACACTCGCTTTTCACACCAATCGATTAATCTCGCACGTTTGCCTTCCAAATTGACGCTTGGGTGCTGTCAAAAAGAAAAGTGATCTTATTTATGTTGTGCTTATGAATGCTGCAGGGCGTGGTCGCGAGTGGCTTGAGGCCAGAAAGAAGTAACCTCGCGGGATTTCCCTCCTGAATATTTAATGAGCGGCTTTCTTCTGCAGGCCTTAATTGCGTCTTCAATTATTCAGCAGGCTCGCTTCCAGGAATTAGTCGGCGCCCTCCAAGACGCTCGCATTTGCAGTTCTCAGAAGTCGTTAAAAAAGCAACCCAAAAAAATATTTGTTTATGCGTGTTTGCTTTTTGCTTTTTTTGGTGGTGGTGGTGGGGGGGGGGTCAAATCGTATTTCAGTGGAGTATTGTGCATACATTATACGTGCTCGCATTTGTAAATAAAACATCTAACAGTATGTCGCAAATGCGATGGTGAGATTTTACCGACATGCGCGCAGACCAATATTCCTACTCGTTCACGCCACGTGAGCGTCATGAAATATGAAACAATGTTATTAATTATTAAAAAGAGATGTATTCCACGAACAATTGCGATTATTAAATACGTTTTTTGAGGTGCAGAAAAAAACATTTCGTTGTTTCCCCTTTTCAAAAGAGCTATTTCTCGGGGGATTATTTCATAAAAAGAAATGTGGGCTGATTGTTAATAATAATAATAATAATAATTAATCATGCTTAATACATACGGTTAATCACATCCGCCCAACAGTTGAGACGTCGTAGGTTCGAATCCGCTGGTCTGTCCTCCGCGCGCCTAAACACACACACACACAAACACACGCGCGCACACACAGATCCACCCCCCCCATTTCCCCCCATTTCCAGCAGACTTCTCGCTCGACTGCGGGTTTGCCGTCTGTCAACTTTGTTAGTCTGCGGCGACCAATTGAGGGCGACCCGTCCCACTTTTGATGTTCGGGCAGCTGAGGCCTCCTCATCTTCTTCGTCCTCATCTTCTTCGTCCTCATCTTCTTCCTCCTCATCTTCATCCTCCTCATCTTCATCCATCAAGACGGACTGAGCGTGAGCACCATGCAGCTCAGTCATGTCGTGAAGGCGGGCGCGTGTGCAAGTATAGCAGCAAAAAGACAGATTGCGTCACAGACGTCCTTTCAAAGAGTGTTTTATTTTGCACGAAATCATGTTCTTATATTTCTATGTTCATTAAAAGTGGAATAAAGTTTCTATGATCAATCTTTTTTTTTTCCTTAGTAATATTTTCTCGAAAGTACATCATAAATCCTTGTAAATTATTTGGATGATTTTTGGAATGACTTGTAAAAGTTGTGAGCAAACAAACAGAAACCAACGGAGGGATGAAGGTGTCATTATTATTATTAAATCTTATTACTAGTTATTTATTGGAACACAACAGTCTTGATTCATTGATGAATGGTTATTGATTGATTGGTCGTAGCTACACTGGCCATGATGTCGCGGTGGTATTGCTCTTTTGCTTAGTTTTCTTTGTCTTTTTTTGCCGCAATCACAAACATAACAACGATAACGCTAAACTTTCTACTCACGTACAAAAAGCAACTTGTCAAACATTTCAGGAAACCAGCACAAAGTAAACTTCAGTCCTCTCTTCACAAAGTCTTTGCTAAATGTTAGCTAACCTGAAGGCACGCGCATGCACCGGGCGGGCGCTCAACACTGGAACGTTAAAGTGCTAACATAAAACATTAACAGGCTCAAATGTTGAAATGCACAAATGTTCAAATGTAGAAGTTAAAACGGTGAAGATTAAAAGACGTAAAGGTTAAAACACTAAAATGTTGCAACGCAAAACAGTAGACCACTAAACGTTAAAACCAGAGCTAGGCATGTGACTAAAATTTGCCTTTCTGGCCTCTTTCGTCCGGCCGGCGCCAAATACAGTAGTCATGGCCCGTATAGGCCGCTCCGCCTATCGTTTTAAACGGGCTTCCCTTAGCGTTTCCGTCTACCAACTTTGAACAACTGCCGCGAGACATCTAAAATATGAACAACTCAAATGTTCAAACACTAAAACGCTCCATCGGCAAACATGAATACGCTGCTTTTACACCACAAAGCAACCATTTGCTGCCAGCCGGCTGACGTCGGACAAAAGCCGCGCCAAAGTCGCGCGTTCTCCTCCCGAGGTCAACACCCGGCTCCGGCCGATGACCGTTCGACGCCGAAATCGTCAACAAAGTGTTTAACCCGAGGTTGGCTGCATTCGGAAAACGTTTCTCAACAAAGACATTCATAGACGCAACTCGACTCCGGTTAGCATTAGCTCGTATCTGCGCAAAGGCTTGGACTCGCAGCGCTACGCTCGATGGCGTGTCGCGCTAAGCCGACGTTTGTGCTCATGTCCTAAAAAGGCTGAGGAAGTGACATCACGCAGGTCAACGACACTCACTTCCTGCCGTGGCCGTAAACACATTTGGGCTGTGTTGGGAATCAACCGCTGTCCACTGAAAATCCCTTTGCGCTGCGGACGGCTGCGTTGGGAAGCATTCGTCATTCCCCGCGACTCCCCGATGGCCGGATGCGCACTTTTGTAGGCCGTGCTCGAGGGAGAGCAGAAACCTCGGAAGTCGGGCTAACCTAGAAGCACGCGCATCGGGCGCCCAACGCCAAAACCTTCAAATGACAACATGTGCAAAGTAATACAAAAGGTCCAAACGCCGAGACATGTTCAAACGCAAAAATGTTGAAAATGTTAAAGCGTGAAAATGCCCAAGCATTCAAATGTTCCTACGTTACTTAAAGTCCGAATGTTAAATCGCTGAAATGTTCAAAAGTGAAACGTTGAAACGCTAAATCGTTGGAACGGCGCACTCCAACGTGCTAAAACTTTCAACTGCTAAAACGGTAAAGAGGGCAAACCGTTAAAACGCTAAAACGCAAATGATGAAACACAAATGTTAACGACGCTAAAAAATAAAACGCTGAATTGTTCCACCAATAAAGTGGTAAAAGAGTAAAACATTGAAACACAACATGTTAAAGCACTAAAATGTTAACACGCTAAAATGTCAACACACTAAAATGTTAAAATGTGCAAAAGATTAAAACAGCAAAACATTCCCGCACTAAAAGAATAGAAGACGAAAAGATTATAAGGCAAAATTGCTCAAACACTTCAAAGTGAAAACCGGGAAATGTTAAAAAACACTCGATGGTTTCAAAACAAATCAAACCGCGAGCGGTCTGCTCCCCGATCGCTCGACCGGACGCGCCTTTGGACGTAGTGCGGGCTGTTGTCCCTACACTAGGGTGGGATTCCCAACACAGCCAACCAGAGAAAGAAAAGAAAAGAAAACAAAAGCTTGCTAGCTCGCAAGTTAGCAAGCTAGCTGCTAAAAGTATTAGCCTTGCAAGCCATATTGCAGGGGAACAAATTGGTGCGCGGATGGCGTCGGGGAGCGGAATGTTGCGCCCGCCCAAACCGCCCGCCCGCCCGCCCGCCCGCCGACGTTTTCAGGTAGTCCTCTGGCGTCCCATCCGAATGTCCTCAAAGGTTCTTCGTCAAAGCGTCACGGAGGCCGCGGGACTGGACCGAGCGCCTGGAAGGCAAAGTCCAGGGCAAACGCAGGCCTCTCATTTTCTGTGTGTGGTGTTCCCTTTTTTTTGTTGTTTTTTGTTTTATGTTTTTTGGGGGGGAGGGGGGGGGGGCTCTTGGGGGGGCGGGGGGGGGGGTTCCTTTGGGGGTTTGTTCTCTTAAAGGGCCAACACCCAGGTCAGCAGGCTGGGCAACGACGCCAGGAGCACCCCCCACGGGCCACGGGACGCGCCCCAGCTGGGGGGGGCGCCGTTTCCCCCGCCACAAAGTTCAAACAAACTCCCGCGAAAATCCAGACTGCGAGATTCCTTCTTGAGTTTCTCCCAAAGGTCGTTGGCGCCTTCCTGGCAGTCGGACAACGCCGTGCTGGCGCACGAGTGGAAGTCGTCCCAGTAGCTGTCCGGACGGGAGGGGGAGGGGGCGTGATGGGGAGAAAGAACGAGAAAAAAAGTGACATGGTTTCCGCGGGCAAGTTACACTTTGAGGCCAGCAGAGTTGTACATTTTCAAGACTCAAATTTGCAAGACGGAAGCCGGAGAGTTTACATTCGTGTTCCAGTCGCCATCTTACAGCCATCGGCAACCCAAAAAGGAGGCAAATGTCCAAATTCAAGTGGTGATTGGAGTCAACTATTTTCCACATTCAAGTCCCAATCGTGCAAGATGTTTGAGCGCGCAAGTCCTTTTGAAAAGGAGGCACTCGTGCCAACGTTTTCCCGCTTGAGCATTTGAAAGCATTTTGGTGCCTTGCGGTTGGTTCGGCCATTGCATTTTTTGCAGTGCGGCGTTTGGCGGCGGACGCGCGAGCGCGCTGGCGCCCGAGCGCCAGTTCCGAGGTTTCGGCCAAAGAGACGAGCCCGCGGCTAGGCTAGGCTAGGCGAGGCGAGGCGAGGCGAGGCGGTCCGCCCGATGAAAATGTCCGGCTCGGGATCGGGAATAGCAATTACGAAGGGAGTCGCATATTTTCCCTCGGAAACCCGCGGTCATCTTACACCAAAACGTCGCGCGCTTTGTCTAAAAACGATTGGGCTGCTTCGGGGGTGGACAGGATGGCCCGAGAAAAGTGGGTCCTTCTCAAGGAAGGCAAAACAAATCCATTGCCGGCAGGGATTGCATTTTGGCGAACTTGTCTGGCCGTTATTGCCTCCTAAGGGGGCTGTAGCTCCGCCCGCCGGCCCCCATGCGAGCAATGAGGCGTGAACGTGAGCCCCGCGTGCCCTTTGACCCCGGCGTGTTCACGCTCACAATTAGCGTGCGTGCGGATGTGCCAGGAGGCGTGTTAACCGCTGCCGCCTGCCACGCCCCCCCTCCCCGCTGTGATCAAGCTGCTACCGGAGAATCAGTGAGCGCGCGCGCCATCTGGAGTGGGCGTGTTGCCCTCATCAAAGTGCGTTTCAGTGTGACACAAAACGCCGCCCACACGCATGTCTTGGACAAACATTTGGCCTTTAAAGCCACAAGGGGCGGACCTTACCTCCACGGCCAATTAGCCGCCGTCACGGGCGCAACCGCCACGTCCCCGTTGAGAAACGTCAAGCAAACCAACAACAAAACGAGAGCCTGCTTTCGTTGAAGCGTTTGTCTTGGTCACGTCGCTGAAATGCGCCGACCGAGCCGCTCCCGGCAAGGGCGTCATCGCGCGCTAACCAGAGGAAAGGCCAACAACCTTTCCCAATAAAGGCGCCTTTATGCCAGCACGTTAGTTTGCACCAAATGCGGCCATGTTTATTGGGACTCACGTGCCGGCAGGAGAGCCGCATCGCATCGCGTCGCGCGCGACCAAATGAAGCCACGGCAAGCTTGAGCTTGGATGATCTCGTTCAACCGGAAATGGACGTTTCAACCTCTCCACCGGGAAGATTCTCCCGTTCCCCTCAAAGTTAGACCTTCATTTCTGTTGGCGAACATGGGCTTTTTAATTTGAAGACATTTTTTTTCCAAGCTGACCATTTGAATTCAGGGGCTGCCAACGCAACAAGGTTTTGCCATCGCTTTTTGGATTGAGGTGCGTGCGGCTTGCGACGCGTGCGCATCCTACGTGCAGATCTTGCGCAGGTTCTGCTGGTCGTCGAGGTCGGCGGGGTAGTTGGCCATGTTGTCTCCCAGCTGCAGCAAACAGTTGGAAAAGCCTTTGAAGACGGCGTCACAGTGGGCGGAGCTCACCAGCGCCGACTGCAGCAGCCACACTGAGCCAAAAGCACAAAAATGGCGCCGGCGTTAGACCGCGTGCGCGCCGCCGCCGCCGCCGCCGCGTCATTTGGGGCCAAACCTTCGCACACGTGACGCAAACATGGCTGCCGTTAGCCCCGCCCCCCCATCCCCAAGGGAAAACGGCTGAGGAGGCGGAAGCTCCCGGTGACGTCACGCCGCGGAGGAGGTCACGTGACGTCCACACGCGCGCAAACGCTTGACGCGAGATGACCTCCGAAGGAGGAGCGAGAAGATTCCAAGGTGCGCCTGATGAAAATGCGCTAAACCCGCGGGGGGGGGGGGGGGGGCAATCCCGGTCGTCAAGAGCCCCTCTCCATGAGCCTGTTTTCATGCATCTCTGCCTACCTGAACACACTTGATGCAAGTGATCACAATCCGTATCGGAGCTTGCATGTGCAACGCTTGGTGACGAGCGGATCATTTGAATCAGCTGTGTTGCAGCCGGGGAGAGATGCATGAAAACAGGCTCATGGAGAGGGGCTCTTGACGACCCGGGATTGGGCCCCCGCGCAGCTAAGCCCATGCATGTCATTTGGCCGCGTTTGCCTCATGAGAAGCAACGAATGAGCCTGCACCGAGAAACCTTTCAGCGTGTGTGTGTGTGTGTGTTTGCTTTTCACGTGCACGGCGAGCGCATTTGATTCGCATTTCCATTTGGACTGCTTCGATGACGTCCCGTATTGGACGGATCGGGTCGTTGACTTGAGCCGATCACGCGATCTGAACCTTGGTCCAAATGAAAGCGCGCGTGCAGGACACGTGACGAGTCCTGACGACTCAACATCGGCAAACGTTGCCAAAGACAGCAAGGAGGCGCGGGTGACGTCACTTGACCTCAAGCCGCAGCAGTCACCTTTAGATTTATAGACGATTCGTTACACGCAAAAATGTCCAGAACATTTTCTTTCCTTTTTTTCGTTGAACAAAAAACATTGGGTTTTTTTTCCTCTTTCAGAAAAAATGTCGGTGCCTCTCTCGCTCTCGCTTTTTTGTACACAGCAAAAGTTCGAAACGTGCACATGGGTTGCGCCCGTTTGGCCGCTCTCAACTGAGCTTTGCCACGCGTTGCCTTTCCTTCACTTTTTCTATTGGGCTTTTCCTCTGAGTGCACGTCTCGCAAGTCTCTTCGCTCGTTCGCACCTCTTACGCGCACGCGCACGCGCACACGTTCCTGCAGTGCAGAAAAGCAGCGTGGTGCGAGCGAGCGAGCGAGCGAACGTACGTACGTACGTGCGTGCGTGCGTGCGCTCGACACACCCACCGCACACGCACGACAACGAATTGTCCCATGCAATCAATGTGCTCTCTGATTGATTTCGTTTCCTTGTAACGAAACGCCGGCCCCAAAATAAGAAACCAAAAAGTCTGTCGCATGAAATCAATGTACCATAACATTCGTAGGCCAACAATAATAATAATAATAATAATAATAATGGGGTCTTTCTGAAATGGAGCCCTGTGACGTCATGTAAGAGAGGTTCTTGTAACTCGGTCATAATGATGAGACAGTAAAACGCAGAATATGAAGCGATGGAAGAAACAAAAAGACGAAGGCGTGCGCGCTCACGAGCGCTGCAAAGAAAACGCGTCTTTCACACGCACGCGCACACCTCCACACGCACCGCGCTTATGCAACAATCACAACAACAAGATGCATCTGAAAATAAAAATAATAATAATAATAATAATAATAATAATAATGGGAAGAATGGTGCAGTCGGTCCACATATTAGACGGAGCCCGCCCGGGCCGTGCACCCGCGCATTCTGCGGGAAGGCGCGTGCACGCATGCACGGCTGCAAATGACATCATCTTTTTTCGTCTCATTTCGTTTTTGTTTCTTTTTTGTTTTTCGGCACAGCAAGCAAAGACGAGCATTGCGATTGTTTTCCTCTTGGAACGACCGAGCGCGGCCTCGGCGTTGAAACCGGCATTTGAGTGTCACGCGCAAAAGGACACTTTGGCACGAATAAAGGGGGAAGAAGAGAAGGAGGAAGATGGCAAGGGGGTGGGGATCCCCCTTGTGTGCGCGCGCGCGCACGCAACACACACACACACACACGCACGCGCGCACACACACACGCACCTCCATTCGCGCACACGTTGTAGTGCTCAGGTGGCAGAAATCAAATCAAATCAAATCAGAACATGCAATGAATCCGTTCATTTCTAAAACAGTGAAAGGGAGACTTTCCGCCACGAGTCACGCGCGACTACAAGGCAGGCAGGCAGGCAGGCAGGCAGGCAGGCAGGCAGGCAGGCAGGCAGGCAGCTCCAAATAACGGCAAACACAAGAACCGCCGTCCAGGACCAACAGGAAGAAAGAACGACGACGCGAAGAAGAAGACGACTTTCTAAAATGTCCTTTTGGAGCTCGCAACTCACCAAAGTGAAGCGCCAGCACGAGCACGAGGCTTCCCGCCATCCTCGGTGGACGCGCACGCACGCCCGCACGCACGTACGCACGAACGGACGGACTGACGCCGCAGAGGAGGCGCGCATTCCCGCAAAGTCACACGCACGCACACGCTCCTCCTCCTCCTCCTCTGTGCATGGCGGGAAGAGAGAGAGAGGGAGAGAGAGAGAGAGAAGGAGAGAGAGAGAGAGAGAGAGAGAGCGACTCCTCCTCCTCCATTCACCTTTCTTTCTTTGCGACTGTGTGTCGTCATGTGGCACTTCATGGACGTCACCAACGCGCTACACCGGCGTGAGGGCGAATGACGTCACCTTGCGCTCTTGTTTCGTGTGCCTTCCGCTCGCCTTCGTTGTTGCCGTCCGCCTCCTGCCCACGGTTGCGGGGCTCGCTCAGCACTTGGTAGCCTCGCAGAGGCGCAACACGTGCCAAGGAAGTCCGTTCAAAAGAGGCTTTTCGCGCGCGCGCTGACTCTCCTTCTCTTGCTCGTTATTTTCCACGCAACAAAGACAACAAGCCATCAAGATCAAAGCAAATAGAAAGCAAGGTCCGCTGCTTTTTGGGTCCTCACTCAAATGAGGGAGGGTGACGTCATCAGCGCTGTTGATCATTTTCACGGAGGATGACACCGACAACATTTCGTTTTGTCAGCAGCCAAAGTGATGCTTTTCAACTGTCCATCCTCTGTTCATTTTCATTTTCAAGAGAGCCTCTGTCGCAGGAAAGCAAAAATGACATTTGCATGCCCTTGGGATTCATTTCCCACCAAATCATAAGGAGGGTGTGGACAAAACGCTTTCTCAATTTGTATATTGAATTCGATTAAAATCTCTGTCTATGTGGCGGGTGACGTCACGTGCGCATTGTCAATCAATATGATTATGAACATATTGACAGAGGAACGCGGCTGAGGCCTTCCAGGGCCTGCTGGTGTGTGCCTTGAAACGGGTCTCCGGCGCCCTCTGGTGGCGCTCGAGGAGGAAGCAGAAGCGCAAGTGGAGCATCCCGAGCAAGACGAGCCCGTGTGTCAAAGTCCGGTACTATGCCCCTATGCCCGTGACCTTGCTGCTAACCTAGTAACACGGCATTTCACCTTTGACCTCAACGTGCTGCGACCTTCTGCCGTCTTTGTGAGGCCTGTCCTCAACGGGCTCAAGGGTCGAGAAAGCAGACTTGCAGAATTAGACTTGGCGGAGTTGCTCAATTCCGTAATAACAGCAAGAATAAAGACGATTTGATTTTTGGCCGGAATTCCCGCTCGTCATTTTGTTGTGAAAGGCCGGTCCGTCCCTTTTGTGACCTGCGAGCGCCGACGTGGCTCCTCTGCTTGACATCTCCATCATCTTCATCTTCATCATGGTGTGTGTGTTGCGCTGACTGAGCATCCAAAAGGTTTTTCTGTTTTTGTCTGGCTGCGCTGACCTTCCACTTCCTTCCTCCACTTTCTTGAGTCAAGTTGAACTCTTGGTCATCACGTGTTCCCCCCGACTTGTGGTTCAAGAAACCCTTTTCGGATGCAGGACGTCTTCATGGCGGCACGCAAGAATGATTTGTCATCATGGCGGCTGCCAACGCATGCGCATTGCTTGCCGAGCTTCTCCAAACATGGACAAACATGACGCTTGATGTGCAAGGGCAACACAAAGAGCGCGCACATGACCACCCACTTCCTTGCTGAGGTCACAAAATGTGGAAAGGTTGGAGGGCCTGAAGTCAGTGGGCACACAATGAGTGCCCAACACCCTTCGGATCCTTCTACTCGTAGCTTGCGGCCGCAAAGTCGTCCGGAAACAAAGACGTCCAACTTTGCACGAGTCCAAAATAACAACCTGCGGCAAATGAAGGCTCCAGAAGCAGAGTGGGCCACCGCGCCGCCTCGCCAGCAGGCAACTTTGCTGAGCCTGCGGGCGGACGGGTCCCAAACGGCAGTCGGGACGAGAGCAAAGCCTTCGGGCCGACACGTGGCCGCGCAAGCAGCCCACCAGGCCGTCTGAGCGTTTGAACTCGCGCTCGCCCTCGTGACGGCGGCCGATGCGCGCCGACGGCCGATGCGCGCCGACGGCCCGTCGGCGGCGGCTCCGACGTGCTCGGTTCATTGTGAACGGAGAGCGTTCGGCGGCCGGGACGGAGCATTCCGTTGCCTGGCTCAACGCGACAGTCAAAGACAACGACAATCCATCGAGTTGTACACGTCACAGCTCACATTCACAGTGGGAAAAGCGTTCCGGCGACTCATCTTGGCATCGTGTGACAAAAGCTCTGCATTCGCATGGGGTGCGTCGCCCTTTTCTATCCGTCAGCAGACGGGTTGCCGATCAATCACAAACATTCAAGCGAGCGCGCCAGCGGCCAACGGGTCGCTAAATCGCTGACACGTGAGCGCGCTTTGGCAATGTTGAGCACGAGCGCAAGCGCCAAGCTAACCGCACACAGCGGGTCCAGAGGCCAGAACAGCGAGGCGGGCTCACCACTCGCTGAGATTGCCGCCCCGGACCAACATCCTTCTTGTAGTTGTTGCGCGCCGGCGTGTCCGCCCCCCACAAAACAAGACCTTGCTGACTCGAGCTCCTCGGCAGCGGCGGGTCACGATGACCTCCGCGCAGGACGCCCAAGGTCAGAGGAAGTGAGACTTTGATTTTGCAAAGAAGGAAGTACTTGCTGCCTCCTGACGCGCTATCAACAGGAAGCCACTGGGCTATTTAAAGACGCTTCGACATCTGGTCGCCACAACGGCGCCTCCTTCGCACAGGTAAGACACCCGGGGCTCTGATTTGCTCGTGTCCCGCTGACGGCCGTTGTTGTTAATGCGCTCGTGAGGACGACTGCGCCGTCCCGAAATGTGCAAGGGCTCATCTGCGAAGCTTTTCGCCATTTCATTCAAATGGACATGGACGAGGAATCAAACTTGACTAGAGGTGCAACAATCAATGGACTCGGTTTCAAATTGTCCAAATTTCCGCCCCTCAAACAGGAGGTGGTCTCGGATTTCTGCGGAATCCTCCTTGAAAGCGGACCGATCACTCGCCTTGTGGCCAATCCACATCCGGGCCCAATTTGCAAACATCCTTTTCAACTGGGCCGTGGAAAACGATGAGCAACATTTTTGCCCCTCTTGCCGACGACGGCAATAATGGCAATTTCGGGCAGCCTGATTTCCGAGCCGTCCGTCTGACACTTGTGAAGTTGCGGCTCCCGATCCGGGCCGCTTTGTCCTCCGGGAACGTGTAAACAAGTCAGCCTCATTCGAGACCGACAACAACGTGCGTGCATGTCCATGGTTGGCAACGTGAGCGCAAAGCCTCGTTTGTCTGCACGTTCCCTGACACGGGCTGACGACCGGTCCGTGGTTTGTCAGTCCGGGGCAACCGGTCCAGGGAGTAGCCCTCCTCACGCGTGCTCAAAGCCGGCTGGGATCGACTCAAACTCAGCTCTGGAAAACATAGCTAGCGGGATGTCGCGTAGCCCTTTCTATCTGGTGTGTGTTTCAGCTTGCCATCTTCTTTGCACCGTCCATCTTTGGCCATCATGGACCTGACGGGGCGCTACAACGAGGTGGTGAGTGGGAGGCACACGCTCCAAAACCGACGTGGTTCAAAAACGTGCATTTGTTTAGCTCTCGCCGTAGCGCACCATAACAGACGACAAAATGTCACCGCAGCCATCCACCAGCAACCTGGGGAACGACGAAGACGATTTCCCCTTATTCGAAGCTTTCCAAGACGACGACAAGGAATTTGAGGATGACCTTGACCCGCGAGGCTGGCGAGAGTCGCTGAGGGTGGAGGACGTCAACATGTGCAGGGAGGTCAACATGCCCAAGCACCGGACCCAAGCCTACGACACAAAGTACCTGGTGGTCCGCCGGGGACAAGAGTTCGTCCTGCACGTCACCTTTTCCCGACCCGTCACCCCCAGGGACAAGTTCAAGCTGGAGTTCCTGATTGGTGCGTCCCGGCCCGTTTGCACACTGACCACTCCGGTCACGTCACTCGACTCCGGTCGGACTCAAGTCACCGAGTCTAGGATTTGGGACTGCTTGGCTAAAACCCGTTGAATTTAGTGAGACTTGATTTGACTTGAACTACATGACTTGACGAGTCGTGCCAGTTTCCGTTTGAAAAGGGGCATTTAAGGCCCCATTTGGGTTCTTGAAAGAAACGTTCCTTTTTGAATGCTGTGATGCAGCGTACAGAGCAAGTAACACAAAGGGAGATTTGAAGATGACTACATGCGGATTCAAGGCTTATGTTTACCCTAACCCGAACCCACGCGCAAGGTTTTCAACTCAAAGATAAGAGGCAAGAGGCATCGTGACTTGAGTGGACTTGCTTGAAATCTAGTGGGGACTCCGACTCTGATTTGTGCCGCGGCACTTGGGACTTTCCTGACAGTTGAAGGTTAAGACTTGAGACTCCTTGTGACTTCCTCCGTCCTCAGGTTCCAGGCCCTCAGTCCGTCGGCGCACCCTGGAGCAGGTGACGTTCGGCACGCACCGCAGGGGTCGCTGGCCGGGTCGGATCGTGGAGTCCCAGGGCTCGTGGCTGCTTTTGGGAATAACGCCGCAGGCCGACTCCATCGTGGGGAAGTTCCGCATGTACGTGACCATCGTGACCAGTAGAGGCCTGCAGCGTACTAAGAGGAACCCGGACACCGACTGTTACATGCTCTTCAACTGCTGGAATAGAGGTGAGTGGGCGCGCCACATCAAAGGTTTGTCGCGCCCTTCCTTCTCCAGTCGATGACGTTTTCCTTTGACGGCCCGCAGAGGATTCTGTGTATTATCCGGATGAACAAGGACGGCAGGAGTACGTTCTCAATGACATGGGCGCCATCTACATGGGCTCCAGAGAGACTTTACTCAGTCGCGACTGGGTCTTTGGACAGGTGAGTTCACGCACGAGCTAACGGGCTTCACAGGCTAACGAATAACATCCGGCACGTCCCTGCAGTTTGATCGCGGCATCTTGGACGCCTGCATTTACATCCTGGACGCATGCCGGATGCCAATCAGAAACCGCGGCGACGCCATTAGAATGGTCCGGAAGGGCTCCGCCTTGGTGAGCCCCGACCGCTCTTCTTGCTCTGCAACCAGGACGACATCTTTTCAAGCCGGTTTCGCTTCCCGCCTTACGCAGCTTTACTTCTTCTTCTTGCTCTTTGGGACGAGCCTATTATGGCCTGGCCGCAAGCAATGTTCCACTCCCATATGTGCCTGTCCTCTGACTTTGTGGCTGTAACTCCAGCTACAGTATCTGCAAGTCATCCAGAAATCTCCCGCTTGGACCTCCACTTTGTCGCCGACGTGGCGGCTCCGTTTCCGGCATCCTTCTACTGTCCGTCCAAACCATCACAATGTCGCAATGTCTGATTTTATCCCTGATCCCGTCCAGCCCCGTTACTCCCAAAGAAAATCTCAGCATCTTGCAGCTGCGTCTCCTGTCTTCTGCTGATGGCCGTTACCGCCTCCAAAGCATACGACATGTCTGGTCTCCCCAGCGTGCTCTCGACGTTTCCTTTCGCAGATTAACTCCCAGGATGAAGACGGCGTCCTGGTAGGCAACTGGAGCGAGAATTTTTCTGGAGGCACGGCGCCCACCCTGTGGACGGGCAGCGTGAATATCCTGCTGCAGTACGCCAACACGGGCAGCCCCGTGCGCTATGGCCAGTGCTGGGTGTTTGCCGGAGTCTTCAACACCTGTAAGAGCTCCCTCCGGAGGGAGCACGCTTACTCATGCTCCGTACTTACTGTATGTACGAGTACATAAAGTAGTGTAAAAACAAAAAGGCTCTGGTAAAAGTAGCGGTCCTGATTCAACTCATTGAGTTACTGTGGGTGTGTCAAAGGGGAAAAGGTCGGGCGCACTGACTAACAGTCACCCGATTAGACTGCCTGATCTCAGTCAGTCAGTGTCAACCACCGTTAACTTTCGGGAACTGCCACTGTGGCAATGACAATAATTGCTCTTTTGGCAGTCCTGCGCTGCCTGGGCATCCCGGCCAGAGTCATCTCGAACTTCTTCTCGGCTCACGACAACAACGGCAACCTGAAAATCGAACTTATCTTCAAGGCCGACGGATCCGCGGACGAGCGCAACACGCACGACTCCATCTGGTGGGACCCCACGCAGGCGGACACACGCACACACACACACACACACACGCTCACACACTCCCCGTCCTGAGCGCAGGCATCGTATATACGCAGCCGTCCCGTCAATGTCGCCGCCATAGTGGATGTTGCAAAGCGGACAAAGTGACGAGTGGCGATGGCAAGATGCCTCATTGGGAGACGTAGCAACCCTTTTATTCCTGAAAGCCAGATCTCACGGGATACGGACTGAACAATGGCCCTTTTAACTTGGTTTTGCCAAAAGAATTTGTCCCGTGTGTGCATAACACTGCGACTTCCCACGGTCAAACCGGCAGCCAAGCAAAGACGAAGACTTTCTATTGAACTAAAGTGCCTCAAAGCGACGTTGTCGTGGCCGTATGTCCGTGCAGGAACTACCACTGCTGGAACGAGGTCTACATGAAGCGCCCCGACCTGCCCCCCCGACTGAGTGGCTGGCAGGTGGTGGACGCCACCCCCCAGGAGACCAGCGACGGTATGCGGGGGTCTACTTGGCCGAGCAGCTGCGCGGCGTGGGATTTTTGCAACAACAACTTGTACACTTGCTTCAAAGTGGAAGCTGAAGACCTGACACTTCCTTGTCACATCCTCCCACCTGTGCAGGGCTCTACCGCTGCGGCCCTGCCTCGGTGCTCGCCATCAAGGAGGGTCTGGTGGGCCACTCCTACGACGCCCCCTTCATTTTCGCCGAGGTCAGCTACCAAGTCTGGCCGCACCTCTTCCCGTGTCTTCCGGCGGTTAATGTCAGCGCGCGCTACCCCCGCAGGTGAACAGCGACGTCCACTACTTGACGCAGGACAAATACGGCAACGTGATCTCCACCTACGTGGACAAGAGGCTGGTGGGAAGGGGACTCTTCACCAAGCACATCCTGGTGGACGCCCCCGACGACGTTACGTACACGTACAAGTACGCCGAAGGTGAGGACGTCCCGATTCCGGCCCGGGCTGCCTCCCGGCCCCACTCCAATGCGCGCGTGTGCATGTGTATGTGTAGGAAGTCCTGATGAGGCCAAGGCCATGGTGACTGCCCAGGGCTTCGGTTTGGCGAGAGACGACGCTTCGCCGGGCACAGATTCTCAGATCACCTGCTCACTTTCCACTGAAAAGGTGTCCTCACGTGTCACGATACCTGTGCCATCATACGTATTTACATTCGTCTCTTCAGATGTGTCTTTGTATGTGTCCTCGTGTGTCATTTTGCCCTTAGGCCTTCATACGTCTTGGTGTTTGCCTTTATTTTTTCATGTGTCCTCCCATGTCTTCATTTTCACGTGTCTTCTCGTCCTCAGGTTTGTCTCGACATTTTCATATGCGTTTTGACCTGCTCCATATGTGTCTTCGTATGTGTCCTCGTCACGTTGAAAGGGGAACTAAACCCCAAGATTTTTTCTGCAAGAATACATTGTACGTGCCAGTACTCGTCCAAACACGGTACTGCGTTGGTGCAATAAGAAGTCAACAGGATAGTTTATCCGTGCAAGTAGGCCGCCACGTTGGGCAAAATCATTCTCAGCTGTGACGAAGAACGGGTCGTAGAAAGTTGCCTGCTCCTGTGTAGATTTCAGCAAAGAGCAGCCGACAAAGAAGTCGTGCACATTTCAAATGTGATGACATCTTGCCAATGTGTCTTCATCCGTGTGGCGATGATCTCCCGAGGGTCAGGTGGAACTGGGCAAGGACGTGGACCTGGTGGTGGAGTTCCAGAACAACAGCGATACGGCCCAAACGGTCAAAGCGCTGGTGACGTGCGCCGTCATCTTCTACACGGGCGTGCTATCCAATCGCTTCAAATCCGAGCCCGTGGAGGTCACCGTGCCACCCAATAAGAGTGAGTCGCCATCCCAATACCAAATAAACAACATTCGGTTCATCATCGGTGATCAGAAAAGAACGATTTGGCTTTCATGCAAAAATGATTTTGCACCCACTGACCGAATTGAGCCATGCAATAATCGACAGGCTCATCGATTTTTCAAAGATTCGGTATACCCCAAAAATCTTAGCGCACACCCTCAACACAAACCAAGTCCCACAAAGAGGCTAGGCCAGGGTCATGGTGTCCCTTCCGCCAGCTAGTGGTTGGGCCTGTCATGGGCGTCGCTAGTTGAGCCAAGATAGCAAGGCAGCGTTTGGAAGCAAAGAATAGGTTTCGGAGCAATGAAGTGAAAGTGGATCACGGACGATCTCTGACGGCGCAACGGTCGCTAACGGTCGCTAATGGCCGCCGTCCAGCGCCTTCCGATTTTGATGCTTGACTGGCTGGCTTGTAGCCGAGCGTTTGGTGGTGAAGGTCGAGGCTCAGGATTACCTGAAGAACTTGGGCTTCCAACGCTTCCTGTGCTTCACGCTGGCGGGTCACGGTGACACGGCCTCCCTGAACAACATGAAGGTGGTCTACCTGCAGGCGCCCAACCTCCAGCTCAAGGTAGCGCACGCACTCGACACGCATCTCCACGCCACGCCACGCCACGCCACGCCACGCGCCGCGGCCGCGTCAGATGGCGAGTGCATCCCGCTGTGCTGCGCCCCCGCAGGTGAGCGGCGTTCAAGCCGTCGGCCAGGACATGTTTGTCAACGTCTCCTTCGTCAACACCTTCGACTTCCCTCTCTACAACGTCACCTTGGCCATAGAGGGTCCTCGAGTCATGACCAACAGGAAACGCTTCTACAAGTATGCACGTCCGCTCCCGCGCTGCCGTCGGGGCGTGCCTGTGTCTTCTTCATGTGTGTGTGTGTGTGTGTGTTTCAGCATCATCCAACCTCAAGGTTCCTTTAACTGGAAGGAGTCCTTCATCCCGCAAATAACTGGAAAGCGCACCCTGGTGGCCGTGATGTCCAGTGCCAATCTGTGCGAGGTAAAAACCTCATTTGCCATCAGCCGCTTGACACGCGGGCAGGGCCCTTCGTTTCAGCTTCTCCTTTTTCTTGGCCACTTTCCTTTCCTTTTCTTTCCTTTCCGAGCGAGCGAGCGAGCGAGCCAGGTGACTCCTGGCGCTCCGGGGGGGGGGGGTCGTTCACCTTTGTGAAGCACTTTTGTGAGTGTGTGATGAAAGGCTAAGGAAATACATTTGACTTGACTTTTCCTATGGTTTGTTTTATTGGTGCATATTGACAGCCAAGAAGATTCTTTTTGTTGTTGATTTGTCCCGACTTGCACCAACGTCCTTCCACATGTTGTCTCTTTTTGCAGATTTGGGGAAAGGTTGACTTCATGGTCGAGGACAAGCTCAAAGATGAACAAGACGCCTCAGACTGATGTGGGCCACATTCGCTTCTCAGCTGGATCCAACAATCATCAATCATCCATCGTCATTTGAAAAGCATGACGGCAAATCCATTTTTGATCAAAGCGGCAATGTGACGAGGCGGCCCCAAAATCGATGTTTGCAAGGTGCCACTTTTTGGGAAATCCCAAGAAATAGACATTTGTGTGTCCGCAAAATGGCCTTTTTGCCTGAGGCTTTTGTGTCCAAAAACGCCTTCGGATTGGAGCAAACCAGAAAGACGTGATTATTTGACTCCACATCACCTCCGCCCTTTCACTTGATCTCGTACTCCGTCTTCTCCGACTGGCAAACAAGTCGCGCTCCAAAAACAGCCAGCAAAATGCCAACGGCAGCCAAAACTCCGAGAGCCACTCCGAGGCCACGCGACTCGACTGGCGCGGCCTCAGTGGAACACGATTGGCCGGAAGAGCTCGTGCATGTCACTCATCCATTGTTTCTTCCTTTGAGGCCTTTCCGGGTTTTGGGAGAAAAAGGCCCTGATGAGGTCCACGCCCACTTGTCACATTGCCCATCAATCAAACCAAGTGATTGTTTCTCTCTTCAGCCAATTGCTCAAATGCATTTCTTGCTCATCTACTAACAATAAAGCAAAGTCAAAAGAACTCACACTGTCTCTAAGCATTATTATGACTAGTCCGCATTGATTTTAGTCTTGTTACTGTCGCAGTCAAAAGTCATTTATGACTTTTTGAACACAACTCTTTTGAACGCACGGCCGCCCGTGGACGACTTCCCGCTCCATCCCAACACACAAAAATCCGTTGGACACGCTGGACACATCAACATGGGCACGGTCCCGACCACACTCAACACACTTCTAGAGAGCACAACGGTCATCTCATCGCCAGCCTGTGCCCGCCATGTTTCTTACACAAAGCCATTCAAAACAACAAGAGTGTTATTTGCTGATTGATTAGCTCATGAGAAATCAAGTATCTGGACTCAAGTTAGTTATTCTCAGCAGGGACGGCTAAAAAGTTATCAACAAACTTTAGTTGCCCCGCCGCAAATGCCAGTCCAGAGAGTGAAAGGCCAGCCTCCTTGTGCCTGCTTCTACTCCTGAGGAGCTCGTTTACCTGCCGCTTGAGTCCAAAGCTAAAGCGTGGCAGGCGTTTTGACTGTCTGGACTGGGATTTGCCACTTGTGGCAATGCGCCACGATTCTCGCGCTCCTGGCAAGCGGAACGGAGCAAAGGTTCCGGTTCCTGGGCAGCTGGGCTGTGAGCGACGTGAAGACACGCTTGCCACGCCCTGCGCCTTTAAGCAGAGCACAGGAGTGGGCGGGCAGGCAGGCAAACAAACAAGTGCTAATCATCTGTCACCAATGGAAACCGGTTTGGCAGGGCCCTCTCCCTTTCCCTCTCCCTCTCCCTCTCGCACCCGCTGGCCGCTTCTGCATCTGGAGATGTTTTTGGCGTCATCCCCATGCAGCCAGCAGGTGTCACCGAGGAGGTGGAGGAGGCCAGCAAACGTCTCACTCTCTCACCGTGTAGGCAAACGTGATGGCGTGGACGGTCGAGTGGGAAAGTTTTGCAGAAACTAGCAAAAGTGAAACAACAGTTTTGTTCAGGAAGTACAAAAAACAGAAGTAACCACAACTACATTTTACATTCATAAAACGAAGTAAAGCTAACATTAATGCTAGACAAAATGTCCTTTGTTTTCATCTTTGGCAATTCATTACATAAAGGAGCTTTCGGCCTTGATTTGAAATGTTTGAATTTTGCTATTACTGTTCAACGTCCAGAAGAAGGAAGGTCAGTTACTATTATTGCGCTGCAAACAACTGAGAGCGTGCGTGCGTGCATGCGTGCGTGCGTGCGTGGCTGGAGTGCAACGTTGCTCGAGAGCAACGCTAGCTTGTTTTTGCCACGAAAGCCGTCTCGCATGAACGGAATTCCGACTCACTCGTTGGTCCTCCGAAGTTTCTCATTGGCTAGCGTGAAATTAGCTTTGTGATCGGCAACTATGGCCCGCCCATGGGGACGGCCGTGTCCTGCATGCTGCTTGTGAGTGTTTTCATTGTGTACTTGTCCTTTGAAATCTTTTTTTATTTGTATTTTTTGAATAAACAGTGGAAAGTTGGGGCCATTGGACGTCAAGGAAGACGGGAAGCGATTCCCGACAGCCACGAACTCCTTCTGGTGAATGGATGAAGCCGGGCCATTGCGTTCGATGCTTGGCCCCTCGGCTACATCTCCATGGCGACCGGCCAATAAATAACATGGCGCACTTTGTGCTGCCGGAGACGCAACTTTGTGTCCTCGCCACTCCTTCCCAGACACTTCCACGACTTCACCTTGTTGTTCCCCACGGGCCTGACGGGGGAGGGGCGGGGGGTCCGGGTTGCAGGGGGGGGGGGGGGGGGCTGGTCGCACAACTCGCCCGCTCCGCGTTAGTGCCAGCTAGCCAGACCTGAGACGAGAACGCCGCGGCCGGGCAGCTCTTCCATTTCATTGATTTGATCCAATTGATTTGTTCTTATTTGTTTGGTTTGAGCAGCATCGATGTGCACTGCTTGCTCTAACAACATGGCTGCGGACAGACAAACAGACAAAGTCTTGGACAATTTGGGGACTTTTCCGACCCCTCCGGCAACCAACATACGGATTTCCACACTGTTTTGCTATGACGAGAAAGGAGCCCGCTGGAAGGCAATCAAACACGCTGAACATTTCAAAGACAAAGTGCTCACTAATATGTTGTGTAACAAAAACAAAAACAAAAACAAAAAACAATCACACATATTAGGTTAGAGTCCTATTATCACCCTGTCGCAGTCATCGCAATAGCAAGAATGACGTTGTCAAGTCTTTTGATTGACAATCAAGTCTTGACTCGTTGCTGTGATGGAGGAGTCGTGTGACCGCACGCGTTTGCCTCGGTGGAGCAGTTAGCATAGACGAGCAAAGTGATGAGATTAGCCATGTCAATCGGTTCCAAAGGTTGCGACAGCGACCTCATCACAGCCAAGCAGCTCGTGTGCTAGCGCAAGTGCTAGTGCACGAAAACAACTGCACGCCTTTCATGTTTTCAAGTTACTTTGGGATGCCTTTGAAGCCTCTTGGCCTGCACTGGACCAAAGGCGGTCCCTCATACCACACGGCCGGCCGGCCTCATGACCACATCGGGAGTGGGACACAGTGGACCGAGAGAGTTCCCGAAAACGTCCGCAGAAAATTCCTGTGTAGCGCTTGCCGAGTCAGGAGAGGGTGAATGATTTCATCCCTCATCACTCATCACTGCAGGTACATCGCGATTGCAGGCCCGGAACCATTCATCCAACACTTCTGCATCACCACATGGCGGGTTTTACACAGCCGACTACATAGTTGAGCCATGTGTCAAAGGAAAATGACTTTTGCAACACCACTCAGGTGGAGGCACAACAATTCATTGATTCATTGACAATTAAGTGATGCTCAAATGACTCGACAACTATTTTGATAATCGAGTATGGGTTTAGAGACCTTGTTGAACTTCAAACTGCCCAAATCTCCGGAAAACTGCAACTATTCTACCGATTTCTGTTGTCGTCCAAGAAAGCCGACATTGCAAACATCTGCGTTTACTTTGGAAAACGATTGCTCAGGGCTCAGGAAACGACCAATCGCAGCTCACCTGTTTTCTGAAGCTGAGCCATGGTTGGTCTTTATCTGAGCATTGAACAACTGCGATGTCATTTTCGGTCGACAGAAGTGACAAAATGGCAGCCCCCTGAGATGGCTAAAAACAGTCAGGTGGATTTTGCTGCTTCACTCGTATTCTACAAACACAATATTAATCAGAATGCCTTGTTTCAACTAGTGGAGCTGCGTAGAACATATTCTTGACAAAAAAAATGTGTGTTGAGTGTCTTCTCTCCTCATTTTGTGCGTTGTTTACTTATGTCTCACTTGGTGTGAACCTGACAGTTGACTTCCTCTTTAAACCAATGTTGACAAGTTGCACCTACCTTCATCAACGTCGTCGTCGTCAGCGCAGCAGCAGCAGCAGCAGCAGCAGCAGCAGCAGCAGCTGCGAGAGCCTTGATGGGAGGAAGAGGCCTGGCGGGTGAGAGAGGCCTGGAAAGGCAGGCGGGAGGCAGCATGTTGAAATTCAACGCTCACATATTTGGATCACAAACATGCCCACTGCAGTTTACACAAAAGCGCCGCCCGAGTGGCCACGCTGGGAAGTGCACCTTCCGTGATGCTACTAATTACTACTGGTTCAAGCTGGGCCTCGTACATAGGAAAGGATTTTTCAAATCTTTTAAGATTGTTCATCTGTTACGGAGGCCACACATGAAGATTAAAAAAAAGAAAAAAAAAAAATTGGGCACAGTTTTGGTCGTACAGTGTGTGGTGTGCTCCGATTAGCTCAACACACAATGTTGATACCAAGTCCTCCAAGATGATCACGTCATCTCTCCAAAACTAAAGAGAATGAAAATTACCCAACCTGATATGTTACCCAAGTAATTTCCAAGGGACTGAAGGCGGGTGCGTTGTCGTTAACAAAACACAACACACTATTTCATATGGGACACAATGTTTATTCATTCTAATATGTTGTATTAACAATAAAATATCCATGTGGCAAAGAACGGTTTCCCGAATTGATACACTTAGCATTGCGCTTTGAAAATCTTCCAGGCGGGGCCAGCGCGACGGAGAAATTGTGAAGAAGGCGAACATGACGTCATCGAGCAACATCTCTGACTTGTCGGCTGTGAGGTGTGCTCATTGTAGGTTTTCTTTTGATTCATTTCCTTTCTCCTTTAATTAAACAAGAAAAACGGAGCGACTAATACTTGCCGACAGCATGTCATCACCATGACCGTTTGGCCAGTGAGGTCACGCATGCCCTGAGTCAAATGGTCAGCGGGCGGATCCAGCTCACCAAATATCAAGTTTTCTGCATCTTTTTGAGGGCTTTTCGTTACGTTTTTACCAAAGTAATCATCGGAATGTCATTATTTGTACTTGTACTCCTTAAAACAGTTTTTAGGGTAACTTTTGTTTCGTGTCCCATACACTTTAAGGGCGCTCCCTTGTTTGTCAGTCAGGTCGTTAGATCCGTCGGGTTTTCCCACACGCATGAAGATTTTTGGTCGTAAATATTGAACACGTTTAATATTTAAGATTGTCGTGACAAATGCACTCTTAACACGTCTCAGGGCACAAAATTATTTTATAGGACAACCTCAGAAGACATAAGATAGTCGTTCACTTGTCGTCCTTGGTCGGGAGGAACTGGACCAAATGTGTGGACTCTGTCAAGTTCACACACATCACCCTATCACACACATTGAATGACAGTACTGTATTGAATCAACAAACAAGTATGACAGGACACACTAACAGTCAAATCATCTTGTTTTGAAGATTACATGTTTGTATTGAGAAACATTGAGATTATTCAGTCCCCAAAAATTTTTTTTTTTTACTTGTTACAATCTCAACACAACGTTGTCTCTTTTGGTGACCATTTCAGACAAAATAATTACAAACAATGAAGTGACAACAGTGACTCGATTAAAAAAAAAAGCACGATGACACACATAAACAGTCAAATCATCTTGATCTGGACATTATATGTTTGTAACGAGGAACAAACATTCAATATTAAGGGATTCATGTCTAAACTTTGACATTGTTTTACTTGTTATAATCTCAACACACAAATACAAAGTTGCTTTTTGACACAACTCACCGCCCAGGGTTGAAATAATATCAACATTCTGCCACGGAAAGTTGATTTAAAGTTGATTTAATTCACAGGTGTGCTAAACTTGTCAAATAGAAGAAGCTGTGTAGTTTGAAGCTACAAGCTAAGCTAAGTGAGGCCTTAGCGTTAGCATCCTCCTCGTTCATATCCTCTCGCGCAAAGTCTCGCGAGACGTTGCGCTCTTCGGATGCTGCGCTCGCTCTTGGACGCCGCAGCAAACCAAGAAACAAGACGGGAGGGGGGGCGAGGCACGGGGGGGGCACGGCAGTGTTTGACGAAAGTTGACTCGTCAAACGACAAAGTTTCAAAGAAGTTGCTTGGTTGCGCGTGCGCGCAAAGGAGGAAGAAGCCTCTCGCAGGCGGGCGTGTGCGCGTGCACAGAGATGCTTGATGGCCACGTCCCCTTGGAGACACACACACACACACACACACACACACACCAACACGTGATGGGCTTTAGTGCGCGGCTTTAGAAACACACACACACACACACGGAGGAGGAAGAGGAGGTGGAGGAGAGGCCAACGACTCAAACACACAACAAGCCTCTTCTTCGAGTCTTTTTTGACTCGAGTGACTTGCGAGAGTGAGAGAGGGAGGAAGAGGAGGGGGAGGAAGAGGAGGGGAGGAGGAGGAGAAGCCGGAGTAAAGTTTGTCCAAGTTTGCACATCCCTTCGGAAACGCCATTTTGATTCGTCTCCTCTTCGGATCAACTTTGCAGCCTCTCCGCCGTCACTGCCTTCATCTTCATCCTGCTCATCGTCGTCGTCCTCCTCCTCCTCGCCCTCGTCCTCGTCGGCCGCCACGATGTCTCGGCGCAAGCAGCCCAACCCCAACAAAGTCCACCGTGAGTGTTGCTCTTCTTGTTGCTTTTTCGGGGCGCTTGGTGTTGGGCGAACGTGTTTGGTGTGACTTGTTGGCCGCTTGTTGACTTGTTGCCGTGTGCCAAGTCAACTTTAAGATGGCGAGCGAGCACTTTTGCTCCCTCCCCGCGTTGCTGGCTTCCTAGTTTGATGCGCATCCAAGCGGTGGAATTCAGCGCGGCTGGCTCCCTTCCTCCTTCCTCCGCCGCACTTTGAAGCTCATTCGAGCCTTTTCGCACTTTCGGGACAAACTTTGGGCAGGGGGCAGGCAGGCAGGGGGAGGGGGGTCGTCGTCGTCAGGAGCTTTTACCCGCGGGGAGGGCGGCGCGGCCGGGGTCAAAGTGTGCTGGCTGCCGGAGGCGAGCATCCATATCTCGGGTGCACTTTGGTCGGAGGCTCGCTGTTTGCCAGTCAGTCAGTTAGTTGGTGGCCATGTGTAAAGCTTAGCACACGCCACCGTCAGGCCAGCGGCAAGCACAGCGCAGGCTTCCTGCAGGCGCCTTCAAAGTAAAGCCACCTGTTGATTTGTTGAGGGACCAAATTTGGCTCTCACTAGACGTGTTCTGATGCTTTCACGTAGCATGGAGGCTACACGTCGGGTTACGTCGTTTCACTTGCATCTGTGAGATGACGACGGGCGCTTACTTTTGCCCCCCATCATCCTGTAACAACAACTATATGATTGCACGTGCACGGTAGTTACGAAACGGAAAGACGTAAACCACTGGAAGAGCTTTGCGAGTACAACTATGTCCCAGCCCTTGTGTTGTAATTTGGAGGGACGCGGGCTCGGCTTCCGCTCACATCGCAGCTAACAGCTGCTAGCTGCACAGTGGTGCTGTGACCTTGCCCAGACAAATTAATCAAGAAAGTGAGCCTCGTTGTCGTGTAAAATTGGTCGAGGCGACGGTCAGCCGTCGAATGTCGGCGTTGGGAGCGGAAAGCGTCGCTTTTGTGGCTCTTTGCTCACTTTTTCGACGCCTTTTCGACACTTTTAGCGTCTCTGTTGACGTGACGCCTGTTGCATCCCCCCACCCAGCTCGTGTCTCCCCCCCCACCATCTCACACACGCGCACGCTAACAGCCTCCTCGTTGACTTTCGCGCGTGCTCGTCACTCTTTCAAGCATCTTGACCGCGGCTAGCTCGTTAGCCGCTTAGCTTAGCTTAGCCTCGCTTCGCTTTGCGCGGAGGAGGATGCTGGCCGTGTGTGAGGCGTCATGACGTCACCGTGTCTTATCTGCGTGAGTCAATGATTGACAGCTGCAAGAAGTCGAGGAGGACTTTTGCGACCGCCTTCGGGAACTGCAGTTAACTTGTTGCGACACGACACCGAGAAGATGCTGGTGCCACAGTGTGACGTCACATTGAGCAACCGTGTTGATGAATGGACGTTTGGTACTTTTTTTAAGTTGTCTAATCAACACGTTTAAATGTGCTGCGGGAGTGACGGATGGATGGACTTCTCTTATTGTGTTTGTGTGTGTGTGTGTGTTGCGGGAGTGACGGATGGATGGACTTCTCTTATTGTGTGTGTGTGTGCTTGTGCGGTTCCTGCAAGATGTGATGACGAGGAAGATGGTGAGGATATGTCCACCTGGAGGTCAAATGACAACAAAATGGATGTTTCAAATGACACAAAATAGTGATATGCACCATAAGGACAGTCATGTTAGTCTGCTAACGGTCATCGTAATGGCGCTTGTCTCAATGTGAGGAAACAAACTTGGAGAGGCAACGCTATAGAGCCTCCTACAAATCATCCAGTGATCATAGGAAGTTTGAGCAACCTTCTGCATTATTTTCCAACTGATGATAAACCATATTAAAGTTCAAGTCAGTCAGCCATTTATGCCAAAACATGTTGACAGCCTCCTAACACTGTGTCAAGAACCTATGGCAATAACGTGAGAAGCTTCTAGAGTTCTTCTACTGATGCCAAACCATGTCAAAAACCTCTATTAAGTCATCCACTGATGTCAACCATGCCCAAAGAAGAAAATATTTGACAAATCTTCTACTTATGTACATGTTGAGATGCTACTAGAATTCTTCCATGGATGATAAAACATGTTTAAAACTGGCTAGAGGTCATCCACTGATGCACGCCACATTGAGATGCTTCTAGAATTGTTCCACCAATGCTAACATGTTAGCATTCCAGTGATAGTAACACATGGTGAGATTCATCTTGTAAAAAAGTTTCTAGAAGTCACCCGCTGATGTTAATACATGTTGAAATGCTTCTGGAATTAAAAAAAACTTTAGTAGTCATCCACTGATGCCAAAGCATGTTGACGTGCTTCTTGAATTCTGCCACGAATGTTAACAGTGAAGAAAGTCACCCACTGATGCCAAAACCTTTTCAGTCTTTGAAGAGTCATCCTCTGATGCTGACAATGCGAAAAACCTCTCGGAAGTGATGCAAACATGCGCTTCACGCTTTGAGAAGTCACCTCCCGATGTTAATACATGCTTCAAATGTTCCAGAAGTCATCCTCTGATTTTAGTACAAATAGAGATGCTTCGAGAAATGTTGCACTGCTGCTAACAGGCTAGCTTCCCGGTGAAGACATTAGCACAGTTGCATTTTGCCTCAGGCAGACGCGCATCTCCACCTCTCGCCGCCTAACTGGCCCGTCCACTGGTGTGTGCGTGCGTGCGTGTGTGCGCGCCTGTGCGCGTGCGCGCGCTTTGTTACTTTTCACATGCGCACGTGTGGGAGGGAGGAGCGCCCGTCAAACCATCAAAGTGCTGGGAATTCCTGGGCGCCGTGGCGACCGGAGGATGCTTCCTCCTGACTGGCCTGGAGGCGGGCCGAGAGGCGGGCCTCGCCGTCACGTCGTCCAACATGCGTCGAGCACAAAGAGCATCTTGTCCGCCGCCGCCTCCTCCTGCATTGTCGGCGTGCACGCACGCACGCACGCATGTTGGCGTGGCGACAGCGGCTGCTCGCCATGTTTGTTGCCCTGGCGGAGCGTCGTTTGAAAAGAAACGCCACTTTTGTCGCTTGAGCCCAGTGCGTTTCGTCAAGATGAAGTTGTGAGTCAGAACAACCGGCAACCATTTGAAGTCAGGCTGGAGATGCCGAGACAGCGCCACTTGAAACATTTCGCATTGAATCGGGCATGGACATCCATCCATGTTCCCAGCTGACTTGGGCCAAGAGGCGGGGCGCACCCTGGACCCTGGGGGGGCCATAGACAAAGAAGCGCTCACGTTCACTCCGAAGGAGCCTTGAATGGAGGCCAGGCCGAATGCGCGCAGCAAGGCCGGAGCCGAGGTTCCGACAAGGGCCCGCCGCTAATCATAAGTTGCAATCGTTGATGTTATTTTTTTTTGCCATCAGTTGGAAAACAAACAAACAAACATGTTTGAATTTCCATCCCATCCCCAGCATTGGCCGGCAACCACTTTAGGTTGGTTCCCGCCTACTGCCCCAAGACAGCCGGGACAAGCGCCAGCACGCCCGCGACCCTAAGCGGCTCACTCAGATCGTGGATGGGTGGATATTTTTCCAAAACAGGACTTGATTTCAAGTGGCCAAAAAAGTAGTACAAAAAATTTCTGGTTTAGTCCAAACGTCCGACACAAACGCAGCAACAATGTAAATGTCTTCTTTCTTCAAATTGGAGCCGTCCAACTGTGAGGCGGCCGCGCACACGGGGCGTCTGTCTGAAAAGTCGTCCCGACCATTCGACGGGAACCGCGGCAGCAACTTGAGGTCGGAAATGACCATGGAACGACGATAGACGGCCACGCGTTCAGTGGGGACTGCAAACACTTGCACTCCATTATTTCCCCACTGCCGTGTGCGTGCGTTAATAGAGTCATCAGTGGGATGCGCATGTGTCCGTGGGGAGCAAAGTCAAGCAGCTAATTAAAAGCGTTCATGGTCCCTCTGAGACGCTCACTGCCTCCACATTAACCTCACGTTAACGCACCCGCACGCATTGAGCCACTGGGAGTCACGTGAGCGGCCCTACGAGCTCCTTTTCTTTTCTTTTGTCAACTTTTGCCGGCCTCCTTTGAAAGGTGCTGACAAACAAACGAAGGGAAGCCGTGGAGATGCGAGCCGCCGCCGGTGTCTCGTTGTGTGTGCGCGCGACGCTATTTATAGAGGCGCCTTTTTTTAGATAAGCTTAGGTTTCAGCCCACCCCCCAGTGGGTGAGGGAAGATGGCGAGCAGGGAGGCGATAAATGCAAGGTGCAGGCCAAAGTTGAACAAGGCCCCAAAACGCTTGCTGCGTCCATTTCAAACTTGCCAGCCTGTGTGCGCCAGAGTGGTGCACACGAGCCGGTGTGGAGGAGGATGAGCGGGGGTGGCTAGTTGGGCGGGCGGGCGGGCGGGGGTTGCCACACCTCAGAGCAAATGGCTCGTCGACGTCTAGTCTTTCACTGCCGGAGCGCGTCGCTCCCCCTCGTGGTTTCAAGACGCGGTTTCTTTTTCTCTGACCCGTCGCGTTAACCGCACGTCGTCATGGCGACAGGTGATCCGTTTGGAACCTTCCGAAAGTCTCCCACCGATGCCAACGTGTTACAAACTTTCTAAAAGTCCTTCGCTGCGGTTAAAACACGTGACAAACTTTCTTTCCGAACCCGAGCGGTGTTCGGTTACTTTGTACAAGCCGACAACCAAAACCAAAGTCTCACCCAATTCTTTTCGCGATGCTAACAAAGATTAGAAACCTTTGCGATGTCCACTGAAGCGCCCGAAACGTCATGAAATTGTTTTCCTGTCAAAGTCAAAAGTCAAAGTCAAAGTCATGCGCCGGTGCCCAAACGTATTCAAAAGCTTCCCGCGTAAGCTCCAGTCAGGGACGGACGGCCCAACCGCGGCAAGTTGTTCGCGACCTACGTCAATACAAGAAACGAGAGCAGCCTTCAACCACAGAGGCGAAAAGGGCTCATAGGAAAGTAGTCGTTATTTTGCAGGTCACCACACCACTCGCGCGCCAGCGTCCTGGCTGCGTTTTCGTCTTGTCTTTAATCTTGGATCGGTCCCAGCAGCTGACAGTTTGTGAGCGCGTCCTTTTCCTTGATCAACCTTTGAAATGGAAGCACAAGCTCCGCCTCTTCCTGTTGCCCTCTGCCACCTACTCCTCCTCGCCATCCCGATGGCGGGACATGCGTACGAGCTTGGAAAGGTTGTGGCGCTTCTGTGGCTGTGCTGGAAATTGCTCCCGCCCTTGATCCAGCTGGTGATGACTACAGCAGCAGTAGCGGCACCTGATGCGCAGTGCGTGTGAAGAAAAACGCAACACGCAGCAAAGTGAAACTTGCAAATTCACGAGCAGCACTAGTGGGAGGAATGAAAGGAAAAATCCAGCGAGAATTGTTCTTTATGTCCTGTGGCATGTCATGTTTTAGGGAGTAGGGAAGGATGAATGACGTTAGCAGTTAGAACACCCCCCGCCCCCACCCCCCACACACACACAATGATCGCAATGAGCTCTGCGGCGAACGTTTGAAGAACTATCAAGGTCCGCAGTACCAAAGTGCCGTTGGAGTGATTGGGAAGTCAGTCTGACCACTATTGTCCCCAATATGGCTGCCGTCCGTCAAGCGAACGCATCAACTTGAGCGGGCCCCTCCCCCACCCGCGTCCACTCTGACATTCTTTCACAGCTCGGACTTTGTCCCGGCGGTAAATAGGTGTCGATTTGCGGCGGGCGGGAGCTGCCTCGCCTCGGCGTGTATCGCCGCCGCTCGGCGGGCCCGAGCCGCTTGTCGTCGTCGCCGGCGTCGGGTGGGCCGCGCCCGACGTCGGCGGCCCAGCCTGCGGCACGGCACGTCAGGCATCCGGCGCAACAGGTCCGACCTCCACGCGACACCGCAACACGCCCGCCCGCCCGCTCCGGCGCAGGAAGTCGATCCTCTGGGTTCGGAGGTGCAGCAAAGAGTTAAAATGCTGGCCAAGTAGCAGCCGCCCCCCCCCCCCCCCGGCTCCTCCCCCGCCAGCCGCTGCTGACTAAACACTTTCGGCAGCTGGCTGCTGACGGACGCCGAGGACGAGGAGGACACAAGTGAGATGGATACTTGATTCCAAATGAAATTGTCCCAACGCAAGCGCAACATTTAGGGAGTGGGGGGCTCGGGGCACTTTGACAGAAAGAACAAACGGAAACTTTGCATGTTTCAAGTTGCCATTTGTTAAGTCCAAAATTTGTATGTGGAGCCTCCTTGGCTGTTCACACGGATGTCGACTGATGTGGAAATGAATGTGAAAAATGCATAGCAGAAGACAAAATAAGGTGGAGCAGTGCCTCTCAAACTTTTTTTTTCAGCAAGTAGCACCTCAAATAATAAAAACAAATTCACATTTGCCAAAATCCCAAAAGTTCATTTTATTTCTCATGAATGTACACTCAGCACCCCGTCTTGACGGAAAAAAAAATCGGAATTACAGAAATTTCACACATGTACGTGTGTATGTATAGATACTGTATATATGTAAAAACAAAAAAATCTATTTGTGTGTATGCAGGGGGTTGCAAAAGTAGGTATGGACTAATATCCAGAGGTGTCAAATCCACATCCAGAAACTCAAAAGCCTGCCGCAGTTTGCATAATAGTATAAGAAGTCCAAAAACAGTTGAATCCAGTCATTTTTTTGCGTACTACTCAAGGGAGCCTAGCCTGCCTGTACACGTCCGTCTGTCCGTCCGTCCGTCCTTTATCCAAGCCGCTTATCCTTCCTATGCCAAACACAGCGGCACCTTGACATACAGGTGACCTGGCTTGTGATTTTTTTTTTTTTTATATATATATATTTGTTTTATTTGGAGTGGACAGATACAGGCTGTATTTGGCCAATTTCCTGCCTTTACTTTGAATTTGAAGCCAACATTTGAGATGCGGTGACTTTTGATTTGCACCGACACCACGTAAGCGCGAAGCGGTCCTCGGTGAGCGCCGACGCTCGACGTGTCCTCACCGCGTCTCGGCTCACGCGTGCGACGCCGCTGCCCTCTGATTGGCCGATCGCAAGCTGCCGGGCTGAGACTAAGGAGGTTAATGATGCCGGTGTCGGGAGGGGCTTAATAGCGGCATCGATACAATGACAACTTGTTTGCATGCGAATCAATTTTGCCATGGATAGATTGGATAGATTGTGGGTGATTGCAACTTGTGTGTGTCACTTGCTGATTGTGTTGCTGCTCTTAAGTAGCCTAATCCTTATTACACACGCTAATCTCCCACACGTATGCCGGTGACCTCACGGATAAACACACAGACAGAAAAGAAGAGGAATGCATGCACATGCAGCCCCTCCCTCTAGTGAAAAGGTACCATTGTTTGTTCTACAAACACAGGACACACCTTGTTACCATGGCAACCGCAGACAGCACCAGCATGCCCCCACACTCCACACACATGCGCCGATGCTCGTCTTTCCTACTTTGCCGCGGACCGAGATAGTTCCGTAGAAGTCTAATTGTAGTGAGCGATGACGGACGGACGTTTCCGAAACACTCGCCGTGTTGAGACGGTGGCCGCGCTTTGTCATTTAGCATCATTTAGCAAACCACGTCATGTGGCGCAAAGAGGGTCTTGGTGTGCGCGTGGGCGTGGTCTCAGGTGTGTATTGCTGTAACCAAAGTCCATTCAACTTTTTGTCCAAATTACAATAACCCTCCCAAGGGAAAGTCTCACTCACACACAAACAGAGGCAAACCTGAAGAGTGTGTGTGCGCGCGCCTGTTGCCTGGAGGCGCACACACAAAGAGGCTTTTTCACTTAACTGAAACCTGGTCTGCGGCCACACCCAGCACCCACGCACGCACATATGCACGCACACGCACACACACACACACTGAGGCCAGTGGCAATGCACTCAGTTTAAGATGGACGCATCCTCCTTGGTACCTTTTTCTTCTTTGTTTTGTTTTGGGTTTCTTTTGTAGCGAGCATCCCTACCGATGCCGCCAGCCGCAAGGGTTTGTGGGTCATGTAGTTGAGTGGCTTGTTGGGAGGGGGGGTATGCAAAAGAGAAGAAACGGAGTCCCCCTGCCACTTCCTGCTTCCTCTCCAGACAGGAAGTGAAGGATGCGAGCATGTTGTCTCAGCATCTCTGCGGCGCTGATAAGCAACGTCAACGCGCGTGCGTGCGAGTACTTTATGACACGGCGGGGGCGGGGCTTGCCAGGTGATTGACAAGTGTGCTGTATTGTTGCATAGTTGCCAAGTTGATGCGAACCAATTGTCAGTTTCCAAGATGGAGCATGCGTAAGAGCAATTTTCCACAGGAAGCTCCCTCGAATCCAGTCTGAGACGATCGCCACGGCCAGTGAGTGAACGAGAAGAGAAAACTTGGCTGCCATTATGAAGACATCACATTAAGGCTGATCTTAATCATCAGTTCATCTGTCAGTGATTAGTTTCAAATTGTACAAGGATACGTGAATTGCGGTGCATGTTACGGTTTGGTCCGTAACATCAGTCAGGAAAATGGGCACAAATTGCTTCCCAAAGTCACGGCGAATGTCGTCGTATTTTGAAAGACTTCAAGCTTTCGCGGAAGGCAACAGAAATGGGACCTTATTTATTTATTTATTTATTTATTTGTTTATGTATGTGACTGTTGAGAGGCTGAAATGTGATAAATTTGGACAATTTTAGGGCAAACAAGGTCTCTTAGCGATGAGTTAATTATCAATTTAGTTGGCAATTTATTTGATCATCAATTAGTTGTCGATGAATTGTTGCACTTGCAGTTAATTGCACAGGCGAATGGCACAGCAATCTTTGCTTTTTTTTTAAGTTGACGGCATAGTTCAAGAATCAGAAATGAGTGAACGATTCCCGAGGCAGCGACTCGGCTCGCAAACGTCGATCGACAGCGCGGAATCGTACTTTGGCGTCTCGCGGCCACCGGCACAAAGAAAAGATGGCAAGCAAACAGGAAGAGGAAGTGAGGACGCAGAAGTCGTGAGCAAGTCACGCCGCACACGATGCAACCGAAGTCGAGGTCACACGACGCACCCCGACTCCATCTCGCCGTTGTTGTTAGCCAGCTTGTTAGCTAAGCTTGTGCGTGTTAGCATGTCTTTGCATTGCTAGCTCAGCGGGAAGTGACATCATAGCCTTCCGCATGATGAGCGAGTGCCGGCGCCCCCCGCAGACTCGTGTGGATGACTAGATTAGCGCAACACACACACGTGCTGATGTTGTACGCGTGTGCATGCAGTCGTGCGCGCACACACACGCCGATTGTGCCTGCGCGTATGCAGGCGGTGTTTGTGGCAGCTGTCGAACATGAATGTGTGCCTTGTGGTGCAGCTGTGCTGTGTGTGCATCCAGTCAAGTCATGAAATGGAAAGCTCAGTTTGTTCCAAAAATGTCTCCATGTTGACAAACATGACACGCTAGCATGTGTTAGCATCTGTGAACAGGCGTGTGTGATTCCAGTGGTGAAATGGAAAGCTCTTGTTTTGAAGTCATTTTTGCTGAGAAAGATGGGGCCTTGGAAGAGGAGATTGACCGTGTTGATGGGGGGACCCGTTCGCAGGCGTCGAGGCTGTCTGCGGCACCTGTCGGCGTGCGTGAGAGCGCGACAGCTGCTCGGCACGTTGACGTCCACCCAAGCCCCCGCGGACTTTAATCCTCCGAACGGTCGTGCCATGTGCGCAACAACAGAAGCCCGTACGCAAGCCGCGTTGTCGTCATACAGCAAGCGACACGTCGGCCGCCTCTTGATGATGCTAACGATGACGTCGGCGCCGCTCTTTAATGACCAACGTTTAGAGAAGCCCTTGA
The DNA here is from genome assembly GCF_054856515.1 of Filicampus tigris. Taxonomy (NCBI): domain Eukaryota; kingdom Metazoa; phylum Chordata; class Actinopteri; order Syngnathiformes; family Syngnathidae; genus Filicampus; species Filicampus tigris. Next base: position 318,957 of record NC_141237.1, on the reverse strand, counting down.
TCCCTGGGCCACTTGAAAAGTTGACTTTGTGTTTGTGGCGCCGCCGGCAGAGAGAGATGCTTTGCGGGTAAGTGTGCTCTCAGCCGGCACCGGTGGTGGTGGCGGCGGCGGCAGCGGGCCTCGCGTCTGGTCCGGTCGCGCCGTCCACCTTCAGTGGCGACGTGCCCAACGTATGCAACTCTTAACGGCGATGATAGAAAGCATCCATACAAAAAAAACCCAAAAAAAAACGGAATCCAATGAATACAATTTCATGGAAGAAGGTTAACTTGGGTAGCCCAGTGCTTCTCTGGTGTGACGTCGCACCACTGCAGGAAGTTGTCTATTGGCACTTATTTTGAAAGGGTCTGTTTTGAAGTTGCAGACGGCGGGGCGCGAAGCGACTCTTGAGTTGCACAGGCAGAGTTGCTGTGGGCGGGGCGTCGCGTGGGCCAATCGGGCGCAGCGTGACTCCGACGCCGCTCGTCTGGTCCGACCGGATTCTTCTCGTCAATCGCGCCACTCGGTCCCGCCCACACTTGCAGCAAATGATGAGGAGGAGGAGGAGGAGGGTCACGTCCACTTGACTCGAACGGCAGCACAAACGCAAAACATTCCCCTTCCCTTTCATCTTTGTGTGTCTTTCCTGCCTTCCTTTGTGACTTTTGATCTTGCCTTTTGCTTTCTTTCCTTCCGCTCCTCTTTCCATCTTCTTTTGTTCCTTCCACTCTCATTCCCACCTTTCCTCTTCCTCTGCTCTTTTCTTTGTTCTCCTTTCCTCTGTCATCCCGTCTTTCCTCTTTTCTGCCTTTAGTCCGTGCTTTCCACATCCTTTCTTTATTCTTTCCGTCTTTACTGTTTCCACTTTGCTTCAACGCTCCTCTTTCTTTGTCCCTGTCATCCTTCCTTCCTTCCTTCCTTCCTTCCTTCCTTCCTTCCTTCCTTCCTTCCTTCCGTCCGTCCGTCCGTCCTTCCTGCTGTCCTCTTTCCTCTGGTGCGCCTACGCGCGTGTGGCTCGTCCGCGCTGGCCTGCTGGATCCCCACAACGTTCCTAATGTCCTCCTGGTACTTCTTTGTAGCATCATGTGACCTGCGAGCATCTGAACATTCAGCAGAGGAGCTGGGGGCCATGGGCGGGCTTCTCTTACAATACGATACAACGTTATTTATATTGCGCATTTCATAACAGCTACAGCTGTATCCAAGCACTTTACGTTGCAACAACCAAATAGCAATAAATCGAACCACAAAATACTCTAGCTTGCTTAACATTCAATCGAAGTTCATTCCAAAGGGAAGGACTTGTCATCAGCAGACATTTCCTTCGACCAGCACTTGTGGATTGTGGTGTTCTTGCTTTTGCTGGTAGCATCACATGCACTCCGGAAGACTTTTACAAGTACAAGAGGAAGACATTCTTGTTTTGCTCTCGTAGTGCTGCCGCTGCCTCTGAGACTCAAGTTCAAACTTGTCCGCAGCCGCTTCTCTTGCTCGCGGCTAGCCACTTAGCTTAGCGTGAGGATCACCTTTCTCCAACTAGCAGCTAGCCTTTTGGATTCGCACCTTTTTATAGTTTGCGGCTAGCCACTTAGCTTAGCGTGAGGGTCACCATTCTCCCGCTAGCGCTTAGCCACTTAGCTCAGCGAGAAGATGCCACTCATGTTTTTTTGTCCATTTTGACATGCTGCAATTAGCCCGGCGCTAAGCTCTTAATCTCGCTCTCCTCCTCCTCAAATCCGTCCTCTCCACTTGCCCTCATCCCTCCATCCAGATTATCGTCTTTGCGTCCTCCGCTTGGTCATCTTGACTCGGATGAATGTCTTGTTGTTGATGCGGCGCTCATTCATGGCTTTGCGGGTGTCCATACCCACAGCGCACTGTCTTGTGTCCAGCGGAATCCTCAAGAAAGGCCTTTTGACCTCTTTTGTTTCACATCTTGCATGGCATCATCCCCGGCACAGCAGCGGAACTGGCCAGGGTGTGATTATGTCACCTTCAGGATTGCATGAAAACAAAAGGCAACGTAGTGTAAATGTAGCCCACATGTAAAATACGACAACCCTAGCACAAGATGAACACACACACACACACACAGATCCTTTTTGCAAAAAAAGTTCAGCATGAGGCGGCGCGATGCACGCTGGGAAGCGTGCGGCTCCACCGTCTGACTTCCCAGCATGCCTTGCGCAGGGCTGTGCTAAGGGACGCCAAAGGTTTTGCATTCCTTGGATTTGTTCGCCAGTATTGTTTTGTGCGTACGGAGGGCGTGTCTCGGCTTGTGTCTGTGTGTATTTGATTCTGCTACGCGCTGGCCGGCCACACGGCGGCAGTGTTTGAAGCCAGCGTGATATTCTTGTGAAGTGTCAACACTAAAGCCGGTTTAAAGCGCCTGCGTGTTCCGCGCGCGACTGACTCCCTAGCGCCGCGCTGTGCCCAGATGGGCAACGACGAAGGCTTTGGGAAACATCCAAGGGGCACCTTGCGTTGCACATCCGAGGCAGGCCGAAAGATGTTGTGGGCGGTGCTCGTGCCCCCTCCGATTTCACATCTTCCTCCTCCTAGTGAAAGTCCCTATCTGGTCATGCCCCGCCCCCAGGGTGTGTCTTCATACCTGTGCGCCTTTGTGTTGTACTGACGCCTTTGTGTGCTCTTGTTGCAGTGTGAGCATCGGTCGCAGACGCGCATCCCAACGGAGCGAGTGAGCCTTTCGCTGGAGGTAAATATTCTTTCCCTCCCCGGCCCCGCACGCACATCATGCCCCCCACCTCGCCACTCTTGCCTCGCCCTCTGAATTGAATGGGAGTGGCTGGCTCCGCCCCGTCCCTTGCACACACTCTACTTGAGACTTTTCCTTGCATCTCCATCACTGCTTTTGACCTTTTTGATCATGCGTGGGTGCGTGAGTGCGTGCGAGAGCTGTGCACAATGAATGTAAAAAGTGTCACTTCTTCTTTTTGGCATAATAAATGTATAGAAGACAACAAAAAGAAGAAATAACAGTTGTATACAATACAATGTTACTTCTCGGGCGCATTTGGCAACAACTGCAGCTGTAACAAAGCACTCTACATCAAATAGCGACAATACAACAACAAAGACAGTGAAAGCTGGAAATGAAAACCCAAATGAATGATACTTCTATACAATGAAGACAGCAGAACAGTGTCTGTCTCATGTTGGATCAACAGCCAAAGAATGAAAATGTGTCTTCCAACGACTGCTGTTCAAGGGGACGTCAACGCCAACATTTTTTTTTTCAAGAATATGTTCTATGCAAGCCCACTAGTTGAAACAGGGCACTCTGATAAATGTGGAATAAGTGTCAATCGGCTCGTTTTTAGCCATCCCTGGGGGCGACTGAAAATGACATCACAACCTGCTCACAATGACCAATCGCGGCGCAGATTCAGAAAACAGGTCAGCTGTGATTGGTCGTTGTGAGCACTTGTGATGTCATTTTCAGTCGACAGAAGACAAAATGGCCGCCCCCAGACATGGCTAAAAAGGAGTGCATTTGGCTGCTTAAGGGGGGGTTGCCTAACGTTTGAGGGAAGGTCATTCCAGAGCCAAGGACCGGCAACTGAAAAGGCCGTAGGGGTGGAGGAGGAGCTCAGAAAGGTACGCTGGGCTGAGGCCATATCAAGATTTGGAGAGACGACTACAAGTATCTTGAAATGAACTCCAAAATGTGAAGGGAGGCCAGAACTGGGGTGATGTGCTCCCTCTTCCGCGCTCCAGTTCGGAGATGTTGCGCGGTGCGTGTGCGTGTGCAGAGTGAAGGAATCTGCAAGCTGATTGGCTGACAGCCGGCAGACATTTTCCACATCGGTTGGCTTAGCAGAACCGCCCCCACCCGGCCTTTGCACCCTAGCGCCGCCCCCCTCCCCGCGCTGCCTAGTGGAGCTGACACACGTTTGATGATATCTCAACACTTTATCACGCCGGCTCCAAACTCCACTGTGTGCGCGCGCGCGCAGGCACGCAGGCACGCACACAATGTGTAAGCTCAAAAACAAGATGGAGGCGGGGGAGGCCGAGAGGGAGATGATGCAACAGGGAGGAGGGAGGGAGGAGTTGAGGAAGTTGCCGACGAGGTGGAGCGAAATGAAGACGAACTTGTGCAGCTGGCATTCTTACAATCGAGTGCGCTCGCTGGCTGGCTGGCTGGCCCACCGGTGTGTGTGTGCGTGCGTGTCAAGAGAGTGCGAGTGTGGAGGATGGTGGCTGGCAGCTGAGTGTGAGGTGGAAGAAGCAAAACGATCTCCTGTGACTCCTCTTAGTGTCAACTTCCTGTTGCCAGGAGACACAAGCGCTTTCATACAGGTCCTCTTCTTGCCACATGTCCTCCTTTTCTTTTTCTTTTGACAATCCAGGACAGACCGGCTCTGAAATCAACTCGATGTGTGTCGCACTCGCGCAACGGCCGCAGCCGTACCAAAGCGTCCAAATAAAAGCATCCGCGCAAGCAAGCGGCTGTAGTTTTCGAACAGTTGGGCCCGAGACCGCCCGTGCTCGTGGCAGCAACGCCCGCTCACCACCCGGAAAGGCTGAACCATTCTTGCCCTGTCGCTTTAGCACTGATGATCACTCCATCTCAAAGTGCATCATATGTAATAATAGGCCCAAAAATCTTGACTGAGCAAACGATGGATTGCTTTGAGCGCGGCAAAGCCTCTTCAGAGCGGCCTTTCACGTTTTCTGTACTTTGGGCACGAGACTTGAGATGCTCCACCACTTTTCTTTTTCATGATTCATGCTGTGGTGAAAGAAAATGGATGGCGGGATGTTGACAACTCCCTTCCCGCGCGCTGGCTCAAATGTACGCAAGGACGGGGAGATGGAGAAATGGCATGCTTTCCCGCAGAGCACTTGATGATCGCCGGCGGCAAACGACGGGCCGGGAGTCACCAGAGGTGAAGTTGTCGCTTAAAGCGGCAGCGAGCGAGCCAGCCGACTTGGTGCTCATGTGGCTAAGGCGAGCGAGGTGACTCCAAGGCGCTCCGCTCCGTCCGATGTGATGGAAAAGTTCAAGTTGGAGCAGAGTGAGGCCTGTGCGGCCGTTTCTCGGAATGCGCACAGGAATGTGTTAGGTGCCATGTTGTGTGAGATGGAGAGCAAGAAGAAGGAGAAGCAGGAGCAGCAGGAGGACAGTTAGACGGTCATAAATAGTCAACATATGGTCACCCGATCCTGCCCTCCCCCACGTCCGTCTGATGCTAAACTCAGACTGTTAGCTGACACCCGACGTCACGCCTTCCAAAGACGCGGACGGCAGCTCATCTACTGTCGTGCCACCAAAGACATTTACGCCGCGCGGATTTCAAACAAGCACATAGTTGAGCCTGCAGTCCGCTAGCTGCACGGAATGCCAACAAACAATGGGAAACGGCGCCGGTCATGTGCTAAGGCGAGCGGCAAACGGCGTCCGCGCGGTCTTCGCACCCTTAGAGGAGGTGGCGCGTCAGGGCAGCGTTTTGCACCTCAAAACCAGGCTGCTAAATGCCAACTAGCGCGATCGTAGTCATGCGACCAGCCGATGAGGACGCTCAAAGTTTTGAACTCTCGACGGCGGATGCTATGAAAAGCATCACGTGACGTGGAGCTCAGCTGTCGGCGTCGTCACGTGTCGGCGCAGGTTCGGCACCTGACGGATTGCGGCAGATGCGCCCACGCTTCCCCAAAGAGCCACTGGGGCATCCTCGTTCCCCTTCTTCGGGCTGACCGGCATGTCTGATCTCCTTGGTGCTCGCCATCCTTCTCCCCCTCTTCAGCCTCCTCCTCCTCCTGCAACCATCTGTTGCTGTTCGTTTTCAGACCGCTGTAAAAACTGCTGCCTGCGTCAGCCAATAGTGACACTTTGTGCGTGCGTGCGTGCGACTGAAGATGAATGATGCTAATGTCAAAAACAATCCTGGGACGCAGCTTTGTGTGTGTGTGTGGGGGTGTGTGTGTGTGTGTTCACACACCTGCTGCTGCTTTGCCATGACACAAGCAAGCCAGTGGAAATGCAACACTGAGCCAGACGCCCGCACACACACACATAGTGACAGTTGTCAGCAGTCACCCTAATTTCACTCTTTCACTCTCCTAAAACAAGAAGTGAAAATCATGAATGAAAAGTATAACAGTCGTGTGTGTGTGCATGTGTGTAAGCTTCTTAAATTGTGCATAAATGGACTTAGTTTCTGTTTTGTGGAGAAAAAAATCTCTCAGCTTTCTTACTCATTTCTACATGGAATGTATGCAGCGCGCGCACACACACACACACACACACAAGCCGAGCTGGAAGAGGAAGTGGCCGACTCTGGAGAGCGTCTTCCTGTGGGGGAAGCTAAACAGGAAATGGTCATCATTTCTTCTCCTCTGCCGCCTCTTTTTGCCAAACTGAGCGTGCGTGTGTGCTAGCATGCGTTTTGAGCGGACTGGTGTGCCGAGGGCTTGCTTGTAAAATGCCCTCTTTGGTTGAGTCGGCTCAGGGCCAAGAAACCGTCCGCTGGCCTCAAAAACATGTGACCTCTAAGATGTTCTTTGTAACCTTCACATGACCTTCATCAGTGACACAACTTTTTTTTTTCCTGTTTTGGGAGCACTTGCGTGGTTGGCAGAAAGCAGGCGGCATCTTGCGGCGGCCCTCACTGACGTCACGATGATGGTCATGTGACACAAGTTTATTAACTGTGTGTGCGCAGACATGGAAAAGGCCACAGAGAAGCAGCAGGAGGAGGGAGGAGCCAACTCAGTGGTGAATGGCAATGAGGCGGAGCTAGTGGAGGAGACGCTGCAGAGTGGCGTCAACAGCATCAAAGGTGCATTAGGTCATGTGCGTCGCTGCCTTGTTCCTCGACTGCCTTTGTTGTCTGGGCAATGTTGTTGTTTTCAAATTGGCTTTTGGAGTTGAAAGCGTCCCGCACACTCGTCTTGTGAGCGGATGTGTTGAACTGTCAATCAATGTGACCCCGCCCACCAGCCACACCTGAGAGCGCCGAGGGCGAGAGCCTCCGGAACGGCGATGGGGGCGGCGGCGGGGCAGGAGACTTGTCCTCCATCAATGCCATGATGTCAACGGTGATGTCAGCGGCAGGCAACATTAACGGAGAAGGAGACGCGGGAAGCGATGTCACTCCAGGACCCTCACCAAGGTCAGTACGGTCGCAAACAGTCACTCCTTTCCTTTACCCAGATGTTCATATGGTGGATAGTTCCCAAAACGGCCACTGAGCGGAGGACGATTGAATGATTGCAAAGGCGGCGGCTGATTTTGAAGCCGTTCGTTGGCTGGACGCCCTCAGATGCATTGTGGGATACGTTGAGCCGGGCAACGTCTGAAGGATAAACTATACTCACTACGGGATGTGGACAAAAGTTGCGATTTTGCCTTCTGATGACAAGAAGTCAATTCCGTTTTCTGTGATCTTGTCAAGGCTCGGTTGCAAAATATGCATTTGATATAGGCCGCACAACAAAATGAAGAACAAAAAACAAAGGTTCACCTCAATAAAATGGAACAAATATCCCGAGGTGGGCATTTTACTCAATTTTGCTGCTCCGTCATTTGTCATCCCTCAGCGGCCGGCCGGGTACCCGCCGTTCGTCATTTGTCGCTTTTGGGACGAACCGAATTGTAATCGTCGGTCATGTGGTCAGTTAAGGTCTGTCACAGGTCCGTCATTCCCTCACCCCCGACGTCGGCAAAACAATCCTCCGTCAGTCTGACACAATGCCCACCTCTGCAAATATCCATTGGTCCAAAAATGTTTGGCAAAGATTTGGATTGAGTGATTGTTACGGGTCCCACTAGAGGGCGCCCACGTGCCACCCTTTGAAAGTCACAGCAGTCCGTCCTTTTCGGGTTCGGGTTTTCAGTGAGCGCAAAACTTTTGACCGTGACCGACTTGTCCTTCTTCTAGCCCCTCCCCCAACAAAACGCCCACGTCATCGACAGCCACCAGGGCGCCGCCCGGCCGCAACGTACGACGCAGCCAGGTGAGCTCGGGCCGCGCCGCCCGCTCCTTCCTCAGCCCGCGGACGCCCGTTGACGTTTGGCTTTGTGCCCGCCGCCAGGACGCCAAAGACGATCACGGCGCCCACGTGTGCCCGCTTTGCGACAAGAGCTGCCAGTCGCAGCATCAGCTCACCATGCACATCAGACAGGTACCGCTCGCCCGCAACAGCTCCGCATGCGTGCGCTTCCTCTTTCAAAGGCCATCCTCACGTGTGTGCGTGCGCATTTTTGTTTCAGCACAACGCGGACGCGGGCGCCACGGACCACTCGTGCAGCATTTGCGGCAAGTGTTTGAGTTCGGCGTCGTCGTTGGATCGTCACATGCTGGTGCACAGCGGCGAAAGGCCCTACAAGTGCAGCGTGTGCTCGCAGACCTTCACCACCAACGGCAACATGCACAGGTATGCGCGCACCCGTGGGTGACGGCAAGTCGGCTATTAACCCGCCCCCGTGGTCCACCTTGGTGGAAGAACAACTTTACTGGCGTTCAGGAAGTTAGACTTTAAACCGTCCGTCCCCATCACGCACACACGCAGCAACGCCCATCCTTTATCAGTCAGGTCCAGCCTTCAGCACATCCCTGCATCTCTGTGTGCGTGCGCGTGCGTCTGTGTGAGAGAGAGACGGGGGAGGGGGGTCATCTGAGCATGTGTAAGTTGCGTGCAAGCAATCACAGCCAGCGAGTCTGCGTGTGAAAAAGGAAAGTGGTAAATGCAACATTGGCATGGAGGATTTGACTTGGCTCCCTAAAAAAGCGAGCGAGCGGGCGGGCGAGGGTGGAGAGGAAGGTTTGCCTGTTGGCGTCAGAGCGCTAGCACACATGTAGGCCACCGGAGGGCGCTGACAACTGTTGCCGTTGACAAAGAACTTTGCTTCATCTTGGCCAACTTGTACTTTTGCCTTCCACTTGGAAATGATTGCCGCGTGTTTTCCCAGCAGCCCCGAACACGAGCGCATGCACAAGCAAGGCCCAGTCGGCACGCTTCCTGCCCTCTGATTGGTGGATGGAGTGTTGGGAGTTTTGGGCCACTTTTCTCCTCCTCTTTCCGCCCTCTGTCCTGATTGGTGGATCAAGTTGCTGCGGTCAGGACCTCTTAAGGACGTCCAGCCTGCCGCCTGCCGCCTGCCGCCTCCTATTAATAGAGCGCTCCTTTTCATGCTTCCTTCCCTTCTTCCTCTCTGCTTCCATCCTCATCCTTTCTTCTTCTTCTTCTTCTTCTTCTTCTCCTTCTTGGCACACTAAGTGGTTGTTTCTATTTCCCAAAGTGCACGTTTGCCATTCAAAAAGTCTCGCAGCATGCTAGCAAACAAAACGTCTATTTGCCGACCTCATGATAATCTTGTCGCCATTTCTCAAGAAACAAAAAACCTCCGTGCACTCAGAAACATTATTTGAAGATCATCAGCTGGCCAATTTCCCGTGCACACGCACTTAGCGGCTGGGAGTATCGCGAGTGGATTGAATTGTTTACAACTGTTTCACCACGATAGCATTTAGCTGCAACACAAGACCGTCGTGCTGTGATCAAGATGATGATGCCCACTGGAGCGAGCCGGGGGGACGTTTGGAGAATATTTAAGATTGAGTAATAACGCATTGCTATTGCAGAACCTTTGCCTTTTGACGCAAGACGTTTTCATGAAACAATTGTTGCAAAAATAACGCAAGCGTATTTTAAGACTTGCGCTTCCGGGTTGTTTAAATGTATACGCTGCTCGAGATGTCTACGGTCGAAAGATGTCCCGCACAAGGATATACTTGGCATGCAAAGGGATAAGGTACTACATGTGAATACCTCCACAGGCTTCCGGTGTTTCTGTCAGTGCGGTGAAACGGCTGACTCCCGTGGCCTTAGCCACGGTATTACATGTTGAGCCACTAGAGGGCAGAATGTGCAATGTGGCGACTGGGAAGCGCATGAAAAGCGTAGTGCAGGCAATTAACCCATTAAGGCCTAAAGCGCCTTTCTCAACAGCTCCCCAAAACCGTCGGTCGCCTTTGCAATTACCCTTGAAAACCTGAAGTTCTCCCAGAAATTCAAAACGTACAAAATGATTAATATCGCAGCCCCTGTAGCAGACGGAAACATAATTCCAAAAGAATTCAAGAGCTCAGACATGTGGCTGTCACACAAACAGAATTTATTATTATTTAGTGGTAATTACCATCCTCTATTCTATTACAAAGCCGTCAATATCGTCATTGTCTACAAACCGTATCATATCACGTTCCACTGGTCGTGCACGTCGTCTATATGTCACTGCCGTTCCTTACTTTAGTCAGAGCTCCCGGCGATCGACGGCGTCCGCCATTAGCCTACCTGCGGCTCCCAAAAATTCCACGACATCCTCCGCGGTCTCGCGACACCGTCACGTGTATATTCTGATGCGTTAAATTGACTAAGCGACGTATGAAGAATTGGATTTAAAAAGGACGGTGAAGTATCCGCTCCCCCGGTTTGAAAGGTAGAAAGACGCAACAGCGGTAGAAACGCGTTTATGCGCTCCCGGGCTTAATGGGTTTAATGGAGGCGGCTCCGTAGAAGTAGTCGTTGCTTTTTCAGTGAACCCAACGCAACATATTCAGTCGGTACTCGACCCAGTTAGGGACGACTAGAGGGACGGACCAAAACCCACGTCCGTCCTTGCTTAGTCCGTCCCGACGGACGCACACCCTTTTCTGGCGCCCATTTCTGGCTGTGGCGACTTGCCAAATGGATGTTTACTAAAGCGATATCGATATTACTGCGGTATTTAGCATGTATCTAAAGAAATGATGTTTTTCTCACCTACTCAAAGAAGTGCATCAGATAATGTGCAAGTATTGGGTGGCGATGCGCATTTAAGTTTGCGTCTGACTGGTCGAACTCGGATGAAAGCAGACAATTGCATAAGAAAATGACTGCATGTAAACGGGCTGGGCTGTCAGTCGCTTTTCTACCGCGGGTACGCAAAGTGCTTGACACTGTTAGCTCATTTAGCTCCTGATGACGGAGTCTCTTGCTCAAGGACACTTGGACATGGTCTCAATGGTCGGGGATCCAACCCCCAACCTCTGGGTTGTGTGACAACCACTGAGCCGTGCGCCCATGCATATTGCATCGGCCCTTGGCGCAATGTCGATCGCAATATTTTTGCGGGATCTGCTGCAGCCCTAATTGAGAGCATTTGCAGAAAAGGAAAAATGGTCAAAGTACCAGTGGCAGTGTTTTTGTTCTTTGTTTTATTTTTTCTTTTCAGTTTTTGATCTTGCCATTTGTTTTCCATGGTTTTTGCAATTATATGAGAGGGAAGCCCAACTTGGCCAACTTGGCCCGCCACACAAATGACTTTGGCGCGAAATGGGACGCACTCCCGATAACCTGGTTGGCATGGTTTCGCTCAGCAACTCCTGAAGTAACTGGAGCGCGTGTGCCCGTGCGCAGACACATGAAGATTCACGAGAAGGACCCCGCCAGCGGCCTCCTGCCCGTCAGCCCGCCGTCGCCCACCAAGCGCCGCCGCCCGTCCGTCAAGCGGCGCCAAGAGGACGAGGGCGCCGAGGAGCCGCCCCCCAAGAAGGTGAGCGTGGGCCTCCCGGCTATCGAGTGGAGCGTGGGGGCGGAGCTAAATGGCCATGTCGCGCAGGCGCCGGACGACTCGGCCTCGGAGGAGGCGGCGCCGCCGCCGATGGCCAGCGCGGCGGCGGTCGGTGCGCGGGCCGTGGACGACCGCGCGCTTCCTTGTCCCATCTGCTTCAAGATGTGCGGCGGGAGACTCGAGCTGGACGCGCACATGGACACGCACCCCGACACCACTCTCAGGTGCGTGCGCGCGCGCGCACCCACGCGCCCCGCGCCACTGCTGCAAAAGTTGACCATTTGTTTCTTGTGGTGCTGGCAGGTGCGACTTGTGTTGTCTTTCCTTCCGCACCCACCGCGGCCTGTTGCGTCACAACGCGGGCGTCCACAAGCTCCTCCCCCAAGACCCCAGCGGCCGACCGTTCATCCAGACCAATCCGTCCATCCCGGCCGGCTTCAACGACTTGGCCTTCATCGACTTCTCCTGCAAGAAGTTCGCTCGCGTGGCGCAGGTCAGCGCCGCCGGCCGCCGTCTTTGAAAGGGGGGCTACCCGTGCGCGCTCTCCGGCTCAGCCGTGTCTTCCTGTGGGCCCTTGCGCCGCAGGTGTGGTGCGAGACCAACCTCCGGCGCTGCATCAGCAACTTTCACCGCTTCGTGTGCGAGAGCTGCGACAAGGCCTTCCCGCTGCGCTCGGCCCTGGAGCTCCACAAGAACGCCGCCCACTCGGACGCCGCGCAAAATGGCGTCCGGGAGGCTCGGGACCGCGTCCGGACCGACGCCGCGGACGTCCCGCTTTCCCCGCAGTCCCGCTTCATGGAGGCGCTGGGACTCCGGCACGTCTCCAAGGTAACGGACCTCCCGGTAAGCGCCGGCGTCTGGAAACGTGCTCACCCTGTGGATGGTTTTCTGGCCAGGAGCAGCCAAGCGTCACGCAAAGACAAGAAAAAGACACAAACATGACAAGGTGCGCTATGGTAGCCTAGCGGCTGACTGACCTCTTCCTGCGCGTGTGCCCCTCCCGACCTCCCCCAGGTGCAGCGCAAGCCCACGGAGGACGAGATCCACCAGGCGCACCTGGACAGCATCAAGGTGATCCACGTGGAGCCCCTGAGCTGCAGCCTGCCCCAGGAGCCCGCCTTCCTGGCGGGAGGTCCCACGGCGGGCCTGGGCGGGCTGGCGGCGCTGGGCCTCCCCCCGCCGGAGCAGTCGGGTGCCGCCGCCTCCACGCTGCAGGGCCTGTCTCAGCGGGACGCCCTCAGCCTGCTGTCCTTGCAGCCCTTCCAGGCGGGCTTCCTCCTGCAGCCCGACGGCGCCGCCGCCACCGCCGCCGGCAAAGCGGGCGAGGCGGGCGGCGTGGTGGAGCTGGCCGACATCCAGCAGATCCTCAAAGTGGCCGCCGCCGTGCCCAATCAGATGGGGCTGGCCTTCCCCGCGCTGGCCAAAGGGGCGGCCTTGGCAGCGGGCCAAGGTGGGTGCTGGCTGCTGGCGCGTCGGCTCGCCGCGTCCTCGTCCGTCGTCCCGCCTGGACTTTGTTCGCGCCGTCCCGATCATGAACGCGCGCGCTCCTTGCTGCGCTGCCGCTCGAAACGCAAGCACTTTTCTTGCCTTCTGTTCTCCTTCGAAGCACTACTCAGAAAAGGCCCAAAACCGCACGCTCGTTTGAGTCTTCAACGTCGCGCCATCGTCAAAGACGGCAAGCCATTTGCAGCGCTTTCAGTTGCGCAAGCCTTTGTCAAAAATACACACAGGTAGGGCCTAACCCAGGCACGGGCAAACTAACGGGGGCTTTTTCATCCGGCCCGCCGAACTTGTCCAACAAAAAAAAACAAAATTAGAATCGTTCAATGATTTCATCTTGTCCCTGCAGTGCCTGCGTTTCTCCAGTAGATGGCGCACTGACCCTTGGTGGACCTATGTGGCAAGCCACACCCACTGTCTTTCTGCACTACGGAAATGGGGAGAAGGGTCTCGTCTAGCGATGACGTCAATCGGTCACGCGAAACACAGGCCATCACATACGATAAACATACATTTGCGGGTCTGGAAGCGAGTGAGACTTGCCCACCACCGCGCCAAATGAATCCACTTTATGAAGTGGATTGTAGCGATAGTGAAGCCTCGCACTTCCTGGCTTTGGTTGAGCGTGAAGGGGAAGGGTTTTTCGGTCCGCCGCGGGCGAACACTAGGTCCGAAGGTGCGCAGCGTTGCCGTAGTTACAATATGTATACGTTGAGTTCGCAAACAATTCTTAGCCATGACCACATTTTGATTTTCAAATGGGTCAAAAATAGTGAAAGCTTTCGTGGCCAAAATGTAGCGACCGTTACTTTGCGGGCACATTCAAATCATGAATTTGATCCCAACTATTCTTTTTGTTCTCGTTCACGTCCTCCACTAATTTCCTCTTCAGTTTTAAAAAGATATATGTTTCTTTCTAGCCGGGTTTTTACTCATCGTGCGGTGCCCGGCCCTCAATGTGGCCCGCAAGTCCAAAGGTTTGCCCACCCCTGGCCTATCCAGTAGTATGCATTTGTGACAAAAAAAACTACGAAAAACGTCCAACATTTTCTTCTCCAAAATAACTCATTCCCCTCAAATGTTCAGAATCGTTTGCTCTAGAAAATTGCAAACTTTTTTTTCAAACTAACTTTTTCACCTCGGATCAAACAAACAAATCTTATCGGATCAAACAAATCTTAATCCACCTTTTAATCGTTATTACCTAGATTTATTTTCACTCATCAGTATTGTACATGTTTTTTTTCCTCTGTCATCTTTTTTGTTTTTTTTTTCCTTAGATGTAAAACCTTTTAAACTCCTGCCCCTCCTTTCCTATTGGCGCGTTCCACCGGACTTTTTACATGCGCTTGCTGCTGGTTGTTTTATTCACGTGCGATAAGCTGACCTTGAGCGTCCTGAAGAAGGCCCGCAGTCACGTGTAGCGATATTGTTCTGAAAATGCCGCCTAACGTTTTCTTTTTGTGACGCAGGTCAAGCCCAGAACCAAAAGGCCATGCCGCCCCTGAAGCCCAAGCCCCCCGTCACGCCTCGCTCCAGCCTGACGGCGAGCACGCCGCCGCCGCTGCAGAGCTCCCAGCGGGCGTCGCTGGGCTGCATCAGCCCCAGCCTCCCGCCGCCGGCGCCCGCCCTCTTCAAGACGCCCTCCTCGTCCTCGTCCTCGTCCTCGCCGCCGGCCGCCGCCACCGCCGCGCACGAAGAGACGGGGCTCGGCGGGAGGAAAGCGGCGGGCAAAGCGGCGGCCGACGCCGGCTCGGCCAAAGGCTCCTTCCCCTGCCGCTTCTGCGACCAGGTCTTCTCCTTCTCGGGCGTCCTGCAGGCTCACATGCGCTTCCACCTGGGCATCCTGCCCCACCAGTGCAACATCTGCGACTACGTGGCGCCAGACAAGGCCACGCTCATACGCCACCTGCGCACCCACAGTGGCGAGCGGCCCTACATCTGCCGCGTCTGCCACTACCCCTTCACCGTCAAGGCCAACTGCGAGCGCCACCTCCGGAAGAAACACGGCAAGACGTCCAGGAAGGACATCGAGAAAAACATCAAGTGCGTATTCTCCGCCTCGCCCAACAACCTGAGCGCCGCCGTCTCAGCCCTCTCCGCCTCCGACTCTGAGACGGGACGCGGCGGCGGTGGCGCCGATGCAGCGTGCCGCTTCTGTGGCGAGGACCTGAAGACCTACCGGGCCCTGCAGATCCACCTGCGCACGCACAACGGCTGCCAGAGGAAACCTTTCGAGTGTCGCCGCTGCGGCGCCGCCTTCCTGGCCAAGCGCAACTGCATCCACCATCTTCTCAAGCAGCACCCCGAGGTCCAAGAGCGCGAGATCGAGGAGCACATCGCCACCATGCGGCCCGCCGCGGCGCTCTCCGACGGAGCCGCTCAGACGCAGGCGGTCAAGACGGAGGACGCCGGCGCCTACCGGCAAGATCCCGACCAGCCTCTGGACTTCTCGGCCAAAGGGCGCGGCGCTCACGCCGCCTCCCTGGGCGTCAAAGTGGAGAGCGTGTCCCCCACGCCGGAGCGCCCGCCGGCCCCGGACCCGCCCCTGGACCAACCCATGGACCTGTCCGTCCCCAGCAAACGACTTCGACGAGAAGCGACCGAGCAGCGGCAGATCAAAACGGAGCAAGCGGCCGGCAGCGCGGCCGACGACGACAAGACGGCGACCGCCTCGCCTCTGGGGGGGGGCTACCGCTTCGCCCCCGGCTCCACCCCTCCCCCCCCTGCCCCCTTGCCCCGCCCGCAGCGCCTCAAGCCCCTCCTCCCCAAGCCCGCCGCCGTCAAGGAACTCCCCCCTCTGGCGTCCATTGCGCAGATCATCCACTCTGTGTCCGCCGCCCCCGACCTGCTGAAGAGGGAGGCGGAGGCCAAGCCGCGGCCGGCGTCCGAGCCGCCCTCGGACCCGCCGGGCGGCGCCGTGCTCCTGGAGACGCCGGGCGACGACAGCGCCAGGTCGCCACTTCTTTTCATTCCTTTGCACTTGTATAGCGCCTTTTGACCACAAGACGTATGTTTGGGGACGAGCTCGGATTTGAAAACAAGGTTGAACTTTTGGGCCGTAACTTCAAAAGTTGAACGCTGCCCAGGCCCGAGCGGGGTCGGAGCTGGGGCCTCAGACAGGGTTGCGGGGAATTACGAACAGTTCCGAATGCTGGTCGGTCGGTATTAGCGCAAACCGCTCGGAGCAGAAGAAGATGTCAGGAAAAGCCTACTAGAACACCTGAACTTGATTTGCGTCATATGAGGCAGGTGTGCGCTCTAGGAGACTGTGCACACTTGTGCAACCACTTTCCCTTTTGCAATTCAGTGGCGGTGGGCAGGTCGCGCTTCAGTCATTATGTCCAAAGTCATTTCCCTTTTTTCTCTTTTCCATCACAAACAGCTAGCAGCGTTTGAACTGGAGTTAGCAGGCTTGTTCTATCCACTGTCGAGCGACAGGCGGAGGAGGGAAGGACATGCGATATTTGACCCAGTTGCCTGTTACTTGTGTGTGCCCACAAAGGTCAAAGGGGGAAAAAAGCCCCACGTGGTAGCGGCGGTGTTTGTCTGTGGTGGACGCTCGCTCGAGTTCCACCTTTGAGCTGACGGGTTCTTGTGGCGGTTGTGCTTTGTGCAGGAAGAGGAACCGCAAGAAGAATGCCAAGGAGGCAAGCGTGCTAGACGTGGACTTGGAGTCCAGCGGCGAGTTGGCCAGCGTGGAGAAGATGCTCGCCAACACCGATGCCAACAAGTTCACCAACTTCCTGCAGACTGGCGCCAACCACCTCGCGCCCAAGACTGCCCCCAGAGGTCCAAGTTTACGCACGCACGCACACACGCACACAACAGGGCTGGGCAGTATGGCCCGACAATGAAATCTCAGATTTCCAATTTTTCCTTTTCTTTTGCCCTTCGCTTATGGAAAATGCAAAGACACGCAACTCTTGTTTCGAGAGTACGTACTTCAAAGTAAGCACAACCACAGCCGCATACAAATTGCTGTACATCAAGTACAAATCTGACATTTAAAAACAAAGACAGTCAATGAAATGAAATGAAAAGAAAAGAAGTGACTGGCTGACTCCAAAATAAAGTGCATGACAGTTATCCCACTTAGATGTAACTACGACACGGATGACTGGTTCTGAGTGCTGTTGTGAAAGGAGAGGCCTTACTTTAGGCAGCTGCCTAAAATAGAGATAAAGATTAAAGCACAACAACCGGGTTTAACAAGTAGGATAAAGTTTCGACAATAATCTTCTTAATTTAGTAAAGAGAAAAACTCTTACCGT
Source organism: Filicampus tigris (assembly GCF_054856515.1). Lineage (NCBI taxonomy): Eukaryota > Metazoa > Chordata > Actinopteri > Syngnathiformes > Syngnathidae > Filicampus > Filicampus tigris. The sequence continues at coordinate 301,623 of NC_141237.1, read as the reverse complement.
GCTAACAGTTTGGGCTGTCACTGCAGGGTTTAACAAGGTCAGATGAAATGCAACGAGTTTAGTGCCATTCAGGATTTGATTGCCTCCGGACACAGGACAAAAGTCGCCCTTTCGGAGAAAGCGTCCCTACTGCTTAGCGGGACGCAGATCTGACTGCCAGCCGTGTAGCAGTGAAAGGAAATAACACTTGGGTTACTTGCAGTGGAACCCATGGGCAGCAAATACAATGAAAAAGGCAGGGCCCCGCAAATTGAACCCTGTGGAACACCATATGACAGTGGGACTAGCCAAGGCTAACAAAAGGTCCTGCTTGCCAAGTAGGATCTCAACCACTCTAGAGCCCACAGCAAACATGATCGAAAATACATTTTGCTCCTTTTTTCCTATGTAGTTTGCCAAACAAAAGCCTCCCTTTGTTTTGGGGAAATTTCCACACAAGGTACCAAAACCGATTCCAACCAAACAAATGGATGAATAACTCGGGCTTGTTTTAATATTTGATTATTCTGTCCATCATGTTTTCAATGAGTCAAGGAACCGGGTAAAAAACCAAATGTTTCAATCCCTTTATTGATGAGAAAGAAGGCGTGATTTCAAATTGTAAGTGCAAAACATGTGCGAACAACAATTGATGGAGATTCGCTTCCTGGTTTGGTCAAAGGATGGGCCAAAGATGTTGCTGATTGTTTCCCAAAGTAAAAGCAAATGTCCCATTTTGAAAAAAACACACAAAGGTCATCGGTTTGGGGGAATATTTACTGTCGAGATGTGGACAATTTGAAGTTAAACACAGTTGCGAATTGTTGCACATGCAGTGGAGACATTGTCACGTTTGCGTGCGCAGACGGCGAGCGGGCGGGAGGAGGCGTGGACAAGGAGGCGGGGCCGCGAGAGGAAGCCAAGATGGCGCCGTTGCTTCCTCAGTCCAAAGGCAAGAAGAACGCCTACTCCAACTCTGTGCAGAAGATGACGTGTCCCTTCTGCCCCCGCGTCTTCCCGTGGGCCAGCTCGCTGCAGAGGCACATGCTCACGCACACCGGTAGGTCTCCACGCGTGGCTCCGGGGCCGCCGACGCCGACGCTGACGCGTGCCCGTCCGTCCTCAGGCCAGAAGCCCTTCCCGTGCCCGCGCTGCGACGCCTTCTTCTCCACAAAGTCCAACTGTGAGCGCCACCTGCTGAGGAAGCACGGCGTCACCAACCGCACGCTGAGACGCAACGGCGTCTTCGCCAAGAAAGAAAGTGACGACGGCTCGCACGAGAGCGCCGGTGAGCCTTGCGCCGCAAATGACTCGCCAACTCAAAGATGAGCCCGCGCGGCGTGAAATGTGGCGGGCGCCCCTCCGTTCTTTGGCCTTCCACTCCACGTGGCTGCCGCACATAGATGAGCGAGCATCGTTGGCTTTGTCGCGGAGAAAGAAGTTCTCCTGTGCTGTGCGGTCCGATCGGGTCCCGCCGAGCGGCCGGCGTTTGCCGGCGTTTGCCGGCGTTTGCCAATGTTGCCTTCTTGTCACGGTTCTGTTGGCGTCAGACAAAGCCTGACATTTTGAGAATAGAATATGTTCCCAGCAGGCCCGCTCGTTTGAAACACGGCATTCGGATGAATATCGCCTATGTGGAATAGGAGTCAAGCAGCAAAAGACACCCGCTTATGTCCATCTCAGGGGGGGCGGCCATTTTGTCACTTCTGTCGACATCACCGTTGCTCAGGGCTAACCCCGACCAACCCCGTGGTCAGAATGCCTTCTTTCGACTCGCACGTTCTTGAAAAAAATCGGTTTGGGTTGACTTCCCTTTAAGCTTCAAGACCATTGCCAAGGCATGGAGACCATTTTGTTGCCAGCAGTTGAGACGCTCAATGACCGTCAGCCCACTCCGGACTTTTATGGGCCACTTGCACACACAAGTGACGCTTTTTTTCCTTTCTCCTTTTTTAATCGCCGGCGTTTCCGTTAGAGAGTCAGTCTGATGCCGAGCAGCTGGCCAATGACTCGTCTCCACTAGGCCACGCCCCTCCCGCTGCCCTCAAAGACACGCCCTCTGAGCCCAAGGCGGAGGAGCCCACGCCACCCAGCCCCGCCCACAAGGCCAGCCCAGGTGAGTCGCCCGCCTACGCCAATTAAAGATGCCGATGACATCATCATCATCATCATCATCGTCGCAAACACGTGTGTTGTCTGCTCAGCGGGTTCGAGTCCCCCGCAAGCTCCTGAGATTGCGCGCCAGCAGGAGGCACCGGAGACCTCCATCGACACATCCAAGCAAGCTCCGCCCGGCGCCAAGGTAACCCGACACATGCTTGGAGCAGGCGGGCTCCAAGTATTTTCACCAGCCACGTAGCTTAGCTGCTGGGAGCTTGGCTTTGTTGTATGTTGAGAAATGATCCAAACGAATGTTGACGTGCTAGCGCTTAGCATTGGTAGGCGTTGGCTTGACAAGCAACGGATAACTGAACCCAAACAGTCCAGCAAGATAATACAACAACACATATATGGAAAAGGACTAATATTACAGCAACTTGCTGAGTAGAAGAAGTCCACTGGTCTATACTGCCACCCGGCGGTCAAGGTCTGGTGGGCCGCAGCGACTTGACAGACAGACGCGAAACGATGACATCATCAATAGTTGACTTTTTTGGGGGTGTTTTTTTGTTTCAGTGTGATCACGACGACGACGACGACGACGACGATGACGACTGCCACAGCAACAAAAGTTTGGATTTGAACTTTGGCTCCAAGCTGATTGACTTCAAGCTATCAAACTCGCCCGGCCCCGGCCCGGGCCCCGGCCCGGACCCCGTCCCCGCGGCAGGCCCCTCCCCTCAAGAAGAGGCCGCCGCCGTGCCCCCGGCGGCTGCGACGGACGGCCCCTCGGCCAAGCCTCATCCGGAGTGGCAGCACGTTTGCGGAGCGTGCCACAAAAGTTTCCGCTACGCCACCACCCTCGCTCGTCACGAGAGGGCGCACCTGAGCCGGGAGGCGCCGCCCGAAGAGAAGGAGGCGGCGCCCCCGGAGGCCGATGAGGATGAACGCGAGGAGGAGCCCGGGAGCAAAGAGGACGACGAGGACGAGCGAGGAGCGGCCAGGGCCGGCGACAGCGACGCCCCGGAGAGCGACGGCGACGACAACGACGACGACGACGGCGGCAACGACGACGGCGGCAACGACGACGACGACGACGACGACGAGCGCACAGACGACGAGCGCACAGACGAGGGCAAGAACCCGGAGGGCGGAGATTCGGCCGCCGGCTCCGTCGCCGTCGTGGACAAACGCAAGAAGAAGACGTGCGACGTGTGCGCCAAACGATTCTGGTCGCTACAGGACCTCACCAGACACATGAGGTCGCACACCGGTACGGCACGCACGCACGCACGCCATTGAAGCTTTCCCCATTTCCGATGCTTTTGCATTTTTCCGAGTCAGGTCCGCCCGTTTACAAGTAGAGCGAAGCAAGAGGCCACCACAGCCAGCCCGTATCAAAAGAAACAAGAAGCTTTAAACAAAGTTGAACTTGTCAAGAACCGTGTGATAGAATTGTAGAATCCGAGTGAGGCGGCCTCTGGTGTCGTTGTGGCAAAAGTCCGTTTTGAGCATGGACGTATACGAACGGCGCCGCCTTGAGGTAGGAGCTGAATTCATTCCGTGTCTCCCAAATCAGATTTGATGGGGAAGGCCGTTCATCCGTCCGTTCCGGACTGCCCCCCCCCCTCCAAAAAACAGCAAACAAGCTTTGGTATGGCTGCCACAAACGATTATGTTGCCCGTCGACTCACGGCCAACAGTAGTCGCGATGAGGCGAGCGATGAGGCGGCGCGTTGTGCCAGCAAGCAGCTGCTCTCGGAATCGGCATCATTGCAAGTCCGTCCAAATGAATCATCAGGACAAACTTTCAACTCGCGAGAAACTCTGCCGCTTGCGCCAGCGTCCTTGACATGTTTAGCAACTCCAACCAATGTTTCATGTCAACGTTCCACCGACGTGACGGCGCAGATCGCAATCGGGCCACATTTAGCATTTGATGCAAATGATCATTTGATTTGACGTGATCGTTCCACGAAATAAGACACGCCGGTTCCTTCTGCGGCGATGTGCGAGCCCCAAAGCTCGTCTTCTCGTGAGCGGAAACGGAAAGATGTTGCGCTCGTTGGAGCCGACCTTATTTGTGCTCCCGTCAGCGTGCGTGTGACATGCTGTGCTTTTTCCACGCAGGCGAGCGCCCTTACCGCTGCGCCACGTGCGAGCGCACGTTCACGCTCAAGCACAGCCTGGTCCGCCACCAGCGCATCCATGCCAAGACGCCCAGCGAGGACGGCGACAGGGACGCCGCCCCCGCGCCCGCCGAAAGCCGCGCCCCCTCGGAGAACGAGAGCGAGTGCGCCAAAGACTTGGATGACGCCCGCGCGTCCGAGCCGGAGCCCGCCGGAGGCGCGCCCGCCGCCGCTGACGAGAGGCCCGAACTTGGCGCGACCCCCCCCCCCGGAGGCCGCGCCTCCCGGCCGGTCGGCGTCGGACTCGAACATTTCCAAAGAGCTGCCGGGCCAGGCTTTGATTCAGGGCCTGTTGGAGCTGCGAGCCCCGCCCGCTCTGGATCACACGCTGGCCAATGGGGAGCCTGCGCTGGTGGGCGTGGACTGAGCGTGCGCAAGATGGCGTGCCGCTAACAAGTGCCTTACTACTCGTCCTTTTATAGCTTTTTAACTTTGTTTTGTCAGCAAGAAGATCAAGATGGCCGACCCGTGGCACATGACACTTCTTGAAACTGGAAAAGATGGTGGACAGACAAATTGCCGCCGCCCCTCAGCTCGTGCGCGAGGACTTCTCAGTTGACTTTGCTTGTTTGACATTTTGGTCTTGGGAGGGATTTTTTTTTTTGGAGTTTGAAAGTGAACAAATGAAATTGTAGATTAGTTATGTTTTTGCGTGCGTGCGTGCGTGATCGCCCTGTGTTGTTGTCGGCCACGTTGGCGCCGACCCGGGTCCAAATTACCTCAACACTGTCAATCACGTCTTCCTGCTCGCTAGCGCAGTGGCTAACTGTTAGCCGCCGCAGCTAAGGCTAGCGCATCCGCCAGTGCGTCGGCTCGGCCCGTTTTGTGCAGTTGGCCTCAACGCACTACAGGAGTGATTAGCTTTAGCGTTTAGCTGGGCCGCGCCACAGCCGCATGAGGCCTGACACTACTACTTCTCCGCAGCTAGCCGCCGCCGCCGCCGCCGCCTTCTAACACTGAGCGGCGAGCGCCATCGCATTAGTCGGACGCAGCGCGTGACAACTGTTGGCTTAGATCAGACGTGCCGTTACTAACTGAGCAAAACAGGCTAGGTAACAAGCTAACGCACGCGGACGGCAGGCTGAGCAAGTATTTGTGGATTTGCCACCAAACACTTAAAGCTAACATGCCTTCTCCCCTCTATGAATTCACACTTAATAATCATGAATTCTGACTTTAATTTCAAACTCATATTTGTTTTTGTTCGTAAGTGGCGTCTGAGACAATCAATTGCATGTGGAAAAAACTTTGTGGGGTGAAAGTTAAACACTAGCTTGTGTCACTGGATTCAACTTGACTTTTTGTTAAGTGTGTGTGGGCGGGGGGGGGGGTGGGGGGGTCTCCTTTGTCCTCTTGTACGTTTAGCCTCAAATACAATGACCAAGTCACCAATGACTTCACTGCTCCAACTGGATGGACACTACTACTATTGCTATTACTATTACTACTACTACTACTACTCCCCTACACATAGTCGAGTAGTACAGCTTATATTTGGACACGCACAGCACTTGTCTTCATCTCTGAGTGTCAAAGTACATGACGGTGCATCAAAATGACTGCTAGTAGAAACGGGCTATTGCTAATAGCACCAGGCTAATGCCAGCTGGATGATGTCATCAAAGACGTGCCAGCTAAATAGGTCATTGCAGTGAGTTTGTCCAGGTAACGGCAGGCGGCGCTACTCTTTTGTTTCAAGAGAGCAACGACTGGCTGCGTTTCTCTGACTCTGATTTGTCCTGTGAAAGGGACTCTCCTACTTCCCAGCCAGACGGCTGAGCTGAGCTGAGCTGAGCTGAGCTGAGCTTCGCTTAGCTTCGTTTCCTTTATCTTGGCTCGGCTCCTCCCCAAACAACGATGACGTGTGACTTGTGCGTGTGCCCAGCGTGTGGACTGTTTCTTAAAAGTATTTATTTGGCGCCCAGGTGTGCCCGTGCGCCCACGTTCTGTTCCGCAGTAAAGCCAAGTCCAGTCAAGTGAAATAAAAAAATGCCAAGTTGATGTTTGAAGGTTCACCCGAGTCAATCAAATGTGAGGCTGAAGATTTGCGGGCGTACTTTGATGATGTCATCAAGTGGCGTGCGCGCACACGCAGCTGGCCGGGCTGCAAACGAGCAATAGAATTATCCAAGGAAAAAAAAAGCTTTAATCATCAAATCTTTTGTTCTTTCTGTCAAACTGTGAACATGAACATTATCATGATTATTTGACGTTTTTCTCTTCTTCTGGGTGACTTTTAGAATAGTGGTTATTTTTATTTTGTTGGGGTTTTTTTTTGCATGTTTAATCAAATGTGCTTGATGATTTCTTACACACGCGCGTCACAAATAAAAAGATGATGTTGCTCTCAGGGTTCTTCTCAAACTGTTTTGGTTTTGCTTCCTGAGATGCAAACTTTGATGATTTCATGTGGACTGACTGTCAATCAATCAATCAATCAATCAAGCAAGCAAGCAATCGCGCCAGCGCTTGACTGTGAGCGCACACGTGCAACAAGTGGAAGAAGTCGTCAATAAAGATTGCAAACTCCGCCGCCTCTTGGCGTTCATGTTTACGCATTTAAACAAGAAGTCGATTCCACTTCCTGGATTGCGTGCATTGATGTTTTATTTCATGTTAAGACACCAAACAAGAGCGCGCACATGCGCGTGCATGTGAGCAACGGACGTCGTGGCGATGGCGGTCAGCCGGTCAGGCGGTGGCCGCTTTCATCAGCGCCTGCTCGCCGAACACACGCGTGAAGTGAAGCACGTGCTCCTCGCAGTGCTCGCCTGCAGGCACACGCACACACACACACAGATCGATAAACCGGTGAGCGGCAGGAAATGCTGCAACTTGACTTGATTGGCCGGTCCTGATGGTCTCGGCGACAGGTGGCACAATGAACTTGGTCATCCGCTAGATGGCAGAAGGCCCACACGGACTTACCTTGAGTCGACTCAGTGAGCAGGTACTGCACAGCATTGTCTCGAAACGACATCAAACCAAGTACAGGAGAAAGTCAAGTGGCTGTGTAAAGACTTGCGGTTTTCATTTTGTGCGCTTGGCAGTTTTTCCAATTCAGTGAGCGGTTGAAAGTGCAAATTTGAGGAGCTTACAGGGCCTTGACTGCAACATTTTTGTTTCAACTTCAATCCAACAGCGGGGCACCCGAAGCTCACTAGCAATTCCCATTGTGGCTTGCAAAACAAACATCGAAATGAGCCAAGTGATGTCTGATCGCTGCAAGTCCAGCTTCCGTTTGTGCAAAGACTTTTGGCTGGCCTTTTTTTTTTTCTTCCAAATGAAGGTGGCGAAAGCGCGCCATAATGGAGCTTGTGTGCGCGCGCACTGACCCGGGTTGAACGCCGGGTTCCCCCTGAGGCGCTGGTTCCTCTGCTGGAAGGACCTGAAGACGGTGAAGAACAACATGTCGTCCCCCGTCTGACGAGCCGCGTCCAGAAACTTCCGGGCGGACATGTTGTCGTGAGCGCCTGCGCGCACGTACACGCGGCGGTTAGTTGCCATGGCATTAGCGCACCGCGTCCGCAGCCCCCGAGCGAGATGGCGCGGTCACGTCGGGCCTGGGCTCTGGAAAGATTTGATTTGAAGCACGGCCGGATGTCGTACCGACGCTGCGGATGAACCTGAGCGCGCCCAGAACCTGCTGCTTGGACAGCAGAACCTCCACGATCTCGTCATTGGCCGTCGACAGCCGCTGCACAAACGCAAGGTGCGGTTGGACGCTGACGGCGGGGGCCGATGAAGGCGTTGCGGAGGACTACCTTCAACATGTCGAGGGACAGCTGATGGGCGGGTGGGTACGTGCTCTCCAGGGACAGAAGCAAACAGGCCTGAAAGAGGTGCACAAGTCTTTAGCTGACCAAGGAGCCTTTTGGGCAGACTTTGGGAGGGAGGGAGGGAGGGAGGGCGGTCTGGGCGGAGGGCGGGCGGTCTGGGCGGAGGGCGGGCGGTCTGGGCGGAAGGCGGGAGGAAGGAGGCCAAGCGCGGTGGCGTTGGCGCCGCTCACCAGCGGTTTGGAGTCTGTGAGGACGTGGTACTGCAGGAACTGATGTAACATGTAGAAGAGGTTGTGCTGCACCAGCGTCTTGATGACCAGCTCGTACAGGTAATGCTGCAAGGACAGACAAAGGCCCGCCCGCGTCAGCTGAGGCCCACGCGGGAGCCGGCCGGCCGGCCGGCGTTGCTGACCTGCGCGCCGATCTGGAAGTGGTTGAGCGAGCGGATGTACTCCATCAGCACGGCGATGGTGGACTTGTGGGAGGCGCCCTGCACACGCGACAGCACGCCACGCAAACGTCCTCAAGCTCGAGCCCCCGTCGAAGCGCCGCGGACAGAGGGAGCGCCCCCTACCTTCCTCTCGGTGAACGCCGACAAGACGTGCGTGTACATGTCCGACTGGTCGATGACCGCCTGGCTTCTGATGGGTCGCTTGTGAGCGGCTCCGCCTCGCGCGGGCCCCGCCTCCACGGCCTGCAAAGGCACACGCCCGTCAGCCCGACTCCTCCCCTTTTGCTGACGTGACTCGCTCACCGCACTGTAGCTTTGCTCCGCCTCCAGGAAGTCCTTGTACACCTGATTGAGTTTGTCGAAGACGCTCGCCACCACGGGAAGACTGGCTCGCTGCTCGCCTTCCACCACTACGCCAGCGCGCGTTAGCATTAGCGGGCTAGCGTAAGCGCGCGCAGTTGCGCCGCGACTTACGCTGCGCGCAGACCGACAGGATGACCATCTTGCAGTCGTTGCGTCGTAACAGGAAGTCCATCAGTTTGCTCTTGTCCTGGAGCATGTTGACTGTCGGACTTAACTTGACGCGAAGATACCACAGGTAACCTGTCAATCCATCCGGCCGGCCATCCATCCATCCATCCATCCATCCATCCATCCATCTATCGATTGATCCGTGCGTGTGTGTGTGTGTGTGTGTGTGTGCGCATTTTGCAGACCTTCGCTGGCGCTGATGATGATGTCAGGCTGGAAGACGCTCCACGAGGACGAGTCTGCGTGGCGGTCAAGTCGGACAACCCACGTGCGCGAGCCCGCATACCGACAAAGAAACAATGGAAGGATACACAGCTGACACGGGACAGGAAGTTGTGACGCGACCACAGCGGGACCTTCGAGCAACAGCAAAACATTTTCATGAGGGACGCTCTTGCGGCCAACGTGTGCGCGCGCGCGGGCGTGCCTGAGAGCGGGATGCGACACGGCTGTATGGAGCGAGCAGGAAGCACAGGCTGATGCGTGCTGACGGCGCCGTCCGACTCCTTCAGCTTGATGTCGAACATCAGCGACGTCTGAAACGCGCACACGCGCCCATGAGGTATTTGCAGGTGACGTCTGAGGCGCGCACACGCGCGCGCACCTGAGAGCTCTGATGATGGACCACCACCAGGTTGTCCACGATGTTGAGAGCAAATTTGCCCGTTGTGTTCAATTTCAACACGTGTGTCTTCTTACACACGCCCTCCCTGCGCACACGTGTTCACGTTTAACACTTCAACAGGTGTCGGTGTGTGTGTGCGTGTGTGTGCGTGTGCGTGTGCGCGCGCGCGCGCGCGCTTACCTTGGTAAGTGGTAGAGCACCACCTCGGCACTGGGACTATTGGCGCTCCTGGAGTGATGCTTCAGGTACATCACATACAACTGACCGTAACTGCGGGCGCACACACACGCAGAGGATGATTATGACAATAGTTGCGAAGTAATGTCGATGCCGAGGAGAGCGCTCGCGCGGCATCTTGGCGCTCGGGGGCGCGTCCGCCGTCATGTGCCAAAGCTGCCGGACTCCTGACAGCATCCGCAGCATTGGCTGATGATGTGGCGCATCAAAGAGAAACAAGATTTGGAAAAGCTTGCCGGCGACCATGAGCCTCGACATCCTTGTCAAAGTTTTCCATCTGCACGATTGTGAACAAAACGCCGACTGAGCCGACACACTTTGAAGGGACGAATTGTGATTTTGCAGGGCAGCAACCACTTGATACAAATGAACGGCGTCCCGACAGACGAGCGCCCCGCTACACAAACGCGCACGCGGTGGAGCCACTTACATGGTCGCCATGGCGACGTCCCTCTCGGACAGGCTGAGTTTGGCTGGTTTGGGGACGACGGGTAGCTCGATCTCAAACTTGGACATCTTGGACACGCTCCCGCCCTAATTGGCCAAGCGCGCGCGCAGTTGGACGCAGCGTGCAGACTAGCATGGGCGCGCGCATACTGTGAGTGTTGTTGCAAGTTCTGACCCGGAAGGCGAAGGGCTGCAGGACATTGGCCTGCACGGTGGTGGACAGCAGCATGACGGCGGTGTCCGGGCAGTACTGGTACCAGTTGACGTTGAGGCTGTGACTCTTGAGCAGTTTGACGCCGCGTTTGTCGGGAAACACCTGAATGCGACACGAGGGCGGTGGTGGGCGGGGTTGCCCGAAAGGCTCTCGGCGGCGGCAACGGCACCTGGTAGAACTCGATGCCCTGGTCGCTGACAAAGACAATCTCGTTCCAGTTGGTCCAGCAGAAGCCCAGAAGGTTGGCGTTCTTCATCTGAAGCCGCGCCGCGCCGCGCCGCACAAGCGCAAGCGCAAGCACAAGCACGCCTCGTCACTCAGAACGCCCGCCCGCCCGCCATCGCTCGCCATCGCTCGCTTTGTGTCGGCGGCTCACCTTGCACTCGTGCGTAAACTCCGTGTGCGGGTACTCGGGGATGAAGTTGATGAAGTCCTGAGAGACAAAGCATTTTCCATCGCTGACCTTGGAAAAGTGTCGCTGCCGTGCACTCGGGTCGGAGCGAGCAAACTCACCAGCAATTGTCACAGACTGTCACGCACGCACGTCAAACCGTTCAAGAGGGAACGCATCCGAACAACTCACCACGGACTTTGACGTTCTCTGCACGGCGAGAATTTTGTTCCCAATGGAAAATTTGATACACTTGACTTCTCCTTTGTCCTCCATTCTGCGCGCAAAACAAATATTGAGCTTGCTCTCACGGTAACAACAACAACAACACTAGTGATAAGTAACAATGCTGGACAATTGTCAAATTGCCAGGTGCCCGTGACGCACCTGAAGGCAACTGAACTCTTGTCGTCCGGACCTTTGACGACCACCCCCGTGGCTCCCCCTGAACGCACCGCGAACACCTGAAGGCAGCACGAGACCACACTCAGCTTCTTGTGCGGACAAACAACTCAAACGTGCCAGAGATACGCAAGACATCAAGTTGGACGGCCTTCTTTTCTTTTGGGTCTTTTTCTTGCTGCCGATGGTCAGCTGACTCGGCTAGCCGCCGCGCTAACTTGAAGCTAGCGGAAGCTGACCTGTTTGTTGGCTTCGTCGAAGAAAACATTGTTGACGCTCGAAGCGTTTTCAAAGTGGACAACATTGTCGCAAAGCTCCAAGTAGTGCTCGTCGCTCATCGTCTTAAAACATCCGATCGATCCCTTTTTTCACCCTTCCTAGTTAGGCAGACACCAAAACAAAACAATACACCCGGACGTGTCATTGGCTGTCACTTCAATGTCCTCCGGTGCACCGTTTCACAATAAAAGTCCATATTCCTTCAAATGAAAATTGGACAAGACGAAACCAAAGTCAAGTCCAAGGTTAGTTTCGGACCAACAAGTTGACAAATGAAAGGAGTGAGCACGGCGAGCCCTTCTTTGTCTGAATGTGTCCTAACGTCGATGGACAATTGGAGCACTGTGAAAGTTGTTTGTCAGTCGCTGTCATTGGCTGAGGAGACGAGAAGAGAAGAGAAGAGAAAGAAAGAGAAAATAAGAGATGATAGAAGTTGAGACTGAGGAACATTTGGGATTGTTGATGACCTTGTTTTTGTTCTTGTTGTATGACGTCATCACTAACGATGAAGCAACCTTACATCTTCAGAGAAAACGCACATTCATTTTACCGATGCAGATGTTCAACCCCAATAAAATAATGCGCTATCTAGCAAGTTAGGTTAGGCAAGGTTGAGTTAGGGAATACTGTATATATATTTAAACTCTGTGCCGCGGCACACTGGTATCTAATTTGAGTGCCTGTGCGGATGTCTTTACGACATTGTAGTACTCCTCCATACCAGCAGGTAGCAGCAGCAGGTAGCTAATTGTCTTTGTTTAGAGACAAGCGAATTAGTGACGCTTGTTTATCCAAACAGGCCCATGTTTCACACTTGAGTAAGTATCAATAGGAAACATGATAAAATACTTTTTTCTTTGTACATTTGATTCATATTCAATACGTCATTATAATATAACGTCATTCTTCAATGTAAAAAAATGCTTACATAAACGATATAACACTTCTATTGTTAAAGTAAGCTTTTTTTCCCCCACAATTTCAGCTGGTGGTGTGCCGCGGGATTTTTCCAATGAAATAAATGGGCCTTTACTCAAAACAGTTTGAAAATCACCGGCATAGAAGACCAACATGGTGTCTTTTCGGAAACTATTCGAATTTTGAATTATTTATGCCAGTTTACTGATGTATATAGAACATGTCTGGTTGTCTGGGAATACAATACATTTGAAAACTAAAATAAAGCGGAAAAAAAACGACATGACCCGGAAGTTTTTTTTTTTTTTTTTAAATCACCGTCAACCTTGGCTCAACTTCGACAACTGCTTCTGCCTTCTTCTCGCAGCCTCTAAATGACTTTGACGGCGCTAACAAGCTTCACATTAACTCGTCGGTGAGTCTTACTTTCACTTTTGTCTTCTGCGGTAATCTCACATGGGAGGTTAATGTTCGTTATCGTCAAGAAAACGCCCACAAAAGCAAACTGCTGCGGTAAAGAGAAGCAAGAAAATTCAAACTCAGCTTTCCTCATTCTTTATGCTGAATAAGCAAGACAAGAAGGTGCTGATCCATGTCATATTTTAGATGCTCGTAACTAAGTACGTGCGTTGAAGGGGCTTCTGTGCTGTAGCATATCCACACACAGGACAAGTGCAACAGCGCAAAGATGGCCGCCATCCTCGGACTCAGTCGCCTTGGAACTTGTTACATGTTGACGTGTTGTGTGGTTGACATGTTGTGGTCAGGTTGTGGCGTTTGTCCAGCCTTCCCACCGTGAGCTTCCACACCACCAAGACGTCCATGACGGGTGAGCCGCCCTTTGGAGATCCCCCGCCTTAGCATGGGTCACGTTAGCCACATGTGCTAACTTAGCTTAGTTGTGTTCAGGTGTGACCCAGGAACACTTTGAGGAGGCCAAGAACAAGCTCTCCTCATTGAAGAAAGATCCCGGGAATGACGTCAAGCTCAAGATCTACGCTCTCTTCAAACAGGTCAGCACAGACAACATCTCTTCAGCTTTATTTAGAGCGTTTATTAACAGGATGGGTTCTTTCTTTTGTTTGTTTGTTTGTTTGTTTGTCGGCCGCATGACAGGCCACACATGGTCCATGTGACACCCCCAAACCCGGAATGTTGGACTTCATCAACAAGGCCAAGTGGGACTCGTGGACGTCTCTGGGATCGATCACGCAGGTCCACACGCTCGCTGGGCTTGCACTTTTTTTCAACATCTCCTGCCAGTCCAGTCATGCGACGTGGCGTGTTGTATGACATGTTGCGTGGCGTGCAGCAAAATTTGCATCATGACCAATTTGAATGTATTTAATGTCCAGTATCTAAAATGCGATTGACAGGAGGAGGCCCGGCAGCGCTACTGCGACCTGATTGGCTCCCTGGTGGCGGCAGAAGGTGGAAGCGCCGCCCAAGCGCCCGCCCAGTCCGCCGCCAGCGGCCGCACATACGACTGCCTCCTGGTCAGCACGCAGGATGACATCACCACCATCACACTCAACCGACCCGCCAAGAAGAACGCCATCACCACACAGGTGACCTGGACGCACCTTCGCAAACGTCATCATCAACATCGTCGTTCGATAACTAACTGACTGACAGCTAACGTTATTCCAATGCACTTTAGTGAGTTGGCGCTTGGACATTACACTTCAACAGAAAGAGTGGAAGGGTCACACTTAGCATGTAGCTGACATTTAGCGTGTTTTTCAGATGTATGAGGAGATCATTGAAGCTCTGCAGCGCGCAGCCCAAGACCACTCGGTGCTCACCGTCTTTACTGGTAGCACAGCACAGCGCTCACGCCTCCGTTGCCAGTGGTAACACGCACATTGTGTCACTGGGTAGTGTACCTGTGTGCGTGCGTGCGTGCGTGTGCTTTGTCAGGCGCGGGGGATTTCTACTGCAGTGGCAACGACTTGAGCAACTTCACCAAGATTCCTGAAGGAGGGGTGGAGCAGATGGCCAAAGCCGGCGGGGAGTTGCTCAGGTGATGGCTCGCTCGCTCGCTCACTCGCTCGCGCGTCCATCCATCCCTGGGTTGGTGCGGAGACATTGCCGCTCACTGCTGCTCCCTGCGGACAGGAAATATGTGAAGGCCTTCATCGACTACCCCAAGCCGCTGGTGGCCGTGGTGAACGGGCCTGCCGTGGGAATCTCCGTCACCGTCATGGGAATGTTTGACCTAGTTTACGCTACGGAGAGTGTATGCACGCACACACACACACACACATGCACACATGCGGCAAACGGATGTGTATTCCAAATCAAAGTCATGAAATGATTTGTCATAGCTAGGCCACCTTCCACACGCCCTTCAGCCAGCTGGGTCAGAGTCCGGAAGGCTGCTCGTCATACACCTTCCCGCGCATCTTGGGCCTCAGCAAGGTACCTGCAGGTGCGCCATAACATGCACGTGTGCGCAAAGGGTCCACGTGCCATTGACGGGTGTCGCACGCGCAGGCCAACGAGATGTTGCTGTTCAACAAGAAGCTCACGGCCTTCCAGGCGTGCCAGCTGGGGCTGGTCACGGAAGTCTTCCCTGACGGCGGCTTCCGCACCGAAGTTTGGAGCCGACTCAAGAACTACGCCAAGCTACCTCCGAATGTAAACGCACGCACACGC
The DNA here is from genome assembly GCF_054856515.1 of Filicampus tigris. Lineage (NCBI taxonomy): Eukaryota > Metazoa > Chordata > Actinopteri > Syngnathiformes > Syngnathidae > Filicampus > Filicampus tigris. The sequence goes on along the minus strand of NC_141237.1, from coordinate 286,423 downwards.
CCGGGGCCGCTACGCCACTACACACCTTAAGACGTTGAGCAGAGACAAAAAACAGTCACGAAAATGCATTTTTTTGTCGAAGGTGTTTCAAACCGAAAGACTTGTCGCCAAAACGCCTCGGTCGAAACGGGATGTTGTGACGACGCACACGCTCAAACGGGCGAAGGGCTTTGAATGGGGGTTAGCCTCGTGTCGCTAGCTCGGGTTAGCCCCATTGCCATTCATGGCGGCGGCGGCCGCAATGAAGGGCAGAATGGCAAAGTGACGCTTTGTCACCGGATCATTATGTTCAACGGTACGCGGACAACAACTGTGCACCAACCAGAACTTTCTTGTCGGGCACTGCGCACCAGGACGCCGTCGTAACCCCACCGACTGATGACGAATGATACTTGATCGTTTGTGTCTTTGTATCCCATAGATGGACATATGTTGTGTATTGCTGGAATGTTTGGGCCAAATCAACATTTCAATCATTTTGTCATTGATTTCCTCTTGAAATCATGAATACCAATCTGCGCTCTCACAATGCCTTGATGGTAGTAAGCTCCGTACACGGCCATGAGTGCAGTTGTACCTTCTAAAGATATGAAAAAAACAAAGCAATTTATTTTGATCATCAATGTACCCCAAAAAGGCGCAACGTGTTGCTTTTTGGAGGCCTTGAACCCATTCTTTGCATTTCAAATGGGAACATTGATTTGACGTACATACCAGTAAATTCGGTTAAGAACAACAAATTAATCTACATTTTTAAGGAAGCATTCATTGGTAAAATAGTCATTAAAGCATTAATTATGCATCTCATAAATGAGTGCCGCTTTCATGACAATACTTTTTCTACTTTTCATAGTGGCTGGCTCATCTCTCCGGTCGGAAAAGGGAACATTTTTTTTTCCCCCCCAGCAGTGGTTGAGAGCTTGCAACGTCACATGTCGCATTGTTGCGCGTTTGTGTGTCCCATCAGTCTCTGGCGCTGTCCAAGCAGCTGATCCGCTCGGCGGAGAAGGAGCGCCTCCATGCCGTCAACGACGCCGAGGTGGAGCGTCTGATCGAGCGATGGATGTCAGACGAGTGCTTCAACGCCGTCATGAGCTTCTTTCAGGCCAAAGCCAAGTTGTGAGGCGCCTCAGGAAGCGTTGCCGTGACTGCCGGCGCGTTGCCGTGACGGCCGGCGCGCCGCCGCGCGCTCATTGTCGCTGGGATCGATTGACATTGTGTCCAACATGAAGGATCAAGTGCCTGACCTGAATCGCACGCGTGCTCGTCACTCAACTTTCTCATGTCGTCCAGTTGACTGTAGTGGGGAAAAAAGTTGCTCAAGTGGTCAATAAATGTTTCTCCTTTCAGTGACATGTATTTCCAGCTGGCGTTGTTGGCATTGTTATTCTAATTACAATTATTCTTGTTGTGCTGTCGTCCCCTTTTATTTGTGAGTGATTATTGAAGTTAGGAGCCAACCGGTAACGTTGAGCGTCGTCCGGTTGTCCAATCACGAAGCGCGCCCCCTCCCTCCCTTTAAACTGTGGCTCCGCCTCCTACCTCCCGTCAACGCAAGATGGCGGCAGTGCGCGAAAGTGACACATTCCTTGGTTTCGACTTCAGCACCCAGCAGGTAAGAAAGCCACAACCGGCGTCGCTTTGAACATCTAAACACTTGAGTAGGCCTTCAAGACCTTTGGGAGTCTCTTTTAGGAGACGTTTGGGATTGCCGCGCACGCTCAAAAACACCAAATGACGCCTCCTGTCTGACTGCCTGTCGTCTTGTTTGTCAAGTTAAAGCTCGTCGCCATCGATCGCGGCCTGAATGTCATCCACCAGAGCCAAGTGCACTTTGACTCTCAGCTGCCAGAGTTCCGGTACACCGACACCACTACGCTCACTGTCGCTCACGAAATTGTACTTCCGTGTCAAGTTGGCCGCTTGGGCTGCTTGGCGGACTGTATTGAGCTGACTGAACGAGTTGAGTAGACTCGCCTTAGTTGCTTGTGGCTGGCGAGCGGAAATGTAGCAAGTCACTGTGCGCACGTTTTGCCAGCGTAAAGTGACTTCTTAGTCGGGCCGTACGTTTAGCTAGTTTACAATCATAGCTAGTTTACAATCATGCAACTAGTGGTCTATGCCCAACTTTATTACTAGTACGCGCACATGGAGCTTTTGGGGGCTAGTGTGTTTGCTTTGTCTACATTTTGCCAGTCTTGATAAAGTTAGTTCATGACAATAACTAGTTTGATTAGTTGACTTGCAAGCTACTGGCTTGCGTGCATTCCGCTGCTCTATGTATAGTTTGGAATCGTTCACATACGTTTGAGTCCGCGTAAAGGTATCTTATCATTTACATACGGCACTCTTATCCCGACTGTGAAGTTAGTTGCAAGTTTACATCCAATTATTGTACAGTTAGCCATACATCAGTTGACTGTAACAGCATGAAAGTAAGTACACCGTAGTTTGTAGTCGACATCCTTTGCTGCGCCTCTGTCGGATGAATAAACGATTAACTTTGATTTTTGGGGTGCAGGACGGAGGGGGGCGTCCACGTGGGTGCCGACGGTCTGACGGTGACGTCGCCCGCCCTGATGTGGGTCAAGGTAGAGTGCGCCGGGACGGTCACGTGACCCGCCTTCAAGCCGGCGCGCTCATTAATATTCACGAGTGGCCTTCAGGCTCTGGACCTCCTGTTGGAGCAGATGCAGGAAGCGGGCTTTGACTTCTCCAGGGTGCGAGCGCTGTCGGGCAGCGGGCAGGTGACCTTGTGACCTTTCCTCGCCTGCTTCTTTCTGGCTGTCAATCAAAGTGCGTGGCGGGCAATGTCCCGCTCTCATCCTCTCAGCAACATGGCAGCGTGTACTGGAAGAAGGGCGCGGAGACCACCCTCCGGCGGCTTCACCACCAGCACAGCCTCAGCCACCAGCTCAAAGTGTGTGCGCGTGCTGCGCGTGCGTGTACATGTGTGTGTGTGTGTGTGTACGTGTTGCTGGGGAGTCTGGTACCCATGACGCAACGTGTGGGCGCGTGTGTATCTGTACTTTTTACTTTAGACTTGTGTTTAGTAGGGCCCGTCCAATGTAGATTTTCTTGGAGGCAGACGCTGATTCAAATATTTGACACCAAGATAAATCGGATAGCAGATGAATTATAAAAAGTAATTTCATGAATAAAAGAACTTCCTTTTTGCTCCCTGAACGTGTGGTCCACAGCCCGGCCCGGTGTGAGTGGTTGCGGGTCCGGAGGTAGATACTGAATTATCAAGCGGGCGTGAAGGTGGTGGTTTTCTCCGGAAAGATGCGACTCGGATCAGATGCAGTCAGCGCTCCATCTAGCAGACAATCGGTGCGAGCACGTACTGAACGGTGTCATGAGAAAGTAAGAATATATCAGCGTTTACTTTGTCGGAGGATGCTGACGATTTTGAAGCGTTAGTCCATTGGGCCCGCCGATGAAGCGAGGAGCGTGTCCGTCCGTCCGTCCGTCCGTCCGTCCGGCCGGCGCTCTTGACGCGGCGTTGTGTTGCAGGACTGCTTCTCTGTGCGCGACTGCCCCGTGTGGATGGACTCGAGCAGCGGTCTGCAGTGCGAGCGCCTGCAGGAGGCAGCGGGGGGCGCCGGCAAGCTGGCAGACATCACGGGCTCCAGGGCCTACGAGGTGGTCGTCGCGCCCCGTCGACGGCGCCCACCGCTGCCGCCGCCGAATCCCGCGTGGTGACGTCTTTGTGTTTGCGCAGCGCTTCACAGGAAGTCAGATTGCCAAAATGCGCGAGGAACGCCCGCGAGAGTTCCGGGACACTGAGGTCAGATGCTGACCTTTTAGCCCAGCGCTCGCCTCGGAGTGGGGGTGGGGCCTGACTGACCTTGATGTGACCTCTATTTCAGAGGATCTCATTGGTCAGCAGCTTTGCGGCGTCGCTCTTCCTCGGTGGTTACGCCGCCATCGACTTCAGCGACGGTAGGCCACCGAACGTCATCACTCCCAACATCGGCACTTGTCAACGGCCAATATTTCAAATTTAATTCTTTTTTTTTTTAACATAATACAATGTTTCCCGCCTGCTTTACTTAAAGACGCCGCTAATGACAAAGTATGCAAAAGCAGCCTTTTTTCCCAAAAAATGTTGAGACATTAGCAGAGAGGCATTTTTTTTTCCCCTCAAGCAGTCGTTTCTAGCACATTCCACAGAAGCAAAGTCAATGTGTTCCTGTCGACAGTTAATATAGAAATGAGCGCTTCCTTTTGGAAGAGACGATCGTTAATCGTCGCGGTGAACGGAGCGTTCCAAGTGCGTGGCGAGGCTGCTCCAAACGTCAAAGGGAAGAGCGGCGCTGCACTTTGGTTGGGCTTTGAAGCGCATCTTTGCAGCGCGGATCGCTGAAGGATCCAGTGGCAACGTTGAACGGAGCGGCCGCCGCCCTGTCTTTTGAACGCTTTGGCCACTGCTGTTGTTTTCATGTGCAAATCAAGGCCAAAATGCAATTTGCTACTCAACTTGTCCATCGTGGGACCAATAGCGCTTTGGGCTTTTTTTCTTCACTGACCTTCAAATGGTTGTGCCCGTTGCGCAAGAGCAAGCCGTGCACATCAATAAGAACACGCTTTGGAGGGTGGAAGCCACAAAGGTTGAGAAATCACAATTGTTTATATCTCCTTATCCGACCGGATTGGCTTTGAAGTGATAGTTTTGCTGTGAGGCTCCCAACCCCAGTAAACATAGTTTGGGGAAAAAAAAAAAAAAAAATCCAAGAAAGCAAACATCTTTACAAATGGACCGCAACGAAAGGCTAAAGCCGATGGATGCCAATGAAGCGTTACCGACTGACGATGTCATCACGTTCATCCTTGAAGCTTCCGGAATGAACCTTCTGGACATCCGCAGCAAAAAGTGGAGCGAGGCCTTGCTTGAGGCCGTGTGTCCCGGTCTGGACGCCCTGCTGGGAACGCCGCTGCCTTCCGCGTCCGTGCTGGTGAGACGACGGTCCGAGCGGGTCCCCGCCCCCAAAGCCCCAGCCCCCTAAGCCCCAGCCCCGGCCCGCTTGTGACCTTTAACCCGCCCGGTGCGACCGTCAGGGTGCCGTGGCGTCCTATTGGGTTCGCAGGTTCGGCTTCTCGGACGCGTGCGCGGTGGTGGCCTTCACCGGAGACAACCCAGGTGACTGGCGCCTGTCTGGCAATCGTGTCATTGCCCCACCCACTATGAGCCTCGTGACGACGATGATGATGATGATGATGATGATTGCTGACAGCCGTTTGTCTCTTTCTCAGCATCTTTGGCAGGGATGAGACTCCAGCAGGGAGACCTGGCTGTAAGTGTGCGTGCGTGCGAGCGAGCGAGCGAGCAGGCTGGGGCAGGGCGCCCGCTTGAGTTCACATTGAGTCCAATGTGAACTCAAGCGGGCCCAACTGGGAATTTTGTGGCCTAATAAAGTCAGCGTAAGCGCAAAAAAGGTGCATTAAAACAGTTGATGGATAGTGGCCCGCGATTGGCCTTCACAAATCAAATGGACTTGAATTTGCACAGCCGTCTGGAAGCCACCCGCAGCTCACTGTTGACAGCATCCAAACTCAAGTGGGGACTTTTCAGAAAGTCGCTACAGTTTGTACAGGCACAAGTGACTGTGTGTGTGTGTGTGTGTGTGTGTGTGTGCGTGTGTGCGTGCGTGCGTGCGTGGGTCGCAGGTGAGTCTGGGTACCAGCGACACGGTGTTCGTGTGGCTCCGGCACGCCCGTCCGGCCCCGGAAGGTCACGTGTTCATCAATCCCGTCGACTGGCGGCAGTTCATGGCCTTGTTGTGGTGGGACTTTGTGTCGGTGCCTTTTTGCCCGTTGGTCGCGTGAGCCGCGCAAACATACACACACACGCGTGTGCGCGTGCGTGTTCCTCAGCTTCAAGAACGGCTCCTTGACCAGAGAACGACTGAGGAACCGCTGCGCTGATGCATCGTGGGAACGTTTCTCTGCTGCTTTGAGACAAACGCCTCTTGGGAACAACGGATACATCGGTACACTTTGCCTGCCTTCCTGCCTTCCTTCCTTCCTTCCTTCCTTCCTTCCTTCCTTCGACTTCCTGTTTGCAGGCTTTTATTTTGACGTGATGGAGATCACGCCTCCCGCAGAAGGAGTTCATCTCTTCGATGCCGATGACAACGAGGTGGGCCAGGTGTTGCGTGCGTGCGTGCGTGTGTGACAGCACTGGCGATGTCCCGCAGGTGTCATCGGTGAGCCCTCAGGTGGAGGTGCGGGCCCTGGTGGAGGGTCAGTTCCTTTCTCGGCGGCTCCACGCCGAGCGTTTGGGTTACTCCATCGGTAAGAAGATACACGCCGCCTAAGAAACGCCCAGACGCAAACGCCGTTCGTCTGTTTCAGTTGCAGGAAGTCGAATTTTGGCAACGGGCGGAGCGTCGTGTAACAAAGAGATCCTGCAGGTGAGCGTCAACGCCAACGCGCCGTCGTCCCGCAAATGTCTTGTTGAACGTGTGCATTTGCGCGGCTCAGGTGTTGTGCGACGTGTTCAACGCGCCAGTTTACACCATGGACGTGTCCGACTCGGCTTGCCTCGGCTCCGCCTACAGAGCTCTGCACGGTACGCTGCTGCTAGCGTGCTCATGCTATGCTAGCCTTTTGTCCACCTTGACACTGACAAAAGTGTTAGGCGTGATAATGTCGTCATTTGCAAGCAATGAGGAAGGACACACGACATGGTCGTTAATTGTGCTGTGCTGCCGCTTACTAACTAAGCGGGATGGTGATGATGATGATGATGATGGTGGTGGTGGGAGAGAAGCACTCTTGCTGATTGGTTGACCCACCTCCTCTCAGGTGTGCTCGACCAATCAGGCGTGTCCTTCTTTGATGTGTTGAAGAAAGCTCCTGAAGCGCGACTTGCCGCCACACCGCAGCCTCAGGCGCACCAGGTACGCACGCACGCACGCAAATGCACACACGCAAATGCACGCGCACACATGCGGCGGCCAGGTGAGGAGCAGGAAAAGATGATGGGATTCCAATTCCACAACAAAGCCTTGATGAATAAAATTGAGCAAGCGGGTGAGTTTGTGAACACACGTATGCTTCCTCAGCGTCCATTTCAAAAGAAAAGAAGTGGCGATGATAAAGGCTGTCGTATTTTCCCCCAGCGATGCGTCACTTTGTGACCGATGCGTGTGTGCGCGCCAGGTGTACGACCGGATGCTGAAGCGTTACGGCTGCCTGGAGAAGAAAATCCTGCGGGAGCTCCGCCCCTAAAGGCCGCGTGTCAAGATGGAGGCGCATTGCCAAGAGGTGATTCCTTCAGCGCCAAGAAAACACGTCAGGTCGCAAATGGCGCCCTCCTAATAAACAAGCTTGAAATCAAATACGCGGCAGTAGTAGTGGTCCTAAAGCCAGAGCTGTGCTGTCTGCATCTTTAGCCCGGGCCGTCGGTCCCGCTCGGCCAAACGGCCGTCGAGAACGGACTTGAGCGCTGCCCGCGCGGCTGACGCGCGGCCGAGTAAAGAAAAAAAAAAATGAGACCTTGTCGCGGACCTTTGGCTCCCACGGACGCAATCACGCGCCCCCGAATTTTGAGTTTTGATTTCACCTCGCAGTGGCCGTGCGTCACTCGTTTGTGTTTGGCCTTCATTTGGCGCCGCGAGGGACGGACTGGGAACAAAACGGCCTTTGACAATAAATACTTTGACCATTTGAACCAGGGGTCGGCAACGTTTGAACTCTGGCGATTAGTATTGATCCACTTTTTATTTTTCTGAGCAAAAAACTAAACACGCATGTCACTGTTTCACCTTTTTCTACTGTATGTCTCACTTTTTTTTGTAAAGCGAATGTTCAAGTTGTTGCCGAATGACGGAGGAAGAGGAAGTGCAGACATCGAGCGTGCATTGTCGACGCGTGTTCCAGCAAAATGCGACGACCTCACGCTAGCGGTTAGCTTGTCGCAAAATCACTTGTCTTCCCCGCAAATTGCTAACATTCTGATAACATCATATACAGCGAGTGTTAACATCAAGTAAGTGAGCCACCACGCTAGCTGCCAGCCTGTTGAAAACGGCGCTTTTGGTCGGCGGGCCCAACAGCCGTCAATCACAGCCTGATCCGCCTTAAATGATGTCACAACTCCTCCTCCTCATCCCCGCCTCCTTGCAGCCCCTCCTCCCTGCTTTCTGTCTCTCTCTCTGTCACCTCCTGCTGCCAGTCAGTGACGGTCTGATCCTGGTCCTGGTCGCGCTGATGACTGTGGTCCCGGTGGTGGTGGTGGTCGTCTTGCCGGTCTATGTCATGATCCTGGTCCCGGACGTGCTCCTCGTCACGCTCGTGTTCCTCGTCAGGGTTCCGGTCCTGGTCATGTTTATGTCCCTGCTGCTGGTTGTGTTGCTTGTCCCGCTCGCGGTTTTGCTCCTGCTCATCTTCCCGCTTCCGGTCGCGTGGCTTGTCTTGGTCCTGGCTGTAGTCCTGGCGTTCCTGTAAAATGTTGCGGTCTTGGCTGTCGTCGTGGTTATGGTCCCGGTTGTCTTCCCGGACCTGCTCGGTGCTCCGCTCTTGGCCGCGGTCACGGTCCTGAGCCCGGTCAGCGACTTGCTCCGGACTGCGGTCCCGGTCGTGTTCCTGTCCCAATATGGAGTCCAAAGAGCGGTCGTTCCTGAGCACTCCTGGAAAAACGGCAGAGAAAAGTGACTGCTATGACAAGCGGCCCCGGACTCGGGCGCGCGTACCGGCAGGAGTCAAAACGAGCGCCCGAAGGATGTCCGACAGCGACACGATGCCCGCGATGCGAGACTCTTCGTCCACCGCCACCAGCCTGTGAACCTGCACGCACGCACGCACGCACGCACGCTCGACGTCAGGCGGGCAGCGGACGCCCGGCTTCCCGGCCCGGGCGCGGCCGTCACCTCGGCCTTGACGATGCGGTCCACGATGGTCTCCAGCGTCTCCGTCTTGTTGCACTTGAGGACGCCCTCGAAGTACTGCGAGCGGTGGCGCAGCGCCTGCGTGACCGTCACGTCCAGGTCGTTGTAGGTCTTCTCCGCCGCCAGGTTCTGAGGCACAAAGAGCACGGCTAACAGCCGCGCCGGCCCACGCGCTGCGCTAGGCTTTACTCACGATCACGTCGAACTTGGAGTAGATGTCCACCACTTGGCCTGGCACACACACACACACACACACAACGCTGCTGTGGATTTGTCCCACAAGTTTGTGATCATTTCCAGAAGAACCCTGACAGGCAAACTTTTGATTTGAGCCGTTCCAAACGGTTCAGTACTTTGTGCACCGACTTGCGGTTGGACCACGTTGAGCGAACGACCTAAAAATGCCAGCGTGGCAATAAGGGAATGACGAGCGATTCGCGACCAAATCGTCGGGTCGCGCCTTAGTCCCCAATCGCTACAAAGGCATTTTCGGTCGAGGTTTTACGCAACTTTGGAAGAAATGAAACAAAGTTGAGGAATGAGTAGGAGGGTCCAAACGCGGCCGGGGGGCCTGGCGCCGTACGTGCGCTGCGCTTGAAGAATGAGCATATGTGGGCGTTGCCGAGCCGGGAAAATCGCAATTGCTATTTTGGCGGGCGGCGAAGCGGCAAGGCGCACGCCGGCGTCCTCCCACTCGCGCTGCATTTCGATGGCCTTTGTGACCTGAAGCTGACCCGTAAAGGTTCTGCTCTGTTTCCCTCGCGCGTGCCAATAACAAAGTCTTGGCGGCGGTTACCATGGTGATTGACGACGGGCAGGGCGGAGACGCGGCGGTGCGTGAAGACGGACAGGGCGGTGATGAGGGGCGTGTCCGGGTGGATGAAGGCCACGTCGGCGTAGGTGCCCACGCCCACTTCCTCCAGTGTCTTCTTCATGAAGGCGGGCATGGGCATCTCGCACAGCTGGCGCGCACACAGGCACGGCTTACTAAGAGCGGCCTGTCCCGCGCGCGGGCAGCGCCCCCTGCGCGCGGGCGGCGCCCCCTGCGCGCGGGCGGCGCCCCCTGCGCGCGGGCGGCCTGCGGGACACTCACAAAGAGCTGCAGGAACTTGAGGATGCGCTTGTGCGTCAGGATGTAGAGCGCGTTGCCGCTCAGCGGGTCCACGACGGGAAGGCGATGGATCTTGTTGCGGATCAGCGAGCGCACCGCCTCCAAGATGCTGACGGCGGAAAGCACACGCGTCAACTTGCCGCTTCCTGCCACGCCGCTCGTGTGAACGCGCGTGCGCACCTGGCATCCGGCGAGATGTGCACCAGAGGCTTGAAGGTCTCCTGCAGGTAAAGCTCTGCCACAAAGCACAAGAGACTCAGCCAGTGTCGAGTGACCGCGTCATGCCAAGAGTCCGGTCGGGGTTTTTTCTCTTTCTTTTTCTTTTTTCTTTTCGGGGCCGGCGGTCGGTCATGACGGCCGGCCGATCGTTGGCGGTAAGGCGGGATAAAAACGCCGACTAAGGCCAAGTCCGACACTCGCGCAGGCTGAGACCTCCTACGTCCAAACGTGGTCAATTGATGTCGTTTGGCCAATGAAAAGTGCCCCTTTGACGATGACGCAACGTTCATGGCTCAACAAATGGCAGAGATCCACAACAGGTTCTACGTTGTGCCGAACGTTGTTGTGCTTGCGGAATAGGAAGGAAGCAGCAAAACGCAGCCGCCCCGATGCATGTCAGGGGGCGGCCATTTTGCCTTGACGTCATTGTCAGTGGGCAGAGATGGAGCCAAAACGGCGGCATTTTGCTGCTTCGTCTCTTGTGGGGCCGGGCCGGGCCGGGCGCATTTGCCTGGAACCGGTCAAATGGGCGGGGAAATGTCGCGGACAGAGAGGCGCGGCCGCGTCACAGCCCCAATCAAACGCAACTCATAGACTTGAACACAAAAAGCCCATGCTGATTATTGGCATCGATAATCGCAGATAATACAAGAGAACCTCTCCACGTCTCGATCTTGTGTTCCTCCAGCTCGTAAATCTGAACCTGGGGAAGAAAACCAAAAGAAGAAAGCGCTTTCACAACCTGTGCAGCTGACTTCTCGCACACGCACGTTTTCACGATGTGCGCTAGCTAGTATAGCGTTATTACCATGGGCGACTTGTAGTATCTGGTCAAGATGTTGATGAAGTCCGTGATAGTCAACATTCCTGAAAGAGACATGAACAAGAAGAACCACCTGTGGCCTGCGGGGGCTCCCGGGTGCGCGTGCGTGCGAATTACCAACAAAACTTTGTTTCTTGGTTTCCCACAGAGGAGCAGCCCGGACTCCGTTGGCCACGAGAGCAAAGAAGGCTTTCTTCACCTGCAAGCCAAACACGGACGCGCCTGTCAGTCAGGTGTGGGTGGCGTGACGTGCGTCATCAGATGCCAGTCGTGCGTCAGTGAGCCGCCAGTCGCGAGCGAGCGAGCGACCGAGCGACCGAGCGACCGAGCGACCTGCAGCGTGGTGTCGAAGACGACCAGTTTGGAGCTGGTGGGGATGATGTCGTAACACTTGTGAGACTTCATGAAGCGCGTGTAGATGTCCCTCTCGGAGTCCGCACAAGCTACGACACACACACACACGCGCGCGCGCGCGTTTGGGCGTCGGCGAGCAATCCAAACACTGTTGCAAGCGAAGAAACGGGACGTGTCCTACCGTCGTCGTCCACGAGGCGCCGCTGCTGCGACTCTCCTGCGACGTCCGCCTCCTGCTGAACACACCGGCATGACGTCAGCAACGAGAGATGACTTCAAGCTTATGATGGTTTGCCCTTTTGTATTCAATTAAGATTGTTCACAAAACAAAGCAAAAAATGCGCCTGCTTATCAGTATACTCCACATGACCGATTCTCAAACGTGCCGGGCAAGATGCATGATCACGCGTGCCGAAAGACGCCATCCGATTTCATCTTCTGAAAATGACTCATTTCCTACAACTTTGTTCATGTCTCGGTCAGTGCACGTCTGGTGACAGCTAGGGGGAATAATTGACGCGATGGCAGAAGCGAGCCGTGTGTCCGTTTTGTACCGTTCTGGTGCCGCTTTGTGTTCGGGCTGTGCCTTGGCTCAAAACAGTTTGCAAAGTTGCACGAGCAACGTACTAAAGCGTCTTGCTGCCACACCAGAAACAAAACGTTCAGTCTCGCGTTCAAATGAAAATGTGAGGAGCATTACAAATGCGATCACTTGCACCTTCTGGGTAGAAACTTGTCAAACGTGAAATGTTTCACGTTAGAATGTGACATGGAACCTTTTTTTCTGGGGTGGCAGCAATGCACTTGCGTACAAACACGTTTGCGTTTACAGCAATGCGACTGGATGCGATGATTATCTGGTGAAAAGAAGAACGATCTAGTGACATCATCGCTTTTGTTTGCACGTCGACGATGTGAACTTTAACCTGAAATCAATCAACCAATCAATGAAAGTGGCTCGTCTGGGTCGGGTCCACGATGACGTCACCGCAGATGTATTTGCACGTGATGAATGACGACATGGCGCCGTCCAAGTCAGCATGACGACACCGCAGATGTCATCGGACACCAACCTGGCCGTCGTCGTTCATTCCGCCCGTTTGTCGTCGACGTTGGCGATGTGCAAGCAAGACAGAAGACGACCACGACGACGACGACGACGAAGAAGAACAACGTCAAATCGCCATCGTCCTGTTTTGCCGCCAAACGTTCGCGTTTGGTCGGGAAAAATCCAGACGCGATGTCAGGTGCAGTCAAGCTCACACACTACACACGCGACGTACGACCGGCTGGCTCTTTCACAATAAAAGCGCTCGAACGCCTGCTTCCGTCGCGTGGCTTGTCGCTAGAGGGCGACAACGTACAAGGTGGCAAAACCTCAACTACCCTTATGATGCCCCTTCTAAAGGAAATCATTTTGAAAAAAACAACATTTGATCAACTTTATAGGGTTAACCTTTACACATTTTGATGGACTATGTCTTTTTTATTTGTTTTAATTTGCGTTACTATTATTATCCTGTCGCCGCAGTGAGCTAGCGTGCCTCCCACTCGTGACGTTGGACATTCAAATGTGATCTGAGGCATTCCTATATAGCAGTTGTAATTCCCATCAACAAGTCATCAAGGGTCTTTCTCCCACATTTCAAAAACATGCTGGCGTCTTAGCTTCCGAGAATGTGATGTGTGCGCCGCCCTTGGCTAGTGACCCAAAAGTCGCCACAAAGTCAGCTCACACGCATGCACCGCTGATCAGAACAAGTGGTAGAAAAAAAAATCGATATCCTAATTCTTCTGACTCGTTTCTTCCTAAAAGTGCAGATGTCATTATTTCTGCTGTCACACCTGGCCGCCAACACGAAGAGGCGGAGCCAAAGGTGTCGGGCGACAGGGTGCGGATGATGACGAGGACGAGCGCCGTCCCGCGTCCGGAGGCGACGAGTAGGATCGCAGCCGTCTGGGCTCGCTGGTGTACGTCTCCAGGCGGAAGGCGCCCACCTGCGCCGGGCCGGGCCGGGGCGGGGGGGCCGGAGAGGCGCGCGGGGGCGGCGGAGGAGGCGGAGGAGGGGCGCACGACAAGCTGAAGGCTGGACGACACCCACGACCAATCAAACGGATGAAAAAAAGCATCGGCATCAGACCATGTGAGACACGCACACATTTACACCTACAACAGGCACGCCATACACTTTGACGCACACGTTTACAACCACACTTGAAGTCGTATCGATACGCGCCCACACACACACAGACGTATCGATACGCAGACATTTACACACTCAGACAAATACAGTTACAGACACACGCACACACACACCTCTGGTTTTCCTCATCTTGTTGCGTGAGAAGAGTTTGCTGGCGATGGGGGAGGATGATGTTTGCTGGTTGGATTCCCTGGAGGCCAACCTGAACATCCCACTGAAGCTCAGCCTGCGACACACGCACGCACGCACACACACACGCACACACACGATCAGAGCATTCCTGGTGTGACGTCATGTGTCAATCAAGTGCGTTTACCTCCGTGTGGTGGGCGGAGACTCTCCAATGCTTTTGCCCGAGGTGGGCATGTCCCTGGAGGCGATGCTGCTGGGCGGGAAGAAGTTCCTGTCGCTGTTTGTCTCCCCCTGTGGGAGGACATGCGTACCACAAGGTCACCACAAGGTCACCACAAGGTCACCACAAGGTCACCACGCCGTCCGTACGTCCACCGGGGACGCCGTCAGGCTTCTTACCTTCCTGGCTTTGTCCTTCTCTCCTCCGGCCGGCTCACCCGCGGCAGACATTCCAAACACGATGATTTCCTGCGGCATCGTCATCGTCGTCATCATCGTCATCATCGTCATCATCATCATCATCATCATCATCAACATCATCATCATCCGAAAGAAGTTCAGGTGAAGATGTGTGTGTTGTGTTCATGTGCAGAACATTTGTGGGTACAGACCGGCATGACAATGAGCAGAAGGAATTTGTAGCGCCAGAAACAGGAAGGCGAGCCACTGGATTTGTTTGAGGGGCGGGCCGGCTCGGGCCTCGGCCTCGGGCCGGGGTCTCGGGCCGGGGCCTCGGGCCGGGGCCTCGGGCCGGGGCCTCGGGCTCGTCAATTTGACGTCAATTTCCCCGAGAGAGCCTTGATGGGTATGGCGAGAGAGCCTCGAGCCTCGAGCGGGTCCGCGCAAACTCCTGCTTTGATTTTGAACACGGACGGATGGTTTCCAAGTCCCTGATACGAAAATGAGTCCGCTCGCGTCACGAAGAACATCCGCCATCCACATTTTGCCGTCGTCACGGGACGAGCCCACGTTCCGGCGGAGTCTATTGCAATCGTAAAATACAGTCTCGGTTGATTCCATTTCTCACCAAAGCAACTAGCTAGTCGAGGATGACTGGTACATTTGAATGGAGCAAATGGCGGGAAAGAAGCTCAAGCCAACTCAAGTGGCCACCGTCTTTGCCCGAAAAATGCGCCCGCCTACGAGTCAAGTGCCGCGCGCGACGTGACGGCCGAAAGAGTCGAGTAGCGGCCCGCGGAACGTGAACGAGAGTGACGTTACCTCCTTCAAGGCCGTCCGCCGTCCTCGTCTGTCCTCGGCTCACGCTCGCTGGCTTCTTTCTCGCTGGCTTCTTTCTTTCTCGCTGGCTTCTTTCTTTCTCGCCGGCTTCTTTCTTTCTCGCCGGCTTCTTTCTCGCTGCCTTCTTTCTCGCTGCCTTCTTTCTCGCTGGCTTCTTTCTCGCTGGCTTTGTCCCACCGCGGCCAATGGGCAGCCGGGCTCCGCGTGCGCGTGCCTGTGTGGAAGCTGCCATCGTCAGCGAGGTCGCACAGGGCGCCTGCCGTTCCTCAAGGATGTTTGAGGGTCACGCCCGGCGAGGAAGACAAACTGGCTGACAAGACAAACAAAACAAAATGGCCGACGGCCTTGTTGATGCTGGACCGACAGCTCGGGTGTCACTTTGGCTTTTTCTCACGCCGTCAGCAAACTTTCCTCACCACACCTGCGTGCTGCCGTTGAACATTTGACCATGTCTTGCTTTTGAAGACCACACCCATTTCCATCATGCTGTCATGTTACTTTCATGATGTCATGCCATCATGCGGTCGGCTGTCAATCATCTGTCCGATGATCCCAATTTTTGTCAGTCAAGGTGACATCATCATTTGACAAAAAAAACAACAACTGTTCTTACTTTCATCTCTGGACGGAGACTGCGTCACACGCGTGTGTGCGTGCTGTTTTGTGACGTGTGTACTTGCAGTACTTAAAGACATAACATGCTTTAAAAATGTAATAATCAAAGTGGTTACCGTCTGGAGTTCAGATCATGCCAAAACCTCACAAACATACAAAAGCTCATGTAATCCCACATGACAATTCACAACCAAACTCAAGTGTGTTTTGCACATACAAAACATCATTCACAAACTAACACATTTTGTTTTGCACATGAGAAATGTAATAACTGACAAATACATCCTGGTAAATGCAAAAGCATATTTTACTCTAACAAATCTCTTCAGTTACAAAAACGATCCTTCCTTTCAAGTACAAAAAAATATCCTTCAAGTACAAAAACAGAACAGCCCTCAAGTACAAAAAAAGTCCTTGACGTACGAAAAAAGCAGTTGTACAACTACTGGAAACTGTCACGTGACTTTTGGCACTAATTTTCCGTTTGGCAGCTCCACATGCAAATGCCAGTAACCTAACTACTGTTGCGGTGTGCGAAGTACAGCCAATTTCTCACAAAGTTGACCAGTTGGAGAGCTGCTTTTTTTGTACGTGAAGGATTTTTTTTTTTTTTTTTGTACTCGAAAGTTGTTTTGTTATTTTCTACGTGAAGGATATATATATTTTCTTGTACTTGAAAGAAAGGATATTTTTTGTAATTGAAGAAATGTTTCTTTGTATGCGTAAAACATGCTGTATTTGTTTGTGAAGCAGGATGTATTTGTTTGATAGGTTCATTTCTTATGTGCAAAACACAATGGATTAGTTTGTGAATGATATTTTGTATGTGCATAACACACTGACTTTGTTTGTAAATTGTTGGGTGTGAGTCGATCAGGTTTTGTGCGTTTGTGAGGTTTTGGCATGATTTGAATTCCAAACTACCTTGAGAGCATGGTGGAGGTGTGGGGTACCAAATGTGATCCGGTGTACAGATTGTATCGGGTGCGCGCGCCTGTTGATGACGTCACGCTTTAAAATATAGTTCTGTAATAGATTTCTTTGCCTCTATGTTTGCCAGCCCCTGGCTGTTGATGTTGTATGTTCTGAGGTATTAAATAGAGAATGAAATCAAATACATTACTGCTGTTCGCCATTCGGTCGTCGACCTGCCGACTGAAGACGTCACGTCAATGTTTCGCGGCTTTCGGGATCGGATTGTGGTGAATTCGGGGGAAAACACGTTTTATTAAGAAAAACTTCACATTATATACAGTACATACAATATTGCAGCCCGAGTCAACCACAAAATTGTTGCCAGTTCGGCAGGAGAAACGCAAACGTTCCGCTGATGTTGTTTCACAAGACGGTCAACGGCTTCTCGGGTCATGAGCAGAAGTGACACATGAGCTGCCTCGCAAAAGAAGCAGTAATAATGTACTTTTCTTCTTTTTTTAATTTTTTAAATTTTTTATTTGGAACTCAGAACACACAGACACAACAGCCAGGGGGTGGGAAACATAGAGGCAAAGACACAACTGGTACCCACAGCGACAGTTAACGCTTTTCGATTCTCGAAGCCACGAGGGGGCGGGCGCAAGGCGTCACACTCGAGGAATCCACTTCCGCAAAAAGACGACGAAGAAGACGCGGAGGAAGTGGGCTGCCTGTGCTCGGTGTCGCGTTGCGCTTGTTCCACAATTGTGTTCTAATTTTGAAAGCAAACCGAATAAACAAACTTTTTCCCTCCTCCCGTCGCTCGTGCGTCGTCAGACTGCTCGGCGCAGGTACGAACACCCCACATGTCAGTTGGATGTTGTTTCTTGTTATTTTCAGTGTTTCGCCTGCGCTCTTAGCACGAAGCTAACAGTTTCTTCCAGTCCAAAGTTGACTTTTGGTTCATCCGTTCACTGAATTCTCCTTCAGTTTGACTCGGTTGTTCTGCTAACGCTCACGACACTTTGAAGACTCAAGCAGCAAGACTTAGTTAATTCCCGCTTTGACGCTGCGTTCAAATGTTTGATGCCACACGTGAACTCTGGTTCACTCGCGGCTTATTTTTGAATGGCTCTTAAATACCGAGAAAGTAGCACAAAGTGCTCGTCGGAAAAGTTCATAAAAATACGCCAAATCCCTCACGGGTCAAAACAGCCGAAATGCAAAAAGATGGGTTTTTAATGTAAATTTCTTATTTAACAATTGTCTTCTGAAACGTGACGTGAAAGTGTTCGCACACGACCGTGCGGAACGTTTAGCGAAGTGCTGTGCGCTGGGACTTGGAAGCTGTTCTTAAACTTTCGACCGTTGTGGCACACGTCCACTCACTCAATAGTGTAGTAATGATGTAAGCATCCGAGGAAGGTTTATACAGTGCAAATAATTGGAGAGGTTAGGCTACGAGCCCTGCCGCCAGTATTGACAAAGTGCGAGTAATTGACACCTCCCCGAAATATCGAGGCTTAGTTCAAACACGAAACGTAACCAAAACTGTGCTCCCAAAACACTTTGAATATCATTTCGAACCCTCTTCGCAACTTAAGTGGCTCACAGATAATCAATTTGATAGAAACATGCACAATTGTGAATATATGTCACCTTACTTCACAACCCAGAAGAATCCAAAAGTTAAAAACGGCCCTTCTCCATGTTAGGGTGTGACACATTTCTGCTGGAAAGGTCAGATGGCAGAACCTGTTCCACTGGCACTATGCTGCAGAATAACAAAATATGCTGTGACGTTTTCAGCGGTGTTAGTTCCCACAGAAAAAAACCTTTATGAGATTGTCATTGTGTGTCACGTTGAGGAGTGCGATGGCGGCGACGGCGGCGGCGACGGCGGCGGCGCCCCCCGGAGGTGGAGATGAGCTGCGAGTCCTGGGGAGGAAGTGGCAGGAGGCGGCCTGCCAGTGGGAGGCGCCAGCGGGCGGGACCCGCGAGGTCGGCTGTCAGAGCGACGCCGCCCACAGTCAAGACATCGGCGTTCAGGCCGACCTGTTGACCCGCGGACTGTGCTGGAGACGAGCGGGTAGGCGGGGCTTCGGTCACATGACCCTGGTTGTTGAAGGTTAAGGGGAAACTCAAGCGCAAAAAGATTGCGCCCCTGCTAGTCTAAACAGGGTCTTCTGGTGAAAATTGCATTGGCCAGTGCATCCATCTCAGGGGGCGCTCGTTTTATGCTGTGTGCTCAGGTTTGCCCGCCATACCAGTTCGGCGTTTGGCGCTGCGACCCGATAGTCAAAATGGCGACGGCGCGCTACCGCGGAGCAGAAGCAAAGCGGTCAGAAACGGCAGCAAAGCCCAGGGGGTGTCGGTCGCCAACGCCGCCGCCGCCGCCTCCTCCCCCTCGCCGCCGCTGTCCAGCGCGCGGCCGCAGAGGACGCGGCGACCTCCCAGGTGGCGCCAAGACCTGCAGACGTGGGCCGAACCGCCGCCGGCCCAGGACGAGCCTGCGCGGACGTCGCCTTCGCAAGGTGAGAAGACGGTTTCATTTCTTTGCGTAGGATTTGAAAGGCTTGAGATGAGGCAGGCCCACGAGGCAAACGCGTCTCTGCGCGTGTTGCGGCGTCAGGTGCGGCGGAGGCGGCCCTCAAGTCAGAGGCGGAGAACATCGTGTGCGACGTGTGCGGCCAGGTGATGAAGAACAAGTCCAGCCTGGCCCGCCACTCCTTCATCCACACGGGCCAGAAACCCTTCGCGTGCCCCCTGTGCGACCTTCGCTTCAACCGCCGCGACAACCTCCGCCATCACCTCAGCCGCCTCCACCCGGGGGGCGTGGCCCGGCGCGAGAAGCGGCGCCCCGTCCAGACGTGGCTCTGCGACGTCTGCGGCAAAACCTTCCGCTGCAGGTCGGCGCTCAAGACGCACGAGGTCATCCACTTGGGAGTCAAACCCCACCGCTGCGACCTTTGCCCCAAGGCCTACATGCGCACCAACGACCTCCAGCACCACAAGCTCACCGTGCACCAGGACGGGGGCGGCGACGACGGGGACGACGACGGCGCCGAGGCGCGGCGGCGCCCGGGCTCTTTGCTCTGTCACTTCTGCGGCAAAGAGCTCAAGTTCCGCTCTCAGCTGGCGGCTCACCTGCAGACGCACACGGACGAGCGGCCGCACCTCTGCGACGTCTGCGGACGCAAATTCTGCCGCCGCTATCAGCTGGAGCGCCACAAGCTCCTCGTCCACGTCGACGGCGGGGGCGGGGGCGGGGGCGGGGGCGGGGGCGAGGGCGGGGGCGAGGGCGGGGGCGGGGGCGAGGGCGGGGGCGGGGGGCGGGGGCGGGGGCGGGGGCGAGGGCAAGGGCGAGGACGGCTCGCTGCCGTGCGGCGTGTGCGGCAAGCGGCTGAAGACGGAGGCGCTGCTCGCCGCCCACTCTCGCCTGCACTCGGGCGACAAGCCCTTCCGCTGCACGCTGTGCCTGCGCCGCTTCGCGCGCCCGGCCTGCCTCAAGCGGCACCACGCGCGCGCTCACCTGAAGGAGGCCGGCGGGGCGGGGCCGCGCGCCGCCGGCCCGCGCGCCACCGGCCCGCGCGCCGCCAAGGCCTTCCCGTGCACCGCCTGCGGAAAAGTGTTCAAGTTCCGCTCGCTGCTGATCAACCACGCGGCCGTGCACAGCGACGAGCGGCCGCACGCCTGCGACTTCTGCCCGCGCCGCTTCCGCCGCCTCAGCCACCTCAAGCGGCACCGGCGGGTGGTCCACCGCGATGGCGCGCGGCCGCCGCAGAACTTTGTCTGCCACATCTGCGGCAAGGACAAGAAGTGCCGCTCGCAGCTGGCCCGACACGTCATCATCCACACGGGTGAGAGACCCTTCGCCTGCGACCTTTGCGCGGCGCGCTTCAATCGCCTCGGCAACCTGCAGCAGCACAAGAAGCGCGTGCACGGCGTCCGCGGGATGCCGGAAGACGCCGACCCGCCGCTCCTCTTCCAAGACCTTGACGGGGGCCCGGACTTCAAGCGGGAAGAGGCGCTGGCCGCGCCCGCCCGCTGACGCCGGCCGGCGGGCCGGCGTCAGCAGGCGGGCTTCTTCCCACCAGTGGCTTGTCCACCCGCCTTGGACAAGCCCGTTTCCTGCTACAAGTGTCACATTGCTCCCGTGTAGCAGCAGTTCGTATTGTACATTTTCTTTGCCCGCGTGCACCGAGTGTCACTCGCTTTGCCAACAGTCGGGCAAGCTGGCTCCTCAAGCCGCGCAAATCAAGCGACGATGCCTCAAAAGAAGACCGGGCAAACATTTTGCCCCCTTCAACTGGACCCAAACGCCAAATCGCATCGCATCGCATGACACGAAAATGATTTTGATGGAAACAAGGGACACGCTTTGAAGTTGAATTGTTTTACTTTACACCCGAAAACAGAAGCTTAGCATGCACCGTTAGCTTAGCGAGCTAATAAACCATGTCACGAGACACTTGAGAGTCCGCCCCCGTCACTGGCCGGCCGTCACGGCTCCACGACGTCACCTTTGGCCGTCTTGGCGATCCAAAGGCTGGCCCGCCTCGCCGCCGGGCTGCGGGAGGAGCCACAGGTGCGACGTCAGGAGGTGCGACGTCAGGAGGTGCGGCGTCAGGAGGTGCGGCGCACGCGCCCTTGCGCAGGCGACTTGCTGACCTGGCGCCAAGCGCGTGGCAGCAGCAGGTGGCGCCGGCCCCCAGGATGAGCAGCAGCAGCAGCAGCAGCGGCGGAAGGACGAAGAGCGCCCACGGGCCTGCGCGCACGACAAACCCAAAAAGTTGGCCGGGCTTCTCTGGTGACGCCACGCGTCCGCACTGCGCAAGGGCACGACCGCTGATGTTTTGCCAGCGGCTTCACTCGTAAGTCGAGCGCAAATCCAAAGGGGACCTCATCGCTTCCAAATCATATTTGAATTCATTGCTCGATTAATCGGTTATTTGTTTTCGTTTTTCGCCAGTGCTGGAATGGGCGCCGAAAGGTCCTTCTGGGTCGGTCGCGCCCTCGCCTTTTCTTAATGTGCGCGTGTACCTGGAGCTCCTGTCAAGGTGACGTGACCTTCATCCGGTGTGGTCCCTGCACGCGCGCGCACACACCCGCACACACACACACACACACACACACACACACACACACACACACACACACAATTGTGCTGAGTGCAGTGTGCCTTGAGATACAAGTTACATTTGTTCCTTAACCATGCTTCAAAGTCAAAAGACCGTTTTGTAGGTGATAAACGGCAAACTATCCGAAAAAAAAAAAGTCGGACTAAGCATAAGCCGAGCCCACTTTTCCAGCAATTTCATCGCCTCTTGTCTGTTTTGGCGGCGAAGCGAGGTTTCTGTAACAATCGTATCGTCGGATTGAGTCGTCGTCGTCGTCGTTATTTGGGTGGGGGAACGGGCGAGACGCCGCGATGTTTTCCCTATGTGACGAGAGTGAGACGGCCGGACTAAATGCGTCCGGGCCTCCGAGGTCCTCAAAGGTACATAAAGCTCCAAAGAGGTCGCGAAGGTGCCAGAAGGAGACGCGTGGAGTCCGGCCGCGCTGAGGCTTCCATGCCACGTCAGTCATTCGTTTCAAATATCGGCCGGGGGGGGGGCGTGGCAGTTTGTCCAAGTCGGTCGTCGGAAACACCAACGGGAGCCCGTTTAAAACCGGCCTTGAGGCGACGGCTATGTTTTGCGGATGGACGGGCGGGCGGCGGAAGAGTAGCCCGGCTGTCATAAACGGACCGCGCGTTTTGAGTCAAATGCCCAGCTCTGCCCGTTATTAACGCAAGGCCCTTTGTATGCTTGTATTGTGCCGTTGGCCTTCCCAAAGGCCAATTCAGACTTCTTTCCTGTCTGGGTGCTGCAGCCAATCGGAAAGGGCGAGCGCTGCCTACAACTCAAGTGGGATTGGCGTAGTCGCTCTTGGCGGAGGATCAAGCGTATGCGAGTGCTGTTCCATTGTCTGGCTACATGCCACGCTGCGCCGTTTGCGTTGGAAAGGGTAATCGGTGTTGGCGTTAGGCTTAAGCTAGTGGACTGAGAGGCTACGCTACGGTTGTTCTCAATTCAGTTGTGGCTGACCCGTGTCCCCGTGCCCCGCAGCCGTGGTGCCCGGTTCCTCCTCCGGGTGGCGCTCTGCCAAAGAGACAAAAAGCAAGTCAGAAAGCAGCCACCCAGACGACGACGAGACAAGGGCGAGATGGCGCAACCGGCTTGGTATTTGCAGATGAAATTATGTTTCATGGAGCAGCGGTCGTCGTTCCAGTGGTAGAGGTAAGCCCCGCCCGCTCCTGGAAGCGCGCCCGGCTGATGGAGCATCACCACGCACGACTCGGCGCCGCACGACGGCTCGTCCGAGTACCACTTCCTGTGGGCGGGACACACCGGCTGGCGGCAAAGACGACTCGACGCAAGCGAGCGCGGCCAGCGGCATCACCTGAAGGACGCCGCGCTGCCGTCGCTCCACTTGTAGCGTTGCGGACAGGAAGTGACGCCAGAGGAAGGGTCGCGCTCATCCTTGGCGTCGTCTGTGCGGGCCAAACCGATCCAGAAATCGCCATCTGATATTCCCGAGCCCAAACGCAACTCCTGGGCAACACGCAACAACCATGAAGATCAAGATGACGGCGACGAGGAGGAGGAGGATGATGATGATGAGGATGATGAGGATGAGGATGATGATGATGATGATGGAGATAGCGACGATCTAAATGTGGGAAAGTAAGGGATGATGATGACCACAATGGTGCTGGTGACGATGTTGTCGGCCGAGGTGGGCATTTTACCAAAGTAATTGTGCTGGTCCGTCTTTGGTCAGCTGTCATTTACCGTGACGAATCAAATTGTAATCGTCAGTTAAGTCCCTTCCCAATAAAACCAAAAAAAAAAACGACCATGGATAGTAGGGGTATGGTAAGATGTTATTTGCGGGAAAAAAACGACCATGCATAGTAAGGCGTTTTTTTGAAAAACGTGCTTTTTCTAGATCTTAGAGCCCAAAACAATTTTTTCTACATCTTCTATAAGAGCAGGTTTTTTTCTAGAAATTAGAGCCCAAAACTTTTTTTTCATGATCTTCTAACAAAGCAAAAAGGTTTTTTTTCTAGATCTTCTACAAAAGTAAAAAAGTTTTTTTTCTAGAAATTAGAGCCCAAAACTTTTTTTCGAGATCCTCTATAAGAGCAAAAATTTTTTTTTCTAGAATTTAGAGCTCAAAACCTTTTTTTCTAGATCTTCTATAAGAGCAAAAAAGTTTTTTTTCAAAATCTTCAATAAGAGCAAAACTTTTTTTCTAGAAATTAGAGCCCAAAACTTTTTTTCATGATCTTCTAACAAAGCAAAAAGGTTTTTTTTCTAGATCTTCTACAAAAGTAAAAAAGTTTTTTTTCTAGAAATTAGAGCCCAAAACTTTTTTTTTCATGATCTTCTATAAAAGCGAAAGTTTTTTTTTCTAGAAATTAGAGCCCAAAACTTTTTTTCGAGATCCTCTATAAGAGCAAAAAAATTTTTTTCTAGAATTTAGAGCTCAAAACCTTTTTTTCTAGATCTTCTATAAGAGCAAAAAACGTTTTTTTTCTAGAATTTAGAGCCCAAAACCTTTTTTTCTACATCTTCTATAAAAGCAAAAAAGTTTTTTTTCTAGAAATTAGAGCCCAAAACCTTTTTTTTCTAAATCTTCTATAAGAGCAAAAATCTTTTTTTCTAGATCTTAGAGCTCAAAACTTTTTTTTCTAGATTTACTATAAGAGCAAACCATTTTTAGCTTTTTTTCTAGGTTTACTATAAGAGCAAACCATTTGTAACTTTTCTAGATCTATTAGAAGGGCAAACATTTTATTCTAGATTTACTATGAGACACAAAATTTAACTTTCTTTTCTAGATTCACTATAAGAGCAAACCATTTTTACCTTTTTTTCTAGGTTTACTATAAGAGCGAACCATTTGTAACTTTTCTAGATCTATTAGAAGGGCAAACATTTTTTTCTAGATTTACTATAAGAGCAAACCATTATTAGCTTTTTTTCTAGATTTACTATAAGAGAAAACCATTTTTTAGTTTTTTTTCTAGGTCTACTATAAGAGCAAAAAAACTTTTTCCTAGATCTTATAGAGATCTATATCTCTCTTACATAGATCTATCCTTAATATACCCATACCACATTTAAAAAAAAAAAAAAAAAGCCTTACTATACATGGTCGTTATTTTTCAGACATATATATAAATGGTATGGCCGAGATTCGAACCATGGCCCTCTGGTTTACATTCCCACGACGCTATCCGCTCAGCCAGAAGAGAGCTGAAAAGCAAGACAAAAGATGCCTAACTACATGGTTCTTTTTTTCACAAAAAACTTGCTCTTATAGAAAATCTAGAAAAAAAAGGTTTTAGGCTCTAATTTCTAGAAAAAAGTTTTGCTCTTATAGAAGATTTAGAAAAAAAAAGTGTTTTGCTCTTATAGAAGATCTGGAAAAAAACCTTTTTGCTCTTATTAAAGATCTAGAAAAAAACGTTTTGGGCTCTAATTTCTAGAAAAAAAACGTTTTTACTTTTTATTAAAGATCTAGAAAAAAAACTTTTTGCTCTTATAGAAGATCTAGAAAAAAAGTTTTGGGCTCTAATTTCTAGAAAAAAACCTTGCTTATATAGAAGATTTAGAAATTTTTTTTTATACTCTTATAGAGGATCTAGAAAAAAAAACATTTTTTGCTCTTATAGGAGATCTAGAAAAACAAGTTTTGGGCTCTAATTTCTAGAAAAAAAACGTTTTTACTTTTTATTAAAGATCCAGAAAAAAAACTTTTTGCTCTTATAGAGGATCTAGGAAAAAAGAATTTTGGGCTCTAATTTCTCGAAAAAAACTTTTGCTCTTAAAGACTAGGAAAAAAAGGTTTTGGGCTCTAAATTCTAGAAAAAAAACCCTTTTTGCTCTTAAAGATGATCTAGAAAAAAAAATTTTGGGCTCTAATTTCTAGAAAAAAAACGTTTTTACTTTTTATTAAAGATCTAGAAAAAAAACTTTTTGCTCTTATAGAAGATCTAGGAAAAAAGAATTTTGGGCTCTAATTTCTCGAAAAAAACTTTTGCTCTTAAAGAAGATCTAGAAAAAAAAGGTTTTGGGCTCTAAATTCTAGAAAAAAAACCCTTTTTGCTCTAAAAGAAGATCTAGAAAAAAAAGGTTTTGGGCTCTAATTTCTAGAAAAAAAACGTTTTTACTTTTAATTAAAGATCAAGAAAAAAAACTTTTTGCTCTTATAGAAGATCTAGGAAAAAAAAATTTTGGGCTCTAATTTCTCGAAAACTTTTGCTCTTAAAGATCTAGAAAAAAAAGGTTTTGGGCTCTATATTCTAGAAAAAAAACCCTTTTTGCTCTTAAAGAAGATCTAGAAAAAAAAATTTTGGGCTCTAATTTCTAGAAAAAAAACGTTTTTACTTTTTATTAAAGATCTAGAAAAAAAACTTTTTGCTCTTATAGAAGATCTAGAAAAAAAGTTTTGGGCTCTAATTTCTAGAAAAAAAACGTTTTTAATTTTTTATTAAAGATCTAGATAAAAAACTTTTTGCTCTTATAGAAGATCTAGGAAAAAAGGTTTTGGGCTCTAAATTCTAGAAAAAAAACCCTTTTTGCTCTTAAAGAAGATCTAGAAAAAAAAGGTTTTGGGCTCTAATTTCTAGAAAAAAAACGTTTTTACTTTTTATTAAAGATCCAGAAAAAAAACTTTTTGCTCTTATAGAAGATCTAGGAAAAAAGAATTTTGGGCTCTAATTTCTCGAAAACAACTTTTGCTCTTAAAGAAGATCTAGAAAAAAAAGGTTTTGGGCTCTAAATTCTAGAAAAAAAACCCTTTTTGCTCTTAAAGAAGATCTAGAAAAAAAAGTTTTGGGCTCTAATTTCTAGAAAAAAAACGTTTTTACTTTTAATTAAAGATCTAGAAAAAAAACTTTTTGCTCTTATAGGAGATCTAGAAAAAAAGGTTTTGGGCTCTAACATCTAGAAAAACACTTTTTGCTCTTATAGAAGATTTAGAAAAAGGTTTTGGGCTCTAAATTCTAGTAAAAAATCTTTTTGCTCTTATAGAAGATCTAGAAAAAAAAAGTTTTGGGCTCTAATCTCTAGAAAAAAAACTTGCTTTTATAGAAGATTTAGAAAAAACGTTTTTTACTCTTATAGAGGATCTAGAAAAAAAACATTTTTTGCTCTTATAGGAGATCTAGAAAAACAAGTTTTGGGCTCTAATTTCTAGAAAAAAAACTAACTTTTATAGAAGATCTAGAAAAAAAAGTTTTGGGCTCTAATTTCTCGAAAAAAACTTTTGCTCTTAAAGAAGATCTAGAAAAAAAAGGTTTTGGGCTCTAAATTCTAGAAAAAAAACCCCTTTTTGCTCTTAAAGAAGATCTAGAAAAAAAAGGTTTTGGGCTCTAATTTCTAGAAAAAAAACGTTTTTACTTTTTATTAAAGATCCAGAAAAAAAACTTTTTGCTCTTATAGAAGATCTAGGAAAAAAGAATTTTGGGCTCTAATTTCTCGAAAACAACTTTTGCTCTTAAAGAAGATCTAGAAAAAAAAGGTTTTGGGCTCTAAATTCTAGAAAAAAACCCCTTTTTGCTCTAAAAGAAGATCTAGAAAAAAAAGGTTTTGGGCTCTAATTTCTAGAAAAAAAACGTTTTTACTTTTAATTAAAGATCAAGAAAAAAAACTTTTTTCTCTTATAGAAGATCTAGGAAAAAAAAATTTTGGGCTCTAATTTCTCGAAAACAACTTTTGCTCTTAAAGATCTAGAAAAAAAAGGTTTTGGGCTCTAAATTCTAGAAAAAAAAACCTTTTTGCTCTTAAAGAAGATCTAGAAAAAAAAGTTTTGGGCTCTAATTTCTAGAAAAAAAACGTTTTTACTTTTTATTAAAGATCTAGAAAAAAAACTTTTTGCTCTTATAGGAGATCTAGAAAAAAAGGTTTTGGGCTCTAACATCTAGAAAAACACTTTTTGCTCTTATAGAAGATTTAGAAAAAGGTTTTGGGCTCTAAATTCTAGTAAAAAAACTTTTTGCTCTTATAGAAGATCTAGAAAAAAAAAGTTTTGGGCTCTAATCTCTAGAAAAAAAACTTGCTTTTATAGAAGATTTAGAAAAAACGTTTTTTACTCTTATAGAGGATCTAGAAAAAAAACATTTTTTGCTCTTATAGGAGATCTAGAAAAACAAGTTTTGGGCTCTAATCTCTAGAAAAAAACCTAACTTTTATAGAAGATCTAGAAAAAAGAATTTTGGGCTCTAATTTCTCGAAAAAAACTTTTGCTCTTAAAGAAGATCTAGAAAAAAAAGGTTTTGGGCTCTAAATTCTAGAAAAAAAACCCTTTTTGCTCTTAAAGAAGATCTAGAAAAAAAAGTTTTGGGCTCTAATTTCTAGAAAAAAAACGTCTTTACTTTTTATTAAAGATCTAGAAAAAAAACTTTTTGCTCTTATAGGAGATCTAGAAAAAAAGGTTTTGGGCTCTAACATCTAGAAAAACACTTTTTGCTCTTATAGAAGATTTAGAAAAAGGTTTTGGGCTCATAAATTCTAGAAAAAAAACTTTTTGCTCTTATAGAAGATCTAGAAAAAAAAAGTTTTGGGCTCTAATCTCTAGAAAAAAAACTTGCTTTTATAGAAGATTTAGAAAAAACGTTTTTTACTCTTATAGAGGATCTAGAAAAAAAACATTTTTTGCTCTTATAGGAGATCTAGAAAAACAAGTTTTGGGCTCTAATTTCTAGAAAAAAACCTAACTTTTATAGAAGATCTAGAAAAAAAAGTTTTGGGCTCTAATTTCTCGAAAAAAACTTTTGCTCTTAAAGATCTAGAAAAAAAAGGTTTTGGGCTCTAAATTCTAGAAAAAAAACCCTTTTTGCTCTTATAGAAGATCTAGAAAAAAAGTTTTGGGCTCTAATTTCTAGAAAAAAAACGTTTTTACTTTTTATTAAAGATCTAGAAAAAAAACTTTTTGCTCTTATAGAAGATCTAGAAAAAAGTTTTGGGCTCTAATTTCTAGTAAAAAACCTTGCTTATATAGAAGATTTAGAAAAAATTTTTTATACTCTTATAGAGGATCTAGAAAAAAAACATTTTTTGCTCTTATAGGAGATCTAGAAAAACAAGTTTTGGGCTCTAATTTCTAGAAAAAAAACGTTTTTACTTTTTATTAAAGATCCAGAAAAAAAACTTTTTGCTCTTATAGAAGATCTAGGAAAAAAGAATTTTGGGCTCTAATTTCTCGAAAAAAACTTTTGCTCTTAAAGAAGATCTAGAAAAAAAAGGTTTTGGGCTCTAATTTCTAGAAAAAAAACCCTTTTTGCTCTTAAAGAAGATCTAGAAAAAAAAGTTTTGGGCTCTAATTTCTAGAAAAAAAACGTTTTTACTTTTTATTAAAGATCCAGAAAAAAAACTTTTTGCTCTTATAGAAGATCTAGAAAAAAGTTTTGGGCTCTAATTTCTAGTAAAAAACCTTGCTTATATAGAAGATTTAGAAAAAATTTTTTATACTCTTATAGAGGATCTAGAAAAAAAACATTTTTTGCTCTTATAGGAGATCTAGAAAAACAAGTTTTGGGCTCTAATTTCTAGAAAAAAAACGTTTTTACTTTTTATTAAAGATCCAGAAAAAAAACTTTTTGCTCTTATAGAAGATCTAGGAAAAAAGAATTTTGGGCTCTAATTTCTCGAAAAAAACTTTTGCTCTTAAAGAAGATCTAGAAAAAAAAGGTTTTGGGCTCTAATTTCTAGAAAAAAAACCCTTATTGCTCTTAAAGAAGATCTAGAAAAAAAAGTTTTGGGCTCTAATTTCTAGAAAAAAAACGTTTTTACTTTTTATTAAAGATCCAGAAAAAAAACTTTTTGCTCTTATAGAAGATCTAGAAAAAAGGTTTTGGGCTCTAATTTCTAGAAAAAAAACGTTTTTACTTTTTATTAAAGATCTAGAAAAAAAAACTTTTTGCTCTTATAGAAGATCTAGAAAAAAAGTTTTGGGCTCTAATTTCTAGAAAAAAACCTTGCTTATATAGAAGATTTAGAAAAAAAATTTTATACTCTTATAGAGGATCTAGAAAAAAAAAACATTTTTTGCCCTTATAGGAGATCTAGAAAAACAAGTTTTGGGCTCTAATTTCTAGAAAAAACCTAACTTTTATAGAAGATCTAGTAAAACAAGTTTTGGGCTCTAATTTCTCAAAAAAAACTTTTGCTCTCATAGAAGATCTAGAAAAAAAAGTTTTGGGCTCTAATTTCTAGAAAAAAATCGTTTTTACTTTTTATAAAAGATCTAGAAAAAAACCTTTTTGCTCTTATAGGAGATCTAGAAAAAAGGTTTTGGGCTCTAATTTCTAGAAAAAACCTAACTTTTATAGAAGATCTAGAAAAACAAGTTTTGGGCTCTAATTTCTCAAAAAAAACTTTTGCTCTCATAGAAGTTCTAGAAAAAAAAGTTTTGGGCTCTAATTTCTAGAAAAAAATCGTTTTTACTTTTTATAAAAGATCTAGAAAAAAAACTTTTTGCTCTTATAGGAGATCTAGAAAAAAGGTTTTGGGCTCTAACATCTAGAAAAACACTTTTTGCTCTTATAGAAGATCTAGAAAAAGGTTTTGGGCTCTAAATTCTAGTAAAAAATTTTTTTGCTCTTAAAGAAGATCTAGAAAAAAAGAGTTTTGGGCTCTAATCTCTAGGAAAAAAAATTGCTTTTATAGAAGATTTAGATAAAAAGTTTTTTGCTCTTATAGAGGATCTAGAAAAAAACCATTTTTTGCTCTTATAGGAGATCTAGAAAAACAAGTTTTGGGCTCTAATTTCTAGAAAAAAACCTAACTTTTATAGAAGATCTAGAAAAAAAAGTTTTGGGCTCTAATTTCTCGAAAAAAACTTTTGCTCTTAAAGAAGATCTAGAAAAAAAGGTTTTGGGCTCTAAATTCTAGTAAAAAAAACCTTTTTGCTCTTAAAGAAGATCTAGAAAAAAAAGTTTTGGGCTCTAATTTCTAGAAAAAAACGTTATTACTTTTTATTAAAGATCCAGAAAAAAAACCCTTTTTGCTCTTATAGAAGATCTAGGAAAAAAAAATTTTGGGCTCTAATTTCTAGAAAAAAAACGTTTTTACTTTTTATTAAAGATTTAGAAAAAAAACTTTTTGCTCTTATAGAAGATTTAGAAAAAAAGTTTTGGGCTCTAATTTCTAGAAAAAAAACGTTTTTAATATTTTATTAAAGATCTAGATAAAAAACTTTTTGCTCTTATAGAAGATCTAGGAAAAAAGGTTTTGGGCTCTAAATTCTAGAAAAAAAACCCTTTTTGCTCTTAAAGAAGATCTAGAAAAAAAAAGCTTTGGGCTCTAATCTCTAGAAAAAAAACTTGCTTTTATAGAAGATTTAGAAAAAACGTTTTTTACTCTTATAGAGGATCTAGAAAAAAAACATTTTTTGCTCTTATAGGAGATCTAGAAAAACAAGTTTTGGGCTCTAATTTCTAGAAAAAAAACTAACTTTTATAGAAGATCTAGAAAAAAAAGTTTTGGGCTCTAATTTCTCGAAAAAAACTTTTGCTCTTAAAGAAGATCTAGAAAAAAAAGGTTTTGGGCTCTAAATTCTAGAAAAAAAACCCCTTTTTGCTCTTAAAGAAGATCTAGAAAAAAAAGGTTTTGGGCTCTAATTTCTAGAAAAAAAACGTTTTTACTTTTTATTAAAGATCTAGAAAAAAAACTTTTTGCTCTTATAGAAGATCTAGAAAAAAAAAAGTTTTGGGCTCTAATTTCTAGAAAAAAAAACTTGCTTTTATAGAAGATTTAGAAAAAAAACGTTTTTTACTCTTATAGAGGATCTAGAACAAAACCTATTTTTGCTCTTATAGGAGATCTAGAAAAACAAGTTTTGGGCTCTAATTTCTAGAAAAAACCTAACTTTTATAGTTCTAGAAAAATTTCTCGAAAAAAAAACTTTTGCTCTTAAAGAAGATCTAGAAAAAAAGGTTTTGGGCTCTAAATTCTAGAAAAAAAAACTTTTTGCTCTTATAGAAGATCTAGAAAAAAAGTTTTGGGCTCTAATTTCTCGAAAAAAAACGTTTTTACTTCTTATAAAAGATCTAGAAAAAAACCTTTTTGCTCTTATAGAAGATCTAGAAAAAAAGGTTTTGGGCTCTAATATCTAGAAAAACACTTTTTGCTCTTATAGAAGATTTAGAAAAAGGTTTTGGGCTCTAAATTCTAGAAAAAAACTTTTTGCTCTTATAGAAGATCTAGAAAAAAAAGTTTTGGGCTCTAATTTCTAGAAAAAAAAAACTTGCTTTTATAGAAGATTTAGAAAAAAAAGTTTTTTACTCTTATAGAGGATCTAGAAAAAAAACTTTTTGCTCTTATAGGAGATCTAGAAAAACAAGTTTTGGGCTCTAATTTCTTTACAAATGACTTTTACTTTTGTAGAAGATCTAGAAAAAAACCTTTTTGCTTTTTTAGAAGATCATGAAAAAAAAGTTTTGGGCTCTAATTTCTAGAAAAAAAACTTGCTCTTAAAGGAGATCTAGAAAAAAAGTTTTGGGCTCTAAGATCTAGTAAAAAAAGTATTTTGCTATTATTTAAGATCTAGAAAAAGAGGTCTTTTTGCTGTTAGATCTAGAAAAAAGTTTTTGCTCTTATAGAAGATCTAGGAAAAAAAAATTTTGGGCTCTAATTTCTAGAAAAAAAACGTTTTTACTTTTTATTAAAGATTTAGAAAAAAAACTTTTTGCTCTTATAGAAGATTTAGAAAAAAAGTTTTGGGCTCTAATTTCTAGAAAAAAAACGTTTTTAATATTTTATTAAAGATCTAGATAAAAAACTTTTTGCTCTTATAGAAGATCTAGGAAAAAAGGTTTTGGGCTCTAAATTCTAGAAAAAAAACCCTTTTTGCTCTTAAAGAAGATCTAGAAAAAAAAAGCTTTGGGCTCTAATCTCTAGAAAAAAAACTTGCTTTTATAGAAGATTTAGAAAAAACGTTTTTTACTCTTATAGAGGATCTAGAAACAAAACATTTTTTGCTCTCATAGGAGATCTAGAAAAACAAGTTTTGGGCTCTAATTTCTAGAAAAAAACCTAACTTTTATAGAAGATCTAGAAAAAAAAGTTTTGGGCTCTAATTTCTCGAAAAAAACTTTTGCTCTTAAAGAAGATCTAGAAAAAAAAGGTTTTGGGCTCTAAATTCTAGAAAAAAAAACCCTTTTTGCTCTTAAAGAAGATCTAGAAAAAAAAGTTTTGGGCTCTAATTTCTAGAAAAAAAACGTTTTTACTTTTTATTAAAGATCTAGAAAAAAAACTTGATGCTCTTATAGAAGATCTAGAAAAAAAAAAGTTTTGGGCTCTAATTTCTAGAAAAAAAAAACTTGCTTTTATAGAAGATTTAGAAAAAAAACGTTTTTTACTCTTATAGAGGATCTAGAACAAAACCTATTTTTGCTCTTATAGGAGATCTAGAAAAACAAGTTTTGGGCTCTAATTTCTAGAAAAAACCTAACTTTTATAGTTCTAGAAAAATTTCTCGAAAAAAAAACTTTTGCTCTTAAAGAAGATCTAGAAAAAAAGGTTTTGGGCTCTAAATTCTAGAAAAAAAAACTTTTTGCTCTTATAGAAGATCTAGAAAAAAAGTTTTGGGCTCTAATTTCTCGAAAAAAAACGTTTTTACTTCTTATAAAAGATCTAGAAAAAAACCTTTTTGCTCTTATAGAAGATCTAGAAAAAAAGGTTTTGGGCTCTAATATCTAGAAAAACACTTTTTGCTCTTATAGAAGATTTAGAAAAAGGTTTTGGGCTCTAAATTCTAGAAAAAAACTTTTTGCTCTTATAGAAGATCTAGAAAAAAAAAGTTTTGGGCTCTAATTTCTAGAAAAAAAAAACTTGCTTTTATAGAAGATTTAGAAAAAAAAGTTTTTTACTCTTATAGAGGATCTAGAAAAAAAACTTTTTGCTCTTATAGGAGATCTAGAAAAACAAGTTTTGGGCTCTAATTTCTTTACAAATGACTTTTACTTTTGTAGAAGATCTAGAAAAAAACCTTTTTGCTTTTTTAGAAGATCATGAAAAAAAAGTTTTGGGCTCTAATTTCTAGAAAAAAAACTTGCTCTTAAAGGAGATCTAGAAAAAAAGTTTTGGGCTCTAAGATCTAGTAAAAAAAAGTATTTTGCTATTATTTAAGATCTAGAAAAAGAGGTCTTTTTGCTGTTAGATCTAGAAAAAAGTTTTTGCTCTTATAGAAGATCTAGAAAAAAGTTTTGAGCTCTAAGATCTAGAAAAAAAAGTTTATTGCTCTTATAGAAGATCTAGAAAAGAAAGTTTATTGCTTTTAAAGAATATTTAGAAAAAAAGTTTTGGGCTCTTATTTCTAGAAAAAAAACCTTTGCTCTTTTACAAGATCTAGAAAAAAAAATTGGGGCTCTAACATCTAGAAAAAAGTCTTGCTCCTATAAAAGATCTAGAAATTTTTTTTTGAGCTCTAAGATCCAGAAAAAAGTTTTTTGATCTTATAAAAGATCTAGAAAAAAAAGGTTTGGGCTCTAATATCTAGAAAAAAAAGATTTTTCCTCTTAAGGATGATCTAGAAAAAAAAACGTTTTGGGCTCAAATTTCTAGAAAAAAAAGATTTTTGCTCTTAAAGCAGATCTAGAAAAAAAATTTTGGGCTCTAAGGTCTAGAAAAAAAGTTTTTTGCTATTATTGAAGATCTAGAAAAAGGTTTTTTTGCTGTTAGATCTAGAAAAAAAAGTTTTTTACTCTTATAGAAGATCTAGAAAAAAGTTTTGGGCTCTAAGATCTAGAAAAAAAAGTTTTTGCTATTATTGAAGATCTAGAAAAAGTTTTTTTGCTGTTATATCTAGAAAAAAAAGTTCTTTACTCTTATAAAAGATCTAGAAAAAGTTTTGAGCTCTAAGATATAGAAGAAAAAGTGTTTTGCTCTTATAGAAGTTCTAGAAAAGAAAGTTTTTTGCTTTCATAGATCTAGAAAAAATCATTTTGTGTCTCTTATAGTAAATCTAGAAAAAAAGCTAAAAATGGCTTGCTCTTATAGTAAATCTAGAAAAGAAAGTTAAATTTTGTTTCTCTTATTGTAAATCTAGAAAAAAATGTTTGCCTTTCTAATAGATCTAGAAAAGTTACAAATTGTTTGCTCTCATAGTAAACCTAGAAAAAAGCTAAAAATGGCTCGCTCTTATAGTGAATCTAGAAAAGAAAGTTAAATTTTGTGTCTCTTATAGTTAATCTAGAAAAAAAAATCTTTGCCCGTCTAATAGATCTAGAAAAGTTACAAATGGTTTGCTCTCATAGTAAACCTAGAAAAAAAGCTAAAAATGGTTTGCTCTTATAGTAAATCTAGAAAAGAAAGTTAAATTTTGTTTCTCTTACAGTAAATATGGGAAAAAATGTTAGCCCGTCTAATAGATCTAGAAAAGTTACAAATGGTTTGCTCTTATAGTAAACCTAGAAAAAATGTTTGCCCTTCTATAGATTTAGAAAAGTTACATTTTTTTGCTCTTATAGATCTAGAAAAAAGCTACATTTCTTTTAATCTTAAATTAGATCTAGAAAAAAAGTTAGAAACGGTTTGCTCTTATAGTAAATCTAGAAAACAAATGTTGCTTTTTGAGTTATTTTTGTTCTCCGATAGTAGTTCATCAGGGGTCGTCAAGAGGCCCTATCGAGCCTGTTTTCCATCTCTCCCTACCCGAACACACTGGATACAAATGACCGCAATCATTATCAGGCTCGTACAAAGCTCGGTGATGAGCGGATCATTTGAATCAGGTGTGTTGCAGGTAGGGAGAGATAGAAAACAGGCTGGAGCGGGGCTCCCGAGGAGCGGGGCTCCCGAGGAGCGGGGCTCCCGAGGAGCGGGGCTCCCGAGGAGCGGGGCTCCCGAGGAGCGGGGCTCCCGAGGAGCGGGGCTCCCGAGGAGCGGACTCGAGCGTCACGGTTCTTCGGCGCTTTTTTGAAATAACAACCGTCTACAGCAGACACCTCCAAAGCGCGGCCCCAGGGGCCAAATGTGGCCTGTGTTGAAATTTCCAGCGGGCCGCAGCCTCTGGCCTCTTGATGAAGAATGCGCGGACCGACGGAGCGCCACGAATCTGACGTGGATGACGCGAGAATGACGAGGAGTCGGGCGTGACCTCCAGTAGCGTCTGGATGTGTTTCTGCTCCTGCGGCGTGCGTATGCTGACGAGCTGTCCGCCGTCCACGCGGCAGGCGAGCTGGGCCTCCCTGAAGTCCACGCGGCTGGATACGTGCTGGAAGTGGGCCATCTTGTAGCAGGCCCCGCCCAGACACACCCTTTGACCTGTGGGCGCACACGCACGCAGGGAACTCGATTGTCGTCGATTGACACGCGACGCGCGGAGCGTCACCGAACGCACGCGCCCACGTGGAGGGAGCCGTCAGCTGCAGCGTCATCCATCACGCGGCTATCGGACACACTCAACACTCTCTTTGGCAATGCGGGCGTACCGCACACAAGCCTCGGATCGGCTCGGACCCAAAACGTAGGAATTATTGATGTATTGCTCGTACGCGCCTTAACGTGAACTCCCCTTTGCTGGCTCAACTTGGCAACGGTTCCGGGTACAGCCCTGAGACGGTTTGCAATGTCCCTCTTGGGCGCTTATTCGATGACATTATTTTCAATCCAAAGCACCCATGCGCACGCACGCCTTAGTTGTTGAGCTTTCATTTTGAAGGGGGCCAACGGCGTTAGCGTAACGCACAGTATCAGAAATGGCCGTGGCCTGACCGACTGGCGCGAAACTCACCGCTGAGGACTCTTGCGCCGCGGACCGCCGCCGCCGCCGCCAAGGCCATCATCAGCACCGGCGGACTCAGCAGGTCAAAGGTCATCATCCCGATCTTGTCTTGGCTTAGGGAAACATTCCCCCAAAATGTCGTCTTTTTCTTCTTGGTGTGGCGTTGATGTGCAGCGCGGGCAAGGGCAGATGCTTACTAGGCCCGCCCCCTTCTTCAGCCCTGACCCCCCTCCCTCCCTCCCTCCCTCCCTCCCTCCCTCCCTCTCTCTCTCACTCACACACACACACAGACGCACTCAACCTAATTGGTTTAGTGGGATAGCCGAGACGCTAATCAATAGCTCAGTCGATAGCTTGCCTTTGCAGCATGATGACATCACTGTCGCTTATCGGTTCTGTGGGGAATATTTGGCAAACGACGGATCGGTGGCGGGGGGGGGGGGGGGGGAGTGTGTGTGGGGGGGCTAAGCGAAGGAAGGAGACAAGCCTCATCTTCTTTGTCCGCCACACGCATAACACCAAGCACGCAGTGAAGATGAGCCCAACCTCTTCATCTCCAAATTGGACCGACTGTTGTCATGGCGATCGCGCGCGCAGACATGTAAACAGCGTTGCGGATTGGACATCGATTCCCATTAAAAGAATCCAGACAAACTATTGATCTGTTTTTGTTGACGTGATTTTTGATGCGCAGGACTGATGACATCACAACCGATTTGAGCCAATCGCAGCTGAAGAATCAACTTTTAATACTTATTTACAAGCAAGCATCCATGCTGGGGTCAAAGTTCATCATTAAAAAAAAGAAAATCCAAATCAAATGAAAAACAATCACCTTAAAAAGCGAACAATCGGATTGTCACTTGACAGGGTCAAGCCCCGCCCTCCTCCAGCTGCCACCGCTGCGGCGGCGAGGCGTCGCATATCGCCATGGCGACGTGACCTTTGACTCCCGGCGGCTGCACGGCGGACAGACACTGCCCGACGGACACCTGGTACACGCGTGCAGACTTCTGCGGGAGCACAAGCGCAAAGCCGGTCACCGAGCGCCGAGGGGCCCCTCGTCTTCTTTCGACCGAACGTCGCCGAGCGTCATTCGCTGCCGGACGCGCCGACGAGGACCCGGGCGCCGACGACGACTTCGTGCATGTGGCCAAAGGTCGCGAGGGGTCGGCTGGAGACGGGTTGCAAACTAGGGTTAAGGTTTCAAAGTGGGCTTTTCAACTACGCTTTGGCTTTTTTCAAAGCGGGGCTTCAAACTAGTAAAAGTACGGTCGTAAATCGGGGATTCTAAACGAGGGCTAGGGTTCAAAAGTAGGGTTTGAAACTCTGCTTACGCTTTGAAAGTAGGATTCTAAACAAGGAAGGTTTCAAACGGAGCCCTGCTGTGAGCAACGGGCATGAATTGAGGACAAATCATTTTTCTCGCGCTTTGCGCGTCACTGGTCAAAGGTCAGCCTGGAGGTCATCTGCATGCATGCGCTCCGAGGCGCCGCCACATCTTCAGGATGTCGAGCGTAAAATGGGCGGGGCCTCACAGACGACTCTTAGGGAACGCCGCAGGAAAGGAGGACACGCTCGGATTGACGAGGGCCGCCGACCGTGCGCGCGTGTGCGTCTCTCACCCCAAGGCTCCACTGCTGCGACCCGCCGGAGCCGTGGCACTTCATGAGCCTGGGCGGGTCAGAGGTCCTGACCTCCGACACGTCCAGACACAGCAGGCCGGACAGGATCAGTTGACCTTCGTCGTCATACGTCCACTCCTGCACGCTCGCGCGCACGCACGCACGCGCGCATCAACAACACGAAGCCCACCACGTTTCCACGGCAGTGAGGCGCAGGGTCGGAGGTCACCTGTTCAGGGTCACCCGTGTCACAGGGTCTGAGCACGACAGCGCCGCCCTTCTGACTGACTCGCGTCTGCGCCACCAAACACCGCGCGCCGGCCACGTTGCGCAGCTGAAACGGGAAGCGGAAGCGGCGTTTACTTTGAGGCCGCCGGGCGACGGGAAGCCGGCCGGGCCAAAGGTCAAAGGTCACCCGTCCTCGGCGCAGCACCCGGGGGCGCGCCGCCTTCTTGTCGCTAAGCAACGGCGGCGCCTGCGGCTTGTTGTTGATCTCGGGGTACACGTTGTCCAGGTACCAGCGGAAGGAGCGACACTGCAGACGTTTCCTCAGCGCCAGACGCTCGCTGACGTCGCCGAAGTCGCGCTGGCGCAGCTCGGGACGCAGCGACAGGAAGCGCTCCTGCAAGGAAAAGGCCAGCGCGCTTTTGGCTGCCACCGCTCCACCAGCTTCCCCGACATGGCCTTAAAGCCCAGGAGGCCGCGCGCGCCGGCGTCGGCTTTTTGCACCAAAGCTCCATCGGCCGTCCGCTCGTCATGGCAACGCTCGCCGGGACGAAGGGCCGACGCCCGCCAAGGCCCGCTCTGAACCATTTGGTCAATATCAGCGTCAGGCTGCTAATCGCTGACGCTAGACGGATATACTGATCCGACGGGAATTGCGTTACACATTTTTGGGTCATCGCACGCAAACCTCGAAGTGTCCTTACACATAAGCAGTCATAATCAATCGAAAGGGAAGAGACAAAGCACAATTTGTGTCTTGTCTAACGCACGCACGCACGCACGCACGCACGCACGCACGCACGCACGCACGCACGCACGCACGCAGCAACAGGCCTTGGCATCGCTGCTTTGTCTAATGTCATGGAATGTGGCTTTGAGAGATATCTGACGGAGCAACAAGTCCTTGCGGGCCACACCAGCTGGTCCTTGCAGCGATTAACCG
Organism: Filicampus tigris; assembly: GCF_054856515.1. Taxonomy (NCBI): domain Eukaryota; kingdom Metazoa; phylum Chordata; class Actinopteri; order Syngnathiformes; family Syngnathidae; genus Filicampus; species Filicampus tigris. The sequence goes on along the minus strand of NC_141237.1, from coordinate 247,345 downwards.
TAGACAAGAAAATGTTTAACACTATAATTATATACGTTACTTTTGGACTAGATAAAATTTGTTGCAAATGTATAACTTCACCTCTGGTTTCCTTGCGTAAACAAACACATATGAATGGCTTTTGCCAATTTGGTAATCGTGGCGCGTTGTCGTCGTTATCCTTTCGGCCCGTCCCCTCAGGGGTCGCCACAGCAAATCAAGTGCAGGCGCGATTCGCGTCAGCGAGTAATGGTAATCGTACTTGAATTTGCAATTCGTTGCCCCGCCCGTGCGCGTGTACCTTGTAGTCGTCCATCCAGACGTGAGCGAGGCGCAAGGAATTGTGGGCCATGGTGTCCTGGCCGCCCGGGGAGCCGTAAGGTCGCCTTTTGCGGAAGATGTGACCAACGCGGGAACACGGGATGATCAGCAGCTGCCCGCCGCACATCCAAATCTGACGCACGGACAGGTACACACAGGCACGCGCGCATTCGTGGGACCGGATCAGCAGGAAGAAACGGCGGCGGCGGCGGCAACGCGGGCGAGTCGGGCCTCACCCTGAACGAGATCTCCAGGTTCTCGCCGCCCCAGATGTCCATGCCGGCGTCGTACTGGCCCAGTTCGCCGAAGTACTTCCTATCCATGGCAAACAGGCCGCCCGCCATGGTGGGAGACCTGGGGGCGGGGCCAGTCAGACGGGGACGGCCCAGGGCGGGCCCAGGGCGGGCCCAGGGCGGGCCCAGGGCGGGGCGCGCTCCCTACCTGATGGGCGCGATGGCGCCCCGGGGCCCGGCCAGCTGGGCGGCGGGCACGGGGTCCCACTTGAAGTGCAGCCCCCAGTTGAAGCCGCCGCGAACCACCGGCGACGGCGAGTAGGCCAGCGTGTCGGCGGAAATGATGTCGATGACGGGACACACCACGGCGCGGCGCTGCGCCCGGATGGCCGCCAACAGGGGCTGCAACCACGCCTGGTTGACCTCGCAGTGACTGTCCAGGAACACCAGAACCTCACCTGGCACGCGGAGGGCGGAGGGCGGAGGGCGGGTGAGCAGGGCCGCGGAGGGCGGCGGAGGGCGACAAAAGGAGGCGGGACTCACCGGTGGCGTGCTGGGCTCCGATCATGCGTCCTCGGATGAGTCCTTCTCTCTTCTGGTTGCGCAGCAGCTTGACCTTGCGGGGCAGCTGCTCTCGGACGAATCGGTCCAGGTCGTCCTTCAGCTCAGCTGCGGCCACAAATCACATTTGGCATCGCACGAGTCGCTCGCTTTGGACTTTGCTCTGCTTAGCTTCTTCTGTACGTCGCGTGTCGCTCTTTTGGAGAGGTGGAACATCGGGACTTTGTAAAAAAAACAATTTTTTTTTTTTTTTTTCTGTGCCCCAACTCCCCAACGCGTGCAACACTCAATTGCGTCCGTGTGAAAACCCGCCTACTCGCGCTAATAATAGAAAGTGATCAGAGACGGTACGCAAGTGGACCGAACCGAGCGCGCCGGACCGAAACGCAGTAATACACCCCCGGATAGCATTACGCCGCTCCTCTTTTGTGACGGACGGTCATGTGGAAAAACCGCAACGGAAACACGCCGGTAACCTCAAACGGGCGGGCGATCGGGCGACACTTACCCAGCTCGCTGCGGTCGTCCACCAGGACGATTTCGTGAAGGAGCTCAGCGGGGGTCCGGTCCAAGACGCTGCGGAGCGTCCTGGTGAGAGCGGAGACGGCCTCGTTGAAGAAGCAGATGACCACGCTGGCGGACGGGAGATCCTCGGGGTAGGCCTCGTCGCCGCACCTGCAAAGGGCGGCGCGTCAGTCGGGGGCGGCCGGGACGGCGCCACGGGCGTCCCACCTGCGGTCCCTGGTGTCGGGCAGCTGGCGGCGAGGACCGATGCGCCGCGAAATCAGCACGTTGAAGGCATGCTGACGGTAGCCCGTGTCCCGCACTTCCTGGTCAGCCTCGTTGAAGATCATACCTGCGCGCACGGGGTTCCCAAAACAACCAATCGCAAACGTCCGCTCGCAAGTGCCTGTCATGGCGTAGCGCCGATCTGTCTGCCTTTGCGGCCCCTCAAAAAGTCCATTTGGGTCACACCGCCCGCGCTCCCTCACTCACCCATTTCCGGCGACAGCCCGGCGGCCCCCGCGTCGTAGTCGGCGCCCCGGCGGGCCGGCTCCTCGGCGACGACCCGGCGGCGCGGCCCCACGGGGGTCCTGCCCAGACCCGGCTCGGCCGTCCGCGAGAAGTAGACGAGGAGGAGCACCGACCAGGCGGCCGACGTCACCACGCAGCCGTAGCAGAAGTAGCGCAGCGGCACCAAAGCCATCGGGGCGCACGCAGCATAGCTTTACATCACACTGCTTCACACACACACACACACACACACACAGACATTTGGACGTGGATTGCATTCTTTAGTGCTATCATATCACAAGTCCCAATTTGGAGTTGCGCGCCTTCGGCGTCGTACCGACATTGCCGCGCCACAACATACCAGCGGGCAGCATCGAGCGCTACCGGCAGACGTGTGGTGTACTTGACAGCAAAAAGAAGAGGCAACAAGAAGAGAAGACAATTCAGACCCTTGAGTAACATTGGACTGTATGGTTTGGTTCAACGTTTTGGTTGTAGGTGCTGCTCCTCCATGTGGTGAAGTTAGCACTTGTTGGCAGGCTAATTTCCATTAGCTAGTCTGGCATTTGGCATCAAATAAGAAAGAGAGCAGAAAGTTTGTTTCATGCGTCAGCTTGGTGCTGAACTTCAAGTGGGAGTGACAAATAAATGCTTGAAGCAAGCACACCAGGTCTCTTATTCGGACCACTCTGCCATCTGCGTAGAGCAACACTTTCAAACGCACTACTCATGTTATATTTGGACTAATAATTGTAATCTATCGTAAGTCGCATGCATTTAAAGTATAAGTGTGTGTGTGTGTGTGTGTGTGTGACTGACCGTGAGACGTTCAAAAACTATTCCAAAAAGTTGTTTTTAAATGGCCTAGCTAGGCTAACCTTTATTTATTTTTTTTTTACTCGTTTTTTTACTCATTGCACGTGTATCTGTCTGAAACAACCCCCACAATAAACGACATTATTAGTTTATTTCCTACACTCCTACATTGATGTCGCCCCAACCTCAAGGTTGGCAGATTGGACAGTCCAGAAAGTTGCACTCGATCTTCCACTTTAGACTCTCATGAGCGCTTGCACACACACACTCACGCGTCCTCACGGACTCTCTTGGGTGCATAAAGTGCTTGCTCCTTGAACGAAGGCGATCAGGGAGCTCAGGAATTGTTTCTCTGCAATAAAGCTCGTCAGTGACCGTGTGCGGGAAGGTGATGAAGCAAAGTCCATTCAAAAAATGTCTTCACTCGTCAAAAAAAAGCTAAGGAGGATTGGCTCTTCGGCACATCAACAGGTTTGAGCCCCGCCTCCCCCCTCCCTTTCTAGTTATAGTTCCAATTACAATGTGTTCTTAAAGACAAACCTATCGTTATGATGAGACTGTCAGGCGCCAAATGAAGCACAAAATACTCCCCCCCCCCCAATGAGACTGCGTGTATGGTGTCGCCTTCGTCTTTATCAGATATATTTTCTTTTTATTATTATTATTACATCAACGATAGACAGGAATTAGGAAGGCGCGGAAAAACGTCTCACTTTTCTGAAACACTTTATGCTGGCTGGACCACCAAAAATGTCCACAACTTGTCCAAAGGCCGTCCGATAATGGAACCTAGCTAGTTGAGCTAAGGCTAGCTAAGCTGCCTTGTTAGCAATTTTGCTAGCTGCATGCTAAACGGCGGCGAGGTCACCTGACTTACCGGTGTTCGTCAGTAGCGGTCAAGACAAGTCGGGCTACACAGCGCAAGTCAACAACGGACATCTTCAACAAACACCAAGCGAGTGCCACCGAACCCGGACGGCGGAAACGGCACGTCACGGCACGTCACGACACGTCACGGCACGTCACGCCGCGGCAAACACTTCCGCCCCCTGCTTTCACAATAAAATGACGGCCAAAACGCGGGCTCAATTTCCACATCAAATGCATTCAAAGTCCATCGGTTCGAAAGCAAGCTTTTGCGCAACATGACTTTGTCCTAAGTTCACTTCCTTGTTGCAAATGGGGTTTATTTACATTTACGACAAATGAAACTGTTAATACTGTTAACATACGAATGAATGAGCTAGCACATCTATTTGAGAATGCAGTTTCTGCAATACCAACACACGGTGCCATGTTTGTTCAAGATGTAAAATATTTTATTTGATGTAAATACTTCTAAATCAGGCTTCACGTACCCTCCCCCCCCCGCCCCAACAAATTCATTCCATAATCGTCATCACACTGTAGAGTAAAAAAAAAAAACAAAAAAGAGGGGGCATGGTCACAGACAAAATGAAAAGGACACAGGGGCAAAACAATAAAGCAATCAAAATGGCCTCTCTTCCAAAGTGTGAAGATTATTTTATTTTTTTTTGCTGGACACGCTCCCACTCGCCACCCAACACAAAGGAGTGCGATTAGAAAATAAGTTCTTTAGTAATAAATACAAAAACAAACAAAAGTTATTTTACACAAATCATCCGCTGGTCTTTGTACACATTTACACACAGAGGACCAGCCTCTTGCTTGGCCGCCCGCCCGCCCGCCCGCCCGCCATTCAAACTCCCAGCTCAGTTCATCCACTTGCGGCAGTTGACGGCGCCACAGTGGCACGGGATCTTGTGCTGGTCGTCCTCCAGATCAAACTTGTAGTCGTAGGACAGCTGAAACACAACAGCAAGGCGGCCGGCGTTGAGTGAAGCCTGGTTCCCGCGGCAAGATTTTAAAATTGTCGGCCGACTTCCAAACTCTGAGGGACCTCACCCCGTACGTGACAAGGGGGGGAAAAAAAAATCACATACCGTGTGTGGTGCGCAACCACACGGCATGACCAACACGCCACGCGTGAAGCGATTCATTCGCAGATATTCTCAGGTCGGACGGAAAATCTCACAGAACCCCAGGAGACTAAACGAGACTTGGGAGGAAACAAACACGGCGGACCAAGAGGCAGCAGGGCTCTGGAATCGTGTCTTGACGGTGGCGCTAGTTTGCGAATTTTTTTTAGTGGAAAAAAGTGACACAAAGAAAAGACGTCGGGCTCTGTTACGCCATGACTCTTTTGATTTTGGATTCCCATCGCACCCGTTGGCCGCCCCATCGCCTCGCTTTCCGATCGGCTGCACGCCACAGTCAACCCACCGCGTGCTCGTTTGCCTCACGCCGCGCCAAGTCGGGCTGAAACAATCCAACATGTTGAAGATCCCCGATTGGAGGTCGGACGTCCTCCCGAGTGACCGAAATCGGTCCGAGCGCACCACGCGTGACAGGATTATCCCCTAAAATGATCTTTTGACCTACGATTATCGGGAGGGGAGATTGGGGGCTAAAATGGGGCCGATAATCCTTCGCTGTGAACCGGGCTTAAACGCAAAGCGTGGCGGCTGAGCTGCGACGAGACCTACCTCCTCCCCCCTCTGGATGCGTCGGCAGGAGCTGATGATGATCTTGTTCTCCTTCTCCACGCTCACCACCTCCGTCATGCAGTTGGGCGCGCACGAGTGGTTGATGTACCTGTCAATTGCAAGCGCAGGTGGGATCAGTGACGCGGCGGCGGCGGCGGCCGTCATACTGCCGCGCGCCCTCGCACCTGGCCGGTCCTCCGGTGATGGTGGCATCGATCACGTAGTCGTTGTCAATTCGGAACATGTACACGCCTCGGTTCTGCGCACACAAGACGACAAGGGTTAGGCGATCAACGTTTGGACTCCACTCGACCAACACAAACGTCGCGGCGCCAGTCCGCGGCTTCAAGAGTCGCCCTCCAAGTTGACGCACTGACGCATGCACGCAAATGTCACAAAGAATTGCCAACTAATTTGGTTTGGAGCCGTCGTTTCCCTCCAAATTGTCCAAACACTTTTGGCCATGCAACAGTAAATATTCTCCACTTTGTGTTTTGTCCAAATGAGACATTATCTGCTTTATCTGCTTTGAATTTGACGTTGTTGCTGTTTCTGAGGGCCTTGTTGGCCAGTACAAAGTCACTCCTTTCGTTGTCGCTTCTTTGCTTCTTTGTCATCGTTCAACACTAGCAAATAAACAACAATCGGTTCATCAAGACCAGTTGGTTGAAAAGCATTTGCGTGCAGAATTTGTCTCCAAAGATGCGATTGATGGATGAAATGATGCATTGTGGAATGAGGTCACCTGACTCTCGTAGAGTCTCTCCTTGCGGTTGGCCACTTCGCTCCTGATGATGGCGCCGATGTACTCGATGACCATGGTGCACTTCTCGATGTCTCGGGCGGCGTACAGCCCCAGGCCCTGCACGCACGCACGCACGCACGCACGCCCCAGTGACTCGCCGCCCTCCCCTGCGCCTTGACATCCGTGACGGCGGCGAGGCTCACCTGGATACGCGAGCGCGCCAGGTAGACGTTAGTCTTCCAGTCGGCTTTCATGCGGCGGTACTGCGCCAGCTTGGAGTGGCGCCCCTGGTGAGCGCCCGCAATGCTCTCGCCCGGAGACAGCGAGATGACGCCCGGGACGGCGCCCACGATGGAGCCCACCGAGCCCTGGCACCGGGGAGCCATGCTGGTCAACAGGTACGGCCTGATGACGACAGGTCACATGTCACCTCGGGCGGTCAGAGGGCGGCCGCGCGCCCCGGCGCTCGCTCGCTCGCTACCTCTTGGCCTGGCCGGCTTTGGGCTCCGAGCGGGCCGAGCCGGACGGGTTGAACGCCAGCGGCCACTCCATCAGCGGGTTGCGGCCGTAACGGAAGGTGTAGCGCTCGCACGCCTCCACGCCTGGCAACTACGCACACAGTCAGGATCATTCATCGCGCGCGTGTCGGCGACCCCTCTCACGCTACCCTCTCGGACGGACGGACGCGTCAAAGCGCAGCCGGTGTGACTCGACAATCGTTCCATCACACCGAGATGATGAGAAGGCGTCAGTGACACACGCACACACCTGCTTCCTAACCCGGGCTCCGCGCGCTCGTATGATTTGTGACGGCCATTTTGCCTTGTACCGCCACCTGTTGTCAAGTGAAAATGACAATCCCAGTGCCGGGCGGGCTTGGCTTGGCTTGGCTTGGCTTGCGAACAACGTCACGTGACCAAACCCAGAAAACCTCCGAGCCGCGGCGGCGGTCGGCACCGTGACCGCTGTCATTTTCGGTCGGCAACAAGAGAAGGCCAGTTTCTTCACAGCTGCTCTGGGAAGGACCAATCACGGCTCACCAGTTTGCTGAAGCCGAGCGACTGTGATGTCATTTTCAGTCGACGACAAGTGACAAAATGGCCGCCCCCTGAGATGGACAAAACAGATGCCGCTTCAGTCATACGGGATATTCACCGGAATGGCGTGTTTTTCCATTTGCTTGTCAAGAAAATTCTGGGGTTGACTTCCACCTTAAGGCCGGAGCAAAATCCCAATTGATTTACATTCAACATTGCCTGCGTTCAATTTGGGTCCGGGTGCGATTGCAAACCGATGCAATGCTGCAAACCAATGAAAAATAATCCTTGGACTTTTCCAATCCCGGATGGGCGGGTGACCTCCGGCAAGGTTAGGAAGCACCTTCCGGAAGGCACGCTTGCGATTCCACGCCGAGGTGGCTAAAAGCGTTGGACGGGCCACGTACGGACTCGACGATCCTGCAGACGGCCGAGGCGCTGAGTCCGAAGAGGTCTTCTCCTTTCAAGAAGTCCGGGAAGAGTTTGAGCGTTCCGCTGGCGCTTCTGAGCCGGGCCACCGGTTCCAAGATTTGCTCCCACACACCTGCGGGGGCAGGGTGCCGATCAGCAGGCCGGTCAGCAGGCCCCGGCGGGGCGGACGTTACCTTTGGGCGTGACCGCCGTCAGGACGAGGTCGTCGTAGCCGTTCTCCACCACCTTGACCTTGAAGAGCGGCCGCGCCTCCCGCTCCTCGATGAAGCACATGTACTTGCAGCGCCTAAAGGTCACAGCGGGTCACACTTGGCCATCAATCCAATGACCTTTTCTTCCAGTCTCCCTACCGATGTGCGCCGCTTGCACTAACAGCACGGCTGAAAACTGACAGGAGCCAGTTGACGAAAGCACAGTTGATAACTTTGGTTGTTTACAACATTTAGCAATTTTACACATTTGTTTTTTGCGGGGGGGGGGGGGGGGAAGAATCATTCAAATTTGGAAGGTTCCTAATAGCACGTCTTCCCTGTGCTCTGTCAAGCTTTCAAGACATTTGCTGTTCAAAAGCTCAGACGGGATTTCTGCGAGAAAAACGTGAGCGGGCATCTTGCAGCGGCGGGCGCTACCTGCTGCTGTGGCGCATGCTCCAGTAGATGCGGTTGGCGTGGTAGCCGACGGGGAAGATGGCGGCGGCGTCGTGGAAGGCGCTCATCTGGCGGGGGAGGAGTCTGCCCACGGCGCAGAAGAGAAGGCTGCCCACGCGGAAGCTGTGCCGGCGCTCGCCGCGTTGCACCATGGCCGCCACCTGCCGCGCCTCGTCCCGCTGCACGTACACGCGGCGGAACACGGCGAAGCAGCGCAGCTCCGAGTCGTAGGGGTCGCGCGCCCACGCGCGCGGCTCGGGGGGTGGGCCCGGCGGGGCCGACGACGTTGAGCTGCCGCTGGCGGGGCCCGTCCTGGGCCGGTGCAGCTGGCACAGCATCGTCTTGTCCTGCAATGCCACACGCACGCGTTCTTTCTCGTTTGGAGCAGATTCAAGAGCGGCGCAAGAGGCCGCAATCTTGCGATGCCATCTGTAGCCCAAATGCCGAACGTCGTTACCGCCAGAAAACAAGGAGACGTCATCTTGGGAGATGAGTGTCAAATGATATTCAAGTTGTGGCAAATGCCGCTTTGCGCTTTCAACGACCCTCAGAGGTCGTTATGAAGCTTTTTGGGGAGAATTTGCGCTCCCCATACGGGAAATAGCAAAACAATGCCGAGCTCCACTTCTTCTTACCTTGAAGAAGGTGCAGTGCGCCCTGATGGCGCAGGTGAAGTGGTACGTGTTGGCGCAGCGCAGCCGGTTGCAGCCGCTGGTGGCGCCCGTCTGCTGGCAGTGGGCGCAGCGCAGCGTCAGACCGCGGCGCAACGCCAACTCCACGTTGATCAGAGCGCCCGCCTGAGTCTCGTACACCTCGCTGGACCAAAGGGCGCAGTTCAGGTGCACCTGCGGGGTTTGGGGAGGGGGGGGGGGCGGTTAGGGTCAGAGCGCGCCGTGACGTCGCCGCCGCGACGGGCGGCGCGCACTCACCCACAAATCCAAGTCGAGGTTGAGCAGTCTGGCGGGTCCGTCGGTTTCTCCGTCGCCCTGCTGGTGACAAAAGCAACACCTGCGCCGGTCCACGGGAAAGGGCTCCGGCCGTAAGCACGCCCCCAGTTTCTTCAACAACACGTCCACTTCCTCCTCGGTCGGCGAGGTGACGGCCTCGTCAGAAACCGGGCCCCTGGTCCGGAGGAAACCGCTTGAGACAGAGCGCTAGGCTAAACGGTCGGAAGCCACGCATTAAAAAAAAAAAAAAAAAAAAATCCAGCGCGGTTGAATTGCTTGAAAAGGTGTGCACCGCCACAGAAGGGGTGGTGGGGGGGGCATTGGTCACGGCAGCGTAAACGAGACATCGCGCAAAACAGAGGCCTTTAGGGGGGGGGGGGGGGTTACGCGGCGGCGGCGCTCACCTGCCCAGAGCCACGTTGGCGTTCCAGCGGCGCCAGCGCAAACTCTTCATCCGCTTGCCACGCTGACTCGGCAGCGAGTCGTCAGCCTCGGAGAAGGCGTGGGGGTGGGGCTTCAGTTTCACCTTCACCTGTCAGTCACGGACAACGAGATGACAATGAAGGCAAAGCGCAGGAAGGGATGCCGACAAAACGGAGGCCGATTGAACAAAAACATTGCTTAGCTTCGGGAGAAAACAAACAACGTTTCCTGAAGTGCCATTACTGTGGGCACTATAGCAGGGGTCTTCCAGTCGTGTTCCTCGCTGTCCTTTCCGTCACTCCCTACTGCAACGCACCTGATTCAAATGATCAGGATGGTTATCCAGCTTCTGCAGACCTTGCTGATGATTTCAATCAGGTGTGTTGCGGCAGGGAGAGATGGAAAACATCCCTCGTGAAACAGGATTGAAGACCCCTGCGCTATATTTTCGTGAGTTGGGTGTGTGCATTTAAGGGGTGTGGCCTCATAGGAGACATCCGGCTGATAAGTCTAGGCAGAGTGAGGCTCTGAAGGTTTTATGACCTTGAGGCCGTCCACGCGGGGCTTGGTCTCCATGGTGACGGCGGAAGCGGAGGGGAAGCGGGGGGGCGGGGAGGCACCGGCGGTCCGGGCGGGGGCCGCGGGGAGCGATTGGACGGCGATGGACGACATGTTGTTGGCGTAGCGGTGCTGAGAAGGGGGCGGGGCCGCCGTCTGAGGGCACAACAGAGAAGTGATGTCGTCACTCAGCCCACGAACACAGGCCGGCTTTCGGGTGGCGCGTCGAACCTCGTCCGCGCCGCCGACGCCGCCCTTCAGGCCCGACGAGTAGAGCGCCGAGCAGTTTGGGCTGCAGAACAGCAGATTGGAACAGCCGCCCTGCAAAAGCACGCACGCGCAACGTGAGGCTTTTCACATCATACCTTCCAACGAGCGTGTCCAAAATCATTCTTCAGCGGCCGCATATTCAAACACGGCCCGCAGAAAAAGCCGATGAAATGTGGAAACTATTTGTTCAAAGTCTGACATGTACGCTACCAAAATGGAAAGGGATCACTCTTTGACTTTTTCTTTTTAAACGCCTAATTATGTCCATCGCTCCATTATCCAATGCGACACCTTCTTTTTTTTTGGGGGGGGGGGGGGGGGCGCAAATTGAATATAATTTCAGAAGTTATCACAAGTCTTCCAAAAAAAAACTGAAAAAAAAGCTTAAAGTGATCTCAACTGATGGTGATTGATAGTGAAGATATCAATTCAGTTTGGACAAAAAAAAGAAAGAAAAAAAATGAGCAGACTAATACTAAGAAGGCCTTGCTTTTTCACTGAACCCAACGCCAGACTTATTTAGATTATTTGTTTGTTGACATATTGCCGGAATCGTCCAAAAACCACAACTTGGACAATGTCCGCCATTGATCAGTCCGCACGTGTGCACGCAATGTCAAATGTTATTCGATCGCCAGAAAAGTGCCGGTTTTCCAGGGGCCGGGACTGCGCCCGACGCCAGCGAATATGTGGAGACATTAGTCTCAAAATGATTCTCTCACGCACACGCACATGCGTATTCATGTTGTGTGAGCATTTCTCATTTCTCGTGACTTTTGTACAGTACATTTCATCGTGTAGAAATGTTTGTTTTCAAACACTATTGTATTTTGAGATTGGTTGTGGTAGTTTGTGAATCACTGGCTTGGCATCTAAGACACACCCCCTCTTTCCCTTTTCTTTGCTGGCGGCCGACATTTGGACAGCATCTCATCTCACCTGTTTGGCCTCTTTGATTTTTCGGACTCCGTTTCCCAGCAACACTTTGCAGAGGCTGCACGATGGCGGCCTGGAGATGGCGGGGGCGCTGCCACGTTGGACCGAGTCCATCCTCACACCTGGACCAAAGGCCACTTGATAGGTCACGCGACGCGACGCGACAACACGCGCGCGGCAGCCGACAGAGGCTAAACTAAGTATACAGACCGGTTGGGGGCGCTGTTCTCTGCTGCCTGCTGCTTGCTGAAGCCTACACGCACAAATTCACACAATGTCAAAGGCCCCAATAACGGCGGACGAGCGCAATCGTGCGCATGGCGCCGAATAACGGCGGCACCTGAGGTAGCGGCACCGAGACTCCGGCCAGCAGGGCGAGCGGGTCGAGGCTCAGCTGGTAGTTGATGGAGGCGGGCACCCGCAGCAGCTTGGCCACCGTTGCCATGACGCCAGGGACATTCTGGAAGGACAGCGACATTGTGGGAGGAAGACGGCGAGCGCGGGCTCGAGAAAAGCGCGCTGGCTTACCTGCGAGGCGGTCCGGTTCAAGGTGATGGCGATGGTAACCAGGTCTGAGTTGGAGCAGGAGGGAGGAGCCTGATGGTCGGGCTCCGTCTTGACTTCCCGCTTGAGCGCAGAGCCTGACAAGGGCAGATGGCACAAAGCAGTCAAACGGAAGCAGCCGAGCGCAAAGACCGGGACGGGAAACCGTCGGCCGCGCTCGGCGGGACCCACCTTTGCCGCGGGAGCAGGGCATGAGGGGAATGGGCGGCGAAGGGCAGGGGGACAGCGCCTCCGTCTTGACGAAGGACAGGTCGGGATACCGGCTGACCTCCGCGTCGGCCACGCTCTCGGGGGACGAGGACGGGACGAAGCCGTCCGGGCTGCCGCGCCGAGACGGCTCCTGGGCGCTGATTGGGCAAAAAGCGCGGAGTGAGCCACGTGCCGGCGAGCGATTGCCGCACTCGGACAGGGTGGCGCCGCGGGACATCACCGTAGTTCTTCCTGGTTGTTGTGCGGCGGCGTGGGCAGGGAGGCGGGCACGTCCACATCCGCGGGCTCGGCGGCCCGATGGAGATCTTCGCCCGTGGACGCTGTTGTGCCTTTGACTGGCGCACGGGACGGACTGAGGTCAGGTCCTGCGCCGCCACCAGATGGGGCGCACTCACCGTCTTCCCCGCTCACTTCCTCTGCCGCGGCGAAGCCGTTGAGCAGCTTCTGCTTGGCCGCCGGAGGCGGGGTGGGCGGCAGCGAGGCTGGAGGGGTGGGGGGGTTGCCCAGGATGTTCTGCAAAGGAAACATTTGGGGGAGAGAAAAAAATAAAATCTCTTTTCCAGTTGCGCGGACGGAAAAAAAGGAATCTTTATTGGTTTTGTTTCTCTTGCTGTGATTGACTTTGTCATGATACTAAACAAGCCTGGAAACTTTTTTTATTTATTTATCATTAACTTGCATCAACTGCCACAGAACAGAGGAGAAATCAATGGGGTTTTTTTGTCTTTGCAGAAAAAGTGAAACTAAGTGAGCGGTCTTGTGAAAAAATGCCCCTTTTGTTAATGGAAGCCGATTTCGAAAATGATCGAAATTGGAATCTGCCCGTCTTGTGTCTTCTGTTGTGAACTATTTTCTGTTCCGAGCCAATTTCAACGGCATGTTGACTCGAGTAATGGAATTTTCCATTTTCCAAGTCATCTCCCGACGGTAGATAGTGAATGTCGATTGGTTTTGCTGGAGCTAGTGGGACTACACTAAGCAAGAAGCAGACGGATATCTGCTTTGACGTGCGCCTGTTAGCCATCGGATGCAACGCCAACGCGATCGGGTGTTTGACCAAGTTTGAAGGTGGCCAAACGACATTCAGTCTCCTCTTGTTTTTTTTTTTTGCAAACAAGAGCCGAGTTGCTACATCCAGCCCCAGATCCAAAAGTCGGGTGCTGCATTCCCGCACAATTTCCTCCTACCTTGCAGGCGAGTTGCGCGTAGTAGTCGGCGACACCGTTCAGGCAGGCGTTGCCGAAGGCGCCGCTCAGCCTGGAGTCTCGGCCCATAGACGAGCTGCCGTACGGGGGGAACAGGCTCAGGTCCAGACCCAGGACGGGCTCCATCAGGGGCAGCGCCGACAGCTGAGGGGCCCGAAAAGCAGAGTTTCAAATCTCTCGGCGCTTGGATGAATGCCAAATGACTGCCGGAGCGTCCTGTCACTCGGAATGGTCGCGTTGACGCGGGAAGGTTCTGAAACAAACCATCCTATGGGAGGTGAATGTTGTCTATCGTCATACGTTTGTATGAGTCATATTCAATCGGTGGTGGAAATTTGTCTCTCTCTTTTTTTTCCCCCCTATAATTCTTCCAGTAAATTCCAAGGGGAAAACGGCAATCTTGTGAAAATTGGAGCTGCCTTACCGCTGGCTCCACGATGTCAGCCTGTGTTGGGAATCATTTGTGCACCCCCGAATCACTGCATTCCGCAATCAACTACGTCCACTAGGAATGCCTTGCAATGCAGTGAATGTGAAGTGATTGCAGCGACTGCGCTGGCAACCATTCACTCCTGACTGCCGAAATCGGCCTTTTGACTTTTGGGTTGCGTCATAAGCGAAATGACAGGTAAAAGCGCGTCGCGTGTCGTCAGCAGACCTGAGTGAGGTGCGTCGCCAGCTGCTCCGAGGGAGAAGACGAGCAGTCGGGCGCATCGTCGTCCTCGTCCTCGTGTCGCCGCCTCTTGCACTTGCTAAGATTTTTGTCTTTGTCGGGTCGCGCGGCTCGCTTGCAGCGCTGAGGCTTCTTCCTAGCTAGCGAGTCCGGAACATCGGGAGCGTCCATCGTCACGTTGCTGGCGAAACCACCGCCGCCGTCCTCATCCTCGGAGCGTGCGTTTTCGCCGGGGAGCCCGCGGTGGAGGGCGGGCGGGCCGTGGCCCCCGGACGACGCGGTCCTATCGGGCGAGGCCTTTTCTATCAGCAGGTGGCGGAGCAGCTCCTTCCCGGGATCACACAGGGGGGAGGCGCACTCCGGCTTTACGGAATCTCCTCGCTCCTCCTGCGGGGGAACACGTGAAGCGCTGAGGCGGACGCGTCCCAGCTACAGCCACGGCCTGCCGTCCCTTCTATAGTAGCCAACAGCGAGCAGCCGCTAAGTCGTTACTTTATCTTTTCACATCTGTGCTATGCGGCAGATTTTTACATGATTGTTTAACTTGCGCACCTTTTTTTTTAAAATTTAAATAAAATCAGACGGCCGATGAGAGATCAATTTAATTCTAAGAGATGCTGCTAGGACACACGTGACGTGACGCACCTTGACCTCCATGCGGCTACCGCACAGGAAGCCTCTTGGAGCGTCGGCGCCCACGAGATCGCCTCTCACCTGGGCCGCCGAGTACGCCGACAGCTGCCTCTCCAGCTCCAAGGACGGCGCCAGAGCCGACGGGCGCGAGCCGGAGTCGGCCAGCTCGGCGGCGCCGCCCCCTCTCGCGGGGGTCGGACAGGACGCGTCAGCCGAGGCCGGCGCGGGCGGGGCCGTGATGTCGTCCGAGTGAGCGGACAGCGGTGTCCTGGCCCCCCCGTCCCGGTTAACGCTCCTTCTCCTCTTGGGGTCGTCATCAGGCAGGACTTCGGCGTAGAGTTGAGGAAGAGAGGATGAGGAGAAGACGCAGAGGGCGGCCGACGGCGAGGAGGAGGCCGAGTCGAGGCCGAACGGATGACCTTGACCGGCTTGATCGGGGGGTGTCGGAAGGACACCCGACGGGTGGGCCTGGGCCAGACTCCTAGGGGGTCTTGGTTTAGACTGCAGGATGGATGGGGCCGCATCCACGGGCAAGACCCCGCCCTGCTCCGGGGAGGCGCCCGCTTCGTGTGGGAGCAACCCTCCCGTGAAACCCTGCTGGGGCGGCGGGAACGGCGCCCCGGCCTGGCCCCCGAGGGTGGGGGGTCTGGTACCAGGGGGTGGCTGGAGGAAGTCCTGGGGAAG
Source organism: Filicampus tigris (assembly GCF_054856515.1). NCBI lineage: Eukaryota > Metazoa > Chordata > Actinopteri > Syngnathiformes > Syngnathidae > Filicampus > Filicampus tigris. Next base: position 231,890 of record NC_141237.1, on the reverse strand, counting down.
CTCAGAACTGAAGAAGGGCATCTGGGAAAGAGTGTCCCTGGCGGGGGAGGTGCCAAGGGTCCCGCCTACTAGTGGCGCAGCGGGACACAGCCGGGATCCTCCTTGCTGATCTGAATCCAGCATGTGCTGCTGCAACATCCGATGGCGCTCCACCTGAGACAGAAAGTTTCACGCTACACCAAACATATTGCACGTCTCACAGATGGCAGCTTACGATCAAGCGTGAAAGATGACGCCGGACCGATGCTGATGCCGTCGGCTGAAGTTCAGGACCCAAAAAAAAAAAAACAAAGAAAAACAAAAAAAGAAAAAAAAAACAAAAAAGGCTCATTGTGACCAACGATGACGGAACAAGTAGAAGGAATTTTTTTTCTCGTTTTCGTACGGGTTACAACAAAACAAAATATGCTGGATGGAAAAAAGATTATTTTGGGTCCAAGTGTTTTTTGGGGTTTTATATCAGCAGGAGACGAGCCAACTGCGCATGCAGTCTACTGAATAAAAATGTGATTGGGGAGGAGGGAACGATGTGAATGATTCTGCATTCGGAATCATTCATCATTCCGACTCCTCAATCGCTACAAAGGGGTTTTCAGAGAACTTTTTAGCCCGCTAAATAAATCCGCATCTGGTCAGTTTCCGAATGATTCTCAACAACAACGTGTGCGTGTGGGCGGGCACGCTTGTGTGCGGGCGTGCGTGCGTGCGCGCGTCTCACCCCCTGCATGAGTTGCACTCTGTGTCGCTCTTGCTGCTCTCTCAGTCGTTCCCTCCTTTCCCTCTCCTGGAAGCCCTCACTGAATGGGTTGTTGTCATCAAATTTGACCTGCGGGAGCAGAAGGAACTTCAAGCTCACGGTATCCGCCACATGGTCATTGTTGGTTGGTGCCCCCGCACGTTTGGAAGCATTCGCTTTGATGCTTTGTGCCACTATACAGCCAAGTCCCAATTTGGCCTCCAGTGCATTAGCACACTACGCCGCAACATGCCAGGCAGTACTGAGCTCGATTGGAAGATATGCAGTGGGATTACTGGTCATAGAACAAGAGTCAGAGAAGGCCAGCAACTCCAGTCCAGTAATAGTGGCTGTTCCCACAGAGTAGACACACATCACACGTCTGAGTATTATTGGATGTGTTGCTGCTGCGTGGGCCTGGAAGGTACGCCCGGTGAGGAACGGGCTTGACTCCTTACCTGAGGCGCCGGGGCTGACAGGTCGCCGCCGGAGGCTCCCCCGTGGCCAGCGGCGGGTCCCCTGACACTAGAGGGAAAGCCCGCAGCCGGAGGCGGAAGCCCAGGCACGATGGCCGAAACCCGAGGGGGTGTCGAGATGGCGGGCTGCATCTGAGACGCCAAATTGGGTCCCATCAAGGGCGACCAGGCAGGGGGTACATTCTGGACGCCGCTCTGCAAAGGTGCCGCGTTTTGGGGGAGCATGGCGGCCGGTACGTTCGGGGGGCCCCTCTGCTGTCGCTGTTTGCTCCTGTAGTCCTCGATGAGCACCGTGTGATCTTTCTGCTGCTTCCGGATCTAAAGAACACAGGCACCATTTCAGAAGGGTGCAAATTGGGTGGGTGCCACTACGTCCGGCTAGTCAGTCTGAATCGAAACCGTAAACCATGTCACCGACTTATAATATTCCCAAAAAATGGTTCTTACCCCCCGCTTTCCTTCAAAAGAACCAAGCGGATCAATTGAGTGAATGTTGTAAATTGTTGTGATCACTTGGAAAGGGACACAATGCTCGTCCAAACCATCAGCTTTGTGGAAGGCAATTTTCACAAGTATGTACAAAATGTGGGCTTGGGTTGTATGCAAGCATACTAATGCTGCCACACCAGAAATTGTTTTTTAAAAAGCTCGGTATCGCTTTATAAAAGGTAATACATTCCACATAAGTTTGCCTTCCAAATTTGGCAAAAGTGGGTTCCTTCCAGTTCAGGTCACCGGCAGGGCCCTATGTAGGTACGTGTGTCTAATTGTCAAATCTAAAATCTTTTTATACACTTGGCCTTATTCATGTACTTTCTTGACAGTACCATAGAAGAGCAGTGTCGCGACACAGCTAGTGACACCGATTCATAAGACACAAAAACGACTCTGCCATGTCATCTGGATTAGAAGAAATGGCTGGATTTTGTCTTTCCCAACGTGGAAGTCCAACCTTTGACTTTAAAATGTGAAATTTATCACCTTAAATGTGAAATTGATCATGTTCAAAAATGAAAGGAATCACGTCGTGATGTTGAATTTTTGGTTTTGCTCGCATGGCGGCGCAACGTATCCGTGTCTTTTGTCACTTTTCCCAACATAATGGCTGAATTGTTGGTGGATTACAGCTCACAATCCATCTCAGCGTCACTTGAGCACATCTATGCCATCAATGCTCGCAAGAGAAAAGTCCATCATTGGCCAATCCCTCAAAGGTCAGGTCAACTGTGTCTGCATTTGTGCGTTTATTTTCCACTCAACTCTGCTTCGGAGATGTCAATGAGGGCCGGCCTGCAATTGACTTTGCGTCGTGAGTGGGAAATCTCCCTAAGCCGGAAGTAGACGCGACTTGACGCTGAAAAGGCGGCCCCGACCTGCTCTAGCTGCTTCTGAACGGCAGCCTGCTGCTCCACGACATAGCGCAGCTGGGCGGCGTCCTCCTCGGCCAGCGCGCGGCCCGCCTTCTTGGCCGTCCTCTGCTTGGCCGACAGCGCCTTCTTGGTCTTGCGGTGGGCGGCGAGCTGCTCCTCCAGGAGGCGCTGTTGCATCTGCAGGAGACGCTGCGTCTCCCCCAACCACTCCTCGTACTGGCGCTTCTGAGAGTCGTCTGTGGCAGGCGCACGCGTCACAAACCGGCAAAGCGGCATCGCAAACGACTTGATAATCGGGAGCAACTCACTGACAAAGCCGGGTCCAAAGCTGGGAGGGTTGGGCCGCGCCAGCTGAGGGTTCAAGTCCGCATCCTGACAGGAGACAAGACACTTGCAGTTTCGGTCTTCCTGACAGTCCCCCTCGAGACCTTAACGGGCTTTGGGGATTTTAGAGTGCCTTTCGTCTACTGGTGTCAAACACGTGAGCCGGGGGCCACGGCCCGTCCGGCGCGTCATTTTATGTCAAGCAAATCATGTGTCGAGTCTTCTACCATTTCAATCAAAAGTGAAAATTGTCTACACTACACATTCGGTTTTTAAGGTTAAAAGTTTGCCAACATTGACCACCTTAAAATAAATTGCACAAAACTGCCTTTGACTTTCGATATATTTGGGAGGGGGCACCTGTCCCACTGGAAGAGGAGGCTGACTTGCGGCCACCACAGGAGCAGCAGCGGAGGCGGTGGCGGCGGTGGCGGCGGCGGCGGCGGCGGCAGCAGCGGGAGGAGGAGGAGCAGCAGCCTGATGAAACCTAACAACAACCATAGCCGACACGTCAGTGGAAGCACACAGTCATGCAAGAGTCACAGATGAGCCATCGGGGTCAGAAAGGCCTCGCCCGGCCCATCGGGGTCAGAAAGGCCTCGCCCGGCCCATCGGGGTCAGAAAGGCCTCGCCCGGCCCATCGGGGTCAGAAAGGCTTCGCCTGGCCGAACGCTGACCGTCCTTGACAAAAATGTCATCGTTTTGTCCTTGAAATTCAATTGTTCGCACAAGTCAATGGCCTTCTTTCGGCCACACCGCTTCTAGTGCACGTGTGCTGATGTTAGCTATTTTTCATCCCATCTTGGCGTCGCGCTGCCAATCTAGCCTGCCTTCACAATCGACCGCGCTAGCCCACGGCACTTCAAATACGTCGGCGATTCGACTGTGTCGTAAAGCAAGCGGTCATACCTGTTGATGACCATGTTGTTGAGGCCCAGGTTGCCTTGGCTCATGACCTTGTTGATGCCCTTCAGAGCCACCATCTTGGCCTTCATGATGGGGTCCGAGACGGAGTCAAAGTCTGCTGCACACGCAAACGTTCACAGCGACATGAGAGCAAACGCGTGCGTCAAGGGTCGGTCGAGTCGGTCGTCATCTCACCCAAATCCAGGATTCCGGGCTCCGAGGTGGACTTGTGTCTGATCAGGGCTTGCATCTGTTTCTGCTGCTGCTGCTCCTGGCGCTCCTGGTCCAGGAGGTCCTGCAGCAGGAGAGGCTGCTCCTCCAGGAGCAAAGGTTTACCCTTGTTCTGGCTCTGGTCCTGGCCCGGAGCCGACGCTTCCGGCTGGAGAGGCTGCGCTTGAGGGTTGAGGAGGAGGCAGGGCTCGGGGAGTTGCAGGGACAGCGAGCGAGGGCCGGAGCCAGGAGAGAGACCACAAGGGGCCTGAGTGGCAAGGTAAGCCGACGAGGGTCCGACCGCGCTCTGCTGGAAGCTGGACCGCGGACCTGGACAACGCACAAAGACTGGGGTCAACGCTGCGTCCCGCTCGCAAGCTGAGAGGAATCACATCCTGAGGCGGGGTTCACCTGGAGCCGGCGAAGGGGTCGGGGCACACGACGGAACCTTTCCCTGGGCCTGCGTTTCAGGAAAAATCCCAGAAGCACAAACGGACTCCCCCGACTGCACCTGATGAGACACGATTGTGATTATCACGCGAGCCGGCCTTCCATTTCACCACTCACAGCCGCTGCGTTTGAAATCATTCAAGGCAGTTTTCGGCCACATCTCTACGGCCACAAGTTGACGTGGGCCTGCCGACCACACTTGGCATTCTGACAAACTGTCATCTCGTCCCGTGACCGCTCCAACGGTTGAGGTGTTCAACGTTCAAGTCGGAAAGCCTACCTCGGAAAGTTGAAACGAGGAGCCGCCTGCTGCCTCAGGCTCCGAAGCTGGAGCTAGTCCAAAGACTCCAACGGGTCCAGGAAGCTTTCTGGGATGCGGAGTGGGGGGGAGGGGAGCGGACCGGTTTTCAGCATCCGCCTGGATGCTCCCTTCATTTTCTTCTTTCACCTGACCCATCGGGTCAGCGTGGTTGTCCATCTTTCGGGGTCCCCCCTTCTTCGGGTCGCCTACAGACTCCCCCAGGTCGAGTTCGTCATTGAACATGTCCTTCTTGTCCTCCAGGTTGAGCTCGGGGTCAGCGTAAGCGATCAGGTCAAACTTCCCCGACAGCAGGAAGTCATCGAGATGGTCCAAGTCTTCTTTGCCTGAAGCGGATAAGTGGACACACCCGCCGGTACCTTTCAGTCGACATCTTAGGAAACCCACGGCCGGGCACACATTCGGCCGCCACGTCATCCTTTAGGAGGCCCACTCGGGCAAATCTACATCAGGGTTCTGGCTCAAATGTTATGCCAAATGGCAAATTGGCGTCACCTTTGATCATGTTGAGAAAGAGCTGCACGATTATGATCAGCACAATCATTTAGCAATTGGGGCAAAACACCGCCCGACTTTTCAACGAGCAAAATATAAATATTTTCAGCGCAAAATGACACTTTGAAGAAATGAATTTTTATTTGAAAATATAGGATTGTAAAAATAAACCTGACCCAGGAATTTCTATTTGACCAAGGGCTAACCTACTAAGCAGGGTGCCTATTACTGTATCTTGTTTAATGGGACTTGCACTCAATCCAAAACTAGTCCAGACAACAGATGTTTCCCAATTTTTGCGAAGCTTTCTTCTCCGGACCTGACTCGTTCGTATCGGTGCACCCAATGAATGCTTTGAGGCTCTGGCTGCAGTGCGCTCACTTGTCATTTCGGCAGCTTAACGAGGCCTTAAGCATACTTTCGCATACTTTGGCTGACTACTGCTAGAGAAAGTGCATGATTAGATACAGTAAGTAGCACAGCCCGCACCTGAATTGGAAATATCACCGACAGCGAGGGTCATTTAAGCGTGGCGGCTAAAATCGGGATCGCGATTGAAATTCAGTGACTTTTGCAGCCTTACGTAAAACTTTGTCACTGGCTTGTGTGATTTTAAGACTCGTCACCCATCAATTTGTTGTTTTCCTCCGAGGGACGCCAGAAGCAGGACGCGGCCGGCCGGCAACAAAAAACAGCTTCGACGCTGATTCTTACCATCTTCGGGATCCAGGTTGAGATTGAGGTCAACTAGATCTTTCACCTCCACGTCTTCCAGATCCTTGACGGCAGACTCCACGCCTTCCAGGTGCTCCTCGATGCCCTCGGCCCCCTGGAGCGCCGCGTCGTTGCCCTGAGTCAACGCCGCCGCTTGAACCAGGTGCTGCTGATCCTGCTGGCTCAGTTGCACCATCAGGAGCACGGGCCGGCCCGCCGCAGCCTCCCCCGCGCGCGCGCTCGGCGGGGGCGCCTCGGCCACGAGGGGCACGGATGGCCTCAGGCGGTTCTCCGGAGCGCGGTGGCGAAGCTCGATGTAAGGCTGACCCATGATGCTGTGCTGCTGCACGGGAAGAGCGCGGGGGACGGGAAAGGTCTGGGGGGCGGCTGCTCTCGCACAAAACCGTTGCAGAGTTTTTCCATTAGAGGCGCAAACATAGCGAACCCCAAGTCAAGCTATTAGCACTCTTCTCACCTGACAAGACATGAGGGTGCGGACTGGCGGCAGTCAACGGACGGATGGCAATCAGCTCACCGGGGAACGGCCTCCTCATCTGGACGGCGGGCGCTCCCAGCCCGGCGACAGGCACCGACGCCAGGGGAGGGCGCGGGAAGGAGTCCTGCGGAGCGAACCTGAACGGCAGAGCGCTGACAATGCTGACACGCATACGACACATTTGGCGAGCACATGGTCGCCACTCCTCTCACCTCAACGGCGTTGCACTCTGCGCGGAAAACCGAGGCGCTTTGGGGGTCAAACCTCTCAGCTGTTGCCCCGGGAAAGTCGCGGGATGAATGCCGGCCGGCCCGGGAAGACGCAGCGTGCCGGGGTAAGGCGGCGGGGGACGTCCGAACACGTCCGCGGGCGAGACCTCGGCAGCGTTGCGCGGCCAGTGCCGGGGCGTCGCCGCGGCGGGATCGGGCGTGACCGGCGAGGCTCCGCCCTCCTGGAGGCCTTTCTCTTGCCGCAGCACGCTCTTCTGTTGCTGCTGTCTCAGGATGAGCTGGCGTAGCCTCTGACGCTGCGCCGCGCCGCGCCGCACCGCACCGCAGACAATTTGCCATCAACAGACATTTCTAGCAACCTGCTTCACGGCCATGTACTCGTAACGCTCTTTGTCCACGCCAGTAGGACAAATTTAGCAGACAAGTAGGACAACCACATATTACTCGAAGAAATCCTGTGCCCACTCGACGAGGCATACTAGTGGTACAACCGGAGTACGAGAACAACGTTGTTCAAATCTACCACTTCTCATGTCGCCCTCCACCGGCAGTATACGTGGCGCACAAACGCTCAAGTGGCTGCCCGTAACTGGGCACCAACAGAACAACTGTCTTCAGAGTAACGCTTGATTTTCCTCACGACTAGATCCACTTTTGGCCTACAGTACGCAATTAAACCGTAAACCTGTAAAACACTGCTGTGCAGTGGTAACACACGTGTACCAACTCGTGAGGACAAAGAGTGTCACTAGTACATGGAGCTTAAAGCTGGATCGCAAACATTTCAAATATATGCTCAACCGGAAAGCCCATGTACTAGTGCAGTACATGCTTTGTTTTCACCAGTAGGGCAACTTTGGCATACTAGTAGGGCATTAAGTGAGGCAAAACTGCATACTAGTTGACTAACCCATAACCGCATGCTACTAGTACTACGACTAAAATTCTACTCGTAAACACCTAGCACTTTACTGGTAGTACTACTACTGTGCAGATGTAAACTCGTGCACAGTTTTTCCTCAGTAGTAACATGTAGTTGTCCTACTAGTGTGTAGAAATGTTATGCAGCAGGGGAAGTCAGTGGTTGAAAATGCATTCAAAGTAAGGCCGTCGTCGTCATCATCATCATCATCATCATCATCATCATCAGTTTTTATTTTGGTGCTCCTTTGAGATGAATTTTTTTAAAAATCAGAGCGCGCAATTGTCTTACTAGCCAGTACAATGAGCGTACTACTACATGCAGGCCAAGGACTACAAGAGCATACTGGTTTTCCAGAAGAGCAGTCGTACCTGTCTCAGTTTCTCCTCCGAGTCGCCGAGCTGCGGGAGCAAACCCATTGGCGCTTCTAACGAAGCAACACCCACGGCCGCCCTGTCACCGGCTGCCATCTTGTCTATCGGCGAGGTCCCGGAGGCCACGTGAGCTGAGGCTGATCTGCGGTCGGACGTCCCGGGGCAACTTGGGCTCCGGTTACTCCCGGCAAAGGAGTCCTGCTGCGGCGACTGACAACAACAAGGACGGCAATCTCACTTCAACGTTTGCAAAAAGCAGGCGCCGCGCCACCGTATTCACATGGCCAATGACTACCGCTGACAAAAAAAAAAAAAGTGTTGGCCTTGCGTCGCCAGGGTTCTTTCTTTTTTTCTGATTCTGTAATCACCTGAAATGAATCGGGCGGAACCTGTGGACGAGGGCACAAGGAAAGCAGTTGCAAAGAGTGGTAAAGCGGCCACTCGGGAAGGGGCGGACTGGGGAGCAAAGCTCCGGCATCGGATTTGAGGAGGCCATTTTCTCCAGCTATGTACAAAGTCACTGAGCAAAACAGAAAGGCTCGCGATCCATTTTGGCGTCAAAAGAGCATCGAACGTGTTGGCCGCTGATCCGAGCGACAGAAAAGTCGACTCCTTAGCCCGGCCCTCAACGATCAAGTTAGCGGCAGTCTGTCTGAATTTCCATCACAACGAGTTTCCAATCAACTTACCTGTTGTCATGTAAAGAGCGGCCGGCGTTCCGTCTCCCTTCCAAGCCATCTCCCTCACGTGATGTCAGCGCTTTGACGGACACTTCGCACATTCAAACTCCGGCCGTAGAGACAAAGGCTAAAATCATCGTTCGAGCCAATTTTCGTATTTCCTCAAAGACTCCGCCTTGGTCGGACCAAATTGTTTACCAACGGTATCACTTGAGAACCCTCAGGCAAGAAGTTTCATGCGGCGCACAATGAGAGGATGCGATGAGACGCGACAAGGGCCCTTTACCTGTTTGCGGGTCGCCGCCTCGCCGTCCAGAGGAGACCTCATGAGCCGGGGAGCTAAGGTCTCTGCCTGGGCCTGGCCTAAGACTGCTGGGGTCTTCTGAAGGTCAGGGGTGGGGGTCCGCTGGGCGTAAGGGTCCGGCGAGGGCTGCGGCGTGCCGGACACTTTGACGCAAGGGTCGCAGGTCAGCGTGCCGCCCGGCGACCGGGGGAAGCGCACGGGAAGCGAGGGGTAGGGGTCCGAACCGGAGCGGGAGGGGGAGGGGCGGCGGCCGCTCGCCATCTTTAAGTGATCGAGGCTCAGCGCGGGCGGTGCGTTGGGGAGGTACGAGCTGTCACAATGTGGGCCGGAGCCGGGGGGGTTGGCGAAGGCGTCAGCCAGAGACGGCCGCTGGATAAAGGGCTCGGCCGTCTGCCGGTTGTAGTCCGCCATGGGGGTGCCGCGCTGAGGGGAGCCCAGCCCCGCATGATAGGCGGGGTCCTGAGACTGCTGGAAGTCCGCCGGTCTGGAGGGCTCTCTCCTGGCTCCCGGAGCCGTGCCGCCAAATAGGTCCTGCTGGTTTTGGGGAGGCATGGGGGCTTTAAACATCCCCCCTTGGACCTGAGACCTGTGATACAACTGGGAGCCTGAGGGGGGACTTTTCATAGCTGCTCCGCTGTGCTGCAGACCTGAATGGGAAAAAAGAAAGAAACAAAGAAACAAACAAAAAAAGCACGTCAGAGGCAGGAGATGTTTGGGGGTGTCACTTCCAGGGGGGGCGGGGGGGGTCTACCTGGCTGGAGCGCGAGCGTCCGGGAAGCGTCGGAGGCTTTGGAATCCGGCGAGGGTACGGGAGACCCTGAGGCATCACGGGCAGGGGAGATGCTGAGTGGGGGGCAGTGCTGAACGGAGGCGGACCGGGGGGTCCCCGCCGGCTTGCTGTAGGGGTCCCATGGAGAGGCGGGACGGGAAGACGGGGGGGAGAACATCTGGGGGGACGTGGGGGGTTGCTGGAGCGGGGAGGAGGAAGAGTGAGGGGAGCGGGGAGAGTGCGGAAGCGACGAGTAGCCGGAAGGCGGCGGCGCTTGCGGCCTGAGGAAGACGTCGTCAGCCAGCGACGAGCCTTGCAGAGGGTTGTGGCGGCCGCGCGCCTCCGGCGACACGTCTGCCCGCTGACTGCTCGAGAGGAGGAGCTGCTGCTGCTGGTGCTGCTGCTGGTGCTGGTGCTGGTGCTGCTGCTGCTGCTGCTGCTGCTGCTGCTGCTGCTGCCGCTGCTCGCTCTTCACCTGCTCCAGCTTCTGACTGGCTTCCATCTTGGCCAGTTGCTTGCTCTTCTGCCGCATTTGCTGAGGACACAAGACAGAGCGGCGAGGGGGGCGCACATCAGCGTCTGGCGGCGTCGGACCTGCCCCGCTTCCGTTCCCGCCCTCAAGACCCCCAAACGCTTGAGTGTGCGCGTGGATGCAGGAACATGACATCCCTCAGGCAGGACGTGGAGCCTAAGACAACCCTGGCAGGTGGTCCTGCTCTCAGGTGGAGAAGAGCCCCGACCGCCCCGCCCAGCCCAGCCCAGCCCAGCCCAGCCCCACCCCCGGCCCCCCAAATCTTGCACGTGATGAAGAGGAGCCGCGTGGCGGACACGGGTGGCTCACAGCTTCATCACAACGCATCTGGGCGGGCTTGCGAGAAGTCGCTCGCAGCGAGAGACACGAGCGCCGCCTACATCCATGAAGCTGAAATCCTCATGCGGCGGCTCGGGAATTCAACTAGCGACCCGGTCGGTGATTACTGCACAGCCGCCGTCGTTTGGACGTTTGCCGACCACTGAGAGCGAGCGAAGCGGCTCTGCGGTAATCGGCCGCGCAGGACGAGGATTTCAGGGGGTCACGGATGCAGAACGTCAGGAAGGGTTTTCACCTGGAGAGCTTACCAGAGCCTCTTTGCCACCTCCTGCTAGAGATGCCTGGAAGGGACAATCTTTATCTGTATTTTCCTGCCTCTTCTTACCGGCTCGCCATCTGTCTTTTACCTCTCCCTTTTCAATGACACATCAGAAACATTAGTAGAGGAGGCGGGAGCGACGCTCGGCACCGTTCACACAAGCAGCAGCGGCAGCGGCAGCAGCAGCAGTAGCAGCAGCAGCATCATCATCGCGTCAACCGCCGTTACCATGGAAATAACAACACCCCACCCCAACGAGCGCACAGTGCCACTCACCTGTCTCAACTTCCACTCCTGCTCCTGCTCCGACTCTCGGGGCCTGAGCGGGTCCCTCGGCGCCGAGTCCGGGCAGACGGCTTCGCTAGCTCCCTGGACCGCCGGCTGGAACGACGGCGCACGCTTCGGCGGCTCGCCGCACATGTGGACCTTGTTGATGCGCTGAGCCGCACGGTTGTCCCGCGCGCGTTGCTGTGAGACATAGCACCGCACCGTCACGACCGACCGACCGCACCGTCACCACCGACCGCCGCCGCGACGACGACGAGGCGCTCACCACGTAAGGCGCTCGGTCCTGAGAGCTGGCCTTCCTCCACAGCTTGGCGATCTGCTTGACTCTCGTCGACCACTCTGACAGAGACGAACAGAGAACATCGGCGTATTGCTGCAGCAAAGTGAAGACTAGCCCTGAAGTGCCGATGTCGACGTTTACCGAGAGGTTCGCAAAGATAGCACTCGCAACTCACACAAATTCAACCGATCCAACGGAATTTGATCCTCTCTTCAAATGAGATTCATGAAACTAAGAGCTTCAGATGATTTGTCTGTTGTCACGTACATTTAGGTCAGCTCTGGAGCTCATTCGCCATGTTGCCGTGTGTGTGTGTGTGTGTGTGTGTGCGTGCGTGTGCGTCTATACCAGGGTACTGCTCTCTCAGCTGGGGGAAGTTGTTGTTGCAGTAGAGCACGGGCGCGACAGTGGCCCGCTCCCCGAGAGCTTCCTCCTTCTCCCACTTCATCATGCTCCTCTGAGCCGTCGACATGGTGTCGTGCTCGCCCTCTGCCGCTGCCTGATTGGTCGGGGGCGGGCATGGGGCGGCGCCGCAGAGAGGACCCCCCGACATGGTGTCCAAGTCGTCCAGGTTGGGAGCACGGCCCGCGAGGCCGTTCAGCAGAGCCAGACGAGGACATGCGCCGGTGCCTACGAGACACGCCACGTCAATGAGTCGCCCTTCCGTCTGCGTGTGGGTGCGTGCGCGCGTACCCGCGTGCGTCTTGCCGCCTACAGCAGCGTGTGTGTATTGGTTGTGTTGTTGGCTGCTGTCTGGGCTGAGCACGGCGGTGAAAAGGTCTTCCACGTCCTTCCCTTCCAGCTCTGCATACATGGCAACAGCGCGCATGTGAGCACTGTGAGCAAATGTTAGCGGGTGCCGCGGCTGAGATGAGGTCCGAGGGCTCCTACCTGGAATCTTGTACAATTTGCTAAGGAGGGCACCTACAACACACACACACACACACACAAAACTTTCAGGAACAGCTCCCCCCCTCACAACAGCTGCCTCCTAACACCCCCCCGCCCCCGCTTCACCCACTAATTCTCACACATGTAATATTAGCTCGCTGTACTGCGGTTCATTGTTGGTGGGTTTTGACAGTAGCCAGGCAAGTCTGAGCTCAATTGCGCCACGACATGGCAGCCGGCACTCGGCTCCACTGGAGGATGAGCAGCTCAATCAAAGGCAAGTCCGCCACGCAGAAAATGTCCCAAACTAATGTCCAGCAGTATTTGCCGTTCCCACAAAGCAGAGAGAACGTAACGCCTGTGCGCAATGCGATCGACTGTATCTGTCTGTGTGGCTGATTGGTGGGTGTTCAAGTAGGACTAGCAAAACATCTCCGCTCATTTTCGCCTGCCCGCCTGCCAACCCCCCACATGTGTTCTGTTCCGTTCTATTTGGTTCATATGATCTCGCTACATGGCAGACTTCCTTGTGGGTGGGTCTGGAACTCTGTGCAAGTCACGAGAGCGTTTTGTACACCTGAGTGGTGTCCGAACGTCCACTTAGACATATGAATGCCGCAGCGGGCCGAAAACATCAAGTGCAGGCTCTCATCTGAGCAGCTTGAAGTGACTCACCGTCCGTCACCATCTTGTCCAGCTCGGGGCTTAAGATGGCGTCCAGAGGCTCTTCCTGTAACGTTTTCTGACCTTGCCCGCCGCTTCCTGTCAGCTCAGAGGTCACCAAGGGGTCGTGGGTCACGGAGTCGATGTCCAGGCCAGCTGAGAGACACCACAGCAACATTCGCTTGGTTAAGGGCAGAGGGCGGCATCAGGAGGAGGAAGACTGCTCAAGAGGCCGTCATGAAAACGATCATGTGTACTTCCATGCCGGGTAAGCTCCTGGGAAGAAAACGACGGCCGCGACTACCTTCCAGCCAGAGCAAACAGACACCAGTCCCCCGGTTGGCCCGGCAACGCCTGGGGCGAGAGAACGTCTGGCCTTCCCGCTAAAGCTGCCGCCCCCGCAATTTTGGTGTGCAAAAAGACGTGAATCAATGAAGAGTTGCATTTCAAAAAGCCAGAAAAGCTCAAAGGAAGATGACCTGTAAAGGTCAGCGTGCATTCAAGGGCATCACCCCAAAGGCTGATATCGGCAACTTTTTGAGAAGGGCGCATTTTGCGAATCGGCATCCCGCCGCTTGCATGTTCTGTTAGATTGCAGGCTAAACGAGCCAAGAGAGGAAAGAGGGCGGCGAGAGGACAGACAGCGGCTGCGGCCCCGCCCCCGGTACCTGCGTGTCCGCCGGCCACAATGTGAGGATGAGTGTTGAGAACGTCACACAGATCCGCCAGCGCCTCGTCCGACAACGCTGCTCGCACACACACACACACACACACACACACACATGCAATGATGTCACAATGAGGTCGCAGTGAGGTCACGTGTCGCCACAGTTGGCTGCCTTGAGAGTCCGTCCACATCTACTTTACTGTGCCCACCTTGAGATTCGGGCTGTAACTAATGATTATTTTAATAATCAATTCATGTGTTGATTATTTTGTTAAATCATTGATCAATTGGATTAAAAAAATATGTTATTCATTTCCATCCCTTTGTTGGAAAACGGGACATTATTTGAAATGAACAATGCAGAAAACGCACAAATTATGATTCAGTTCATAGTTTGGTCCCGAACGTGTGAGAGCATCGGCTCTCACAGTACTGTTCATTGTTTTTTTTTTATTTATAATATCAATGAATTGTGTTGCTTTGTTATAATATTGCACTTTATAAAATCCTAGTGATGAATAGGTGTCACATTTAATACTGGTCAACGAATCGATAATCAAACTGATATTCGTTTAGAGTCATTGTTGAACTTCAAATTGTCTCAATGTCAGCCTCTCAACAATTGACGTCATCCTCCATGGAAGCAATTTGGTTTGTGCGGCAGCTTTGACACGGCAAGCCTAACGTCAATGTGCTGTGTGTTGAATCCAAATGAGACACTTGCAAACGTCTGCTTCATTAACTCATTCCGTACAGCAGGAATTTCAGCGCAAATTTTTCGTGCACTTGATCTCACCCCCAACAGGGAGCGAACGGACACCTCCCAACCCAGCCTCACGCGTCGTCACAATGACGTCACAGTGGCGGCTGACTGTGGGGACAAATGAAAGGTGGCGTGATGAAGGAACTCAATGGGGGGGCACTCACGCAGTCTTTCCTGCTTTGCCTTCGTCAGCTTTTCTGAGGGGACGGGGCCTCTTTGATCGGCCGTTCCCGACTGGCTGATCCTCGCCGCCTCAGAAAGCATCCTCTGGTCCACTTGACGAATGCGATACAGAAGATCCCGACCGAAGAACGCTTCCTTGAAGGGACGTGCGGGACAGCCAATCAGAATGCTGTCACTGCATGGGTGTGTGCGTGTGTGTTACCTGTAGATAAGACGGGAAGGCCTCCTCCAGCTTCGTCTTCTTCTTTCTGTATCTCTTCTTCACGTTGTCCACGGTCTGCTCGACTCCATCTGGGAGCGAGAGGATGAGGATGAGGATGAGGATGAGGATGAGGACGAGGATGAAGGCCAAGGAGCGAGCAGTCTTCACTGAGCGTCACATCACCTCCGTCTCCCTGCAGCGTCTCGCTGGAACGTTTCCCGCCGCACGCTTTGATGGCGCCGGCTGCCGCCTTCCCGCCTCGCTGCCGCACCATGAAGCCTCCGATACCTAAGTGGCGGAGCGTTACTTGCCACCATCACGTGCGTATCCATAGAGCAATACACAGAAGGGCTGAAACGGGTCCACGGGTTCGAGTACCTCGGTTCAAATCAAATGCTGTACCCGCTTATTAACGTCAACACTGTCAGAAAGAAGAAGCCGAGCTAACCGCAGAAACTATTGTTCATCCTGTACATGACAGTAACACGCCGCCAATGCGGTAGGAAGGCCAACTTCAAAATAAACCTTAGCAAATAATGTACAGACATCAATGCTTTGGTATGCTTTTACTTTGAAGTTGTTAGCGTCAGCATGTCGCGGCCTTCGCCCGTCTTCCAGACTGTGTTTGACGCGTTTATCGCCGTCACAAAATGTTGCTACCGACGACAACAACGCATTTTCCTGAAACGATGTTCAATCGCTAATTAAGGGCGGGAAAAAAACACAACGTTATTACAATGACATTTTATTGTACGCCGGGGATAGGGAACTCCGGTTCCTCGAGAGCCGCCATCTGTCCGTTTTGGATCTCTCCCTACGACAACACACCTGATTCAAATGATCGATCCTGATTCATCATTTGAATCAGGTGTGTTGTCGTAGGGAGAGATCCAAAACAGGCAGGAGATGGCTCTCGGGGAACCGGAGTTCCCAGCTAGCAGCTGGCAGCGCTCAAACAGTATGCAATCAAGCAAATCAAGGAACTGAAACTTCACGCAGCCACAACCCAAGTAAATCGAGCACAATCCTACTGGCTCTTTAACACATTGATATTAACTACAGGGAGTCCTCAATCTACGAACGAGTTCCATTCTTACACTGACGATGCAACAGGAATTTCCCCGCATGTCGGATTTCGCCGTTAAAGTCGAAATTTATATCAAAATACTTTGTAGAAATAAAGGAAAATACATTAAAATAATAAGCATAAGATGCAGTACTTAGCATTACTGTTGACAGCTGGATGGAGACGCAGGAGAGGAGGGCGAAAAAGGCAAAGACACTGCCGGCGCGCAAACGGACACGATTGAGTCGCTCTGCGCTCGCTCATTGCTCAACCGCAAGAAATGCTAGTTTTTGTAGTACAAGAAGTGCTTGTAAGAGGAAGTGCGTTGTTTGGCGCGAAACCCATCGCAAATACACAAGCATAGGTAAACAAGCTCGGAGGCGCAGCACAAAAGCACACTTTTGGAGCGAGGAGGAAACTGTCTGCTTCACTTCCTGTGGTGAGTGACATAAATATCAAGTGTTTTATTGACAGTTGAAAGTAACATGCGGAAATGACGTCCATTTGAGTCACGACGCCGTGTGTCGCCGCACACAGTGGCTTATTCAAACGCCGGAGCAACTCTGTCCGCTCGATCATGTAAACAGGATATTCAGAATGCTTCAGAAATCGGAATTTTGACTTTAACCCGAATATTGTCTGCGTGTAAACGTAGTCTTTATGGTGCCGGGGACAAAATGGAGGAGGAGGCACGGGCGTCGTAGGTCTAAACGTCATAGGTCGCGTACGTCGTAATTCGAGGACTGCCTGTACTCGCAAAAAGTTTGGCATATTGAGCTTTTTGGTGATATTTCAGGATGAACCTGAAATGCACTAACCTTGACAGGTGAACTTTATTGGACCTTGTGTCCACTTTTGAGCGCACATGTGCAATTGTTGGGTCTTTCAATACTTCCTGACGAATCTGAGCTTAACAGCGACATTGACAAACTGTACAGTACGACGTCTCCATGATGTCTACGGCTGCATCTGCGTCTTGGTCTTCCTCACCTGGCCTGTATGGTTTCCTCTTCCTCTTGGCCATGTCTTTGTTGATATCATCCTCGGGGGCGTGCTCTCTCTCAGGGCTGGAGTCTGACTTAAGGTCACACTCCAAGTGACCTGCCAGCATGCGCGCGCGCACACACACACACATTCAAATAAACCCATTCAAGAACAGGCGCGTGTGTGGGTGTGTGTGTGTGTGTGTGTGTGCAACCTGTGTCTGGGTGGGGCGGGGTCTGCAGGACTGACACGCTGTTCTGGTTAATGATCCTCAGCTTCAGTTTGGGTTTGCACCTGATAGCAAGCAGAAAACAAATGGTCAGCACTTCCTCTGCATCTCAGTTGACGCTAATTTAGGGATGCAGCTATCGAATAGTTTGGTATTGGGGTATCCTACTCAAAATTCTGTCAAACAATCTGGTATTCGGATAAAAACCTTTTGTTTGTTTTTCTTGATAAGTACTGACGACAAAAAAAACCCAACAGGTTTTAATTTTTACATAGTCATTTTAGACTTAAATTCAAACAGTGAATAGCAGCACACAATTTGTCTTTCTAGAACGATTAGTGAGATTTTTGACAAAGCTCTCCCCGGTCTTGTTCTATGAGACGGAAGTGATGTCAGAAGAACAGACGCTATCTTGCCGGCGAAAACAACACATTTGAGTAAGCCTGTCCTGTTCAGCTGTGATCATTTGGAACGGCAACTGTGTCAGGCTGTCAGCATCAAAGTGTGCGGGGTCATTTACGCCTGCTGCCTTTGAAAAGTAATCCGGCGGCTCTCGCCATTCTATATGGGGCACTTGAGCGCTTGCTAGCGCTGGAGCCGCCGCTAAAAGCTGGCAACAGGCACACAGGTACGATACTTTGTCTGCGTAATTAAAAGAGTTTATTTTAGTGCCCTTAATTACAATTAAAACAATTGAATGTTATTTCAGGGCATCATTGTGTATTTGAAGTCGGTGGCAATAGTTTGCGACGGCAAACGGTCCCAAACAGAGTCATGTCAGCCACGACATGCTGCCAAGAGAAACTTCAAAATAAAAGTGTACCTTGACATTGTTGTCCATAGATTATTTGGTAAAATCATGTTTATTTTTAAGTTGGCCTTTTTACCGCGTTGGCATCATGTTACGGTCACGCATAGCATAAACAATTTTTGCTGCGGTTAGCTCGGCTGCTTCTTTCTGACAGTGTTGATGTTAATAAGCGGGTACAGCATTTCTTTAAACGGAGGTATTCGAGGTACCTGAATTAGGAGGACTCTTTTCAGCCCTAAAATAAAATAAAGAAATAGTGAGTTTTATAATGTGCTAGTAGTAGCTGTGGCAGACTTCAGTAAAAAGTAGGCGTTCAAAAAATCCCTTTGCAGTGATTAGGGCACCAATCAGTGAACCACCTCATTCGCCGGCTGTTTCCGACTCCCTAATCCCTCTATAGGGATTATTTGGGGACATTTTAGGGAAGCATCTCGGTCCACTAAATAAAAATCCCTCGACAGTGATTAGAGAGTCGGGAATGAGTGGATGATTCTGAACGTAGTCGCTACGTTCTGAGTCATTTGTTCATTCATTCATTCATTCATTCCACTCCCTAAACTTAGCAAGTAACGTGTTACTGACATCCCAGGTCACCATGCATTCCAACAGAACCATGAAACGTCCGGCTCGTTACATAGTGGATGCTTTTTTTTTTTTTTTTTTTTGCTTAAGCATCTGTTCATGTACTAACATCAGATCATGTTTCAACTTGTGGTCGTCAGCAAAGACAGCAGTCAGTCTGTACGTGTTGGCGATTCTTAGTTTGAAATGAGGACTATCTTGCTATTCTAAATCACTGTGAGCGCCAGCTCTTTGCAAAAAAAACCCTTTCCAACTTCCGACATTTCAGGACTTGCATTTTTTGTCTCCGTGTAACGTCACTCAACATTTTGCTCACCTGCGGTACCTGCGAGCTGAGGTCAAAGGTTCAACCAGCGACTGGAGCTGAGAGAGACCCGACTCAGTCAGACATACGCCGTCCTGGCTGTACGTCTTTGTGTCTGCACACACAACCAACACATTTCACCTCAAACTGATCAATTGTTCAGGAGATGGCAGCCATTTTATGGAACAAGGAGGAAAATGAAGGTGGCGGTGAAGACTGTGAGTTGACCGTCATAGGAACACACCTGCTTCGCGGCTCCTCGAGAGGATCTGAGCCATGTCCAAAGTGTCCGACCTCCCTGCAACAGTCACACCGGGCCACTGTCGCAACAAAGCCAACCAAGCATGCGCGTGTGTGTGTGTGTGTGTGTGTGTGTGTGTTACCGTATGGGATGCGATTGTGTGTTCTGCACAGTGAACAGTCAAAACCTTCATCAGCAGTGACCTCCACCTCGTCTTCAGTGGGCAGACCCTCACAAACTGCATGCAACCACCTACACACACGCACATGACACACACACGCACATGCACAGACAGGATGTCATTGTAAAAGATGCTGCAAGTTTACATTCCCTTCATTCATTTTGCAAGCCACAAATGCCAGCTTTACGTAACACAGTGGTTGAAAAACCGGGGTCCTTGCAGCTGCGGGGGAACCACAGGTGCAAAATAATTAGAGATAAATTGTGTCATATTTAAAAAAATAAAAACTGCATACCTACAAAAGGGGAGCGCTAAAACTTAGTTACCACCAACTAAAGCAACTAGTGCAGGCCTGGCCAACCCGAGGCTCTTTGGCCAGTTTCATGCGGCTCCTGAAGCCCTTTCCAAAACTGAGCTTAGCTGGGCGCGTTGCGCCGTCAACGTCAATTCGTTGTGTATGAGCTGAGGGGTGGCGAGCACAGAACCGTGCTAAAAGTTCCTTGATGCAAACCAATGAGCCGCTCCTTAAAATGTCATTTTGCGCGTTTGCAGTGCAACACTTCCGGGTTCATGTCACGCGGCCATTCGGGTGCCGCTATTCGCGATATTTCCGTGAAACGTTTAAAAAATGAAATCAGTCCTCTGGCATTTAAACGTGCACGTGGTAGTTATGTTTGATTGGCTAAAAAGGTATCCCACTTAAAGAGATCCCTGGAACCAAAAAGCTCGTTATGTCCTGCCTGTAACGGACCACGAAAAAGAAGCGCATGTGCGTGTGTTACCGGTTACACTGCTGACACTGCAGAATGAGGTCATCGGGCATGTAGGCTCTCTGGCAGAGGGGGCAGCAGGTGAGACTGGCACACGGTCCGCAGCGGCTGTAGTTGCTCTGCCAATCGCAGTGCGGCCCGGGCGAGGCTGAGCCACACTGGACACACCAGACACACCTGCAGCACAAACACAAACGTGGCCGACGTCGTGGGGACAGATGCTCCGCTTTTGACACTGATTTACAACAATGATGACATGGAAGAAAACAAAGTATAACAACTGGCATCATTTACAATTCACTAGCCAAGAACACATTGCGCTTGAATATTTTGCTGCATGAAAAAAATGGTCTTTCATTAGAAAAGAAAAATGTCATTTCGTTAGGTATATTAAATATTGCAATAATACTCATATCGCATGTTTATCAAATATCACACAGCCTTGGCTAGCATTTGCGGTGGCGCTGCATCGAAAATAATTGGAAGCCTCTCCGAAAACTATCAACGGGCTTTCTTTCCTACTGCAAATGTGTCGGATGATTTTTGGCGCCTTCCAAACGTGTCAATAACATTTCTTTTGTAATTGAACGAGTGTTATACCGTGTATTCTTTACTTCTCAGAGATGTTTGGTAAAATAAGCAAGGACTTTTTGGGGGGAGGGTGGTTGGCGGGGGAAAAGCTAAACAATAAAACACATGTAACTACTTGAGAGAAAAAGTGTGTTTGAGTCATGCCGGTGATTCGAATAGTGGCACGTCTGCCTCGATTTGAGCCGGGAAAATCCTCGAGATCCCACCGGATCCCAGACGCACCCACCATTTGCACTTCCAGGCCCCCTTGGGGACGGTGTGTAGAGGCGGGTCCAGGCAGTATGTGTGGTAACTGATGTCACAGTCGTCGCAGAGCAACAGCCGCCCGGGGTCGGTGGCCTCGCCGCACGCCTCGCACACCGTACACTCCAGACAGCGCCACCCTTTGGTCAGGATGACCCGAGTGACCTGCGCAAAGTGGACGGCGCTTGGAGTCGCAGCTCGACCAAAGAGGAAGCGGAAGATGGGGACTGGGGAATGGCTACCTTGACGTTGACGCAGTACGGGTGGTAGCACTGGCCGCACTGCGAGCACGCCAGCAGTCGACCTTCCGCTCCCTGACCGAAGCTGCCGCACACCACGCACATGTCCTACACGACGACAAGGATCAAGCTTACTTTCCAGCGGGAGGCGTGGAGTTCTCTTGCCACCTACCTGTCTGAGCGTGAAGACGTCAGAGGTGGAGAACATGACCACTGTGTTGTGCATGGAGTTCTCCTCCTCTTCCTTGGGCGGGGCCGACTCCACAAAGCCAAACTGCAACGACAGCGCCTGGATCACACTCATTACGCCTGGCACGTCTTATTTGCTACGCGTCATTACGCCTGGCACGTCTTATTTGCTATGCGTAGCTTCCCAAAGCCCTCACAGCATATTGCCGTGAGTTTGCGGATCAATGCTTCTGGATATTTTCAATTGGCAAAGATAAATGTGGCTCATTATTTTTTTTTTCATCCAACAGACAACATGGGGGGGGGTTTAGGCCTCATTGGTCCCATTCAAATTTTAGGCATAGATCGAAGATAAGAAATTGAAAGGGTTAATAGGATTGAAATAGGGTTGAATTTGTTAGCCGCCGATCGGACAGGACCGCCATCACGCTCCTATTTTTGATCTGAGGCTAAACTATTGAATAATTTTGGGGAGTGTAGCAGTCATTTTTTCTCATTTGTTTGCCAATTGACAATACACAGATTACACTGCCATCCTGGTCTTCATAATATCTGAGAATCTGATTCCAGCACGTTACTGTTTTCATATAATATTTGATACAGTTACTGTTCGGTTGTTTTTTTTTACCATGTTCTCTTTGGCCGTCCCCTCTTAAAGCTGCTTCTGTCCGACTCCCTTTACAGCTAATACCCTTCACGATACAAATACCTCAAAGAGGCAGCACACTATATCAAACTTTCCTGAGGCACACCAAATAAAAAAAGATTCTGGGAAAAAAAAACATTGAGATCCTCCACACTGCATCACCAAGCAGCCCAACAGGACAGGCCAAAAAGAAAAGTAAAAAAAGAAAAAGAAAAGGTGAGGGCTTGGGGTCAGAGGATGTCTCTAATCTTTGTCAACGGTGGGCTAGAGAAGCCCTTTGAGATGCTTGCGATGAAGGGCTACACAAATAAACGACTCGAAAAATGTGTGAAGGCGCTTACCGCAGGCGACACAGAAACAAAGTCCTGCGTCTTGATTCGACTCCTTCCTCGTCCCCCTCGGACACCTCCCCCTCCTCTGGACCTCCTCCTCCCAGGAAAAGCCGAGCCACGGCCCTGATAAACCGCACAGCAGCACTATGAGACCGGCTCAAACATACGTTCGTTCGTTCGTTCGTCTGGCGCATCGGCAGCTAGAATCGTCAAGAGTTACAAGCTGCGCTTGCTTTCCAGCCGTTCACAGGCCAGGCGGCAGGCAGGCGGGTTAGCATGAGGTCGGTTAGCTAAGGCACGGAAGTCAGTGAGGGTTAGCTAGCGATTCTTTACCATTCTCATGCCCCAGAGGGGCGAGTCCGCTTGACGGGACTTGGGGCTGTCCCGGCCCCACTCACCCACAGAGTCCTGGGAGGACGAGGGGGGGCTCACCGCCCTCGCATTACTCCACCACGAAGCCTGAGGTAGGGAAGAAGACGAGGGGGACGGCGGAGGGACGCAGGCAGACCAAAGGCAGGAAGACAGGATGAAGGGAAAAACAAGTGGGGGAAGGAGGGAGGGGACAAAATGCAGCAACATGAACCAGACGGCCACAGAAGAAAACCTATCAAGACCACGTTGTTACTACGACAACAGCTTGCACGCAAGCAGTCAGGCAGCATCGCATCAGAGTTCAGCACCGCCGTGCAGGCGGCATGCACCAGAAGTCACGTACCTGCCTGACGCGGGCCCTGCCAGGGGAGAACTTCCTCTTGGAGATGGCGGGCTTGCCCATGCCGATCTTACGGGTCAGCGGGATCACCGTGGACGAAGGCGTCTGCCAGCCCCCCGGCCGGCCAAACAAGGATGACAAGACGCCACCGCGTTACTTACAAATTCACACTTCATCACCTGCCGCACAAACGCTAAGCCAGGGCAGTCCAAACCACAGCCCGGCAAGTGCGTGATCAAGGACAACTGACGCCAACAAGTTGAACCGAAGTGGATCAATCAAATTTCTTTCCTATGAACTCATGGCCTTTATTTCAGCATTAGACTAACGTATGAAAGCAAATCATTTATGTGTCATAAATCTGATGTTGTTTATTGTACGACAGACGAGTTTATTGCTTGAGTTTGTTAAAAAAAACTAAAAAAAAAAAAGTGCATGGGATGAGGACAACCATCGCATATCAAATTGCTATCGCAATGTTAAGGAGGAAAAAATGGCAATGGAGCTATTTCTCAAAATGGTTCAGCCTCACCTTGCAGAGTGGTGGCGACTCCCTGTAGGGTGGACTGAAGCTGAGGGGGGGCGAAGGAGGGGAGAGGGGCGGCGGGGTGAGGGGGACCCTGACGGGTGAGGTCTCAGGCGAGGCCTCTGTGGAGAAAGGAGACTGTCTGAGGCGGATGGACAGCTCGTCCGATGGAGGAAACGAGCGAGGAGGAGGCCTGAGACTCCGCGTGTTGAGCGGGGGAGGGCTGAGGGAAGACGGGCAGCGAGGGGAGGCGCTAGGAGACGACGAGCTCAGCAGCTTCATCACCTCCTCGTCTAAAGATGGCTGCGGCTCCCCCTCCCCGTCCCCGTCGCTGCTACTCTCCCTCGCCTCCTCCTGATTCGGCCTCATTGCGACCGCGTCAGGGGGCGAGTGGTCCCTCTCGGAATAGCCGGCGTGGGATTGGCCAATATCTCTGGCCGCATTGAGCATCTTCCGGGAGCATGGCCAGTCTTCTTGTGGCCATTGCGAGGGAGCGTCGGGCGCCACGCTGAGAGGGAGCGACGCCTCCGAGGAGACGTCGCTGTGCTGAAGGGCGGTGGGCGATGGCGGAGGTGAACCGCTAGGTGAAGGTGAGGATGGCGAGGGGGGGCCGGAGAAGAAGGAGGATGCTGTAGCTGGCTCACCGGGTGATGGATGTACTCCTAGGGAGACACCGAGATCATGATCATAATCATCGTCGTCGTCGTCACCTCCCTTGGGGAGGTCATTCGAACTCACTGTCAGCTCCATACCTGGCGGGAGGCATCTTGAACTCCTGAGCTCCTCCTGGGTCTGCACCTCATTCTCCTCCTGGTGCTGCTCCTTCATCACCTTCTGCCTTCGCACCTCATTCGCCGGCTGCGTAATTTCCTCCCGGTGCTGCTCCTCATTCTCCTTCTGGTCCGGCACCTCTCCTTCTGTCTTGTCAGGAAGGCGTCGGTTTTTCTGTGATGTTTTTAGAGGTTTTCCCTGGTCTGTAGTGACAACTGTCAAAAGAAAATACAGAAGTTAAGTCGCATCTGAAAGTTGAACAAATGTTGAGTGCTCAATCCTACTCACTGGAGGTGGACTCTCCCTCAGACAGGGCGGCAGAAGCGGGACCAGCAGGGCAGGGGCCGCTTTCTGAGTGAACGTGAGTATGAACATCTGAAACCGTAACGGTCTCTGGCTCCTCAAGACTTTCTGCAATTCGTGCATTATCCGACTGCAAAGGAGGCGCCAGCGGCCTGCGGTTGGCTGTTGCAGCTTGCGTTTGACAAGCACGTGTCGTTCCAGGCATGTCACCGTGTTGCTGGGTGGGACTCCCGGCTGGTCTGTCATTCAAGGGGCTTAACGGTGCTGAAAACTCTCTCAGGTAAGTCCCACTAGCCTGGCTAGCAGCCACTGAGCCACCGGGTTGGTAACTTGGAGATTTTCTTTTGGTCTTCGGTGAAGGATCTGAAGTCCAACCTAGAGCAGAATCATGCCGAAGTAAATTCTGTTCTGGGGAAGTGGCCTGCGCAGCCGCTTCACGGCTCGAATGCGTGCTACCTGTGGGGCTACTGGGACACGTTTCAGCAACCTGCGTTGGAGTCGGGCTAGCGCTAGCGCGTGCGCGCAATGTCACGCAAGTTTGTAAGGAACTTTGGCTGCTCAAAGAGCGACTGGCCTCCAAGCCAATTTTGATCAGACCTCGGCTATCAGAGCTGCCATCAACAGGTCTACAGTGGGCAGGAGTAGCTCTAGTTGAATGGTACGGCATGGTCTCTGAGGGACTGCTGCACGTCGGGACAGGTAAGGGACTGGATGCGCCAGACTTTGAGAGCTGAGGAGGTTCCCGATCATGCGCACAGCCAGCTGGACTTTGCATGACGTCTCCAACTGAAGCAGGACCCGTTTCAAATTCGCCAAGCTGGCGCGGATGGTTAACCGCCGTCTGAGGTGAGCTGGCGTCCGATGATGAGGAGCTTTCTGTTGACATCACAGGGCTACCTGCTCGGCTTGGGTCTGGTAAATGTTTCACAGTGGCGGGCTCCGTCAACTCTGTCAAGTCACACGAGGCCTGAAGTGAATTGGCAAGACGAGCACCGCTGACTTTAGCAGGGATACACATGGGGCCAGCCTGGTGTTTCGAGCACTGCAACATGCAATCAATCATACCAGGAACATCCTCTAAATTCCCAGCGTCAGAAGACACGAGAGCGGGGCTACTGTGGTCCACTGAAGTGCTTTGGTGAGCAAGGCTTGCTGGCGCGGGCGACGGCAGATCACCAAAGGGGCTCGATGGCTCACTCTGCGGACGGGAAAGTATTGCGGGTGCGGGCATGACAGTGGCAGAGCTACAAACATCAGATTCAAATGTTTGGCCATCCATGTTTTGATTCGGTGTAATGTCTCCAGGCCTAAGCCCTGCGCCGCCGCCACAAAAGACGGTCGATTGTACAACAGACTGGCGAGCGACCGCCCACAGTTGCAAAGGCCTGGCAGGTTGCGTAGAGGGCGTCCGCGCCGGACTAACAGGCAGCGACGGATTACTTGGGGTCGAGCTAAGAGGGGCTCTTGATGGGCTACCGGGAGCTGTACTGGGCCTGCAAGCAGAGGGCTTGCTGCTTGGTGAGAGATCCTGTTCAAGTTTACAAGCCATGAAACGAGAGAACTTGCTCTCCCGATCCGGCGCCATTTCAACATCCAGTTTAGGACTCTGCAGCGGTGACGTTCCGGGCTCTGGAAAGCTTCTTCCTTGGTGGCTTTGGAACGGTAGCGCTTCATCAGTAGGACTATGGGGTCTAATCGGCCGAGTGTCATCATCTTGCACACGGCCGTCTGGAGAGATGATCTCGGGCTTTGATTCATCATCGTCCGTTCTACACAGAGTAAGCTCGGCCATCGTACGATCCGGACTTTTGGGAGACATTCTGGTTGCAAGCTTTTCCCTGCTTGAATGAATGGAAGGGCTGGATGGCGGACTAAGTTGAGATGGTGTGGAGGTCAAAAGGACAGCGCCTTGCTGCAGGTCCAAAGGAACACAAGGCAACGGAGGTGGTGTTGAACACAAGTGAGGTATTGGAGAGCAGCCATGGTTGTCCTTATAGTGCCAAGGAACATGATTGACTTGTGGGTCTTTCTTGACTTGGACTGGACAAAACTGAGACGCAGCAGGACATTCGTGGAGATCTGCAGTATCAAAGCAGGACGGGTTGCTCTTTATAAGCTCAGCTGGACACGGGGCAGGTTGCAGAGCACCTTCTTCCAGATCTGCTCCACCAGGATTAGAAGGTGCGATGAGTTGTTGGGGTTCCTCAGAATTCTGTCTTTCCTCGGTGGCTTTTGAGTGCAACGGCATTGGACTTTTACGGAGTTCTTCAGGGTCTGAGGGAAATGGTACTGGACTTAACTGCTGCTCTGTGGGGATTGCTGGAGAAGATTCTGGACTTAGTCTCATGTTTGTGACATCAGAAGGAGATGGGATCGGACTTTGATGGACCGCTGCGGTCTTTGATAAAGATGGTAATGGGCTTTGTGGGAGCTCAGTGACAGAAGGGGATGGGACTGGATTTTGGTGGACCAGTGTAACACGGGGAGGAGATGGTGTTGGACTTTGTTGGAGCTCCATGACATTAGAAGGAGATATTGCTGGACTGTGATGGAGCTCTGTGACGTTTGAAGGAGATGCTGCTGGACATTGACGGAGCTTTGTGACGTACGAAGGAGATGCTGCCGGACTTTGATGGAGCTCTGTGACATTGGAAGGTTTTGGACTTTGATGGGGCTCAGTGACATTAGAAGGAGATGCTGCTTGACTTTGATGGAGCTCTGTGACGTGAGAAGGAGATGTTGCTGGACTTTGATGGAGCTCTACAACCGTGGAAGGTTTTGTACTTTGTTGGAGGTCTGAGATGTTACAAGATATTGCTGGACTTTGATGGAGCTCTGTGACGTTAGAAGGAGATGCTGCTTGACTTTGATGGAGCTCTGTGATGTTAGAAGGAGATGCTGCTTGACTTTGTTGGAGCTCTGTGACGTTAGAAGGAGATGCGGCTTGACTTTGATGGAGCTCTGTGAAGTTAGAAGGAGATGCGGCTTGACTTTGATGGAGCTCTGTGACGTTAGAAGGAGATGCTGCTTGACTTTGATGGAGCTCTGTGACGTTAGAAGGAGATGCTGCTTGACTTCGATGGACCTCTGTGACGTGAGAAGGAGATGTTGCTGGACTTTGATGGATCTCTGCAACAATGGAAGGTTTTGGACTTTGTTGGAGGTCTGGGATGTTACAAGAAGATGTTGCTGGACTTTGACGGAGCTCTGTGACGTTAGAAGGAGATGCTGCTGGACTTTGACGGAGCTCTGTGACGTTAGAAGGAGATGCTGCTGGACTTTGACGGAGCTCTGTGACGTTAGAAGGAGATGCTGCTGGACTTTGATGGAGCTCTGTGACGTTTGAAGCAGATGTTGCTAGACTTTGTTGGAACTCTGTGACATTTGAAGGAGATGCTGCTGGGGCGTGAAGGAGCTCTGTGGCGTCAAAAGGAGATGTTCCTGGATTCTGATGGAGCTCTGTGACATTGGAAGGTTTTGAACTTTGTTGGAGGTCTGGGATGTTAGAAGGCGACGGTGTTGGCCTATGTGGGATTTCTGTGACGTTGGAAAGAGATGGTGCTAGACTTTGCTGGAGCTGTGTAATGTTGGAAAGAGATGGGACTGGACTTTGATGGAGCTCTGTGACATTGATAGAAGCAACTTGATTTTGCTGGAACTCTGTGGGCTTCGATGAAGACGGGACTGGACTTTGCCGAAGCTCTGTGATTTTAGAAGGAGATGGTGTTGGACATTGCAGGATTTCAGTGATGCTAGAAGGAGATGGGACTGGAGTACGCGGGAGCTCGCTGATGTTACAAGGGGAAGGGACTGGACTTTGCTGGAGCTCTGTTATTTTATATGGAGATGGTGTAGGACTTTGCTGTATCTCTGTGATGTTAGGAAAGGGAACTGGACTTGGATGGACAACTACGACATTAGAAGGAGATTGGGTTGGACTTGGATGTAGATCCTTCGTGTTGGGAGATGCTACTGGACTTTGTGGGCACTCTGTGGGCTTTGGTGTAAATGAGACTGGAAATAAATGGAGCCCTGTGACACTAGAGACAGATGGTGTCGGATTTTGCTGGAACTCTGTGATGTTAGAAGTTGGGAGTGCACTTTGCTGTAGCTCTGTGTCATTTGATGGAGATTGGACTGGACTTAATTGGAGATCCTTTACATCAGAAGGAGAAGGGACTGGACTTTGCTGCACCTGTGTGGACTTCAATGACGATGGGGCTGGATTTAGATGGAGCTCTGTGGGATTAGAAGGAAACGGAAATTGACTTTGCTGGAACTCTGTGGGCTCCGATGAAAATGGGACTGGACTTGTATGGAGCTCTGTGGCATTAGGAGGGGATGGCGATGGACTTCGATGGAGATCTGTCGTGTTAGAAGGAGATGGCATTGGACTTTGCTGGTGATCTGTTGTATTTGAAGGAGATAGGACTGTACTTTTCTGGGCCTCTGTGGTGTTGGGAGGGGATGAGGGAGGACTTGGTTGAAAGTCTGCTTGGTGAGACTTGAAAGGTTGGAGGTCTGTGTGCTCAGATGGAGATTGTGGTGCACTTTCACTAAGTTGTGTTGGGTTAAAGGGAGGTGTTTCTAAACTTGCCTGTGGCTCACAATTGTAAGAAGGACTTTGGTGAAGCTCCGAGTGGTTCAAGGAAGATGGCGTTGGACTACGCGGCAACATTGTGAGGTTTGCAGGTGATGCCAGTGGACTTTGTCTCAGCACTGTGGAGTTAGAGGGAGATTGTTCTGAACTTTGCTGGAGGTCTGTTGGGTTAGGTGGAGATTGTGCTGGACTCAGTCTAAGGTCTGAGGCGTTAGATGATGATGACTCTGGACTTTGTTGAAGCTTTGAGGGATCAGAGGGAGACAGTTCTAGACTTAGTCTAAGTTCTGTGGGGTAAGAAGGAGTTTGTGCTGGATTTAGGCTTTGCTGTGGCTCCGTAGCATGAGAGGGAGAAGAATGTGGTCTATGTTTTAGCTCTGTGGGATTAGGCGGTGAAGACGGACTTTGCCGGAGCTCTGATGGGTCAGAGGGAGACAGTTCTAGAGTTAGTCTCAGTTCTGTGGGGTAAGAAGGAGTTTGTTCTGGACTTAGTCTTTGCTGTGGCTTTGTAGCATGAGAGGGAGAAGACTGCGGTCTTGGTTTCAGCTCTCCGGGATTAGGCGGTGAAGACGGACTTTGCTCGAACTCTGATGGGTCAGACGAAGACAGTTCTAGACTTAGTCTAAGTTCTGTGGGGTAAGAAGGAGTTTGTTCTGAACTTAGTCTTTGCTGTGGCTCTGTAGCGTGAGAAGGAGAAGATTCTGGTCTTGGTTTTAACTCTGTGGGGCTAGGCGGGGAAGACGGACTTTGCTGGAGCTCTGATGGGTCAGAGGGAGACAGGATTAGACTTAGTCTTTGCTCTGTGGGGCTAGAAGGAGATGGAGTTGGAGTTGGACTTGGCTGGAGCTCAGTGGCATCGGCTGGCGAAGGTACTGGATTTTCGTGCGACAGTATTCTAATGTCAGTTGGAGTCTGCGCCTGCCCTGAATTTGAGAGCTGGACTGTGGTGTGAGCAGTAGTACTAATGGGGAGAACCTCAGTAGGACTTTGAACATCTGGCGTGTGTGTGGGAGTGAGCTGGAGGTCTCGGGCAGGACTGTGTAAGATTACTGCAAGTGCTGCTAGCTCCGACCTCTGAGGCTGACAGGTGACGCAAACGTATTTTTTGCTGTCACACATTGTCGCGCTGATGCCTGCCTCGACGGAAATGCACTGGGTGTGAAAACACCTACAAAACAACACAACACAACACAACACACACACGCAACACAAGCTGTTACATGGCACACTCAGTCAAGCCATACAACAAGTTGACTAGAAACTGACAGCGTTCCTCCACCTTGGCAGTGAATAGGGACCAAGCCCTGCCGCATAGAGCAAAAAGCAAAAATCTGCCAGCAATTAAGACACCACTTAAGATTTATGTCACGTCATGTCATCTTCCAAAGCGCTTATCCTATACAGGGTCGCGGGGAGTTGCTGGAGCCTATCCCAGCCGTCAATGGGCGAAGGCAGACTACACCCGGAACTGGTCGCCAGCCAGTCGCAGGGCACACACAGACACTGTCACTGAGCGGGAATCGATCCCACGCTGCCTGCACACAACTCAGGCGTGTGTACCACTACACTATCAGTGACCACTTAAGATTTATAACTGCTGCAAATTACGTTTATTTCCATAATAGATTCGACTATTATGTCTCCCGTAAATTGAGAATGATTCAGGTACCGGTTTGGTCCGTAACATCTGTCACAAAAATGGGAACAAATGTTGATCGTTGTTTTCCAGGGTTACAGCAGATGTTTGCAAATACCTTATCTTGAGTTAACACAATGATAATGAGTCTGCTTTCACAAAGGACGACAGAAATCAGACAACATGTACTGCTGACAGGCTGATGTTCAAAAATTTGGAAAATTGTAAGTTAAACAACGGCTCAAAATTATTAATCAATTATCAGACTATTTGATTAATTTGAGAATCGATTAGCTGTTGATTATTTGTTGCAGGTCAAATTTACAATAATCTACAAAGGGCCCAGGATGTAAGAAACACACTGTCTTAGACATGCCTATGGGTGACTAAATGAAGCGCCTGCCCCTCACTTCAACCAGCAAAATGGTGCCAAGGCAACATTTTTAGATTAGACACGGCTTTGGCCCGTGTACAAAACCAGCATACAGCGGAGGATAGAAAAGGGGAAATGTGGTGGAAAACTGTGTCGCGTATAATGTCACACGTCAGCTCTATAACATACTCCTGTTAACTGTGTACCTGAAGCAGCAGATGCATGTCACATAGTCCTGCAATGAGTACAAGTCGGGGGTGTGGCCACACATGCCACAAGGCAGAGCTGGGTCACAGGACACACAAAGGAAGGGGTGATTGGCCCAGTGACCTGACGACCTCATGCCACAGCGGAGACACACCCTACAGTTCTGGGAGAAGAGCATGCACACCAACATTATGCTGCTTGACCACAGTCTCGTGTGTGCGCGTGTGTGTGTGCGTGTGTGCGCGCGCATCACCTGGCAGGTCCATTTGCTGTTGGGAGTGTGATCCAGTGGAGGAGTCAGACAGTGTGCATGGTAAGCTTTATCGCAGCGAGCACACACCAGCAACGCTGATGTGTCTTCTTGCAGCCTAGAGCAGACGGAAGCACACACATTACATCATTGCAACAGTGTCTGCGAGTGTGTGTGCGAGTGTGCGAGCGTGCGTGCGTGGGGCGCATTAGGGCTGCTACAAACGGTTTTGCTAGTCAACTAGTCACCAATAGTAGTCACGGTTAGTCGACTAGCGTGATCATAGGCCAGTCGAAGCATATGGCACCAACAAGTAGCTGCCGATTGAATTCTTTAAGATACGTGCAAATTAAAAATGAAGGCAACTAAGACGTACATTCAACTTTTATTCAACTTTGCATCTTATACTAGCATTCCTGACATGCTCAAACAGGCTCCCTGATGCAACTTAAATTGAAGGCGATACTGAGGCCTTCACTTATTTAACTGTAAATGTCTTGTGTATTTTAAAATAGAAGCCAAAACGATATACTATACATAGCTGCACTACATGGATACTATGAAACTATAAACACAAAAACCAAACACTTCGGGTTCACCTCACGTTCACAAGCTGAGCCGTGATTGGTTGTCACCTGAGCCCTCAACACGTGATGTCGTTTTCAGTCGACAGCAAGCGGCAAAAAGTCATTTTACAGGTATTAATTGTCCATTGAAGAATAATGACGTTATCGTAAACGTGTACTCCATCCGTGCACGGCACCACACTGCCCTGAAGTGGCCGAGGCGCGGAAGAACAGCTAGCATTTATTTTTACAGTTTTATCAATTGCTAATATTTTAGTATCCTCTTTTTTTACTTCCTTATTCATTTTTTTCCCTCATTGTTGTGTCGAGCTCTGTTTTAAGATCAGTTGTCAAGGATTCCTCAAAATTCCAAGGATACAAAGATCCGAGGACTTTTTTGTCATACCGACACATTTCCACATGACTCGGCACAAATCACGACCCTCGAGATCCCAGGTTAGCCCAACTAAGTCTCAAGATGGGCGAGATGAAAATGCAAGAGGCTTCAATTCCACATGATATTTACAAGGAAGGCCATTTTGGACTTGCCAAAAAGTAAAAAAGAAGAACATCTATTCAATGTGCAGGGATGAATGGCCATGAGGCTGCGATGGTAGTTTGGAATTGTTGAGTTTTAGTAGTTGAATATTAAGTAAGTTTGAAAATCTATGAACATTTGTCATTTCATTCTCAACCAAAATAATTGTGCTGATTATTTTTGCCAGAATTGTCCAGCCCGGCAGTGGACTACTCTTAGCAGCCCGAGCGCGCATGCCTTACCTGCAGCTCTGACACACTCGACATGGAGCACACTGCCAGCCAGCCCGGATGAGGGAGGAAGGATCCAGGGGCGGGGCCAAGCATCTAGCGTGGTATTGGTTGCCACAGCGACAGCACATCAACAGACCGCCGACATCGTTGCCGCGTGAACACGACACGCATGACCGAGACTCTGAAACCAAAGAGCCACAAGGGACGTGCAGTGGTTCACAGGAGTGGAACCAACGTCAAGCAACACACGGACGCAGTATTGGCAGCGTGCGACGCCATGCAGAGCCCAAACTTCCCAAATAAATAAATGAAAATCAATCAAGCATGTCCTGTCCACTCATCGCTTGGGTTTAGTTTAGCCACATTGGCATTGCCTCGGTCTACTGTTTTTTTGCTGTCAAAACAACCCAATCCGGTACCGGCACACTGTGCTCAAAATGCAACTTTGTAAATGGCACGACTTGTCAGGTCATGTAGATCAAGCTGAAGTTGAGTTGAGGTCAGCTGCAGTCTTCAGTAAGTCCTACATTTGGCGACTTCACTTGGACTGGGCTCCCCACCTGCAGCCACGTGTGCGCGTGTGGCGTGCATACCCTTGTGCGCGTGTCTTGTGCACAGCGTGCGTTTCAGCTCCCAGTCCTGATGAGCTCCCGCAGCAGCAGCACATGGGAAGTGGTAGCTCCGCCCACAGCCCGTCTCTCGGCAACGCAGCGACGCTCCGAGACCACCGCAGAACACGCACACCTGGATGGGAGATATTGGGGGGGTTCCGTGAGGCTGAAACACACTTGCAGTTGCTGTGGCAGCATGCACTGATTCGCTTCCCCGTCCTTTATACGCTTTCTTCATCATTCTTATTAGGTTTGGATACAATGCAGAGACACTGCAGGAGTGCGTCCTTGTCAACTTGTTAAAGGGGTAATAGTTTGATGAAAGAGGAATACTTCATGTAATCATTTATTCTCTTCCTGTGTTATTGCGTGATATGTTCAGTTTGCCTTCAAGTACGGCACTTGACCTGTGTGCTCCCTGAGTCGATGGCTTTGTCCACGTACAGCAGCGACTGGCCCTCGCCGCGACACACGCCCTCAGACCAGGCCGCACACTGAAGGTGAGCGCAGCACTGACCTGCGCGCGCACAAGCACACACACGCGCGCACACACACACGCGCGCACACACACACACAACAAAGTCACTTCACAAGTGTAAGTGTGTGTGTGTGTGTGTGTGTGTGCGCGCGCGCGCGCGTGTGAGAAAGAGTTCAGGCACAAGTGACAGCACGCGCTTGTGTGTGCAAGGTACCAGTGGGGTCAAACAGCGATTGGACGTCGATGTCGTGCGGAAGTCCGATGGCTCCGAGCTGCTCCAGCAACTCGAAGGAAGACTCGTCGTCTGCGAAAGCAGAAAAGGTTCATCAGACTGCAAAGCTGCGTCAGCCAACAGGAAAACGCTAAACACCACTCACCGCACTGTGCTGGACTGCTGCTCTTCCTACAAACACACACAGGAGGTCAGTACTTGTGATTGCTGCTGAATTGCCACCAAGACAGTGGTTTTCAAACTGGGGGGCCGCGGGGCTACCATGAACACTAGTACACTCCTTTGCTCATTTTGCCCGCATAGGATGAAGTGAGCTTATGGCCGCGTAGGGTCGGCAGCTAAATAAAGTTGACTTTTTTAACCACACCCACACCCACAGGATGCGTACGGTGAAATGAATACGAGAAATATCATTGTGGTCTTTAACGGCCGAGACTGAGACAAAAAAGGAGCAGCAGGTTTGCACAACTGCTAGCAAGCAAGTTGGAGCTTCTGGTGAAAATAATTTCATCTCCAAAAGGGGGGTGCGACAAAAAAAAGTTTGGGAACCACTGCACTGACAAGCACGGCACTGCAAGAGACAAACAACATCAGAAGAATCCTTTCCACACGGTTTTGTTTGACATATGATAGATGAAGGCGATCTCGGAGTCAACATTGCCAAAGACATGAGGGCCCGATCTTAAGGATCAAGTTTGTATTCGCAAAAAAACACAATATGCTGAGTGTGGTCGGAATATAACACAGCAAGAATTGTGCAAATCGGATGTTTGCTTCTGGAGAAATTGAGTTTTTGGTGTGGCAAAAAGGCCCTTTTTGGTGAACATTTTTGAGTGATATCGCCGATAGAAAATCAAGCTTAAAAACAAAAAACCCCAAAAATAATTCAAGTCAAACAGTGTAACTTGATTCTTTTTCAACATCAACCTATCTCCTGGACGCTTTAGCTTGCCCGGCTACTCCGAATAGCCACCAATAAGCCCATACGGAAGGAACTTGTGCTTAAATGGCGCAGATGGAAGATTCTTGCTGAGAAATGTCATGCACTGAAGTCATCGATTGTTTGCTTTTGTCTGAATATGTGTGTTCTGGAGGATTTTATAGGCCTTCCAAGCCCAGTGCCCATAACATTTTCTTTTGAACAATTCCAAAGGTGGCAGCTCTTTGTCACGTTATTTATATACTGCATCTTTTATCAGTGTAAATTGTTCCAAATGAACGCTGACAGAAGAGTTAGAAAAAGTGTTAGCGACAGGAGAACTAAAACACAAGGGAAGAAATAAAGAGCCTACTTTTGTGTAAGATTGAAAAAAAAAAAAAGAAGATTAAAAACAGAAATGTGATGTTGACCAAAAAATAAAATAAAGATTTTTCTTTGCGTTCTTGTTGCAACTCACGTGTGCACCGTGTGGCCGCATGGGTAGGAATGGTCGTGACAATCGCCGTCGCGGTCCGAGGAGGTTCTGCGGCTGAGGACGTGAAGCGGGACGTAGCCCGGCGTGGGTCCGAACACCACCAGCGGACCCTGGCCCAGAGGGGGCCGCTCGCCGCGGTAACAGAAGGCACACTGCTGCAGGCTGACGGGACGACACGAGGACTGTGAGGACCGTTGACGTGGAAACAAACGCGCAGGTGCCGACGCTCACCGTCTTTCGGTGTGTCCCAGGCTGGGCGTGGGCGAGCCCGACTCTTCCGACATGGAGCGTCGTAAGAGAGGCGACGGCGCGGCGGCGGCGGCGGCGGCGGCGGCGTCGTCGTCCTCCAGGCGTAGGCGGGGCGACCGCGCGGGGCTGGAGGCCAGGCTACCGCCGCCCATCTCGGCGCTCAGGCAGGGGGCGGGGCTGTGAAGAGGAGGGGGCGGGGCAACGAGTGCCGTTTGCGGTGGCTCCTCCTCTGAGATCGATGTCGGGGACGGGGCCAGAGGAACAGGGGGGTCGCCGGCAGGGATTTCCGTGACGGTGGGGGCAGAGTCAGTGTTGGATCTCCTCCTGGATGCGGAGCCGCGGCGTCCAGTTGTCAACTCTGCTGACAAACAATTCAAAATCAACATCTTGCGCCTCCTCATCCTGTTTTCCTGCTCATCAAATTTGGAGGGAGGCCCATCCGCCTCATTTTGAGCCCCTCTGGGTCTGAAAGCATTTCAAGCATCTCACATCATGAACTGCTCTTACTTGACGAGCATTGCATTAACTTGGGTTTCTTCGTTTTTTGGGCTTTTTTTTTTTTTTAACACCACGGCGTATCGCCAACAACCGCAAGTCGCTCTTGAAGCTGTCAATGATGATGAAGAAGAAGAAGAAAAACGTGGTGGACAAAGAGCTAAATCTTGTTTTAGGACACATACAAGGAGAAGATTGTATTAACCCAAAAGATGCAACAGGAAATAAAACTTTGCTGCTAAACTGTACACACGCTCACTTTGGGTAGGTTTCATTTCATATGGAAGATGGTTGCACTTTCATTTTGTATTGAGTTTAACATATTTAGGAAAGAGAAAAGAATAACCTGTCAAATGAAAGAACAACAAAATGCATGTAAATACTTGAGAGAACTTGTCTTAATGTCTTAATTACATCAGCGGCTCAAAAATCCACCTTGGACTGAGCCAAGAAAAACCCTGATCATGGTCCTCATCCTCACTCACCTGCCGTCTTGTTAAGCGGTGGCGTTTTATCTGTCGTGTCCACGCCCTCTTCATCCTCCACTTGAGCTTGGCCTCGACTCCTCCCCCTGCAGACACGCGCGCGCGCACACACACACACAGACACGCACACGCACACACACACACACACACCCCCACACACACACACACCCCCACACACACACACACACACAGACACACAGGTATGAGGATGATCAAACCTGCGGCCGCACACTCTCCTCCTTTCCTGGCCCCCAGCATGCAACACAATCGCTTCCTCTAAAGCAAGCGTGTCAATGCCTGGGAACCAGATCCGGATCAGGCCTGTGACGTTGAGTTATGTGGGTCACTAAAATAAATCAAGCGTCATCTTGCAAAATGCCCTTTCTCTTTTTCATGTCATTTCTGTAGCGCGTGTCCAGTTCAGAGTCTCTGGGAGTCAGCAGCAATCCCGGGGGCTGCACACTGGACTGGTCGCTGGCCAAGTGCAGGGCACATGCAGGTACAGACTAGGGTTGTCACCATACCAAATTTCTTTTTCGATACCATTATGTATTTTGATACTTTTCTGTACTTTTGCAAACAGGTGAAACACTCAAATGTCAACATTTTTCTTTATTTTAAAACAGACTTCGGGAACAATAACAACATATAAAATAAATAATTGGTATTGGATTTTAGTTTGAATGTCACTGCTTTATTTTACTTTTTCTTATAATTCAAAGGGTTTGTGTTTTGAAACTATACATGAAACGTTTAATGGACATAACTAGAAAAAAAAATGGGGGCTCGTTATATCATCTAGGATAGGATTACCGTATATATTGTGGGCTAATAAAATGTTTTACAAAAATGTGTTTCAATATACTTCATTTATATAATGCTCTGTCTTTATGCCTTGATTGGTTGTTCAAATATTTTAAGAATGTAATTTCATTTTTTAAATGCATATTTGCATATTTTTTTACCATGGACATGTTCAGGGGTTGAAAGTGTCATTTTGGCTTACCCAACCGCTGGCGAGTAGATGTAGAGGAGAAGTAGAAAATTTCTACTAGACAAACAGAGTTTTTTACAATACAATACAGTAATATTAAATTGTCAGTTGTTAGAATTACATTTTCATGTATTGGTCTGTCTAAATGGATTTTCAATCAAAGCGATCACATGATGTCTCTTCTCTTCACAATATTTTATTAAAAGCTTCTACAAAAAGATGATTTTTTTTTTTTTTAAACCACCGGTACTCATAAATGGCTAGACATACAGAAATCACTCGCATTTGGCAAATATATCAGCTTAATTTCACCCCCTGGACATGTAGCTCTCTGTTATGTTGGCTCCTGAAGGTTTGCTACTGGGTTGGAAGGAGCCTTATACTTCTTTCATTGACGTTACAGTGTAGTGAACTAGTGAACAACTTAATCACCTCCCGTTCTTCACAGAAGTCGCGGAACAAATCCGCATTGTTGTCCTTCAAGCGTTTGGACAAATTTGACACGTTGCCTCCTTTCGCGAGGCAGACTTTGTAGCGCCGCCTACACTAAGGTGCTTCTGTGTTCATTGCCTTGCCTTTTTCATTCGGTTGAACCCAAAGTACTTCCACGCCGTACTTCGGGCCCCCGTTTTGTCGATGAGTACGGGCTTTTCTGCAGCTGCCATCTCTGTTATTATCTCCCACCTGGTTTGTCTGCGCAACTTCACTTTCTCTCTGAGCCTGAGCATGTAAGTTGGGCAACTACGCCACACTCATTGGCTGCGCTTAAAGAGACAGGCTCCGATTCAAGCACTTTCAATAAAATTAAATATAAGTACCGTTTGTTTTTAAATGTTGGTATAGTACCGTCTTAAAAACGTGGTACCGGTATACCGTGCAACCCTAGTACAGGCAAACAGGCACTCACACCTAAGGACAATATAAGGTCTTGCATCTCTCCCACTGGACGCTGGCAAGCTGTAGTGCACAGGGGGGGTTGCGGGGAACCTGGGAATCGACGATTGCCACGCTTATTCAAAAATTTGGGGGTTTCATTTACAATTTTTCTCCCCAGTGAAATCAAAATGAGCATCAATTATACGCAGATTGGAGCTATTTGTGGGCCTGCCCGGTCACTATGTCCCACAAATAGCGCGGGTCCTCTGTATACATGCTGATGAGATGGTTTCACAGTCAAAACGAACGTCTGGGGAAAAGCACGACGACCAAGTGACCCGAAACCGACATGGCTCACAGTGTAAACACACATGACACGTGGCAAGAGACAACCACCCGGCCTGACTCATCTCACTTACTTTTTCCTGGATTTGGGAGAAGGTGGTGGTGGTGGTGATGGTTGAGGGGGGGGAGGCGCAGCGCGGCTGCCTACGCCATCTTTACGAGGTCGCCCGCGAGGCCGCTTCTCCGACGCGGCGGCTTTGCGTCCGGCCCGAGTGACAGGAGGTGGCGCTCTTCTGTCCTCTGAGGGCATTCTGCATCAAAACATGAAAGACAACTTAACGCCCGCTTCCTGCTTGATGATGTCACTTCCTGGGCTGCTGGCATGCACACAAACATCAATAAGTTTAATCTTTCCAGAGAACTCCTCGGAATATTGGCCCATTCGAGCTTGGCTTAACTTAAAGTTGTCAGCCAATAATGAAAGGGATTCCCAGAGTAGCAGACTAAACCAAAGGGTCCGAGAAACGTGTTGACAAATGATCTGGTTACAGTTTTACTCCATTTTGAAGGTGCTTTGGGGTCAAATTTTCTATTGGCTTTAGCACACAAAAATGACATAGAAAAACTCGAAGCAAAATGACAGGCCAGTCAGGCATTTGGGGGGAAAGTGTGTTTTCATTGGTGAGAGAGAGGATGTCACTCTGACCCCGCTAATTACAGAAGCTTCTGGCACGTTTTAAACATTGTATTTTTCGCTTTAAATCCATGTGACTGCGTCTCATCTGGTGAATTTACTTTCACTCCGGATGGATTTTTAGTCCAAAACCTCCCACTTTAAATCTTAAAAACACTATTGAAATTCTTGGAAACTACATTATACTAGGACAACGTGAGACTTTTGCCAAGGCTCTGAGCAGTTAAAAGATGAGGAGGAGGAGGAGGAGGAGGAGGATGATAATGACGACCTGAAGTAATGGGCAGACGTTAGCCAGCTAACATTCTTGAACTCACGAAACGCCACCATCGGACAAGATGTGCTGTAAACGGCCAAAAGTTGAATTTGGTCCGGCGACGGGTCTCAATGTTGTAGTTAAGCTCGAAACATCTGTTTGAGAAAGCCAGCGAAACGTGTAAACACTGGCGTTAGCATTAGCATTTAGCTCGTCGCACCGCCCAGTTGACTGATCACTTCTGTTAGCAGCAGCTACAGTTAGCATGGCTAACTCTAGCCGTCACGCTCAAGGAGCCGCTCGCGTCCAGTTTCGTCCCAACAAGACCCAAAAGTCACACGTACGAGCGGCCCCGAGACGACAATAGCGAGAAAAGCCAGCGAAGCGTCTTACGGATTGGATGCAATTCTCCTTCTTTTGCTCTCCAGCTTGCTGCCAAGCTCAAGCGATGTGTTGACACACAACTTGTCCGAGCGCCAGCACGCATTTGCCGCTGCAGTCACAGCAAGTCGCCGGCCGCGTCTCCACTCATCGCGGCCGCACTAGTCGCGCTTGGCTCTCGGCGAATCGAGCAAGATGACGGAAAACGTTAAAGTTGCAGTCGAGGCTCCATCACGGAGGCCATGTTTGAGCGACCGAAGCACCGCCCGCCTGTCAGCGGCATCCAAAAAAGTAGGGCCGCCGCGGACAAGTCGAGTAGTCCGGCCCGCCGTGCAACACATAGAGCCCGCCTTGCGGCATGTGTGTCAGCATGTCTGTCTGTCTGTCTGTCTGCCTGCCTGAATCTGTGAGTCCGTAAATAAATGAGCACGCACTTTGTGTAGCCAACTGTGTGTTCGCTTGTACCGTGTCAAAGTGCATCTGACCCCGCGCACGGATCTGCTCGTGGTGATTCGGTGTGTGTCATCAGACCTCAAGTCCCGCACCGGATTTCAACTCGCAAGGATCCGGACTAAACACACAAGGACCCAGACTCAATTGACGAAGATCCGGACTGGATTCCAATAGGTCCGGACTGGATCTTTGGGAATCCGCACTGAAAGTCCGCCCGAGGATCGGGATGAGACTTATTTGATTCCAAATAGGACTCCGAAAGGAACCAGACTAGATTCAGCGAGCATCTGGGCTGGATTTGTGTGTATCAATTGAATCGGGACTGCACTTTGAAACATTTGAACCGAACTTGGAGGTTCCAGACTACGGTGCCGACCAACGAGAATCCGGCCCGGATCCAAACGTGGCCGTTTGCTTGTTGTCGTGAATGTGATGACAATGGAAGCAAACACGCACTGCAGTCTAGAAACCCAAGCTCACCTCCTCAAGATCAGAGCTTTCCAACTTTCTCAAATGTTGCTCTTTGTTTGAGAGCAAACAAATTATTCACATTCATCGATTCCCCTGCCTCGCCAATGCTCGACATCCAAGTCGTTGCAGCGCTTCCGCTCTTTTGACCTCAAGCTGTGATTGATATTTCCCATTTCTAATCTTTCTGCATATGGATTCATTTTCACGGTGCAGCCTTCACTGCGACCTCCAGAGGACAAAATTAGCAACAACAGTTAGTTTGAGCCAAACATTGCAGTCTACCTGTCCTTGAGGTTCAAAATACACTTAGCAAAAAAATCCTCCCTTCAGGCCGAACGTTTGACACGCGTGCTCCCGACCAGCCGATCAAATGAGACGCTCCGACTCCGACGAGGTGAACATCAGGAGTCGCGCCAGTTCTTTATTCATTGAGAGATGGATTTGATTCTGCGCACTGTGTCGAGTAG
Source organism: Filicampus tigris (assembly GCF_054856515.1). Taxonomy (NCBI): domain Eukaryota; kingdom Metazoa; phylum Chordata; class Actinopteri; order Syngnathiformes; family Syngnathidae; genus Filicampus; species Filicampus tigris. The sequence continues at coordinate 190,083 of NC_141237.1, read as the reverse complement.
GACATGCAGCAATCGGAGGAGAGTTAGACAAATTCCAGGCCGCCGTCACCAACGCGGAAGGAGCAGCTTCTGTAAGCTTTGGACCCGGACGACGAGGACGTGCAGTGCACGCTGAACATGTGACCTCTGGGGCCGCCTCCGGCCGGAGCAACTTGCTGTCTGGAGCACAACATGCGGTGAGTGACCAGCCGTTGCCAGGGGCGACACAGGTGAGAGAAGGAGGAGGAGGATGAGGAGGAGGAGGAGGAGGCGTTGCCGCAGCGTCTCCTGTTGGCGTGGCAGGATGCAAACACGCTGATCCGGTAATCCCTGACGTATGGGGTACAGTTGACAGGCGCAGGAAGAACGACAATTTGAATGAGTGTTCATGCGTTCATTCGGACAACAAAACAATAGCAAATGGAAAGCACAAAAGGCCCAAGAAAGGTCCAGCCACCTGAGCAGAGCCACCAATAGCTGCGAACATCTGCTCAGCTTCTCTTCCTGCTTGGCTACGCTGGCCCCACCCTCGCCGCGGTCCGGCCAATAGAACGCCGAGGCGCTATCCAGGAGAACGAGCGCCGGGCCGGGCCGAGACGCCAGGCGAGCCTGCAGCGCGTGCAGGGTGACCAGCAGCTGCCGCGAAGACCCGCAGTGCGCCACCAGCAGGCGGGAGAGACATGCGCGCACGCGGGCCTCGGGCTGCTCCGGCCAGCTGGGTGACGCTGGGAGGGAGCGAGGGGGTCGGGGGGCACAGAGGTGGAGACAGACAGACAGACAGAGTGAGGGAGACTGAGTTGGGGGAGCAAGACAATGATTGGAGGCCAGAGACCAACACACACACCAAGTCCACGTGGTCACACACACACACACTCATGCACGCCAGTAGCATGACGCCCGACGTACCGGTACCAGTACCGGCGGCGAGCCTGGCGTCCAGGATGTTGACGAGCCTCAATACGTCCAGACTGTAGTCTGTGTCGACAAAGAGCACCTCCAGCTGCAGGCCGCCGGCGTCGGCGGGCAGCACGGCGCGACACAGGAAGTGGTAGAGGAGCTCCGTCTTACCTGCGAGGCGCACGCCAGCGTCAGGGGGGAGCGCCGCTGACGGCGGGCCGCTTCCTGCAGCCTCAACTCACCCGTCCCCTCCGTCCCGTACAGCTCCACCACCGCCCCTGACATAAAGGCGCCACGCCATCAGTTAGCGAGTGTACACGGATGCCTCGCTGCGCGCCGAAAGCTACGCTGATGATCCCGCCATATTGGATGTGTCGCAGCGTAGAGAAGGCCTCATTGACCTGCTGTCTGCCACGTGTCGTTGGCACTCCGAGCCGAATTTCACGAGATTTGACTCGATCACTGTCATGACAATAATTGCGCTGTTTGGTTAGCCACTGAGGTGGCCTACTTTGACTGTTTCTTACTGCCAACACGTAACACCTTACTACTTTTCTTCTGGCTAGACGGATGCCTTTTTTTCCTTGGGACTCCCTCAAATGCTGCTTTTGTCTTTTTCTTGGCTGGTTGCTCTTTTATTGGCATGAATGTGAATATTGCTGCTACGACAAGTTCATTTCCCTCATGGGATGAATCAAGTAACTATCCATCTATCTACGCTTTGCTGGGCATTAGAACCTTCTCATAGACCAGTACTTGGTACGCTGTGATGAGATTGTTGCTATGGTGTTTCCCTTCCGGTGTCTTAAACATACAACACCTAGTCAACATTTCAAATTAGATGATGAAAGGTTTTGATGCCCAAATCCATGAATGAACGAGAGGTATTCACTTTTTGGGTTTGTCGCTTTGTTCAGCCCATCAACTCCACATGTCACATGACTTAAATTCTGACATGTTTTCACGTTAGTTTTAATTATGTTTTTGGTTGTGTCAAAATTCATGTTACCATATACCAACTGTCTCCATAACTGTTTGTGTATGTTCATATTCAAATTTAAAGAAGACTTTGACGCCCCCCCAAAAGTCAACAAACAACCAAACAAACGCAACCTCTAGTGATTGTGAAGTGGACGCTTGTGAACACCGTTTGGGTGTCTGCCCATGTTGAATCGTTTTGGTGTGTGGTCGAGGGTCATATTGTTGACTGACCGGGTCCAGGTCCTGCGTTTTGTGGGAAGAGGCGAGGTTCGATGTCACGCACACTTTGGCGGCCATCAAGACGAGCTACCAGCTGGAAACACGAACGGGGTCAATCGTTATAGACGGCGCCCACGCTCATCGCTGCATCCACTTCATTATGACACGGAGCCCGCGCTCGCGCTCGCGCCCGCTACCGCTATGCTAGCAGAGCTACTTGATGAAGTTACTCTGACGGTGGGCCTCGTGGTTGCATTGCAAACATTGTCAACAGGGCAAACAAATACTGTCAAGTTGAAAAAAGAAAGGAAAAAAATGTCAAGTGATTCAAGGACATTTCACCGTCTCACCTGCGCGCCACTTTCAGTCATATTAACGTTACTTCCTGCTCGCCTTGCTCTTCTTCGGTGGTGGTAATCGGCGGTTGCCAAAGCAGCGTAATGGCGCATTACCGCCACCAAGTGGACTGAAGCCAACAAAAAGAAGCGCAATAAATCAATCACACGTGCTGTAACACACGGTGGCGCCTCTTTAGTTTATTATGTCAGTTATGGGCTGATATTTGTGCCACTAGAAACCGAATCTGAATTGCTTAACTTGAATATTTGAATTGAAAACTGAATTATTGAATTGAAAAAAACTGAATTATTGAATTGAAAAACTGAATTATTGAATATCATCAATTGTATAGTTATTGTTTAATTTGAATCTGAATTGTTCGATCTGAATTCGATTTTTTTTTTGTGAAGAACTGTATCCCAATAAACTTGAAACTGAATTTAAGACTGTAAAATGCGTTTTTAATTCCTCAAACAAAAGTGCATCTCACCAAAAATTCAATGCTGCAAATGCTCACATTCAGTTCGACGAGTAAAAATTCAAACCTGTGTGAGTGACATACGGGTAACTTTAGGATGAGCAATCGATTGGAGATAGAGATCTCTTCTTCAGCAGCTGTTAACTCTTATAACACATTTTATTAACCTTTGTGGTACAAACCATCGGGTCACAGAGGGATAGAAAGGCGCTTCCTTTCAAATTTAGGAAAGGAAAGTGTACTTTTAGCAACGTATCAAAACGAAGCGCCGGAGTCAGTACATCTCGATTTCCGATTTTGTTTTTTCTTTTTTCAAACCATAACGCCAATTGAACTCCATGCCTTAGGCATTACTGACATCTAGGGGTAGAATCAGCGCACTGCATATATACATAGACTGGTCGCTCATCCCAGGCTCTGTTTCATATTATGATACTGTACATATTATGCCACTGATAGTGTAGTGGTACACACGCCTGCGTTGTGTGCGGGCAGCGTGGGATCGATTCCCGCTCAGTGATGGTGTCTGTGTGTGCCCTGCGACTGGCTAGCGACCAGTTCGGGGTGTAGTCTGCCTGCGCCCGTTGACGGCTGGGATAGGCTCCAGCACCTCCCCGCGACCCTGTATAGGCTAAGCGGTTGGGAAGATGACATGACATGACATGACATATTATGCTGAGTGTCTGTTCTATTTGGGGCAGTGTTATTGATATGAAAATTACTTGATTAAGCTACCTCAAAGATACTACGCCTAAGCGATCATATTTTAAGGTCATACAGTTTCAACGCTGGGTTTCTGAGATCGACTATGATTCATCCACACTAGAATTTAAGGACATTCAAAATCTCTTTAATATTTGTGTTCATGTACATTTACACCTGTTATTCAAAAGATCTGTTGAAAATTCCAATCCGCTTTTTTCTTATTGTTTTTGATTGCACTGTTTTAACTAGTATAATACCATTAATATTGACACATTTTTACCCGATTTTGAAACGTCCATAGTTCCTGAAAAAGATGACAAAAGTTCCTGAAAAGGGGGACAAAAAATGGCAAAACGGGGCATTTTCTGACACATTTATTGAGAGAAAAAGACAAAAACAACCAGGCAGATTGCTAGAATTGTAGTAATGAGGCCTCACTATGTATATATGCAGTGCGCCGATTGTACCCCTAGGTGTCAGTAATGCCTAAGGCATGGAGTTCAATTGGCGTTATGGTTTGAAAAAATAACCCGGAAATCGAGATGGACTGACTACGGCGCTTCGTTTTGATACGTTTCTAAAAGTGCGCTGTCCTTTCCTAAAATTGAAAGGAAACGCCTTTCCACCCCTCCGTGACCCGATGGCTTGTACCACAAAGGTCAATTTATAAGAGTTAACAGCTGCTTAAGAGTAGATCGCTGTATCTCCAATCGATTGCTCAGCCTAAAGTTAACCGTATGTCTGTCACTAGTTTGAATTTTTACTCGTCGAACTGAATGTGAGCATTTTCAGCATTTAATTTTTAGTGAGATGCACTTTTGTTTGAGGAATTCAAAACGCATTTTACAGTCGTAAATTCAGTTTAAAGTTTATTGGGATACAGTTCTCAACAAAAAAAAATCAAATTCAGATCGAACAATTCAGATTCAAATGAATAACTATACAATTTATGTAACTCAATAATTCAGTTTTCGATTCGAATATTCAAGTTAAGCAGTTCAGATTTGGTTTCTAGTGGCACAAATATCATCCCATAGGAACATGGTGTATAATTGGACTATTTAAGTGTTTATTCTGTCATCACGCTAACTGTCGCTAACGTTCACTCATTTCAAAGCGCTGGGAAGTTGGCCAGGACGCCTCCCGGTGGTCTGGAAGACAAAGTGTGCAGACGCCAGGCAGTGTTCGAACATATTGACTTCTTTATTCGTGATAGCTATGACCCCAAACAACACAAATACAACTCTTCAATAAATACATTTAACATCAGCACCAGACAGGTCTGCATGCTTCATAAGGACAACAAGAAAGAATAAATAGTGGCTTTGCTGCGCTTCTATGTGCAAAATATCAAACGTCACAACTCGCAGTCAATGGCAACGCCCAACCGTCCGCCACGCGTCCAAAAGCAACACTCTTTGTTCATACGTGAAGTCTAACCCTTTTGGCATTTTGAATACAACTTACAACTCACCACTGTGCTCTCATCATGCACGCCGCACGCACCTGCTTACAGCGTGCACACACACAAAACGTTCAAGTTCTTGTCAGTAATAAAATACAATGGGAGAAACATAGAGTGTGTGAGCGTAATGCAGATGAAAGCGCATATGATGAAGGTGACTTCATTGCTGTCATCATCATCATCATCATCATCATGTGACCAACAGGAAGCAGTGCACATCAACTTTGGGAGAGTCTTTGAAAGGACGCTCCACTCAGATGTTAAGATGCAGACCACAGAGACGCGTCCACCCAAAACACACGCATGTGCGTGTGTGGATGTGCGTGACATCGTTCAGGCAAAAACATGTCCTCCACTTCATCCATTGTCAGTAGTTGTGCTCGTGGTTTTGGGCTTCCTGGTTGTGTCCAGCAGCACTGTCACCATAACAGGAGGTGGATGAAGAGGAGGGTGAGGATGAGGATGATGAAAGAGAGGAGGAAGCTCTGATGTCCTCTCTCTATGCGGAGGACAAATACTCCAGAGCCACTTCATAACAAAACTTGTATTGTTCCTGTCAACAAAACAAGAAAAAAGTTAGAGATGACCTCAGAGTAGACCAGTCACCTGAGTGTGTGTGTGCGCCCGCATGTGTCCGTGTGTTTGAGCTACCAGAAGTTCCACCATGTTGGGTTTGTTGTTTCTCAGAGTTTTGACGGCATGAAAAACATCAAGGGACCTCAACTCTCGTAACATGTCACACACGATGTTGACACTGCAGAACACACCACTGCGGCCCCCGCCATTTCTAGGGGGGGGGGGAGGGGGCGTGGGGGGGTTGCGGGAGGGGGACGGAAAGAATGAGGGATGGTTGGAGAAAAGAAAAAAAAAACGCAGTAAAAGTACATTTCCAACTTTCACCAAACTCGCAGTTGTATTGAAACAGCCAGTTTCATGCTACAGTACAGTGGTGCCAAGAGATCCCAGTTGAATTTGTTTGCCGCTCATTAACCACGCTCGTAAGTCAAAGCACTCCTACCTCAAATCATCTTGCCCTATTGAAATTGCTGCATGTTTGTGTTCAAAAATCCATTGCTTTGAGTGTTGTAAAACCGCGACACAAATGTTAGCGCATCAATGGAGTTTCCCATTCTTTATCAGCATTAGCATAAATCTACAGACTAAAGGCTAAACCATGTGATGGTTTGAAATACAAAAAGTGTCATTGTTCCATTTGGGGGTAAACTTGAGCTGGGAGAGCCACTAAACAGCTTGAAGCTTCATTTTTGCAACAACTGTTTATTTTCTGCCCAAGTGCCGCTTGAGTTCAGCGTCACCCTTACACACTGGTATCTGGAGTCTGCGCCCGCAAGCGAAAGGGGCACACCGGCTGAAAGACGGCGCGCGTCTCGAAAAAATCCCGAGCCGGGTCACTCGTATCTCAAGGCACCGCGGTACTCGAGCGCCGTAAGCGCAAGTGCGCCACTAAGCATCACGTATCAGCCGATGCGGTAACACAACTTGCTTGTTGTTGATGCAGTCGATCTGCGCGGCGAATGAATGAACGCAGCGCATGCTGCGGGCGTACGTACAGGCAGTGCACCAGCGTGCGTCCGTCTCCGCCGTCGTCCTGCCATTTGTCCACCAGGCGAAGCAGCTTGAGGAAGGAGCGCTTGTTGACCGGCGTGTCCCGGTACCGCGGCCAGCCCAAGAACTGGAACTGCTGCACCATGCGGTAGCCGTCCTGGGGCTGGCAGTTTGAGCAAATGAAAGGCTGAACGTGAATAAGCGGACAAGCAGAGGAAGGAGGAGGAGGAGACGGGAAGAAGAAGGACAAGGGGAGAAGGGGACCACGAAGAAGAGGAGCCGCCGACGCGCACCCTTGTGTTGTTATAGATTCGGAAGATGCGGCTGATGACGTCCTCCTCCAGATCGGCCGACACAAACTCCACCTGCAGCGAGCCCAAACGATGGACGCCGTTCTCGGGCCAGTACTGAGGACACAGCTGGAGGACAAGTTCAAACCATGAAGTGCAAGCTAACGCGGCTAACGGCGATGAGCTCTCCGTGTTTCGAGGAAATGCGCTCTTGTTGGGGCTTGGGGAGAGCCAGAAAGCGTTCCCCGAAAGGTGCCTTTCTTTCCCGGCCCAACTACGAGCAAATGTTAAGTGTAACGCACCTGGCCGACACGTATGTGCGCGTATGCTTTTATTTCATGTCATTATTATTGAACAAGAAAGGCCCTTCTAAAGTGGCGCAAACTGGTGCTTTTCCCAGGCAACGTCATCGGGTGCGTGCGTGCGTGCGTGTGCGCTGACCTGCGCGGGGTCCACGTCGTTGAGCATGACGATGGCGGTGCAGTGGTAGTCGAGGACCAGGCGCCAGAAGTCCTTGACGGTGTTGGGCAGAGGATGCTGCGTCACGATGAAGGCCGACGGCTGCTTGTAGCTCTGAGAGAAATCAATTCACTCCAAATGTTCACACTATCCAGGTACTGCATATCATTTCAAATGCCCCCCAAAATAGGAGGGTCGCTCCCGTTGTAGTTTAAGGGCCTGGGACGACCGGGCGCCAGCTCAACCGTTTGCCATCCAGCGGCGCTTGCTGAGATTACAATTTCAAACGACCGCTGCATACTCGCGGTCCAGCATCCGTTTGTGGATAAAAAAGGAAAAAAAAAATGCAAATGTTTTGGCCCCCCCAAAAAAATCTCTTTCTTCTGGGATTGCCCCCCGTTTGTTGCGGGCAACATAGGGTGAACGTTTATCAGGGCTTTTCGGGGCGACTGGCGAAGGGAGCAGCCCGAGTGCGGCGAGCCGGCGGTCGCCCGTCCCCGCCGTCGGCCTTCCCGGTCGTGGGCATACGTACGTCCATGAGGGCGGCGTTGACGTAGTTGGAGCTCTCGCCGTCCATGGTGATGAGGAAGGGCAGGCAGCGGTCGGGAGGAAGCACGTCCATGCAGCGGTTCTTGTCGTGGTTGCGCGGCAGCAGCGCGATGCTGCAGTCCTCCACGCGCAACGTTGGCGTCACCATGTTCAACGTCTGATGCGCGCGCGCGCGCGCACACACACACACACACACACACACGCCTGCAGTCAGGCCTACCCAACTGGCACACTTTCTGTACAGCAGAAAAGCGCACCGATGGGCACCCGTGCTCCTTTTTTCCCCGAGTCTGCACTTTTTGTTCCCAAACGCAGTCGGCGACTTTTGGAACACGTCCGAGTCGTTCCTTGAAACGTTCAACTTTGTCGGGCAAACGCTTGGCTTTTGTGGAACAATTGTGCTTAGCTGTCAGCCAGTTAGTTTGAAAGGGCAACTTGTGAAATGCCTTTTCAAATGATATTATTCAAATATCGACGAGCACAACGTCGCCACTTGTGTGCGTTTACCCGGAACTCCTCCTTGATGGGACTGGAATTGGTCTGCGGGTCCAGTCGGTTCATGTCGTAGTAGAGGGAACGCAGCTGATTGGCCGGGACGGACGTGTCGCCGCACAGACACGCCTCCAGGATGGCGTCATGGATGAAGACGTACTGCTCCTGCGGGCGGCGCGGCAGATGCGTCTGGCGTCACCTTCCGACCACATGGCACTCGCCGCGCCGGCATACCTCGGTCTGCACCATGTTGACGCGGCGCGCTCGCAGCTCTCGTACGCAGTTGTAGATGTCGACCACGCCCTCGCGCTCCGCCATGTCCAGCATGATGTCGATCACCATGAAGCAGCCCGTGCGGCCGGCGCCCGCGCTGTCGCCACGCACACACGCACAAGAGTTAGCCCGCGGCCGCCCACGCGGCGCGACGGCAAAAACCGCACGAGTAACGCAAGGCGGCGAAACCGCGGCCGCGTCTCCATCGTCCTCGTCGTCGCCACCCGACCTGCAGTGCACCACGGTGGGCCCGGCGGCCGGCGGCGTCTTGGCCTTGACGCGGCGGATGAAGCCCAGCAGTCCGGTGGCGTGCAGCGGGACGCCGTGGTCGGGCCAGCCCGTGAAGTGGAACTGGCGGATCTCCCGGATCTCGGCCGCGCCCCTCTGGAACGCGAGCGCGGACCGTTAGCCGTCCGGCTCCTCGGCCCCCGGGGACCGGCGGACCACCCACCTTCTCCACGGCGAAGGTTCGGATGACGTACTCGGAGAGCAACTGCGTCTCCATCAGCGTCACCGAGACGTCGCCGAAGATGTCGCTGTCGTCGGGCCAGTACTTGCAACACTTGACCTGGGCACAAGCGCAAGGCCACCTTCTCAAAGGTCTGGCAGATGTCCCGCGTCAAAACAAAACGCAAAGAATAGGCTTTACGCACTCCTCCGCAAACGCCATCGCCGACCAATATTTCGGCTTTTGGACTCCTGCTCAATATTTGGGAATTCTGCTCTCCTAAACAGGCAAAGGTCTGCATCTTCACGCATTCGAGAATGAGAGGCATTTTTTTCCCCCTTTTCACATTCGGACTTACTACTGCCAAACACAAACACGCTGGCCTTTTGATCCCCAAAAAATGTTCTTCCCCTCCAGTATTTCAATATTCAAAGTTGCTCTTTTGTTTTTAACCATTTGATGTTCTTGCTATAAGTGAGACGAGCAAACGAAGGGCTTGATTGCTCGGCGCTCCTGTCGTGTCGCCCCAAAATGCCGCATGAACAGCAGCGGCCCATGCGCTCCCTGCGCTCGCTGCGCTCGCTGCGCTCCCTGCGCTCCATGCGCCCGATGCGCTCCATGCGCCCGATGCGCTCCATGCGCTCGCTGCGCTCCATGCGCCCGATGCGCTCCATGCGCCCGCCACCCTGGCAACCAAATGCCACTGACAGACAACACCATGGGAGTGCCAGCAAATCACTTTGAGTTGGCAAAGTTGAAGTCACTTGAAGTCAGGAACAACAGGGGGCAGTGTTCCAAAAGTCATGTCATGGCAGATGCATTGTGGGAAAAGGAGTCCCGAGCGCGCGCGCGCTGTCCGTGTTGTGTATGTATCGCCTACCCGGCCCACCTCCACCAGGTTGGTTACCATGACGATGGCAGCGGTGTTCTCTTGCCACACCATTCGCCAGAAGTCGTACATGGTCTCCTGCATGGGCCCTGCAACGCACGCACACACACGCACACACGCGCACACAGATGTGAGTCGAGGCGATGACACGCGAGGAAGCGGCGAGCGCGGTTGCGGGCGCACCTTGCGTGGCGATGTAGTGGTTGGGCCGGTGGTAACCCTGTAAAACGGGACAAGCAAAGAAGCGATCAACTTTTTCACTTGACCGACAGCTGTCGCTTTGCTTGGAAGTGGGCGGAGTCTCAACTGGTGTTTAGTTAGCATGTCACCGTGGCAAAACAAACTGACGCGCACACGCCGACTTTTGGGTTTGTTGACTCAGTCAACACCACTTGCATCCAGGATGACCACTGTTGCCATGGAAACAGAGAGGGCCGCCATCTTTTGTATTGACCTTTGAAGGCAACCGACTATTTATTGAGTGTGTGTGTGCGTGTGTGTGTGCGCGCGTGTGTGCTGTTTTTGAGCCAACGACGAAATGCAAGCTAGTGAGTCCATGTTGAAAGTTGTCATCACGTCACGTGCTTTTGAGGACTTTGCGCGTGCGGGCGGTCATGTTACTCACGTCAACATAGCTGGCGTTGATGTAGTCGGAGCCCTTCTCTCCGTCTTGAGGCTGCAGACGCACACGGGAATGGTCGTCTGCCGCACCGACATGCATTCACACGTGCACACGCGCCGCGCGCGCGCACACACACACACACACACAGTAATAGGTTAGCACAGCGGCGCCTCGCAAAATAAAGCTTCATATCGCCGATTTTTTGGTCATCCAACTTTTGTCGTGCGACCGTATACTGCCCCCCAGTGGCCAAGGCCGAAGGAGCAGCACAATGAAATGAATTGAAGCATGAAAACAAAACGCACAAACTCTTTCCATTCTATGGCCTTTTTTTTTTGAAGTGCAATATTCTAGAGTGTCATTTCCCTTACTAAAAACAGATCAATGGCCGTGTTTGCATACGTACAGGCGATGATGTTTCCGTAGCGATTTTTCATTCGGTTTTCGTCCTTCTTGGCCGAGTCCCAAGGCGCCGACTGGCCCTCCAAGAAACTCTGAGCGCACAAACACAACAAGTGACCATCAAATACAAACCGAGCCTGAGCCATCCATCGAGGCAACCGGCTGAAGATTGGCTCCGGATCTCGCTCTCAAGCGTACTGGATCCCAGATGGCAAACTGTGCGTGCGCGAGAGAAAGATGCTGAACCCCTGAAAAAATCTCTTTCCTCCAATTCTTTTCTTTTTCCTTCCTTTGTTCCTGCCTTCCGTTTCCCAGCGCGCGTGCCACAGGCTAACGCTAACGCTGCGCTTCACTTCACGCATCCGCTGACTTGAGCAAGCTAGCTAAGAGATGCGAAGCATTCCCTGTGCAGGAGAAGCGCTTGTCGAGCGGGCAAACTCTTCTTCCACCACATGACGTTCAACAGAGAGGCATCCAACATCCGTCGGGCGGCAAACGCATGAACCGGAGGCAAAACAAATCAAAGCATGCGACTGGATGATTGCGTGACGGACGTGAGCAGACGAATGACCAAACCCATGGATGAACCAAGGTGTGCAGTTGACAAAGGCGGCGGCACGTTAACTCGCTTACCTCGTTCAGCTGTCCAATCGGAAGAAGTAGTGGAGGAGAGCAAGGGGGGGGGTCATTATTCTGATGATGATTATGATCGCTACCTTGCCATTAACATCATCATCATCGTTAGCATCGTCATCGCAAACACACCGGACTGAATGTGACTATGTGACGGACTAGCCCTCGGGGGGGGGTCGGGGAGGTTGGACGGGGGTCGCGGGCTGCCGGTCGGCAAGGGGACGCGCGCGACGGGGCCCGCGGACGCCGCGCACCCACCTCGTACTCCTCCTTGAAGCCGTAGCCCTCGGCGCACTTCATCTGCGTGATGTGCTGCAGCAGGTCGGCCACGCGGATGGCGGGGTGCATCTGGGCCGGGTCGGGGTGGTAGGGGGGCGGCTCGCGATCGGCTTCGCGCTGCTTCAGGTGGTTCTGGACCAGGCTGCTGGTCTCGCTGCTCAGCTCGTCTGCGCCGGCCGCAAAAACACACGAAAGCCACGTCAACAGAGGTCACGTCGAGCGACAGCGGCGCCAAATGGCGCAAATGACACCTAGAGCAGGGCCGTGCGTGGCGCAAAGCCCCACATGGTCCAAAATGCCTTTTCCTGGTCCCCACGAGACAACACGCACACACACGCGACATGACATCACGTCAAAGGAGGAGTCAGCAGTTTTGCTTTCTTTTCTGACAAAAGCAGCGCGCCCGAGTCCGATCAAGCAATCGCAGGCCCAAGGTACAATCAACGAGCTTTGCTGAAATTCATTTGGAATATCCGCCGATGGAATGCGAGTCCAAGTAAGGCCTTTTCCAACAACTTTGCAGAGGACAAGCAAACGGAAGCGGAGTGACGAGCGACGGGAGCTCAGGCAGCTCAGGCGGCCGAAAGAATTCAGAAGCCATCCATGTGGAATTTGGGATATTCCTGCTGGACAGTCACCTCTTTGGCACTTACCGTTGGCTAGCGAGCTCGCGGCGCTAATGCTACCTTAGCATAAGCAGCCAGCGCAGTTATTTTGCAGAAGCCGGACAACGTTCGTTCGCCGAGACGATTTAGCACAACGATGAACTTCACCATCATATGAAGGGTCGCGTTCGTTTGATAAGGCTTCGGTCGGAGACTCAAGGGGGGCCGGCTCGTGAAATGAGGCAAAAAACTGCAAACTCGCCCTTTGGCTCACATGAACGCAGAGCCCCGTGACAGCCGTCAACTCTTTTCACACTGCACTTTTTTCCACTTCATATACCAAACCAAATTGGGACGGAAAGAGAACTGAACCAGATTCACTGCCGGTTCAGATACTTCTTTCCGGGGCGGATCCAGTCACGGTTCGGATCCAGACCTGGTTCGGGAACAAATAGTGGTCCGGGTCCGGTACTGAATCGGATCCGATTGAAAGTGCAGATCCAGCCGAGGTTCTGATCCAGTCAGTACTAAGCCAAACGTACTATGGGTCCAGATCCACGACTGGTCCAGATTCTGTACTGGTCCGGCTCAAGTAGTGGCCAAGATGGAGAGCCGAAGGAGATCCGGCAACGGTCGGGCTCCGTCAGTCGCGACGAGCCGGCCTCGCTCCGGATTTCTGGTTTCGCTTCCGGGTCCAGGTGAAAAGAGTTGTTTTGCTTTGCTTTCGGCAGACAAACCTCAGAAGACGCGTGATTCACTAAGCTCTCTGCTCTCATTGGCTGCACTGCTTCCGACCCAACCAATCATGGCAAAGGGGCAGGGAAAGGCGATGAGATGAATGCGGCGGCGGCGGCGGCGGCTCGTGACGCGTGAGATGACAACAACACCAATGGCGACCAATAGGAGTGGAGGAAACGGGCTGACATCAGACATCAAAAGAGGGTGATGGGCACGGCTCCATGCGCCGAGGTGGCGAGCGTCCTACCCTTCGCCCCCCCCCGCCCCCCACCACCAGCCTCGCCACCCCCCCACGCCGGCCCCCCTTGCTCCAAATGCATCAACTTACCATGAATGGGAACTTTTACACACCAAAGACGACAAGAAGAAGAGAGAGAGGAGACAAGGTTTAAGCAACAACTTGAGCTTCAGCCTTAGCCTGCACGCAAGCTAGGCTAGCACGAACACAAAGCTAGCATCGAGCCGACAGGAAGAGTCTTCTTCCGGCCCTTTGGCTCGCTCGCTCGCCCGCTCGCTCGCTCAGTTAGCAGCAGGCGTACCTGACTAGCCTAGCTCACGCGGCTACCCTGACTAGCCAAGCTAATCCGATTCACCTCGGCTAACTGACTGAAAAACAGAATGTGCGATGACGCGGGAGTGAGCGTTGCCGCTCGGCAACACGGAAGAAGAGCAAATACTTCTTCACGTCGCCATTGCGTCCGCTGGACCCAAAACGCCTCCGTGGCGATTTGGCGGCCCGGAATAAGCAGCGAGCGACCGCATTCCAAATCATAAATCATCCCGGCTCCTGACGCATTTTTAGATGGCGGACCGCGTAGCTGGCATTGAGCTTACCCCCTGAAGCTAAAGGCGCCATTAGCCTCTTGGAGGTAGCATCCCGGCTCGTGTTTGGCACCATTGAGCTTCTTGATCTTCCGCTGCGCGAAAGACTATTGTGCGTGATGCACAAAATGTTATATGCCCAAATTGGTCATTTTGGACCCGGGTAGTCAAGTACCTTTCCGATAATTGTGTTTTTCTTCAAATGGAACGAAATGGAATTCATGGCAACTTTACTGGATCTTTTCTCCATGTACAGATTTTAAAAAGCTCTTTTATAAGCAGAAAAAAAAAAAGAAGAACGAATGGCTAAAAATACAACACAAATAGCCAGTGGAAAAGGATGCGGTAGTACAAGCAACGTTCAACGAACATGCACGGTCGCCGCGTGCGGCAGCGGCAAACGCAGCAGCTGGATTTAGCGTGGCTTGACCGGTCGGCGAGGCGCAAGGACGACGCCGCCGGAAGGCTTCCGCCGCCGGAAGGCTTCCGCCGCCGGAAGGCTTCCGCCGCCGGAAGGCTTCCGCCGCCGGAAGGCTTCCGCCGCCGGAAGGCTTCCGCCGCCGGAAGGCTTCCGCCGCCGGGCTCGCGTCCCGGACGGACAGCACGTAGCTAGCGACAGCGCGGACGCAATCGCCCGAGCTTCCGAGTGACGCTAGAAACGGCGCAGGCTCCCATCGGAACGCGCCGCGACCTTTTTCCGGGAGGGCGGCCGCGCGAGCGCGTGTCCATGCACAGGTCGGAGGTCACAGACATGTTGCGGACGCGGGATGGAGTGACGGACGGAAGCTGACGAACCAGCGGACGGACGTTTTCCAGTCAAGAAGCGGAATGGACTTGAAATCAAAGCAACTCATGACAGAAAGAAATGATGACTGATGGCTTTCCATGAAGAAGCCAAAAGCAGCAAGCGGGGGATGGAGGCAAGCCACAAGAGCAACACTTCCTGTTTGTCTGCCTGCCCACTTCCTGACTGGCTTGTCTACTTCCTGTCTGTTTGCTTCCTGCCCTGCAGGAAAGACGAGAGAGAAAAGACGGCTCACCTAAAATGGCGGTCGGCACTGCCGCGTCTGCCGGAAGCACGCAGGCGCGCACGCACGCACGGGCACGCACACACACACACACACACACACACACACACACACACACACACACAAGTAGAAGGGTTGATTAATTGCAGTCACAAGTATGGAAACGGAGTTGAAGGTTCAATGGAAATATGAGCGAACGAGAGAAAGCTGGGACGGGCAGCTGCGCGTCTCGGCTCATTTGTGAGAGAAGGATGACCGACTCAGCCGTTACCTGCGTAGAAGCACTTTGGAATCGCGCTGCTGTTTGTCTTCATGGTGAAAGACGACGCGGACGACACTGCTGCGCGCAAGCAAACACACACGCAACATCATCATCATCACCATCATCATCATCATCATCGTCGTCAGGCAAACTGTCTGTGATTGCGTGTGCGCGTGCACACTCACTGTGTCCATTGAGCGCGTGTGCGTGTGTGTCCACCATTGTTGTGTGCTGTGAATTGTTGACCATCAGAGTCATTTCCTGTCTGGAGCTGAGCGTTTCCTTCCTCTTCTTTGCCAACTTCCTGTAGGCACAAAAAAAAATGCCACACAGCTCAAAACACACACACACACACACACACACCCGCCCGCACACTATCCACATGGATTCATGTACTCAACGCAACTCATCTTTATTTGCGTGTGCGCGCACGCATTGCACACATGGAAACGCGTCCTTCAAGTCTACTTTAAAAGCTTCATGTATTTTTTCTCTTTCTATTCCGAGTGTGCAAATAAAAACATCCATTTGTCTGATTCACTTTGAGGCGCGCACACACCCCCACACACACACACACGCTTTGACTCTGACCTGAAGATGGAAAAGGCAAGAGTCATGTATATATGTGTGTATATATATATAAATAAGTATGAAAAGCTGCTTTTAAAATGAAAAGACCTGTGTGGATGTGCGTGCGCGCCCTCCCTGAGGCGAGCGGCTGACCCCACCCCCTCATGTCTTCTTGTGCGCTTTGAATCGCCTGGAAAAAAATGTTGTCCGTTTGTTTTTTTTGGTTTTCCAGGAGTCCAGAAAAAAACGTTTCGCTTTTTTTTCTTTTTGAACAAA
Organism: Filicampus tigris; assembly: GCF_054856515.1. Lineage (NCBI taxonomy): Eukaryota > Metazoa > Chordata > Actinopteri > Syngnathiformes > Syngnathidae > Filicampus > Filicampus tigris. The sequence goes on along the minus strand of NC_141237.1, from coordinate 173,817 downwards.
TTGCAAAACAGGACCTCAAATGCTCTCAAACCGGAACATTGATCATGAGAACGAAGGGGGGGGATTCTCCTCTCAAGCGGAAGAAGGAGCTGACAAAGCAAAGTTGGCTTCATGCGAGACGACGTGACCACAAAGAAATGAAAATCGACAGCTTGCGACAACTTCCGCTTGGCCTCGGCGACGGACACCCGCGTCTGCTCCCGGAGCGCGAATCAAACGCACCCTGGCAACATTGAACCGTCATTGGAGCCACACATCTCACATCTGACGCACACGCGCACGCCGTAGCCTGCGGCGATTCAGCTTGAGGCGGCTGAAAAAAGGCCAGCAGTCTTTCATTTCAATTTCTCTCTCATCTTCCACATCTACAAAGGCGCACGCACGCACGTCAACACGGCGCAGCGTTAAACGCCGGTTAGAGTTCCGCCGATCGTCCTCAACACAAACAGGTGCCCCCATGTTGACATTGCTTGTCCTTAGAGCGCCCGCCGACCAACCGCCCCCCCCCCCCCCGACTTGCGCCGTTTACCGTTTTTTCATGAGGAGGACCACCCCGAGGAAGATGATGATGAAGAGCAAGACGCCGGCCATGGCGCCGGCGATCTTCACCGTGTGGTCGGATTGTTTCTCCTGGTCCGGTTCGGGTCTCCTGGTGGCCGCGCCTGAAAGCGCACACGCACACTCGTCGGCGCTCGGCTGGCGCTAATTCACAATCGGCGACGCGCGGCGGGCTGCCTCGTGAAGATGGACGACGGGGTTGATATAGTTCCCGAAAATGAACCAAATAGCAAGCAATTGAAATCCACATTTTTGCACGTTAACTACATACAATCAAAAGCGGTGTGTGTGTTTTTGAACTTGAAGTGAAACTACATTCCACGCTTGCAAAAATGAACACCAAAAGTGACATTTGTTGTTGTCAATTTCAATTTGCTCCATTTCAGGCTCATTGGGAATGCATTACGTTCAGCCGGACAAGGCAAGAAAGGTCCGAGAGCGACACAAATGTCTTGGGCACTTCCTGTTTTTCTCGTCAAGGTCAGCTTGACTGCCGACTTTATCGGCGCCGTCTCTCTCCCTCCCTCGCGCGCGCCGCGAAAGATGTTTGCAAAGAACGCAGCTTTCTTTGCTTCAGGCTTTAGCCAGTCGCACTGAGTGGGAGGTGTGCCTTTCTGCGCGCGCGCTAAATGAAAGCGCGACTAGTACTCCCGGAGGAGGGTTGGATGGGAACTCGTAGAGTTGGACGACGTCACTCGGAGCACGCGGCCCCTCACGACAGGTTGTTGTCGTGCTAGCGCAACCGATTGTCCAGCTAGTGACGACAACGAGCGTGGTGTGAAATGGCAAAGGGCTCGCCACGCGGACGGACGGACGGACGGACGGCCGGAAGGACGGACGGCCGAGCGGCGGCAGCAAGGCTCTTTAGTGCGCGTGGGCGACGGCTGACCTGCGAGCTGCTTGTCGCCGGCGGCGGGGCCTCGGAGGCCGAAGCCGAGGGCGGCGTGCGGCGTGCTGAGCTGAGTGCTGATGATAGCGGCTGCAGGGAAGGAAGGAGGCAAGAAGGAAAGGAAAGAAGGAGGGAAAAGAGGAAGAAGGAGCATGCAGACAGGCAGCGCAAAAGGTTAACAGAAGGTCCCCAGGGCGGCGCCACTCTCAGCGCATTGACAATGGCGCCCCAAAACGTGTCCAGCGCGGGAATGCTCAGGCCGCTTCCCATTTCGAAAGCGCGCCCCGCCCCGCCCCGCCCCGCCCCGCCCCGCCCCCCAAACGTTTGCGCTTGGGCCTTCTCGGACCTCTTGGCCCACCGCTCCGCTGTTGTTTGCCGAAAAGCTCAACTATTTGCTGTATTTGTGCCATGCCGTGTGGTGGAAGTGACTCGCGAGAATTCGTGATGAGTCCATGTTGCAAAGCGGCCCGCGTGGCGAGGCCTTGTTCTACTTCCCGCCGCACTTCACGCGCACGTGCGTCAGCTCGAGGCCCGGTGGGAGATTTGATACCTTTGACCACCGTCGCTGACGGCTTTTCAAAAGGGACGGCGCAAGAACCGGGCCGGGCTCGGCGCGAGGGCTCCAAGCGGCCCGTCGGCCCAGCGCCGGCCCCTTTGCTAGCGATTCCCAACGCAAGCGCACGCGCTCGACGCACGCGCTCGACGCACGCGCTCGACGCACGCGCTCGACGCACGCGCTCGACGCACGCGCTCGACGCACGCGCTCGACGCACGCGCTCTGAAGACCGTACTCGTCGAAGCAGGGCCAAGAGAAACGTTAGCGTCGAAAGCGGAGCCCAGATGCTTGCTCCTCGAAGGCAAAGCGCCTCCGTGGCCGCGTTAGCCGACGGAGCCGCAAAGAACACCGTTCATGATGGGGAGTCGCGTGCGTGCGTGCGCTCCCTCCTGACTGGACATTAAATCGAGCCGCGCCCCCCGCAGTCCGAGCAAAGGGACACGCTTGGCCGCCGCCGCGTGACCGACGGCTGTCGGGGGAGCCTGCGGCCAATCGGCTGGCGGCCGCGTCAAGCGCCGCAACTGCGCACCGATAAAAACCGATGAAAGGCACAACGGTCTAGTGCCGCCCGCGTCTGCGCGGCCATCGGGGGGGGGCGGAAATCGGACTTTTGAGCCCGTTTCGCCGCTCTGCTCGATGCCTCCCCGGACGTCCGTAGAGTGTCGGTCATTAGCATCGGGTTAGCGCGGCATCGGTGCGCGTGAGCGAGCGAGGGCGGAGGAGGCGCTTGTCTCCGTCCCCGAGCCACGAAGCTGAGCGCTCGACTTTGCTTGATGCTTTCAATTGACTCCTTTCTCAAGCTAGCCAAATCAAAGTCAAGATTGCATTACCTTTCGTGGCCACACGGACACAGTCGATCTTTGTCTCCTGTGAGAGAACAAACACACACACGCGCGCACAGGTTGTAAACAGACTGGACAGAAGGAAAATGGCTGTGGCTCAGCCCGTGGCATTTAACAGCCCACACACACACGCGCACGCGCGCGCACGCACACACACACGCACGCACGCACGCACACGGTGACTGGGTGCAAAGTGAGATGGAACATCTTGTGTCGTTCTGGTTTTAACAAACAGACGACAAATTAACCACTAGAGCTCATCCATATTCATGTGCACGCGCACGTTTGCTACGCCGGCGTGCGTGTGCGCGCGCGTTTGCGGTGTGGTGACAGTGAAATGCTCTCCTGTCGCTGCATTATTCAACACACACACACACATACACCAATTAAACCTCCAAGCGTCAATAATTAACACACAACACAATAACATCTTGTGTGTGCGCAGCAGTAAACAATTATCTGTTTCTCTCTCTCACACACACAGAAAGTAGCTGGAGCTGCTGTCCTATCCCGGTGTGTGTGTGTGTGTGTGTGTGTGTGTGTTTTTAGCCTTTTATGCCTTTATGGGGACCAGATGGAGAAGAAGCGAAGGCACAGGTGTCCAACTCAAGGGCCGGGGGCCGGATGCGGCCCCCGAGCTGGTTTTACGTGGCCCGCGAAGGCAAATCACGTGCGTCAAATTCAGGTTTCGTGCAAATGAAGTCAACGTCAATTGAAAAACAATGACTTAGCGGCTATCCGTCAATTTGTCGCGTACGCGCGATCGAGCGTTTCTACGCGCGGGCAGTCGCAACGGCCCTCCGAGGGACACCGCAACTGCCCCGACAACAAATGAGCTTAAGGGCTCAAATCCAGCCCGTGCGCGCGTACCCCGTTGGCGCTGCTGACCGCCTGGTAGTAGATGGCGTAACTCTTGTGAGGCAGAAGCGGAACATTCCAGAAGCCTCCATATGTGCCGTTATCACCTAGACAGCAAGAGAAAGGCAGCATCGTCACGGTTATCGTCATCGTCCCGGAGCCCGCCCCTGGCCCGCCCGTGGCCCGCCCATGCGCTCACCGACACAAAACGGCGTGGGCTTGCTGACGCGGCCGACGGCCAGCTCGGCGCTAAAGTAGTAGTGCGAGTCCAGCTGCGTGGCGTTCAGGAAGTGGACGGGGACGGGATAGCAGCGCAAGATTTCCGCCGTGCCCCTCGTCTGCCTGCGGGGGCGCTCCTCCTCCACCACCACCTGGTACTTGCTGCGCACACCCGCAAAGGAGCGTTAGCGGCCGGCTAGCTGCCGGAGGAGGCGGGGCGCGAACGGACCGACCAACAAAGCGGAACATTTGGACCGCCACAGCGGCAAAAATACAATTGTTTGTGGGAGGCAAAAACTTTGGAGTGTACTTTTGCTGCGCTTGAGCGGCCCCGCCCCGCCCCCACGTGTCTTGCAATATTCAACGGCATCAATCTTCCGCTTTATTCACTTTTCATGAGCCAAACATGAAAGATTTAAAGGACATGTTGACAAGATCAAAGTGTCATTTGAAAGATTTGACGATGACGTCAGCGTGCGCACAAACGCGGAGCAATTGCACGCAATCACTTGCTCTCTCGCGCGCGCGCGCACAATGGCTCCATCCTGATGATGGGGTTGACAAGCTGGAATCTGATTGGCTGCTGTTGGCTTACAACAACTTTTCCAAAAAACTTTTCTCTTTGACTTCATTTGAGGAGCAACTTTCCAAAAGCGAGGAGCAAGTTTTGCAGGTTAATCCCCTCTACAATAGAAAGGACAATCTAACAAATCAACAGTCGCTTTGTCGCTTTTTTTTTTGAATTCAAAACTGGTTTTGTTTCTTAAAGTCACGTGTGAAGAGCTGCAAACGGTGTTTTCTTGTCTGGAAAGATTTCCAGTGGGGTAATTCCAAAGACACAGTCAATGCGTTTGAAACGACCTCGCATTTGGGAATGGGCTGCGCGGTCCTTGAGCAAAGCTAAATTGATTGAAAGGAGAACAATTGCGCAGACCTCCAAAGTCCAAAACTCAAGAGCGTATTGTGAAAACCAATCAATCATAACGAGTAACACTTCATATGAATAAGAAGTCATCTTTGAATGCGTTTTGAAGGCGTGTGCGTGCGTGCGTGCGTGCGTGCGTGCGGCCCAGCAAAGCTTTTTGGAACCGTCTCCATGGAAAAGGTTCAAATCTGTCATTTTCAGTTTTGCTTTTCAAGGTGTTTCAATGAGGCGCAAATGCAAATTGCGGCTCACCAAGCGCCATGCCAGAGCGCTTCTTTCGTGAGCGTGCGTGCGTGCGTGCGTGCGTAAGCGCGTGTTGACGTCGCTTTGCTTTCCTGGGACGTGCATGCGTGTTGCCATTGGGCACGCGCGGCCATGAAGGCGGTCACAAATGCGCGCGCACACAAAAGAAAGCCTGCGCGTTTCACCTGACGGGGGCGCCGCGGCTGCGCGCCGGTTGCAGTAGGACGCTGACGGTGGCGTCGCTTTGGTTGATCGGCGGCTGCCGCTCGTACGTCGGCATGACGGGAGCTGTGTGTGTGTGTGTGGGGGGGTGTGGGGGGGTGTGGGCGGGGGAGAAGCAAAGAGGTGAGACGGCTCATGACTGGGTGCCATTTGACTCTGAGGAGTAAGGCGCCCGCCCCCGCCCGCACCTGAGATCTTGGTGGTGAACTGCGTGACGGCGGGCGGCCCGAAGCCTTTGGCGGTGGCCGCTCGGATGGCGAAGGAGTAGGTGGAGCCCGGGAAGAGGCCGGTGAACACGTGGCTGCTCTCGTTGGCCGCCTTCAGCACCTTCCCGCTCTGATTGCTCAGGTCCACGTCCGAGTCGAAGGAGCTCAGGGCTTTGAAGGAAACCTGACAGGAGGGAGCGCACGCGCATTGCTCACGTTCCGCTGGAGCTTTTCGGGGAGCGCCCGCCGGCGACTGACCTCGTAGTGGCGGATCTGTCCGTACGTTTGCAGCGGCGGCGCCCAGCTGAGCCGGATGCGCTGTTCGTAGCTGCTGCCCCCGATGGACGCCAACGGAACTGCTCCGGGAACTGCCACGGCATTAGCATCAGCATTAGCATTAGCATTAGGAGAGCCCTCAAACGCACGCTAGTCCACGTGCGAATGCTCCAAGCAAAGCCGCTTGGCCGCTTGGCCGCTTGGCCGCTTGGCCGCTTGGCCGCTTGGCCGCTTGGCCGCTTCGCATTTGAGCTTTCGGCACATCGTACCGTCCTCGTCCGTCAGCACCAGCAGCTCCTCGCTCTCCTTGCGTCCTTCGGGGTTGCTGAGGATCAGCTTGATGCTCACGTTGGTGAAGGGCGTGAGGTCGCGCAGCGTGTGCTGCGGCGCCGCGGCCCCCCGCGCCTCGTACGCCGCTTCTTGCCGCTCTTGCAGCTCGCCCGCCCCCGCGGGTCGGTAGCGGTACTGCAGCGTCACGTTGTAGCTGTGACAGCGCGTCACGCCGTAGCCCAAAGAGTCCCAACGCAGCGTCACTTCTTTGGAGTGCACCGACGCCACCTGCAGGCCGCGCGGACCGTGCAGCGGCTCTGAGGCAGGCGGGCGCGTACGCGCACGTCCACACACACACACACGCACACGCACGCACACGCACACGCACAGGAAGAGAAAACAGCTATTAAGGTTGTTGTAATTGTCAGGGGCCCACTTGCTCATTTTGCCGTTGCTCCTACTTGACGCTTGCGCAATCTCTGTTTTGGTTGGTCAGAGACAATCAAAGGAAGGCAGGCAGGCAGGCAGGCAGGCAGGCTCGGTCACATGATCGCGCACAGCCACACAAAGAGGCAAAGTCTGCACCGGCACTCATTTCACAAATCTGAAGTTACTCAGCGCTTGACTGTTGTTTTTGTTTTTTTTCACCAACTACTACTTTTCCCGTTGACTGACGTGCTGGGGTCGACTTGTTGCCACGCAACGTACGCTTGCAACTCGTGAGGACCCGGCGCACCTCTTGTTTCGCGGGCGCTTTGGAATCCCGGCGGAAGCGTCGGCCGATTGTCCTTTGTTTGGACGACGGCCGCGCGGGTGTGACGCCGTCTTTGCTGGCTTCCAAATCTGCCGCTCCCCCCCCCCCCCCCAACTTTGGCCTTGAAATAAACAATTGGACCGAAGTGAATCATCAGCTTGCAGATTCCGCCACAGACGTGCAAACGTGCTCCTTTGTGTTTCTATTTCGTGTTGCTTTTGTTTCTCCCTACATGCCAGTGCGCTGCCCTGGGGCACGCGCGCGTTGACGCACGCGCCCGTTCACGCACGCACGCACGCAGATAAACGAGGTGCGAATGAAGCACCGAAGGAGGGATTAGCGAGGATCACGTGACTCCTCAAGCCTTAATGCAATCGGATCCATTTGGACTCTTTCCCTCAGCCGCGCGCATGTTTGAGTTTGACCTTTCAATCAGACGAGGAGGGAAAAAAAGATGGCTGCTGCTGTCATGGCTTTTTCTCGAGCGAAAAGTCAATCAAGCCTTTCTTCACTTCAGACCACTTCCTGTTGTCCTCACACACCCACTGGGGCTCTTGGTGTGCGCGTGACAGCTGTGTGTCTTTTGTGCGCGTCGACGTGCACGCGGCTTCCTGTCGCCAAGCTAATTAGCGTGCTATTCACTTGTCTGTGCAGCTGCTAGCGCGTCACCTTCATGGCCATCTTCCTCCTGCTCATCGCCAGCCTCATCTTCATCATCGTCTTCGGCGCTTGTTCTTGATGTGATATGAGAGCATCCGTCTTGTTAGCGCTCATTCACGAGCAACGCCGACACAAGCTACTGCTATCAGATACGCGTGTACGTGTGAGTACGCACATACGTATATACATCTATATACACGTGTAGGGTTGGGGTTATAGGGCTAACCCTAATATACACATATATATATATATACATATATATATATATATACACACACATATATATATATATATATATATATATATATATATATACACATATATATATATATATATATATATATATATATATATATATATATATATATATATACACATAAACAATATATATACACACATAGACATACCTCGATCAAGTCTCCATACATTGAGTGGGGCCAACGTAAAGAAAAGAATTGAAAGCGCCACGAGAAGCAAATCAAAGCAATACAAGCGCAGAAGAAGAAATAGCAGCCAGTCAGTAAAAAGGTCTAAAAAGCTTTCAAATGTTTGCTGGACAAGTTGAGCGTGAAAATGTGACGTGAAAAAAGAATGACAGTGAAATATTGATATGAAATATTCTAAAAGCCTCAACAAACAGCGCACACACTTTAATGGATGTCAACACACGCGTGCACTCGCCTGGGAGTGCGTGCGTGTGCGCGCTTTCTTTTGAAATTGCTTCAAATGTTTTACTTTGAAATGGCTCACTGACTTCCGACAAGTCTCAGCTCATCTGCATGCCAATTAAAAATGCTCTCACACACACGCACAGCCACGTGTATACACACACACACACACACACACGCCTGCGCGCCACTGGCCACATTTCTCAGTGTTGTACGCTAACTTCTGCATTGCGTCATTGAGCCGTTTCTCAGTTAGCCTTCTTGTCTGCTCTTACGTCTTCGCGATCAACATCAGCAGTCACGGCAGGATTTTTTCTGCTCTTCCGCCGCCAAAGGGGGGCTTGACCAATACGAGAAGAAAAGGCGCAACCGGTCTTGACATCAAATAAAATGCCGGAGGGGCTTGAGCGAGGCCGGCCACGTAGCTTTCTGCCGGGGCCGTAGCAACGGCGAGCAAGGGCGCCGGTGTCCCGTTCGGACAAAACAAGAGCACGCGCCGTGCCTGGATCTTGCTCATGTTCCCACAAACAAAAAGAAGACCAGGAGGTCGAAGAAGAAGAAGAGCAAAGAGGAGCAAAGAAGGGCAAAGAGGAGCAAAGAAGAGCAAAGAAGAGCAAAGAAGAGCAAAGAAGAGCAAAGAAGAGCAAAGAAGAGCGGTGGCGTCGCGCTGAGTCGCCTCACTGGGCTCTAAGTCACAAAGCTTGTCTGATGGACACACTTATTCATTATTTAACACACACACACACATACAGATTGTATAATTGATGTGCAGTAATATGAATAAATAAAAGTGACTTGATGACAGACGAATGTTATCAGAGCGTAAATCATCACACTGCGTGCGTGCGTGCGTGCGTGCGTGCGTGTGTGTGCGCGCGAGTGAGGACCCCCAACTGTCAATCTCACACACACGCGCACACACGCACTCATTCCCAAGGGTGCATTTGTTTATGGCTGCAGATCGTCTTGGGAGGGGCGGAGCTAGCAAGAGAGCAGCCATCAAACTTGCGCCACAACTTGACAACATTTTCCACTGAGACTCCTTTGTGTGTGTGCGTGTGCGTTCATAAATAACAAGAGGATGATGTTTAAAAAGATCACCAGCAAGACTCAAGCACTCGCCAAAACAGACAAGCGCGCCGCCTCATTAGCTGCGCGCACACACGCTCAAGTGTGCACTGCAGCCATTAGTGGCTAATGGGCGCAGCGCTAGCACAGCGTCATCTGGCTCTCCCTTTGAATGAGCTGGCCGCTGGCTAACCGTTAGCCACCTGACGAGCTCTGCTAACTTGCCGCTAATCAGCGACGATTGCGGCTTGACACTCATCGTGTGAATGTCGTGACGCCGACGCGCACGCAGACGCGGGCCCGCGTACGGGGGCCCGCGTACGGCCCGTGGCGCGCTGCGCTCCTTCCGGAACATTTCTGCGGTGCACTTTCGGGCCGCTTTTGGACATGACAATTGATGTGTTTCTGCTAGTAATGATTGTTTTCACAACCGCTTCATCCGGTGATCACTTTTTCGATTTATCGACAAATGGGATTGAGAAAAAACATTTTCCAATGTCCATTCTTGGACATTGGGAAGGAAAAAAAAAAAAAAGCATGATTTCAGATTAGGAGCGCAGTCAATGCACAAACACGACTTGATGATGATGGAGTCTCTGCTTGAGTCAGCACGTGGCTAGCCATTAGCTGTTGCGCGGCTCTCTCACCTGCACACTTGGTGCGGGCGCGCAGCGGCGGCCCGGGGTTTCCCGTCCCTCCCTCCAGGGGCCGGCTGAGCAGCACGCTGATGTGGTACTCGGTGTCGGGGTCCAGGTGGCCGATCTTGTGGGTGGCCTTGTCCACCGGCGTCGTGTCGATCAACATGCCCGCCGCTGTGCGGTACTCCACCTACGCGCAAAACACACGCGCGGTGAAGGACGGCGCCGGGCCGCGACACCCCCGCGCGCCGCAGCGACGACGGCGCCGAACGCCGGCGCCGAACGCCGCTGGCCGTGTCGCCGGGTGGGTGGGGGCTTCTTTCCCATCAAAGGCAACGCACGGGCATGGAACTTGGAAGTCGGAACTTGTTTGTTAGTCCATCCATTTTCATGAGCTTGACTTTTTGCTCAACGCCAAAACGTGTGCCATCAATACACGACAATGGAAAATATGTGCAAGGCTGTTCCCGGGCGTTGTACGCAACTGTTAGTCGGTCATTTGGTTTTGTTGCCGCCCGCGCGCGCGGAATGCGCTGATGCACGTGCCCCTCCTAGCTTAGTGTCACGGTAGGCACGCGGCTCGGCGGTGGGGTCGCATCTGCAGTTGCTATGCGTATCTACAGAGATGATTTGCAATGCGAGGCGCTCGTCTACAAACGCGCCAACAAGGCGAGGGCTCCGCTAGCTTAACATCTAAGGTACATTGAATGGGAACGCTAACATTAGCTTTGAGAACGTAGTCGTGATTGTCTTCTCTTGTTATCTACCGAAAGAAAACATTTTGTAAGACACACCAAGTATGGTAGCGGGACATGTGCTGTCGCCATTGTCTTGTCCCCTGCTTAAATGTGAATCAAACTGTCAAAAGGAAAACGCGTCCGGACAGCTGTTCGGCCCCTCGTAATCAAAGGTCAAGTCGCGTTCCAAAAATGGTGGTCGCGTTCCAAAGTTCCCGCAAGGTCCATTTCGGGCCAGGTGTGAAGGTTGGAGTTCATTTCAGGTGCATGGGCCAGAGGCCAACACCCCCCCCCCAACTCCTGGGGCGTCGTAGCCTTTGTCCCCCCGCCCGCCCGCCCGCCCGCCTGCTCCCGCTCACCTCGCGCTCCACGATGGGACCGTCGCCATTGATGGAGTTGGCGTTGAGCTGGATCCACAGGTAGGTGGCTCCCACCGCTGTCAGCTGAGGGGGGGCGATGGGCACGGGGGGCTCTGAGGGACACGCAAGAGCCGGCCGGGTGAGTGGCGCACTCTTAACCAGGCAAAGGAAGGAAGAAGCTAAAGACATCATTAATATTCGTGACCTTCGGCGAGTCGCAGCAGACCTGAAATTTATTACCCACAATCCCCGCAGGTGCTGCTCTACTTCCTCCTGACCCACTTCACGCACGCACGCACGCACGCACGCACGCACGCACGCCCTACAATCCATAGCTGTTCAACTCTGATTGAACTGTCACTCAAACACTGTTTGACTCGCACACAGTTGCACACTTGGCACGCGCGTGTGAGTAGGCAGGTTTACACGCAGCCGCGTATTCCGATCGGAAAGGATCCCAATGACCAACGGGACGGAAAATGCTCCAGAAAAAGGCCCAATCGGTTCCCAGGGCTGCTCTATTCCTTGGAGCCAATCCCCACGGGCGGCACGTCAACGGGCCGACGGGAGCGGCCAGGCTGCCTGCGTCCCGTTTCAATGTCGCGCTCGTGCGCGCGCGCGCGCGCCTTAGCAGAGCCCGCCTGCGCCGCGGCAACTTCTTTTCAAGTAAGACGGCCCATCTGATGAACGGGACGGAGCAAGTCAACGGCCGATCGTAAACGGGTGAGCGGAGGTCTGATTTCAGCGGTTCCAAGTGCGCGGCGTCATGTGACCAACCCCTCACCCCTCACGGGTCTCGCAGGCGCGCGACAGCAAAGAGAACGCTTACGTTTGACGGTGAGGTCGGCGTAGGAGGACACGCCCACGCCGTGCGCCGATTGGCCGATGCAGCGGTAGCGGCCGGAGTCTTCTCTGGTGGTGTTGTCCACGTGAAAGGTCGCCACGTAACGCCGCGAGTTGACCGGCTTGGTTTCCGTGGCCATGGAGCGACGACCGCTCGTGCCCTTTTGTGCACAGGTCACCATCATCGCCATCGTCGCCATCATCGCCATCATCATCATCCTCATCACCATCCTCATCATCCTCATCATCACAACAATCGCCACCACCAGCAGCACGACGGGACCCACCTGCAGGAAGAGGTGGACGTCGTTGCGAGGCCGACCGCTCACCGTGCACGCGAACGTGGCCGCCTGGCCCGCGTTCACCTCCACGCCTTTGATGTGCAGGAAGTGAGGCGCGCTCGCTTCAAATGCACACACGCACAAATGCACGTTAACGCTTGTGAGGAAAAATACAATGTTCACGCTCGCAAGATGACAGCAAAGAATGCTAACGCCAACAACACTCATTCTACCAATGGCGACGTTGCCAACGTTAAGGCTAACGATGCTCAAGTTCAGACCGCGAGGAGTACTTACTGCACTGGTGTCCCTGCAGTGAGAGGTCTTTGATGGCCACGCCCCCTCCGTGCCCACCGCTGACTGCCTCAAACACCACCTGTCAATCGAGCAAATCAACACTCTAAGAGCACGACGGCCTCGGGGGGGGCACGAGGCCGCGGACGGCTCCGGGACACCGAGCGCCTGCACTCGAGTCAGGCCAAGCTCGTTGTGTCGCCGCACTAACTTTGGGGGTCCAGAGTGCCATTAAGCCAAAGTACCAAGCCAAGCCCACCGGAAGGAAAACGTGTGCCATGTTGGCGTGCGCGCGTGCGTGCGTGCGTGCGTGCGTGTTGGTGACCTGGTAGAAGTTTGGCCAGAAGGTGGACACGGCCACTTCCAACGTGTTCCACGTGTGCCGCTCGTGGCCACTTGAGTTGAAGACGGCAAGCGCCAGCGGACTGCTGTTCTCTGCGACAAACACAAACACGCTCAAACGCAAGCACGGCCACAGAGTGCGCGCGCGCGCGTGCGCCTACCTTTGACGTAGACGTTGAGCACGGCGTCCTGATAGAAGAGGAAGTCGATGCAGTGCGTGTCGTTCTCTTTGAGCGGCGACATGAGCAGACGAGCGCGCCGACCGGCGCTGCGGCCGCTCATGTTTGCAAACAGGAAGGGGGAGGAGCCTGCGCACGGGAAGTGGCGCATGATTGACAGCCGCCACGCGCCTCACCTTAGCAAGTAGCGCGCGACAGTCGGCGAGCGCAAGCGGCCCGAGCGAGCGAGCGAGCGAGCGAGCCGACGTCCGGGGAAGCGAAGGAGGTCAGCGTTAAGCGCGATGCGGCCCGTGGCCTCCCCCGCACGGCGGAGCCAATTTGGGCGGGCCGTCCGGGGCCGAGCGCGCACATGCGCCCGAATGGCCGAGTCGACGTCGGGCCGCGCCATTCGGGCCGGCGGCGCATTAGCGCCTTTCGACCACTAGGGCCGGGAGCGCTGTTGCCTCTTTTTTGGGGGGGGGGCCAATTGTCGGTCTCTTTGCCAATGAAATGCATCACAATCTACCAAAATAGTGCTTCTCTTGCACTGGCACATGATTTGGACATTTTGGACTGAAACAGTCAGGAACACTAAACTCGGGCCGCCGCCGCCGCCGCAAGAAGCGCAGTCATATTTATTGGCCAAGTATGGAAAACACACAAGGAATTTGTGTGTGGCAGTCTGGCGTTGCGGGAAAAAGCAACTACCGGAAACAAAGGCGTGACATCCAAGTGGAGAAAACTCACTGACAAACTCGCACATTTCAGCAACACGCACGCGTGCGTGCGCACCCAAAAAAGTTGTTTTGACCTCCAGGTCTCTTTGATCCACACAAGCATTGTGCTAATATCAAACAACACACAGCTAGTGTGCGTGTGTGTGTGTGTGTGTGTGCGTGTGTGGCGGGGTTTGCCTTCAAGCCTCAGCGTGCGTGTGTGTGTGTTTTGTGTACAGCTGGCAGTGAGCTGATAACAGTCCTATTAGAAATATTAATATAGCCTGAACTCTGCAGAGACACACGCACAGACACACACACGCACAGTGGAATAAATCAATGAGGGTGCGTGACTGAGTAAGATTGCGGTTGCCACGGTAATTCCAAAATGTCAACATGGTCTAGTCAAATAAGTCCCAAAACAAAATGAATGAATGAAAGCTCGGCGGCGCTCGGCGGCGGCGGCAGCGGCGGGCGAGCCGAGCTGCAGACAAAAGCGCCAGCGGCCGGCGACCGGCGACCGGCGGCCGGCGGCCGGCGGCCGTGCTCGGGGCGCCGCTCCGGCCCAGCGCGTCGCTTGTCCTTCTTTTGCTTCTTTCGGCCGTTCGTGCACTTCCTTTGCCAATGCCTCCAAACGGTAGAAAGCGCGTCGCATGACCTTGAGCTGAGCCGTGCGATTCAAGCACGCACGCGGCAGCGTCGCCACGACTGGCGTTTCCTGGGCCAACTTCTCTGCATCTCTTCCGGCGGGGCTCGGTGCTGCCACGGGGCCTGTTGTGGCGCGAGGTGGTACTACGCCGGAGGTGCCGCAATACCGCAGGAAGCCAGAAAAGCGCCGCTTGAAAATGCGCGCCGCTTGAAAATGCGCTCTTCGCTAAATGCGGGCGGGATTTGCTCTACTTGCGCGTGACGTGCCAAACTGTCAGGTGCCAAAGCGCCACGGTGACGTCATCGCGTGACCGGCAAGCACAAAAGGAGTTTCAAGCAACCTGTTCTCGGCGCCGTCATTGCTGACACTTTGCTCCGCGTGTTTGCGTGCCATCGGAGAGCCTCCGTTGGCCGCAATTAGTCACCCGCGCGAAGAAAGGCGAGGGGCACATGAATCAGAGCGAGTAGGACGCTAAGCACGTCCACTCGGTGTCCTCGCTCACATTGTCGCTTACGTGATTGGCTGCCTGATTTAAGGGCGCCAAGTTCTCATTCGTCAGCAGAGTAACCTCGGAGAGCGTGTGACAAACGGCGTCTCTCGCTCCCGCGCGCGCGCACACACACACGGGCGGAATTGTGTGGTGTGCAGCCGAGTGTGAAGTCTGCGTCCATAAGTCAGAGGGGAAAGTGTTGCAAGATAAGAAAAGCTGCAGATTGTCTTTGGTGCCGCATTCAAGTGCAACGGGGAAAAAAGCACAAGGCAAAGCTCACTGCTGCCCGCTGGAAGAAAAGGTGGGAGGGGCCAACACTTGACATCTGTGCAACTTGCCAATGATGCGCTCCATGCTAGCGAGCCGCATTTTGTCACGCCACTTTTTGTCGAGCGCTGCGCGGGCCGGCCTGGCTCGCGTGCGCCGAGGCAAACAAGTTGATTTGGAAAAGCTCCAGTGTCTGACCGCTGACGACAGAAGCGTCCTGGCGCGCCCGCCCGATCGGCCGCCCGCCCGATCGGCCGCCCGCCCGATCGGCCGCACTTCGCAAGCCGGCGGAAAAAAGGCTCAAACGGCTTTGCGCGCTCTCGCGCCAACATGACAAGACGCAGGGGCTTGAAGCCCGAGGGCCGCCCTACCTGTCGGCATCCAGGCGTCGGCGTCCCGAGGCGGCGGGCCGCGCTGCCAGTCCAAGTCGTCTTCTCCGGACTGGACCAGACTGCAGTCCGGACCTTGCCCCAACAGACACGCTGAAAAACACACGCGCGCACAAAACGCTCAGGAAAAAAGCACCAACGGCGAGCGACAATCAGGCGCCCCTGCAGCCAACGAAATTGAGAGCGAGCGCACCCCCCGAATCAGCCACCCTCACGCACACACACGCGTCCCATACCGTTCCGTGTTGCAACATGAATGTTGGCGGACAGGTGATGACAGGGAACACAAACGCACCCTGAGGACAAGCTGGCGGCGCGTGCGCGTCACCTTTCGTCAATGCGTAACAATCAATAATCACGTTTCAGTCAAGTTTGTCATTGGCGTTTGAGCAATTCATGCATTCATCACTTAACACTTGCTGACAACCGCGGAAGGCCACGCCCCCATGATGACGGTGGTCTTTGTTGTGTGCGCGTGCGTGTGTACGCTTGCGTTGCTATGGACACCAATGGGAGCACATCGGGAGGCAACGCAATTGGGTATCGATAGCGAGTGTGGGGGGGATCGCAGCCCGAAATCAATACACTCAGGCGCGCGCGCGCGCGCACAGCCACGGACCAGAGGGAAGGTCCAAAAGGAGGCGGGAAGACTTGTTGTGCGTCAAACTTGCAGGAAAGCCACTTTTCCTTCCTGTCTTTGTCTGTCCATCTCACGCGCACGCGCGGACACGCGCACACACATCTGACACCAGATAATAACACGCATTAGTCAAGCCTGATTCCACCCTGCTAATGAGCGTGTGTGTGCGTGAGCGAGCGCATGCGCCATTAGCCTCGCAGTTAGCATGTCGCGCTCAAGCCGAGGCCGCGAGATGATCGGAGCGGAAGGGACGGGACGGGGCGGGGCGGGACAGGCCGCCGGCGGGTGACAGCGGATACACACTGACGGACAGCGGTGGTGGCATTTAACCGGTGACGCAGGCCGGCGGCGGAGGGCAAGCAATCGAATGTCTGCAACGAAACAAGTGCCTCTGCGACAGTGCAGCGAGGGAAGGCGTGCAAGGGGGAAGCCAATGGCCAAGTTCAATGTCGAAAAGCACAAAAGCAGCCCCGGACAAAGACCGGGATGCGCCCGGTCGCGTGTTTGTGCACCTCCCAGCAATGCCCACAAAAGGCCCGTCGAGTCGGCCTGGAAAGATGAGCGCGGCGCCTCGGCCGCCTCGGCCGCCTCGGCATCCGTGATGTCAAGGACGACAAGCGCGCCTTGCGACCGACGCCCCGTTTGATTTGGGAAGCCAGCTAGCCTAGCGCGTGCGTGGCTGTGAGGCCACGAAAGGCGCGTTGTGCTCCGCTAACACCTTGTAGCGTCTGCGACGGAGCCATTGGCCAGCGAGCCGCAGACGCGAGCCCAGCGGCACTCTCTGCGCTCTTCACGTCGCCGCTGCCCGGCCGGTGCGCACGCGGCAGTCCAACGAGCTCGCGTCGCCTTCCGCTTCATTCGGGGACTTGTCGCGTTCACCACTTGAGGCGTTGGCCATCGACCGAATGCTTCTTTGGCCGCTTTTGGGAGAGCGGCGTTCCGAAGCGCTGGCCGACTTGGCGCCCCTCCTCATCGAAGCCTCTCGCAAAGCACGAGGCCTGCACTTATTCTCCAAACTATTCAGGGCACGCGCAAAAGTAAACTGGCGGCTAACAGCTTTAGCTTTAGCGGAGCTGGCTAACTCGCCTCGGGCTAAATATGAATAATGCAGCGGCCGAGCCGGCGCTCGCTCTCTCGCTCGCGCGCGCGCGCACGCGCGCTGCACTTGAGGCATCGCCGTGACGCTCGGAGAATAATATGCTAATGACTAATAATTAGCCTGAAACATACACAGAGATTATCTTGCCCTCCTCCTCCCTCAGGGCTGCAACTGCTGCCTGCCAGCGCGAGGAGGTGGGGGGGAGGAGCTGGGGCCTGGCGGGGGGGGGGGGGGGGGGTGTCTGTGTAAGCGCGCAGGACGCAACACGTCCGCACACGAACGACAACACCGCCGGGGCCAAGGTTGAAGCGGGCGCAACATTCCGCAAAGCGTCTCAACGGGACCGCAAACGACACGACAACGACGTCGTCAACGGCAACAAAGACCGATTTGCGCCGGAAGTGAACCCGGATCGAAAGGACGAGAGCGGCGGCCTCTTTTGTCTCCCCCTTTGGCCAACGCCATCGCGGGCAAGCGGCTTCCCTTCCCATGCAAGCGGCTCGACGTTTGTCTCCGAGGCCCGCCGGCCCGCTCGCCCAAAAGCGCCCGCCCGCCCAAATCCGCCCGCCCGCCCGCCCGCCCGCCTTCTGCTTTTCACCCGACACCACGTTGCGCTTCGCAGCGTCACGCGGCCAAGGTTGTCGTGCTCGGCGCGCACCATGACAAAGGTCACCGTTAATTCCGAGTGCGCTACTCCTCGCGCGCGTGCGCGGGGATTGGAGGATATCGCAAAGATGTCAGATTAAAGATAAGAAGGCAGACCAGGAATGAAATGGAAGAAAGCGTCCTTTCTTTTCAGCCTTAATCTTGATTTGCTTGCTCGCGTGCGCGTCACAAGCCAAGGAGAAGGAAAAGCAATTGAAGAAAGATGCCAAAGTAGAGAGTGGAAGGGAACAAGCCTCCCCGATTGTGTGCGTGTGCGGGGGGCGGGGGGCGGGGGGGCGGGGTGGGGGGGGGCCGCACAGCCACTCTGCGACAGGTCCAAATCTGCACTCAAACGCTGGAATTGAAACGAAGCGCTTGAACTGGTCCACGTTTGGCCGGCCTTCGCCGTCTCCCAAGAAGAGGCCCGGCGCGCTCGCGTCCCCCCCTCCTCCGCCGAGAAGTAGAAGGTCACCTCCGAGAGGGACGACATTCATCCTGACAGTCAACCAAAAGGTCTTCGCCAGCAGGATGCGCGCGCGCGCACGCACGCACAACCCTGAACACGACTTGATTGTGACGCGGTGCTTCTGAAGCACAGCTGAGGCGCGTCGCCTGGAGCTCCCTCACGGTGTTGCACTAATGCAAACTCGCTGCCAGTCAGACCCGAGGGGCACTTCCAGCGCCCCCTCCCTCACCTGCATGCGCGCGCACATCTACAAGACTCGGACACAGTTGAGAAGATGGAAACACATCAGCAAGATGATGAAGATCGTCTCACACGCGCACAATGTACCGATATAGGTTACGCCGAAGCTTCCGGCAACGTGCGCGCGCGCGACTGCTCGATGAGCTTGTGTGCGTTAGCTGCCGGCGGTTTCCCATCATTTGCATAATTAGGATCATAGCTTGGTAATACATTTATCTTAGATTTGATCGATGTTTATTGTCTTTTGTCCCACACTGACACAGACAGATGGCGCGTGTGCGCGTGCGCGCGCGTGCGCATGTATTCAAACTCTGAAGTAGTGACAAGTAAACAAGAATCATCAAACCTGCTGAACACACAACAGGCAGATTAGACTGACAACACACACAACAAGCACACTAATCCACATCTCATTAGTTCTGTCTCGCGCGCGCACGCACGCACGCACGCAGGCAGGCAGGCAGGCAGGCACACACGGCGCACGCATCTTCAAACAATAATCCTTTGAATATGATCTGGGATTTGGGCCACAACACTAATCAGACTGACATCTCAGAACAGGGATTAAAAAACTCACACACACACACACACACACACTCTGGTAATCTTTTGAAGACATGCTAACTATTTTGGTAATCTCACGTCAAAGATATTATTTGCTTCCATTTCGTCGCCATGGATACGCAGCAGCGCCAGGAAGAGGTCAGACGGCACATTTTCTTGTCTCTGATTGGCTGTCATTGCCACCGTCAGCCATGGCTGGCGTCACGCCTCGCGAGCGCGCGTGTTCGCGCGCGTGCGCGCTCGCTCGCCGCAGGTGCCCTCGGCGGCTGCCGGGACAAGCGCCGATCCTTCCCCGCCCCCGCCCCCGCCCGAGTCCGGTCCTCGAGAGCCCCTCGCCGGCCTGTTGGAGGCGCGTCCGTCCCGCCTCGTTCAAGTCGGCCTCTTGCCAACCTTGCCGGTGATTTCAATCGGGCGCGTCGGAATAGGGACGGGCGCCGCTCAAACGGGCCGGGCGGGGTTTGTCTATACACGCCAGTCACCTCCACTCATTCCAACTGCACAAGATGGCCGACTCACCGCAAAGATGCTTGGAAATGTCACAACGCGGCGGCGGCGGCAGAGACAAGCGGCGTCCGCGCATCATTTTCTGTCCGGACGAGCGACCCGCCAGAAGCGCTACATGCACGGCTGGCGGCTAAAAGGGCCCTTCTCAGTGCGGCGGGCAGCGCTTGGAGATCGGGCCGCATCCTGCCGTCAGAGGCGCCACCCGGGAAAGCAAAGCCGAGCCCGTCGGGACAAATATAACGCCGACCCGTGGAAGTCGCAATGGGGCAAAATGGCTTTGTGGACCTTTGTTCTCGGAGAAGCTCTCCCCGCGTCATCCCGGCGTCAAAGGCGGCAAGACAAGATGGCTGCCCTCCGCGCCAGGGGCCGATCGTGAGTCCGTCACAATTGGCGCGCGACATCCATTTTGATATGAACCTCCTCAGTTCACCCCGACCGGAGGATGGCTCGCGCGTGCGCAAAGTCGTCGGGCCGCTTCAACAAAAGGAGCGCAAATCCGTCCCCGCCTGATCCTCGCCTCAAGGGAGGAAGGGGACGGAGCCCAGAGTCCGGCCGGCGAGCGCTGGGCCGCGGCGACGAAGGCAACCCGAGGACCTTTTCGCCCAGTGCGGCCGCCGCCGCTCGCGCTTTGCTCGTCACGCTTTGCTCGTCACGCTGCTCCTTCTCGCTTGGGTCCAACTAGCATGTCGTTGGCGTGTCGTTAGCATTCTGATGGCGTGTGAATAAGATAGGAAGGAAATCAACACACGCACACACACACACAAGTAAGCTTCGTTAAAATCCTGACGAGACAAAACAAAAAGCTGACCTGACTGCACCTGAATGCGCACACGCACGCACACACACTCAAGGTGAAAATGTAGAGCCCTGACTCAGCGACAGCCTGAACCTGGACACATCAGGTCACTCGGGAGTGTGTGTGTGTGTGTGTGTGTGTGTGTGTGTGCGTGCGCGTCACTCTGCAGTTTGCCTGGTTGGATAGCAACAAGAAGCCATCTTTGATGTCACCTGACTTGCGTGGAGCTCATTTCAGGAAATGGACCTTAAATACGCTTTGTCCAGTGTCCGGCGAACAGCACGCAAAGGGCGACGCGTGGGCGGCGGATCGAGTGTCGAGGTCGCCGACGAGAGCGGGCTAACCGCATTAGCTTCCGATTAGCGTCACATTCCCGAGCGCGAGTGAAGGATCTAAATGGGTACGAATGGCTGCATATTCGCCAACGGGTTCACCAAAAAGCAAAATGGGAATTAGACATCAAAGTCTCAGAGTCAGCGCGCCCCGATCGGAGCGCGGGCGGGACCGGCCGGTGAAGATCAGCCCCATAGGCGGGGCCGGCCGGGGAGGAGACCGGCCCGCATTGGGTTTACATTTTGAAGACTTTTCCGCTGCCCGGATCTGATCGCTGTATGATTCCTGATGTTCAGAGATGGAAACTCTGCGCGCTCAAGCCACGTCAACAGCCAATGACTCCCGAATCGCAATTTGGACCTTAAAGTGGAAGGCAACCCAAACAGATTTTTTCCCCACAATATGTTCCCAGCAGGCCCGCTTGTTGAAATTAAATTTTCATTGAATTAATTGCTTCGGCATTTGTGGAATAGGAGTTCGGCAGCAAAATCCAGCCCTTTTCAGCCATCTCGGAGGGCGGCCATTTTGTCATTTCTGTCAACTGAAAATGACATCACTGACCTGTTTTCCGAAGCCGAGCCGCGATCGGTCGTTACGAGTCGCTGCGATGTCACTTTCGGTCGACAGAAGTGACGAAATGGCCGCCGCCCCCCGAGATGGCTAAAAAGGGCCGGATTTTGCTGCTCACTCAATTCCACAAAGACAATTCATCAGAATTGCGCGTTTCAACGAGTGGGCCTGGCGGGAACATATTCTTGAAAAAAATGTTGTGTTTGGGTTGATTTTCCCCTTTCTTTTATGGAAACATAGTCACCGATTTGATTTATTTATTTGAACTGAATATGGTACGCATTTCCGACTGTGGCAAATATTCTACATTTTCTGGAAAATACATTGTGTTCAAAAATGCTGCTTTTATTGACCCAAATCTTGGCCGTTGTGGAGGAGCTGGAATTTTGATCTTTTTGCTCACCTCCGCGCATGCCCACAAAAACCGCAAAGCCACAAATGCGAACACGACACACAAACTCGAGCACGCAAACTTAGACACAACAAACGAACACAACGCAAACATTCCAACGAAACACATCGTACACACGAATACAAAAATACGCGCGCACAAACTCGCACAACTTCAACACGACGCGCGCGCACAAGCTGAAAATCTGCAGGGGAAACACGCAAAGCAGCAACATGTCGAGATGGCATGAAAAAAAACAGCAACGTAGAGGAGAGCAGCAGGAAATGTTGGAAGAGAAGGGAGGAGATTTCCACATGGAAACTTGGATGCCGACGCACGCACGCACGCACGCACGCACGCAGTCACACACACACAGATGCAGATGTCTGGCGCCCCCCCCCCTTCCTCCCCCCTCCCCAGGCGACCCAACCCGCCAGCCAGGTCCAAGTCGGGCTCGTGTTTCTGTGAGCGGAGTTGCGTTGTTGCGGTGTTGCGTTGTTGCGTTGTTGCGTTGTTGCGGTGTTGCCTTGTTGCGGTGTTGCGTTGTTGTTTGTTACCTGGGAGGGCTGCCGTCACATGCAGCGACAAGAGCAACAAAGTTGACGCCTTCATCTTCTTCTCTTTCTTCTTGTTCAAGGTCCCAAGTGTTGGCGGCACTTTTCCTCGTCTTCCTCCTTGTTTCTTGTTTTCGGCTTTTTCCTCGGCGTCCTCTGGCGTCCGTCGCGCTCACGCTCACGCTCTCACATGCACGAGCCCGTTCGCCCCTTCTTTCGCTTGCTACGCTGGGAGGGGGCAGGCCTCGTGACGTCACGGCGGAGGGGGAACTTCAGGGGGGTCGATGATTCTGATGATTCTCATCAACTTGTTTGAAGACAGCCAGATGAGGATGCCGTCGTCGATTGCGTCCAGCGTCTGACTTGGCCAAACGCACGCGCGCGCACGCGCGCCAGATGTGCGCGCATGCGCCTGATGGTGTCAATTAACATTCACTGATGGGATTAGCGGCGAGTCCATCGTCAAAGCGCCTCTGTGTGTGTGTGTGTGTGTGTGTGTGTGCGCCTCACAAAGTCTCCTTTCACGCTCGCGCTCACCGCTGCTCGGCGGCGACTTCCCGCGTTAGACTTCCCGCGTTAGACTCACGTCCTGTCAGAATTTACGAGGTGGAATAAATCTTTAAAAAAAAAACAAAAAAAAAAACAAAGCATTAAGAGGTGGAATTGTCAAAGTTTCTTGGTCCGGACGAAACGAGAACCTGTGCACTGCATTTGAATGCCGCTTACGTCGATTACTTGAGTTTGGAAAAAAACATGTTTCGAGAAGGAAGTTGATCGATTTGATTTCTGACGTGTTTGACTATATTTGCATACATTGCTCAACTTTATTTGGAGTTGAATTTCAATTTGATTTTCTTCACCGACCCGACTGTCTTGAAAGTCAAGCACCTTGGGCCTTTTTCCCAAAGATGCCTTAAAAATACAACGGCGAAAAGAATGACGATGATGGCGATCAGGAAAAGTCCCCAGCAAACCAAACCGCTTCTGCGCGGCCGTACGACACTTTGCAGGCCACGTGGACAAAATCCGTCTTCTTATATGGCTCACTGTTTTCTTATATGGCTCACTGTTGTTTTCGCACTATTGTCATGTTTTCCACATCTTAATTCCCTGCGTGCGTGGGTGCTCGACTTTTTCGGCGCTCGCTGATGTTGCCGCACGTTGCCGCCTTGTGTTCCGGCGACCAGCCTGCATTTGGCAGTTCGTGAGGCCGGGTTAGGGTCTTCTAGCCCTTCTGACCGTGGATGGGCGCCACCCACTCGTCCCTTTGATCTCTTGAGACCACCAACAAAGCAACGAAGGCAGGAACAAGCAACCCGCGTGCGCGTGTGCGCGTGTGCGCCACCTGGAGCAGCGTAGTGGTGCAACAGCTTCCCCTAGCGGGCAAATGAACAAAGTGCAGCTTGAAAGTGCTGCATGGAAATGAAAGCATACAGCATCTCGTCGCTGTCCTGTGAAAAACACTTTTGTCCATTTCTTTCTGGGGAGTGAGAGTTTGTCGTTGTCCGTGTTCAGGAAAGTGTGAAACAGTAAGCGTGACGTCAAAAGACGGCGCATCATTAAAACCACCACGGAAATAGTTTCAGAAAAAAGAAGGCGCTTCGAATCTGTGTGGGCGGAGTCGAGCGTTGAGGTCCACCCTACGTTGAGCCGCGCCTCGGAGTGCGCTGTGCAGCCAGGACCACTCGGGTGGAGTCGAGTCGAGTCGAGTCGAGTCGAGTCGAGTCGAGTCGGGGTTGTCCCTTCAGGCTCAAAGGAAGGCTTCCCATCGGCGAAGCCCCGCAAACGTTGAGTCACCTCCTCCGTCCACAACCGAGAGCTCCATGTCAGGGGCGGTGCTCGGAGGAGAGCTTTCGGGCTGCCGAGTTCCCGGCCAGCAAGCTCAATTTCACAGTTTGGCACATTGGAGCGCAATTTGTACGAAAGAGAAGCAAAAGACTTTGTGGGCAAGTCTGGGAAAAAACAAAATCGAAATGTTGAGTCACAGCAAAGGACCAACGCGTTGGATATCGTCACCCTCTCAAAAGAATCGCTTAAGTCGTGTTTTCCGGTTTTTTTTGGGTTTTTTTCAGAAAACACGTCAAACTGAACCGCATTCTGACGATCGTATTCACTCACAGAAATGATTAATGGCAGAGTTAAGTTTTATGCATTTACATCTATTAGATTTGATTTAAAAACAGATATTTTCAAAATATATGCATCACATTTAATTATAATCTGCTTAATTGAATCAATTTTCAAATGTATTAAATTTAATCACTTAATACTTACTAACATCGTTTAAATAATCAAGGTAGTAAAACAAACACGATTATGTTATGTAACATTTAAGTGATTGGTTTTCATAGACGTTATGAGAAGTGAAAGACCCGGAACCGGAAACGATGCTCAACACTTACCGCCATCAGGCCCTTATGCGTGTATGCACTCGTCCATGTGATGGTAAGTAATCCGATACATCCTATGCATAATTACTCCAAAATGTGTCCTAATTGTGCGCTTTATTTCACATCGTGTCAATATCAATTTATTTATGATCAAATCTTCGCAGTTTGACATGATTTTAGGCAGTTTTATCTTGGTCACGTCGCGTGAGCGCCGGCCTCCGCAAGGTGCTAGTGTCATAGTTAAGATAGCCATTTTACTATCTCGCCAGCCCCCGCTAGCATATCTAACAGGTGAGCCATTTCACAATACGGCGACCGCTAGCTCATAGCTAACATGAATGATTGATTTTCACCTTCTAAAACTGAGCTGTTCAACGGGAATACTAAGTAAGTGTTCAAGAATCAATTTGAGTCAAAAATCTGGACTGTAATATGGTTAGCTCGTGTTACTTGAACGACTGCTTTATAGAGTACTATATTTAAATACTGTAATTATTTTGATTACAAAACTGAATGTCAGATGGCTCTTTTATTCTCACTTCTATTCTTTTTATCCCCACATCCCCAACTCTTTCTTTCAACACAGTCTTTTTCTCAGTCTCCTCACGTAGCGTTCTCACCTCCATGTGGCAACATAGATGTTGTAAGTATGGGTTAAAAGATGTACACATCAAAATGTAACACAGTTCAAGTGTAGTTCTTATTAATTCACAATTCGTGTCATGTTTAAATGGTTCACAATATGTTGCTTAATTGTTTAGAGTAAGCACGTTAAAGGCATATGTTATTTGATTTACAATGCAAAAAACTCAGGCAGACAATGTCTGATCTCAAGCAAGGTTGGACGTGTACATTTTTCAGGTATTGTTGTACATTATGCATTTTGAAAAGGAGGTGGATTTTTTTAGTGCCTTTTTTTGGAACGTCATGTAAGTTGTTGAACTAATAAACTCAATCTGAAAGGCAGCTTGTACAAATACAAATAACCTAATTGATTTGTTATTCTTTGTCTTCGTCCACAGGTGCTGTGTGAATGCGGTCTTGCAAATTGTGTGACCGTTTCTTATCAACCAGGTCCGAGTTATGAAAACATTGTAGGCTGAGGCATTTCCACCGTAGCCTGACGGGCCAATATCCACGCGTATATCTCGGCTGTCCTTGCACATTCGCAAGCTGGTAGAACTTTTGAGTCACACATATCGAACACACAGTAGGTTAGTTAGTCAGTCACACTCCACTACTTTGTGGTCCGTTATTTGTATATCTGTGTATTTATGGTTGCGGGTTTCTCAACTGCATTTTTTATTTATGGCAGTCCAAAGGCTTCATTGGGAAAAGAGCGGTCTCTGCAGTCTCCCCGGAAATCCCTCCGTCTTAGAGAAGCACAGAACCTTACTCTCAGTGGAGAATCAACCCATAAACCTGTGAGAACAAGCCAACTACTTGAGGGATAATTGTCAGATTTTTAATTGTTTTTGTCACCTTGAGAAAAGTGCACAATTTCAGAGTAGGATGTGTATAATCTCATGTTTCCCCCCTGGCTTTTAAAAGGTGATCAATGTTAAGGTCACCGTTAGCTTGAACTCGGATCCGTCTCATTCTCATGAACGCATATATATGCGGTGCCTTAAAGGAATATCTTCAAATTAACAGTTGGCCAAAGGATGAGCTGCTTGGATTTTGGTGGTCAAGATTAGGGACATCCAGCCCATCGTTCTGTTCTGTTGATATCCCAGGACGCTGAATCCAGAGAGGCTGAGGCAGACAAGAGGAGAAGCCCATGGGCAGCTACACAGTCCGGGCAGAGGGTCGTGGTCCCGATGGACGCTTTGCTGACGTTGGTGTTGTGCCGGAAGGTGTGGACGTTCTCCACAACCTGCGGAGTGTCAGCCATGCACGCGTGATGCTCTATGGACTGATATATGCACTCAACTTGAGGCACTCCAAAAACCTTCAGCGTACATTCGAGGTGTACCAGAAACTTAGAATGGAGCTGGACTCAGCAAACCTCTCTCCAAAAGTACAAGCACTGAAAATCAAATTGCTCCAGTGATTTGGTTGGCAATAAGCGCACACACACACACACACACAGCTGGTTCCTGATTTTTCTTTTGTGCTTGTTTTTCGCAGACAGAAGTTCAATGATCTCTTAGTTCTTGTTGGGTGCCTCAGGGAAATTTGTGAATATTCACTAAATGAAATGAATGAATACTTGTGAATAATCACTAAATGACACTATTTCATTTCAAAGTGCAGTTTGAAAGTGAGATGCAATTTTTGGTGAGTAGTTATTGTTACTATGGTTGCTTCGAAGAAGTTATTGCACTGATACTTTGCACTTTGCTCTGTTGAGCTGAATTGTTTCAGACATTTTGGAAAGCTTTATTGAACTTGTTTTTTTTGCCTCATGTCATGCGTTATATGCAAATGAGTTTTTTTACAACTGAAAATTCTACAAGCCTTTTACTTTTTACCGAGGAGAGGCGTGAGACGCTTTAGAAAGATGGAATTTTGTTTGTGCATGAACAAAAAGAGTTCAAATTGGTCCATAAGGATGTGTTCTGTCCTGTAAGAGCTTCAATACTTGGACTATGACATTTGAGAGGCTTTAAAAGGATACTTCACTATTTGTTCAATTTTCAGAAGTAAAACGCTTTTTCTTTGATTTGATAACATTTATTTTGCATGTACAATTAACACCTTTGAAAAGACATTTTACCATTTGCTGTCGACTCCAAATGACATCACGTGTTGAGCGCAATTAACAACCAATCACGGCTTGGTCTTAACTGTCCATGAAAAATGTTATCTAATTCATGATGAACAAAATATCATTCACTTTTTACTGCTGAAAATGTGTACGTTAGTAAAGGATTCTTGAATGTTAATACATTGGTTCAATCAACAAGGTGGTCTGATTGTCCTAATGCATCATTATGATTGTAGTGAATGTAAAAGAATGACATAAATGTGATGTATTTTGATTAATTTTGTTTGTTACAAAAGCATAAATAAAATCTACTTCAAACAAATACATGCCATTTGTTTTGTATAGGTAACCTGATTATTATGCAGTTCAAACAATATACTTTGTGTTTTAAATAAATACTCTCATTATTATTAATTTGGAGTAATTCTACTTTATTGATACTAAATACATAAAATTGAGGATTATGCATTTCAAATCAATAAACATGATTACACTGACGAATATATATCACATAAGGTTTATTTGGTAAGTTTGTGTTAAAATGATCTAAAAAAAAGAAATGGGAATTTGTCATGTCATAAAATTACATAAATCTTACAAGTCAGGCTTAAATATTTCTGTGAGTGTACACGTATCAATCATTTCCTATCAGGCGTAAAATGGAACGATGTGTTTAACTAAGGATGCAGCCGATTGTACCAGCGGTGGCCAAAGGCAAACAAAATATCGCCCGTTGTCAAAATTGGACTCGGGCCATTATTTCAAGAGGCTGACGATATACAAAAATCTCGTCTTCAAACACATTTTTACCCCGTACCTTTTTTGGACTCAGCATGAGACTTTGTTTGGGTGTTTTCTGGTCCACACTGGTTCTCTTTTCTTCATTTGTCATTTGAACTTGGTTATTTGATGACTATCGGCAACTTGCCTTTGTGCTTGTTGGACTATACTTCTGACTTGCAATGCTTGTTTTCAAGTGCGCCTCTCAATAAAGTTGAGCTGAGCAGCAACAATCTGGACCGGCAATGATTTTGTAATCATCAAGTGGCGGAGGCGGGCTTGGGAAACGGCCCCCGTTTGCAGGGCCAAGTCCTGACACCGGCGCCGCAATTGAGCCGGATTTCATTTGGGGGCGCGCGACCTGTGAAGAAGAGCTCTTTTCAAAGGAAGGCCCGCTCAGCAAGGGAGACGCGGTCGCCCCTTCCTTTGCTCCGCTGCGGCTCGCAAAAGCGCCGCCGCTCAGCTGTTGCCGACTTGAGTCGTCCGTCGTCAGGAAGCGGCGGCCGCCGTCGCCCGTGCGGCCCTTTCACAATGAAAGCCACGAGCGCTCTTGAGTTGGGGCCGCCTTTCATCAGGACCACTCGCCAACATGGCCGCCACCTGCTCACCTCCTCCGCCAAACCTCAAAAGCACTTGACGGCCTTTCATCTCTTTGCATTTCCGTGGCCGCGGCGCAATCGTTCTGTCGAATGAGGCCCGTGACATCGCCGCATGCAGTCTGGCAAACAAAATGGCCAGCGCGATCCAGCCGCTCTCCACTTCGGGGTCGGAGGAGCTGGTCCGGCCGGGGCCGGCCCTCCCTCCCTCCCTCCCTCCCTCCCTCCCTCGCTGCATCTTATTTGGCAAGTGACAAGTGGCAAGTTTTGAACACGGAATTTATCCAAATAATAACAATAAGCAGAGGAGAAGGCTAGCCGGCAGGCGGGGGCGCGCGGAGCGGCCCGCAACGACAAAGTCAGCCCGCAAGCCGTACTTTCTCCTGGCTTTTGTTGTCGTCGCTGCGCCCCGCCGGGTTGAAACCCGGGTTGGTTTCCCGGCCGCCTGGGCTTCACCCGCGGGCTTCGGCTTTTGCTGACGTCACGCACGTCGCCGTGGGGCCTTCCTCCAAAGTGCAAAAGTGGCAGCGGGCGGGGCTCTTCCCTGGTGTGACCGACCGCGTGCGTGGCATTGGGCTAGCCGCTAGCCGGCTAGCTCGCATTCCCGACGCGGGTCGGCGAGCGTGACACGCGCGGCATCCATCATGTGACGCGCCGCTGTCTGCGGCGCAGGTGAGTGGAGAAGATGACATGTTTATTCAGCAGCTTCCTGTCTTCAGACCATGCAGGCGACCCGCTGTCTCCTTCAGGTGGCTGGAGATCGCGCGTGTCACGCTCAGACCTGTCCCGTCCTGAGCTCTCATCAAAGATAAACTTCAACATAAACCCACTTCATTCTTCTTCACTCAGCCGCTAACTTCCTGTTCTGTCAAAACACTCGCGCACACGCCCGGTCCCAGGTGGGCGCCCCGGACCGGGGCCGGCGTCTCGTACGGCTTGAGCGCAAGAAGAAGTCTTCCCCGGGTGGGGAAAACATTGCGGCCTTTGTCAACGCGGCGGGTGCCCCTGGTGATTTGGGGAGCGGCTCGCCAAAGGCCGGGCCCGACGGCCGGAGGTTTGCGGCCGAGGCCCGGCCCGAGTCGGAGCCGAGCTCGCGAGCTGCTCCGGCGGCGCTGCTCGCGAGCTTGGCCGCCAGCGCGGCGTTCGCCTCCGTTCCCGTCCATCGGATGCTAGCGTGCGGCTATTTGCCACTGCGCAGCTAGCTGACGAGCTTGAACATTCGGCCGTCTTTTGTTGCGGCTTTGCGTTTTGCCGTCCGCTCCGCTGACAAATAAAGAGCTGGAGGCAAGCGCACCGTGCCAACCGAAAGGAAGAATGAATTCACGCCGGTCCCAGCAACGGCGACTTTGGCCCTTTTTGCCATCGCCCGTTTCCCTGGAAGCCGGCCGATGCGGCGGCCAAGAAAGACGGCAGCTGTTTCGTTTGAAACGTCCCGCGAGCTCCTCAGCTTGTTTTGGATGCCGTTGAGCTTGAACTTGAGCATGGCCCAACTTTGTCGCCGACGTCGCACCGCAAGCGAGAGGACGCGCTGGGCACCCGCCCGGGCGGAGACGGAGCTGGCGCGGCCGGCTCGCCCGCTCTCAGGGCACCGAGGACCCGCTCCAGCCCCCTCCTGGGAGCCGTCTCGCTCTTCCGGCATGTCCTTCATCTGACCTCGGGATGTTAACATTTCACGTAGGCGCGCGCGCGCGCGCGCACACACACACACACACACCCCCACCGTGTCGTGTGTGTGTGTGCGTATGTGTCTTTGATGTGAGTGTGTCTTGTTGATGTTGGCATCCATGTTGAGAGAGGAAGATGAAAAGCGCCATCATGCTGGTACTGGTTCTGGACGTCTACGTGATGAGACGCTGATGAGACGCTCCGATACGCGCAGATGATACGATTACAGCCAAAACTGGTCCGGCCAGTCGGAGTTGGGGTGGCGGGGGGCGGGGCAGGCAAGCCGAGGCGAGGCGAGGGGATCACGCGAGTTCTTGTCCACAGCACTCTTTGTTCACAACAACCTTTTCATTCCAAATCAAGTGACAAATTGATGAAGATGATGAAGTTGACGTCACGGCAGTCATCGGTGGGCGGAGAGGGGGTGTTAGATGATGATTTACTTAACCGAGAAGATTTGCGTGTGAAAAGTCCGTGATGAAGATCAGCAGAGGAGGAGAAGATGAGAAGATAAGAACATGTTGCTGAAAGGATAGAATGACTGCAGAGACACGCGTGCGTGCGTGCGTGCGTGCGTGCGTGCGTGCGTGCGTCGGACGGACGGACGCTTTTCTGTGTGTGTGCGCGCGCGCAGTCCATGCGTGTCCTTCCTCCAGGTGGACGTCTTGCCGCACAAGCGAGCCGAGCCAATCCGGTGCGGCGCGGCGCGGCGCGCCTTTTCCTCCCGCTCGCACCTGGCCCGTGCACGTACCTGGCGCCTCCGCCGGCCTCCGGGCGACCTCGAATCGCGTCACCTGCGCCTGACCTTCAACTCACGGGGAGCTGCGAGCGAGCACGCCTCCAATGGAGCTTAGTGACAGACACCGGCGCTTCCTGTCCACACACGTTTATTACGCACGCACATTGGGTGCGCTCATGCGCACGCGCGATCTGCTCGTCACGGTTTAGTGCGCGCACGCATTCCGGACCAAACACTTGACTCACTCTCAGCTTTTCGTCCTCTGCAAGGTCGAAGACAACACAACCGGCAAGCGTGCGTGTGTGTGCGTGTGCCTGTACGTGGTGGCCGTCACCATTTGAAGGCAGTGAGAACATGATTTGATGATCAATAAATAGGACAAATGACATGCGAGGGTCCTCGTGATGAATGACAGGTTGGCCGCTCCCAGCAAAACATCGCAAAGGCTTTGGAGACCAAATTGTTGTCGCTACGCTTTTGTCAACCAAGGTGAAATGTTGAACGCGACATGCTAGCGTGGAGCAAGTCGAGGCTAGCATGGTGCGTGGGCGCATACATTCAACATGCTAACTTGGCAACTTGCTGGCAGATGGCGCCCATGTTAACCTCACCAAAGAGCAAAGAGTTTTTGTCCATCCCCTTAATGTTCGGGTGTTGTTGTTCCCCCCCCCGCCCCCCCACCCCCCAATTTCCAGAATAGCGAGGGTCGCCGCCACACAGGAAAAGGCAGCAAATGTTTTTCTTGAAATCAGTCTCCATCCAATGGTGTGACATTTTGTTCTGCAGGGAGCCCAAAAGCGTCCCGAGCTGCCGTTTTCCAGTTCAGTCGTCACGGTAACGGAGGTAACGAGGTGCGCGTCCACGCCGCGTCAGTAGTCGTCGTAGCGGAACGTGTTGCCGTAGCCGTAGCGATAGTCATAGGCGTCGGCCCGCTCCGTTTTGGTCTGCACGACTTCGGGCTGAAATGAAAGAGACTTGATGACGCCGCCGCTCTCGTCCGTCACCTTCACTTCGGCCGAGTACGCCGCCGCCGACGACTCGTCCAGCAGCGACGAGCAGCCGGGGTGCCCGGACTGAACTTTGGGGCAGGGCTGGTAGGCGGCGCCCTTCGGGCACGGCTGGTAGGACACCTGAGGACCGGCGGCACAATCAGCTACACGCAATGGCTCATCAACTCCAAACACGCCGAACATCGACCGGACATCAAATCTACGCGGATCGAATATGGACGTCCGCATCATTGCGACGCGGATCCAACAACTACGTCTCCATCGACTCTCGCCGACTCCCGAATCCCAAACGTCGACGCTGAGCGCGAGGCTCTAAAGCGGGGGTGCCCAAGTCCAGTCCTCTAGCCCCTATCCAGCCTCTTTTAGACGTCGACCTCCTCACACCGACGCACCCGAGTCACGTGATCGGCATCGTTATCAGGCTTGCGCAAGGCTCGCCGATAAGCCGATCATTTGAATCCGGGAGACATCGAAAACAAGTCGGACCGGGTCTCCAGGGGACCGGACTCGGGCACCCCTAATGGGCCAGCTGCTGCAGTAAGATGTAAAACAAGGGTGTCAAATCCAGACGCCTACAAGAAACTGACATCGACACCAACGTCGCCGACTCTCGTGGGACACCCGGACAGTTTGATGCATTCTGGATTGGGGACTCAACGCGGATCTACACTGACTGCAAATGTGAAAGATGCTTCAGCGTGTAGAGTTTGTGTCAACTGACTTTGGTCGTGGTGGTGATGATGGTCTGCAGCGCAGCCGGAGAAGCCGGGGGGTTTCCCGGGTAGCGGCACGGATAGTCCGGGCTGTAATAATGGTGGTTGTCGCCGTAGGGACCGGAACTCTTCAGGAGATCCTTCCAGCCCGGTTTTGGCAGCGGCGGATCGAAGGAGGCGGAGGACGACGTGAGAGGAGCGGACGCTGAGGACGTCGGACAGCCGAGGACCGGAGCCACCCTGCAAAGGTCAACGATCGGTTTAGCCCGTTCGCTCCGCCGGGATCTGCTCGAAAGCGGGTTGGGCTACCTGGGATCGCAGAGTTCTGAGGTGACGGGATAGGAGGGTGAGGTCAGGTAACCTTGGAACTCGTACCCAGGTCGACCCACGTAGAGTCTGGGACTGGCTGTCTTTTGCAGGCCGGCGGAAGTCTCTCCCAGTGCGTTGTGGTGGTTGTAGTAGGGTTCCGTGCTTTGGAACGCCGGGTAATGCTGAGGGAAGCTCGGCTCGATAAAGGAGATCCGGTCCGCCGGCTCCACGCAGGAGAGTAGGGCAGGGCCGAGAGTCTGAAACCACGTCGACGACGACGGCGACGGCAACAATAAGCACCAGGACAGCAACCTGGAGCGCTCGGTCCTCGTTTTAGTCTACCTGGGATTCAACGAGGCGTCGTTTCGGTGCGAACGGCGGCGAGCTTACTCGTCTTTTTACCGAACTTCTCCTGGCCTCCGTCTCGGACTTGGACTCCGGTCTCGGGTGGTCGTGAACCCCTTTGGCCTGAAGGAGCACAGTGGTGCACCGCAGTAAGAGAAGCAGACCCCAAACAGGGAGGCCGGCCATCTCAGCAAGAGATCAGCTGACATTTTCAACCAAATCGAAATCGCTTTCTCCCCCCCCCCCGTCATGGAGCCGGTGCCCTGTTGACACTGTACACACACAGGCGCGCACACACACACGCCGACACAAACGCACCTGGAAGAAGATGGCTTTTCCGTCCACTCTCCAGAAGTTGGTGACGGGGTAGCCGCTGTGCCCTCGACACGGGAGCAGCTCCAGAGCGCCGCTGCAACTGGGACAAACTTTCTCTGGACCAGAACGCGAAAAGGAAAGAAGGCAAGGCGGCAAAATGACAAGGCGGCAAAATGACAAGGCGGCAAAGGTCCCGCTCGCGGGGGCGCTGCTCAAGCCTCACTCTGCTGCTTCTGCCGCGCCTTGTCGCAGATGGCGGGCCGCAGTTGCAGTCGGGAACCGTCGGGCAGCGCGCAGCCCCGAGAGCAAACCACCACGCCCAAACACGACTTCTTCAGGATCTGACAGTTGTGGTTGTTGGTGTTCCTCATGGCCCAGCCCGACAGGTGGCGCTGCGCGTTCTTGTCCTCGGCTGAAAAGAGCGTCGGCTTAGCACGCGGCGTAGTAGCGCGACATCGCCTGCGTTCCCCTGCTCACCGCTGTAGATGTAACGCACGTAACCGTCCGTCCACTCCTGGAAGGCGTCATACTGCTTCGCGTCCTGCAAATGGTCATTAGCCGTTAGCACGTTAGCCACAAAGAGCATCAAAGCCAGCGAGCCGTCCCTTTTCCAGAGCGCTTGTCGTCGTTGGTGTTGCGGGCCAACCGGAAACGGTCCCCGCTGGCCGCGAGTCATCGGTAGGGTCGACTCGGGAACTTGGCGCGCACAGACAAACGTCGGACCGCTCATCGGTCGCTCACGTACGCGCAAGCGATCCCGGAGGACACTTTGTGGTCTTCAATCAAGCTAACGTGCAGCTAACATGTTCTGGGAAGGTGAACGTGCTGGGGAACCCACGCAAAGTACACACGGGAAGGCTGAAGGCCGCATTCCCGCCCACAATGCCAGAACTGAACTGTGAGGCCCACGTTCTGGCAACTATGACAAATTCAAACAACAAAGTCAGTGGAAGGAAAAGCGGGAGCAATGCGAGCGTGAGCCCCTCGCCACTCGTGTCACGGCTCCTCTCGTACGCAGCAGACGCATATATGCACTACATTATACTATACGGTATACACAGTATATATATATATATATATATATATATATAGGGTATAGTATAGTATATATAGTATATATATATAAGTATATACATAAATATATATATACAAGTATATATATATATATAGAGAGAGAGAGATAGCTATACATACTCCAAGAAAAAACATAGACGCTCCATTTTCAATTGAAAGATATTGATCAGTCATGTGCTGCATGTTTGTGTGCTTGTGTGTATGCATGTGAGCGTGTGTGTGTGCGCAAATTCACGCTTGTTGTTTAAACAGTCAAAACTGGTTTTTATATTTTGTTCCCAGTGAAACCAAAACACTTGCACACACACACACACACACACACACACAAGCCTCAGCAAAGCCTGTCGTGTGCCAAATGTGTTTCATTGAACATTTCATCCAAAATGTATTTCATCGTCTTCTGCAATGACAACAACAACAATTATATTGATAATAATAATAGTAATGAGGGTCGCAAAACTTGTTTTTTTTGAGGACACAATATGACATTTCCAACACGTCGTGAAGACGAGCATTTGCTTGTGTATTTTCAAACAAAACATGTGTCGTATGGACGATTCCACCGGTCAACAAATGTTGACTATTGTTTTGCAATCCGAGATACAGGAAAA
Source organism: Filicampus tigris (assembly GCF_054856515.1). Lineage (NCBI taxonomy): Eukaryota > Metazoa > Chordata > Actinopteri > Syngnathiformes > Syngnathidae > Filicampus > Filicampus tigris. The sequence continues at coordinate 138,381 of NC_141237.1, read as the reverse complement.
CTTTTGTCGGGAGTTTTTTGCACTTAATCTGCCCTCATGTTTTTCCCTCAGGTTTTCATAATAATAAAAAAAGAATCAATATATAAAAACAACAATATAAACGGATACATTGCGCGAAAAGGTCATACCGCAGGAGCTATAAAGTACGAGGCATGGTGGAATCCGTATTGTGCAAGCTTTTAGAGGTCAACCAAAAAATGAAAATATTTTCCAAAATGTGCGAGAGAAGAAAAGTCGGGCCATTCAAAACAATACACATCAAGCCATCTCTGATTCAAATATGCCATCTTATTTCCAACATTTGACTCTTTTGGTGTTTTGGGGAGAAGCCTGCGTGATTTTGATCCAATTGTGTGAAAGAAATGCAGATTGCTTGTATCCCATTTTCACGCCATCAGTCAATAATGATGAAAAATGAGGAAATGACGACCTGCGGCAGTTTGGGGTCGTTGATGTCCCAAGTGGACTTCATGCCGAAGGAGCACACGCAGTCGGCCTCCTGGCGATCCTCCGCTCCAGACATCTTCAAACTGCTCCTGAGCTTGATCTCGGTCCTGCTCCTCCTGCCGCTTTCACGTGCTCGTGCGCGGGGAGCCTTTGCAAAAGATGATCACTTCGCTGCAACTCGCCCGACGATTCACTCGCGACCAAAAAGAAGGTGAAACGCTCAACACACTCCTGGGGGAGGGACCTGTGTGTGGTGGGGGGGGGGGGCATGTGTGTGCCTGCGTGAGTGCGTGAGTGCGTGAGTGCGTGAGTGCGTGAGTGAGTGAGTGAGTGAGTGAGTGAGTGAGTGAGTGAGGGTATATATATGACTGTGTGCATCGTGTGAGTGCGCGTGTATGTGTGTGTGAGCGTGTAGTGATGTTGTGGAAACAAGGAAATGTTTATCCCAAAACAAACAAGTCATTAGTCATCAATTACAGAAAGTGTGTGTGAAAATGGTGTGTTACAATGTTGCAGTTCCACAGAAATGAAATGGTGTAAGTAGGGTGGATGAATTTGCTATCCTAAAACTTCTTGAAACATGTTTGACACGCCGATGTCTCCCTGAAATGTGTTCAGACGCTCACACACTCACACCCGCACACACACGCGCGCACGCTTCCCATTAGCGCACTCTTGCATTCAGTGTACAGACAAACGTGGATGTTAAGTTGCACTGTCAACGTACGCGCGCGGGAAGTGTCACTTGTGAAACTCGACATTAGCATGAGCATCTTCACTAAAATGAATGTGTGCATGTCATTGAGATTTGATTCATTGCCATCTTCTGTTCTGATAACAACAACAACGATAATAATAATAGAAATTGGCGCAGTCATCATCCCCAAAGAAGCCAAAGAACAAGCAGGAGACAGAGTGAGTTCATCCTTTGGATGCTCATTGAGCTGAAGTCTCACGCGAGGAGGGCTCAGGTGCGGAACTCTTGCACACTTGTGGTCCGTTACTATGATTGGAGTTTGCGAAGGAGGACGTGCAAAGTCGGCAAGTTGAAGAATGAAAAGGGACTGAAAATGTCAAGTCTGACGAGCGTTGAAGCGAGCGATGCGCGTGCGTCAACTTTCGTTGAAAGCCTTTTGCAAATCATTTGTTCAATCGTTCACTTGCACTGCGTGTGCTTTCTTCTTCGGAAGCGCGCTTGCGTTTGCCTACTTGGGGTGCGCACGCAAGTCGTGCGTGAACGTGCACGCCGCATAAATGCCGCTGCTGTCTCGCCTCCCTCCTTCCCTCCCGCCCCGCCTCCCCCCTCGCCCAACTAGTGACCAAGAGCTGCAGCTGCGAGAAGGACGCCGACTCATCATCATGGTACGAACCAAGCGACGCGGTGCCTTCGCATTACTCGCTCATTCTTATCCTCGTCCTCGTTGTTCGGGTCAGTTTTGCCTTCCGTCTTCTGACTTGTTTATTGGCCTTAAATATGCGACTTTGGGGCTGTCAAAGTCGCGTGGCGTGGCGTGGCGTGGCGTGGCGTGGCGTGGCGTGGCGTGGCGTGGCGTGGCGTGGCGTGGCGTGGCGTGGCGTGGCGTGCCGTGCCGTGCCGTGCCGTGCCGTGCCGTGCCGTGCCGTGCCGTGCCGTGGCGTGGCGTCACGTCACGTCGCCCTGCGTCGCGTGGCGTGAATGAATTGAACGGCCTTGCTTTCAAATGGTGACGGCTATCATCGGTTGCCATTTCAAGCGCAAGCCCGGCAAGATGCTGCGCGCGTCGGCCGGTTTTCTTCTCAAGTGTGGCTGCTGGCTGCGAACGTCAAAGCAGTTGGTCAAAGTCAGAGCTTGAGCGCCCTCTGCCTGTGCGTGTCCGTTCATGGCCGCTGTCGACCGGCACTTTGTTTAGCCGAGTGGGTCGCGCGGTTTGCCTCGCAATCAGGCCAACGTCTTCCTACATTTGGGAGAATTCTTGGGAGAAAGAGGGGAAAAAAAAGAACCTCGTGCAAAACGCAAAAGCCGTCCGCGCGCAAAGGCCACAGTCTGGATAGGACCGCGAGCTCAGAAGTGTGAGACGGACGATATTAGACAGGGCTTTGGCCTGAACACAAAAACAAAGCGAGCGGTGAATTTTTCAGTGAATGACAGAGGAACGGTAAAAAAGAAATCAATCAGTAGAGAAAAATTGGAGCCGATCGTGATTGGCCGTAGCCCAAAGTGTTGTTGCGGCTGCGCGACGGCAACGCGGCGGCCCTCGTCTCGTCGGCTGAGACGGCTGTCAGTCACTCTCCCGAAACGTGCGCTAGCTGGAGATGGAGATGGAGGCGTGTCTGACCCGCGGAGACTCGTCTCGATTGGCTCGTGTGCTTCGCGACGAAGGCGTCAACGGGAGCACGCTCACCCGACTGGGCCTGTTGGTCCGGAAGGTACGGCCGCACTTGCCCACACGATATGTGACATCATCATCATCATCGTCATCATCATCATCACATTCTACAAGCATCACTTTGTGTGCCGCGCAGCAGTTGAGCTTGGCCGACTTTGGCCGCTTGGATGTGGTCCTGAAGTCTTTGGAGATTCTGGTGGACAACAGAGACCTCAACGAGGCCCTGGTCGGTCTCGGAATCACGCACCAAGTGAGACGCCAATGTGATTGTCTTCGATGTACGCGCTGTCAAATCCGGCGGGCGTGATGTCATCAGCCGGCGTGACCGTGTCACGATGTCACGCTTCGCGCTTAGGTGCTGTCTTGGTTCCAAACACTGCGCGAGCTTCTGACCTCCGGATGCCCGAGAAGCTCGGCGCAGCTGCCGCCGATTGAAAGCTTCTACGACTTCCTGCTGGTGAGGTGCACGATGGCGGGGCCGTCTGCGTTGCCACGACAACATCTTTGCGCCTCTGTCTTTCAGCTGCTGAGCCGCTCGCGTCTTCCAGGTTGGTCATGTGAGAGCTCACGTGACGAAAAGCCACGTGAGCTCACTCCGTCTGTCCGTCTGTCCGTCTGTCCGTCTGTCCGTCTGTCCGTCTGTCCGTCTGTCCGTCTGTCCGTCCGTCCGTCCGTCCGTCCGTCCGCCCGCCCGCCAGCCTTGGAACTGTCGTTGATCCTCCTGGAGCTGCTGCACACGCTGCTGGAATCGCAGCTCCACTTCAGTGTCCGACTGGAGGTACGAGCGGATGACGACTGTGACCGCCGCGAACGTGTTTTCGTCATTTGCCGCCTGCGGTGTTTGCGGCGCTCAGGCGGTGAGGACCTTCAACAGCATCCTGGATTGTCTGGGCAGAGATGAGAGGAGGCGCGTCCAGTCGGAGCGAATGCTCCTGCAGACCATGTGAGTACTCGCCGATTGCGCGCATCCATTCCAGGATGCTTCTGCGTTCCGTTAGTGGACTCTGACTCAACCGGTTGACGCGTCCGCAGGCCGCAGGTGGTGGCGACCATTCAGACAGTCGGAGGTGAGCGGCGTGCGCGGGCCTGCGCAAATCCAGAGAGGCCGACTGCAGCTCTGATGAATGAATGGGTTTTGTTGGACAACGGGGATCTCGCCTCCCTGTGAGCCCCACCAGTTGTGTCTGTGTGCAGACTACGAGCTGCAGGTGAGCCTGTCGGAGGCCTTGTGTCGTCTGACTCCCCGGAAGGAGCGAGTCCAGCGAGCCAATCGGTGGTTCTCCTGCGCTGACATCTCCAACGCCTTCTGTCACATCAAAGACACGGACTTTGAGGTGGTCAGTGTTCAACCGCTCCTTCGGGCCTCTCTGCCTCGGCGTTACGCGTTCGCCGCGGCCCGCTCGGCGTCCTGGAAGGGGGAGTCGCGCCATCTGCGGCGCCCTTGTCCTCAGAGGTGGGCGTTTTCCGAACCTGTTGCCGGTCCGTCGTCCGGCGCTTCGTCTCTTTTTCAAGCCCAACCGAATTGTCATGGTCCGTCGCGTTACTTTAAGCGCGCTTCCGTCAGTCGACATCCAAGGTCCGCCCGTCCCGGGGGAGGAAAAAAGGCCCAACAAATGAAACCATCCAAGATGTGAAGCGATTTGAGGAAAGCAGTACATGGAGTGCACTACGTACATCGGGGGTCTTCAATCGTGTTCCTCGGTGTCCTGCCCTGCCTGTCTTCCATCTGTCCTTGCTGCAACACGCGCCTGATTCAAATGACCAGGATCGTTATCCAGCTTCTGCAGACCTCTGGTGAATATCTGTAGCAGGGAGGGACGCAAAACAGGCGGGACGCCGGTCCTCGAGGAACGCGATTGAAGACTCCCGACGTCATCGTCATGCGTCATCGTGTGTCGGCTTGCTGCTCAAACGTAACCTTTGACATCTCGCGTGGCCTGCGCTTCTTGCCAATCTATTCAAGTGTTCAGCGGGAAGCTGCTGGCGCTCCAAGTTTGACATGAAAGCTTTGCTTCCCTTCACCACAACGCCGTGTCACGTTGTTGGCAAAAGTACAATCCTGGTGGATTCAAATGCTTCCTAGTCCATGTGCAAACTGAACTCCAGTACCCATCACAATGAAGCCATGTGGAATTTTCTCAGACAAATGTCGTCTTCTGCCTTTTAGCGGGTGGCAAACAACTTTTGGTGAATTACTGCCATCTTGTGAAATGGAGTGTGGGCTTGCAAAATGGCCTTTCGCAACCTCCTAACCCCGCACTTTCCAAAAGTAACGATCGAAATGTCCAACTGAACTCACAAGAAGTTCTTGGTGTTCAAAGCTCCTTTTGTACTTGTGAGTCAGCCTGACCAAGTCTGGCCCAATGCAGTCTGGGTGGCGTCTCCGTCTCTCGTCAGCAAAATGATGGACTGCGAGGTCCTTTCGGCTAGCGACGATTACACAGGCGGATGAAAATCCACTTGAGTGCAAAAAGGTCCGACGGAATGCCCGCCTCTGCTTATTTTTGCCCTCCTGTGGGGTTCTTTGCCAACTGTGGGCCTGTGAAGCTCTTTGCGGCTCTTTTGTCAGGAAGGGTGGCATCAATGCACTTGGCCGGACTTGACTGGTCCCTGTTTTTTTTTTTCTGACCCCTTTGTCTGCTTCTGTCTTGTGCGTGGCCCGTGCGACTGCAAGGATTGTCGGCGTTTCCTCAACTTCCTCAACGACCGCCAAGGCGGCGCGAGAAGGTGAGCGAGCGATCGAGTGAGTGAGAGAGAGAGAGAGAGAGAGAGACGGACGGACGGACGGACGGGCGTGCGCGCGCCCCGACGCTTTTTGCTTTCCGCTTTGTGCTCGGCTGACTCGGGTTGTTTGGCGCGTCAGGGTTTGGACCTTCCCGTGCAACAGAGCCTTCTTGGAGAGCGCAGAGGTCGAAAGCAGACGCGGCCCAGCCGTAGTTTGGGCTCCTGTGTTCACTCTGACTCCTCCTCCTCCTCCCCTTCAGCTCTGTCGCCCCAAGGATGAAAAATTGGATGAGTTCTGGGTAGACTTCAACTTAGGCTCACAATGCATCAGCTTTTTCATCGACCTTCCTCAGGTACTTGTGACGCACGTTCGCTGCGTTGTGTGTGTCGTACGAGTGCGTGTGTGTGTGTGTGTGATGCGTTTCAGGGCTTCCTGTGGGGTTCCGTGCACCTACTCAAGGAAGAGGTGGAGCGGTTCCAGTTCGAGGTCCAGCAGGACGGTGCGTTTCAGGGCCGGCAAACATTCACCGTCACAAGCCGAGGTTCTCGTCTCAAAGGTTTTGTCCGGGCTAAATCTGCTCCAAGTGTTTACTTTCCCCGAAGGCGGCGTGGCTCAGGCGGTCCTCAGTGTCCATCTGAAGGTTCCCATCACGCACCTGAGCAGCAAAGGCCACAGAGTCAAGCTGCTCTTCCGGCCGGAGCTGCTCGGAGAGCTGGAGGCGGCGGCTGCGAGGGTCTTCGCCGCAGAGGTGGGGGACTCGGGTCACCCGCCCGCATCCCGCTCCAATTGAGCTCACCCGTTTCAAGGCTTGCGACTCACCAGTGACGTGACTTGACGGGTCGTGCCGCTTTACAATTGAAAATCTCCTTTTTCAACTCGGTGCGCCGTTTGTTTGCTCTTTGAAACGTCTTTTTCCGCGTAGCGTGCACACATGTGGCGAACGACACGAGCGCAGAGGGCACCTCGTCGGTCAAGACGATCGATTACACGCGGCGTCGCGGACGCGGCATTTGATCGGATAGGGAAAAGGCCGATGCCAATGCGCAAGGTTGACGGGTCAACGAGTCAAATCTCCCGTCACGAGAAAGGCCACAGAGACGGACGGCTAAGCTACGTCGACGGTACTGTTAAGCTCACGGAGGGCAGCGCCGAACGTGAGCTAAGCTTCCAGTCATTCAACTGGGAAGACATGAAAGCGAGAGACAAAACGGTGACCGGCCGCTTTCAAGTTGAAGGTTTCCGCTTTTGACTTCCTTGCGAGGCGCACGTCCAGGTTGCGACCGCAGTCGTGCGCTTGGCGGCCGAGCGCACGCGTTCGCTGCCGCCTTCGGCCGTTTTGCGGAGCGGCCGGCTCATTTGTTTGTTTCGGCAGGAATGCGACAAAGCTACGGGTGGTGGAGCCCAGGCCTCGCCCTCCGCGACAAGACCACTGGGCCGAATCTACAGGAAGAAGCCGCCCGCTCAACTGAAAGGTGGGCGTGTCCCTACAAAATGAAGCACCCCCCCCACCCCCATCGCGATCACTATGGCGCGCCGTCCGACTGACGCCCGTCCGCCTTTGCGCAGTTCTTCCACTCTCGTCCCCGAGCAGCGGTGACGAGGCCTCCGTTACCACGGTAACCATTTGACCACATCATAATCGCGAGTGTTGCTAATCTGTCTTTGGGCTGGCTGATGACTCAGAGGCATTTTTTATTTGTATTCTTTTGCATGACAACATTTTCAAAAATGATTTGGTCACAGCTTTCATTTGCAGGCTAAATTGTCCTTTTGTCTTGGACGCTTGATCCCCGACCAGACTTGTCGAAGCAGAGCAGCGATTCTCTTCGATCAAGTCGTACACTCGACGCCGTTGAAAGTCTCCGGTGAGATCAGCGGCGGACGACGCGCGTCCGCAGCGACGTCATGGAAACGCCACTTCCTGATCGAATGTAACATTTGGATCTTTTCATGAAAAACTGGCTAATTGCAGGTGTTGACGTGGGGGCGGAGCCTGATATCTTTCATGAGGAGAACTTGGACTTTGGAGAAAGCATTTCCCCCGTAACAAAGGTGCTGTTTCAAAGCGAAGCCGATGCTTCCTTCCCGTCAAGCGAAGGGGTCGAGTGTTGACTTTGCAATGTTTGCAGGACGCTTCCTGTGTGAGTCGGAAGCGAGCGGCTCCAGATTCAGGTGCCGAACTCTCCACGAATCCTTGAGTCTGTAATGGTATCCCAATGTGGTGGCCTGTTCAAGATTGGAAGGGGGAGGGCACACGTGAGAGTTGCCGTTGCGGCGCTATTCCAGGTGGTGGTGGTGGTGGTGGTATCGCTCACATTTTATTTTCCACACGCCGTCGCCCACGCCGTCCGCGGGCGCTTTTGTTTGGACTCCAGTGCACGTCGAATGCTTTAGTTTACCTTCCAAAGCCGCTATGTACACTTGGAAGGAAGCTCAATGTGTTACTAATGAGCCTTCTCATTTGCTCGGGGAAGGTTACCTATCTGACCAATGTGACGCTCCGAGGAAGCCTGGAGGCGCTCAGCCTGGGGGGCCTCAAGATGGGGCGTCGCGGCCCGCCGGGCTTCAGCCTGCAGGTACACCTTTTTTGGTGGTTTCTTGAGAACACAGTACAGTGAGCAACGCCAGCACGGGCGTCACGTCCCTGACGCTGCCCCGAGTGATCACGATGATCAAAATATCGCTGTCGAACCAGGGGTGTCCCGCTCTGTCGCGCGCGGCGCCACCACCGCACCGTAGTTCGGCTTTCCGGCATCCAACCGCCTACGGAAAAGCTCACCTCGGCATGTCGTGACATTTGCATTTTTGCCAACGTTTGGAATCACATCACATGACTTGAGTGTTGGTAGCGAAAGAAGTGCTTACAAAAACGTGCAACGGAGTTGGCGAGAAACATGGAGCTGATACACTTTGTTTGCTCTCGGCGGCGGCGTGAAACCCTGTGGTGGCCATTTGGTCACAGGCCGTCCCTTTAGTCTGGACAGAAATGAAACCGATTGTTTTTTTGAACCTCCACTGATTCGAAATCTAAGTAGCTACAATTTGATGTGACCTAGCTTTGGTTGTTCAGCAGACCCCGCGGGGTCCCCTTGGACTCGTTTTTGCGGCGTTTGGTCCGCCACACACCGCAAGGGCGTCCAGTGAAGGAATTGACGGGGGTGCAGCGTTGCTGCGGCCGCTTCACATTGGTCTTGCCGAGCACAGCCGCCTTGGTATCACAAATGAGATTGAAGATGTGATTTGTTCAAAGTCCAATTGACGCACGCCGTTTGACGTCTTGCAGTGTCCAGACTCGACCGCTAGCTCATAAATGCCCGCTATCGGCCTGCCTGATTGTCATTCTCCTAAAGGGGGATTAGCGAAGGAGGCGGCGGAAGCACGTGACGTTGAAAAGCCACCCTGGGAAGGGGAGGAGCCTGTGAAACTGCAGGGGGCGGAGCCACAGCTAGACATGACTTCCAGCATCCAAAACGCTTTTGACGTCTTCAAAAGAAACCTGGAGCAGCATTACAACGTCAGGCTTGTCCGCGACTTCTTCATCCATTAGGGGAAATCCGTCCGTCGTTACGACCAATCTGATTGGCTTTCAACAAGCTGCAATTTTCTCGCAGGACTGCCGGCAGAAGGTTCAAGCCCAAATTCTCCTGTCGCCCAAAGAATATCAGCAACACGTCACCTCGCTCTTCAGTGACATCCGTCAACACAGGTCGCGACCCCGCCCACAACATCTGCCCTTCGACACGGTACAGACCGCCGTACGCCTGTTCACCGTGCGCTTGTGCGCTTGTAGGCTGGTTCTGCTTCACAACTTTGAGAAGTCTGTGTCGGATCATCTCAAGTGTTTGGAGGAAACGTCGGCGTATCTTAACAACATGTACTCACAGATCCAGGTAACGATGGGAACCAAAAGCTCAATTATTCAACTCGTCACTTTCACGTTGTGAATGTAATTATCCTTCCGTTCGTGCGATGTAATGAGTCTCAACCTCAGACCGGATTCTGACCAGGTCCAAATCTGGTTGAGCAAAGATCTACACCTGATTGCGACCAGATGCCGAGTGTATCCAGACCAGATTTACATCATCGGATTCGGAGCACACATTGATCTCATTCCCAACTTTTTCAGTTCTGATTCAGAATATATCCAGACCTGAATGAGAAGCGATGGCCACGCACAAATGCATCTTTTTCTCCCCCCCCCAGGGTTTCTTCCAGTCGGAGAAGCGCCGACTGTCCGACTTTTGTGAACAGCACCAGCTGAGGCGAGTGTGACCTTTGACCCAGTTGAAGCGGGCCTGGCGGCCGGTCTAAAGCTTGCGGCGCGCGTGTGTCTGTGTCGCCGCAGGTTGAGGGCCTCGGACGGCGCGGGAGCCGAGCCTGCGTCCGGCCAATGAGGATCTGCGGATGCCATCGATCCCTTTTGGGTCGTTCACTTGATTTCTATCTTTCTTGTGTTTGTAAATAAAAGTACGTCAGCAGCAGTCAACTGTTGTGTGTTCCTGAACTAGCAGCTGACCGGCATCACGCTGAGCCAAAAGGAAAAAGTCGGTCAAGTTGACCCTCCGCGCTTCCGTCGTTCAAATGCGTCAGACCCGAGACGGATCCAGACAACTTTTATTTGTCCCTCAACAGGCAACCCATTGGTAGCTTCCCAGTTTCCACTCACACCCCCAGTTAGTGGATGCTAATGGTGATGATAAACATGCAAGAGAAGAGGGTGATAAGATAAGATAAGATAAGATGGCGGCGATTCAGCCGGGTCGCTGCGCGGCTCAGGATGTCGGCTTTAGATGACGCCAGATGATGCCAACGCCTCTTTGTCTATTTGTACCCTGATGGATGCGCCAAGGTGAATAAGGTAACGTTCAAGATGACGCAGGTGAAGGCCGCCGCCCGGTTGTCAAGGAGCAGCAAGCGCGTGTCGCAGTCGGAGAAAACAGCGAATCCCCAAAGAGAAGCCGCCCGTGGCGTCACGAGGCGGCGCAGGCGAGTCTGCTGAGATTCTGCCGAGTCTCTGTTGGCTCTTTAGTGCGCAAAGATCGGCGGGATGCGGACGCCCTCCGCCTGAAGGACCCGTCTCGGATGGACAGACTCGGAGGCGCAGATTCTTGAGACGGAAGCGCTTGGCGATTGCGGCCTTTTGCTCGGACAGACATGGGCTGTCTGGGAGGCAAGACGGACGAAGAGCGACTGGATGAGAGAGTCAAACGAGAAGCCAACAAAAAGATTGACAGACAACTGCAGAAGGAGCGTCAAGCGTATAAGGCCACGCACAGGCTGCTACTGCTGGGTCAGAGCCCGTCTCAGCTCCCGTCCGTCCGTCCGTCCTCTCGTCCGTTTGCCTGTCTCGCTAGCTTTCTGCCATCCTGACTTGCTCGCCGTCCGTCTCGCTGACCTGTCTTTCTCTCTCATGGCCCGTCTGTCGCATTGCTGTCTGTGCTTCTGAATTGCTGTCAGTCTGCGCGCAAAGCCGCGTGTCTCACGGCGTGTGCGTGCCTGCCTGCCTGCCTGCGTGCGTGCGTGCGTGCGTGCAGGAGCGGGCGAGTCCGGGAAGAGCACCATCGTCAAGCAGATGAGGATTCTTCATGTTGACGGCTTCAATGCTGAGTGAGTCCCGTTCAAGGTTTTTGGAAATTGGCATTTGAACTTGAAATTGAAGATTGTGAGTTGAATGGCGGCGACTGGAGTCTTGCCGCTTGTTGGAGACATTTCAGCTGGCGCCCCGAAGCCGCCTTCGTTGCAAAACGTCAAGCGCGCTCTCGTTGCATTTGTGTCGCTGGCGATGGACGGCGGCGCGCGTCCCCGACGTGCAAATGCGGCGCTCGCTCACTTCAATGCCGAAGCGCGAGACGCTCTCGTTTGACGAGCACCAGCTAACTTGTCGAACGTTTCAAAGAAAGCGGGAAGACCCTCCGGACGTTGCCCCTCCCTCACCGGGCCCTTTTTTTGTTTTGGTCTGACCGTTTGGCCGCCCGTCTGCACTTTGACGATTGGCCTGAAGCGTTTTCTCAACTCTGCGGAAGTACACAAATAAATCCCTTTTGGGGGGGCCAAGGAACGTGCTGGGACGTTGCTCGTCTGACCTCTTTGCAGAAAGACCAAAGCGCCCTCAAAGATGGCCGCCGCCAACAAATACACCCCCACGCCCCTGCGACCTCCGCTGGGACGCACGCACGCACGCACACACACACACACACACCGGGAAGGTCTTCAACAAGCAAGAAGAGTCCGGTTGGCTCCGTTCAACTTGTGCAGACTAGATTGTGATCAACAAAGTGCTTTTTTGCTTGTTTTTTTTATCTTCTAGAGAGAAGCAGCAGAAGATTCAAGACATCAGGAAGAATGTCAAGGACGCCATCGTGGTAGGTTACATGACCTCTGATCACATCGGCTGCTGAGTGACGGCACGCGCTCTGATATTGTGCGTGCGTGCGTGCGTGCGTGTGTGTGTGTGTGCGTGCGTGCGTGCGTGCGTGTGTCAGACTATCGTGTCGGCCATGAGCGTGTTGACTCCGCCCATGCCTCTGGGTGACCCTGGCAACCAGTTCCGAGTTGACTACATCAAGGGCATCGCGCCTCTGTCTGACTTTGAATACACAGAGGTAACACACGCATGGTCGCGCGCGCACGCATGCACGCACGCACGCACACACACACACACAAACACGCGCGCGCACACACACACAATGTTACAGATGCTTGAAGGAAGCCACCTGGAGACTTGTTGTTTGTTGTCAGCACGTTAATGAGCTGCTCAAATGAGACATCTTGGGAGTCAGACCACAAAGGAGCAGACGCACACACAGGTGCGCGCGCGCATGCGTCACCTGTGCCTTTGTTGTTTGCACATCTCTCAGGACACGAAAAAAGACAACAGGTGTCTCGAAACTCTCGTTCTACGTGCGTGCGCGTGACACGCGCAGACGCGCACACAATGACACCCAATCTCTCTCTCTCTTAGGAGTTTTTTGAGCATGCTCAGAAGCTTTGGGAGGACGACGGCGTGAAGGCGTGCTATGAACGCGCCAACGAGTACCAGCTGATTGACTGCGCTCAGTAGTAAGACACGCGCACACACTTATAAAGCCCCCCGCCCAATTTCGCTGTCAATCCCAACTCTGTGTGTGTGTGTGTGTGTGTGCGTGCGCGCGCGTGCGTGCGCGTGCCTGCGCGCGCGCCGTAGCTTCTTGGACCGTTTGGACTCTGTGAGAAGGGTGGACTACACCCCCACCGACCAGGTAATCCGACTGTGCGACCGCGAGCGCTCCTCGTCGCGATAGGCCCACTCAGTCCGGTCTTCTCCTCAAGGATCTGTTGCGCTGCCGAGTTCTGACGTCAGGGATTTTCGAAACCAGGTTTCAAGTGGACAAGGTCAACTTCCAGTGAGTGTCTTTGGCCCCGCCCCTTCTGTCCACACCAACCAGTCAGCTGCTTCTAATGCCACCTGTGTATGTGCGCGCGCTCGCGTACTGTAGTATGTTTGATGTGGGCGGACAGAGGGATGAACGCAGGAAGTGGATTCAGTGTTTCAATGGTAAGGGACGCGCGCACCATACGATCCGATCCAACTTTTCTTGACGCGCGCCCCGCCGCATGCGTGCCTCTGTTCGATTGGTCACGCAGACGTGACGGCCATCATCTTCGTGGCTGCCAGTAGCAGCTACAACATGGTGATCCGGGAAGACAACTCCACCAATCGACTGCAGGAGTCACTGGACCTCTTCACATCCATTTGGACCAACAGGTCGTCTGCCGATTGGCTGCGCTTCACCCCGCCCGCCCGCCCGCTCGCTCACTCAACGGCTCGCGTTAAGGTGGCCTGCTCTGTGATTGGCTGCAGGTTTTTGAAGACCATCTCCGTCATCTTGTTCCTCAACAAGCAGGATGTGCTCGCCGACAAAATATTGGCAGGCAAATCCAAACTGGAGGACTATTTCCCAGAATACTGCAGCTACGCGCTTCCTCCTGATGGTACCGCACGCACGCACGCACGCGCACGGGACGGAAGTTACTGTTGTGTGTGTGTGTGTGTGTGTGTGTTTCCAGCTGTTCCAGATGCGGATGAAGATGCCAGGGTGTCCAGAGCAAAATTCTTCATCAGACATGAGTTTCTGGTGAGGAAACAAACGTTCAAATAGGGCCATGAATATCAAATATAGCTTTAAAGACGCGCGTGCCCGTTTGTGTATTTGTCAGAGGATCAGCACGGCGAGCGGCGACGGCAAACATTATTGCTATCCACACTTCACGTGCGCCGTGGACACAGAAAACATTCGCCGAGTGTTTAACGACTGCCGGGACATCATCCAGCGCATGCACCTGCGACAGTACGAGCTCCTCTGATTGGCCAGGTGGCCCTAAGACTAGTCCCCGCCCGCTTCCTGAACCAAGCCAGCTCATACGTAGACAGTGGTCGTCAACCAGTGCGGAAAATGATCCCCCCACCCCCCCCCCGCCTGCTCCCTTCATTCACTGGCCCAAAAATCTAGCGAGCGTGCATGCGCTCGTCCACGTTTGGCTGCGACGTGCTGACGGGCAAGCGAAGGCAACTGGCAAGCATCTTCCGCCAGGTGGCAGAAGCGAGCCACTTGCCGCGCCGCTTTAGTTTGCTGATGTGCCGTCACATTTCTTCCTGGCAAGTCTGGTTGCTCGACGTCGGCCCAATAAAGGTCGGGCAACACTCATGCCAATAAAAGGGGCCAGCGACAAGCAGCAGCAGCCGCAGCCGCAGGCGCAGCCGCAGGCGCAGCCGCCGCCAGTTCTCTCTCACGCCAAGCCGGGCCGCCGACCAGCGCTTGCACGGGCAACCTGCTCTAGATGGTCTGATAGAAGTCATTCGCTAGTTGACGCTTTATGTCTACCTTAGAGACGTGCGTGTCGATATATGTTTAGTAGGCTGCTTGTGCTTGTACCTCCGAGTTGTTCTGCTAAATTGTCCAAGTGAAATAAAAGCAGCTGTGGTTCTCCATTCTTCGGCTGTGTGTGTTTGAAAGTGCTCTTGAACTCTACACGAGCCCTTCAGCTTCCCTTTTCTTAAAAAGTCGACCTGAAAAAAAAGTCTGCCTGTAATTTCACGTTGGATTTTGGGGCGTTCGGGAGGCGACGCAGTCTTCATGGCAGCGCCGATTGGCTGAACGGGGTGTCTGTCAGCGTTACGGGGCGGGGCCTGGGGCGGGAGTTCGCCCTAGAGAAAAAAAAAAAAAAAGGGGAAAAAAAGTCTGAAAACATCTGCGAGCCCCCAGTTGTTGTTGTTTTGGGCCCCAAAAGACTTCGGAGAAGATTTCGTGTGGAAGTGAAGACTGAAGACAACCTTCTGCTTCTTCTTTTTTGCGTCTCTTGCTCTTTTGTGTAGTTTGAGCGCGGAGCGGCTCCCACGTTGGCTCGACGACTTGGTGCGCGTGTGTGTGTGCGCGCGCGCGTGTGTGTGCGTGCGCGATGTCGGCGGCGGCGGCGGCGGCGGTCCGGGTCCCGTTTCGGCGGTCACACCTCTGACAGTCCGCCGCAGAAGCGCGCCCAGGACCAGAGAGCAGAAGGGCGGCAGGCGACGGAAGCATGCCGCCGACCACCTCCGAAGTGCTGCTGGCGGGGTTCACCTTCCGGCTGCTGCTGCCGCTCAGCCTCACTGCAGGTTGGCCTTCTTCCTTTTAACGTGCTTATTTTTATTTTTCATATCATGACTATGATGCTATCGTCAACTGCATGTTAGTCCGTTTGTGCACTTAGTATTGATTGACATTATCATGACAAACTCGTCATCTTGTTGCCCTTCACCTGACATTTGCGACAACATTAATAATTCAGAATGAAACATAGTCCACATTGGATTTGCTTTGAGCATTGTAAGGTCGCACGCAGGCACGCACGCACGTGTGCTTGATTGCAGACATTGTGGAAGGGAAATGCTCTTCTCAAGCGAACAACAACAACCGTTCAAGGAACAACGGGTGCAAAGTGAAGGCCAAGGGCCCACGTCTTTTATTTTGGGGGCCCAAGCACCATCTTAACTTGAACTGAACAATAGTTCAGCAAAGCAGCTGATGTGTGTTAACATCATGACGCGTGCGTGCGTGCGTGCGCGCGTGCGCGCGTGTGAGCTGATGCTGGGCGTTAGCAAAGTGTCGGATAGTCCCAAACTTTCTGTGGCTGCTTCTAGCGCCTCACATTCCAGACCGAGGGGGAGGTGGGTGGCTGGATGGGTGCGTGCGTGCGTGCGTGCGTGCGTGCGTGCGCCTGTGGTGAGCAGTGTGTCAACACGCGCACGCACGCACGCACGCACGCACACAGCCAGATGTTGTTACCGGGAAAAGTGGGACCAATGTGTGCGCGTGTGTCTGTGGGGGGGAGGCGCTAGAAAACAAGGCCGCGCTGTCTCCCTTGGTGTTTTCTTGTGCAAACTTTCTCCATGCAGGTTTCAGGCCACTTCCTGTGTGTCCTTTGCAAACAAATGAAGCTGTTTGACGTCACGCGCGTGCTGACATGTTGACGTGTTGACAGGCGCTTTGCTGCGTTTTAACGGCTTCTCGCTGGTTTACGTCCTCCTGCTGCTCCTGCTGCCCCTGCTGCCCCAACCCAGCGCCACCTCCACAGGTACCGCCGCCCTCACGTCACACCCCCCGGGGGCGGAGTCACAGGGCCCGCTCCCGTCTTTCATCGCACCGAGCCGCAGCCCGAGTAGCGAGGCTCCCGCAAGCGTTCGTGCATTCGCCTCGCCATTTTTTCCTCCATTGAACAATTGGTTGTCATCGAACTGGGAAAAAAAGCGGCATTTCATGATGCTTTTGTTTGATACTCTAAGGCGCCGGTTTATGACTAAAGGCATGCCAAGGAATGGAATGAATTGAACAATGAATTTTTATTGCGTTATGAAAACGGTCATTGACGGTGTAGCTGTTGAGTCGTGCAGGCCACGCTGAAAGTTGTTGGCTGCTCCGCTCGCCGCCTGGCCTGCGTTCAACTTTGGCCCGCTCACGCTTGTGGTGTCCGTGCATCCGTCGAGGGACCGGCGTGATCCCTCGTCGCAATCCTGTTTGGCTGCCAGTGTCACGCAAAAGTGTTTGTCCCCTTTTAAAGACCCGAGTCGTCTGCAAACGCTTTTGGTCACGAGCGGCAAGGAGGAGCAGCCAAACGCGGGAGGCCAAAATGAAAACAAATGAAAGTACGCAAACACGCGGCCTTGGCAAACCACAACCAACCGACAAGGACCCAAAGACAGCGGGGAACTAAATCCAGACAAGTTGAGGAGACAACGAGGAACGCCTGGACAAGACGCAGAGGCCTACACGCATCGTAATCGTAACACTGACCGTAGCAATCATCGCAATCATAGTGGAAGGCGTCTCTGCTGATCAATATGAAGGAATGTGGCATCTCTTTATCCACACAAAGAGCAAAGGTGGAGTTTGCGCAAAGTTGCTAAATACATCAAATATCGCACACGCCTTACGGGTGGCTGTCAGGCGATTCCTTCCCGAGGAAACAAAAAGATGAGACACACACATGCACACATTGTGGCGTGTGTCAGGTTATTCCTTCCTGGGGAAAGCAAAACAATAGACACTCAGTACGAGACACACACCAGTTGCGTGTCGCGTCATGTCGGGTGATTCAGTCTGAGGAAAGAATCGAGTCGCCGTCTCGCCGATTGTAGCTGGCGACGACGTCACAAGGAGGTGCGGCCCGAGCGAGACTTTCCCAACTCTGAGGCAGCCGGACGCCATCAGAAAAGTCTCATGGCAGGCCACCTGACAAAAAGGAGGACAACTCAACTAAGACTGCGACTAACCATCATTTGAGAAAATTGATCAATCTCGAGACGACCTTCTCAATCAATTGATGAATTGGATTCAAAAAGAAAGAAAAAGGACTTTCCTTTCTTTCATTGGGAACCGGGACATTTCTTCAAACTGACCATGCGGTTTTCCGCATGGTCAGTTTGAAGATGACCACCATGACGACGACTGAGTTGGGTTGAACACTGGGGGGGCAAACGCGTGGCCCGCTCACGCCGCTTTCTAAAGCCACGCCCAATGGGTCGGCTTCCACGGAACCGGCCGGAGATTCGCTCCGGGGACGACGGCTGAAATTTGGGGGACGTGGCCAATTTCAAGGTCTCCAAGCGATTGATCGGTGCTGAAAATGGCCGCCGATGAATTGGATCAAAGATGAGCTGCGGATGTATCGTCGAGCTCCTGCCGATGCGCGGACGCCGACTGAGCCAAGGGTCGAATGTCAAAGTTGCTGTCATGGGTCTCCTAGGCAACAGCAATCGCTGCGTGACGGCAGTTTGCGTGGCCAGTTTCGTCTTCCTGCTGCTGCAGACTTTCTTCCAGATCACCACGGCCGCCCTCGCCCCCGACTACAACTGTAAGACGCCGCGGCCGTCTGTCCGCTGGTCCGCTCTGCTGTCTCACGCGCGCGCCCGTCTGTCCCTCTGTGTGCGCGCGCAGGCACGTCCTGGCAGAAGGCGCTGAGTCAGCTGGGCTTCGTGAGGTGAAAGCGCCGACCGGCGATTCGGCGGCCGCGCCGGCTGAGCTGGCAAGTGTTGACTTGCGCCGCCTTTGTGTTGACTGCCGAGCAGTCTGACAGGAAGCGACGCGGCGTCGGCGGCGCGACACCTCCTTCCCGACGTCGGCGTGCTCCTGCTCGGCCTGCTGACGTGGAGACTGAGCCTGAGATTGGGGCCCCAAGCACGCGCGCAGGTCGCAACGCACGCACGCACGCACGCACGCACGCACGCACACAGTAAATGATCCAGGCGTAACCTTGTAAGTCGTCTCCTCTGCTTTCTTAATGAGATTTGCTGTGCATTATTGTGTAACTCTGTAAGCCGTTTGGAATCGTAACCTCGTTACGCGACAGACGCGCTCGCGCACACGTCCACGCCGATGAGCGGCTTTCGATGCGTGCGGTCTGCCCGTCGGAGTGGGTTTTCGTGAGAGCGCACGCGGCGTCGGTCGCTCACGAGAAGCCCTTTCTGGCCTCCGGCTGAGGTGACTTCCGAGCGTGGACCCAGGAGGCCCGTTTGTGCTCGCCGTCCTCAGGAACCGCAGGTCTCGGGCGAGGGCGAGGACGAGGACGAGCGGGCGACGGCCAGGAGCAGAATCGCAGCCGAACTGGAGCACGCGGTCGGCAAGAGCAGGAAGATGCTGGCAAAGGTGACGAGCGCCGGAGGGAAGGTGCTGCTCGCGCTTTTGCTTGGCCTCACAGGTAAGGCCTCGCCGCCTCCCTCGCCTCGCCGCCTCCCTCGCCTCGCCGCCTCCCTCGTCCCGCCGTGGGGATTGTGACGCTGAGCGGCGCCGGCTTGTGCGTCCCCGGCAGGTGTGGTGTTGCCGTCGCTGTCCTCGCTGCCCTACCTGCTGTCTTTCCAGCTGCTGTGCACCTGGTGGGCTTGGAGCGGCCGGCTCCCCCCGCCGCTCGTCAGCGCTCTCTCGCTCATGTCGCTCTTGTATTCCGCCGCCCACTTCCTGCTGCTCTACGGCTACCAGCTGCCGTCGCTGCAGGAGGCGTGGCCTCCCGACCACACCGCCGCCAGGTAACGCACGCACGCACGCACGCAAGGAAATGGGTTGCAAAGACGGCGAACGTCCACCGACGCGCACCGGGACGGCCGCGGGGCAGGCCGTGTCTGTTTTTGTCAACCGCTCGATGCCCAAACACATGTACGCTTGTTGAAAGACACTTGCTTTGCGCTTTGGTCCCAGAAATTGGGTTGCAGGGACTCATTAAGCTCAAGTTGACTGTCAAGCTGACATGCAAAACAAAAGAGAATTGCACTTAGTCAATTGAAATGTTCAAACAAAGCCTTTCCTTAATGAATGTCCGCTAGCTTCATGCTAAAGGGGGCTCGACCGATACGTAGCCGGGTTGACAAAATCAGTCGGAAATATATCTAACAATATCAAATAAAATGCCGGCTGGAGGGGCTTAACGGCAGCTCCGCCGATTTCTGACGGGACTATGGACCCAACCCCCGCCCGCGTAGCGCCATGCCCGCTGCAGCTTAGTCGGGGACCTTCGCGTCGCATCCCTTTGAGTCGAGCTTGTCGCCTTCAAGCGCCAACCGCAAAGCGCCGGCCGCTCGCGTGCCGCCGATGACTGACGGATGGCTGCTTGGCCGCCGCAGCTTTTTGGGCCTGGCGCCGCTGGTGTCGGTGGACTGCGCCGCCCCCTGGAGGATGCGCGTCAACCCGCGGCTCGGCTGGTTTCACTTTGTCAGCCCCCTGACGCTCCTGACGCTCTACCACGTCGTCGCCGGCCTGCGGAGGAACCGGGTGAGCGTGCGCAAACTCCGAGCACACGTCGGGAGAGGAGGAAAGGAAGCGAGGCCTTGACAAGTCAGATGGGAAAAGGGGCAAAGTCCATCGGGGGCCATGTCAGGAAAGGCAGACAGGGACGCTCAGCCGTTATCGGCCGAAAGGCATCACGTGATTGTCAGAGTCGCTGCTGTTCTTCAGCTGCTGCGTGACGGAGGGGCTCCGCCCGTAGACCAAATGGAGTCTCTGGACGTCAGCGCCACCGGCGATGAGCTCCCGAGTGGCATCGCGGCAGAGAAGCGACGACAGCTGTGGACAGCCGCTCGTGACAGGCGCAGCTACGGAGATGTACGTTGTGGGACGGGAACATTCGTGGCATTCTTATCGGCACTTTGATGCCGGAGTCTGATCGGACGAAACCTGGCTAACACGGCGTCTGCGCCACTTTCAGGATTCTTCCGGCCTGGAAAGCCCTTCCGAGTCTCTGGCCCCGCCCACGCAGAGCACAGCGCTGGAGTTGGACACGCCTCACCACTCCTTCAGCCAATCAGGTGAACACAGGTTCTTCTTCAAGCGCATTCAAATGAAGCGGGTGCCGAGGAGATTCACTTGGGCCGGCCTTGCTATTGCGTCTTGCGTGCCAGACCAAACAACCCTTCGGGACACAAAAGAAGAAGGCACACGGCGGCTCCCACCCGCCAAGCAAGGAACGCATTTGCCTTTGTTGTCAACAACCGCAATTTAGTCGCATAGGGTAGCCCGGTTTATTGTGATGAACAAACATCGGCAAAATCACCACGACTACAATTGAAAAATGAGGGGACTGCTTTGGGAAAAAAATGGAAACTAACCAAAAGTACATGTTGCGTTTACGAAACGTACTAAAAGTAAGTAGAAGAAGAGTGAAACGGTCCTGCCTTTGTTTTGGTCTTGGTCAATTCGTATGAAGTCCTGTATTCGGTTTGGTTTCGCCGTCCATCCCGAGAGAAGGCCAAACACTTGTGTGAGGATTGGACTTTACTTGACTAGGAAATCAAGAATTAGTCACCTTTTGCATCTGGCACTCCACAAATGCACCAGAGAAAAGAAGAAAAAAACCCAAAGTGAAACACGGCATGATTGAAAATGTAAACTCGCTCCAAAGATAAACCGGATTTCAAAAAGGCAAAGCGAAACATGAACTATCGTGAAAAAAACGTGCCTCACGCTTCTGCCTCACACTTCTGCTTTTGAATCTCGCGCCGAGCGCCCTGCGTTTTGTCCTCACTTCTCCAGTTCCAGTGAATGAGCGAGTGCAAAGAGGGAGGCCTCATGTTGCTTCCATGATGCAATGAACAATGCCAACGCTGCCGGCATTGAGCGCGCGTCAAAGTGTTGCCATGCGCAACGTTGAAAGGGAGAGCCGCGACGAGTCGCCTGACCACCAATCCGGCGAGCCGCCGCCTCATCCAAATCTCCTTCCGTCCGTACGGCAGACACCTCGGAGACGTCGGAAGGCCGCGCGGCCGGATGGGGCGGGCGGGACGCGCAGGCGGCGGGAGGAGCCGGCGTGGCTTCGGCGGCCTTGGGCTTCCTCCTGAAGCAGAGCTACATCGGCGCGCTGGTGGCCATGATGGCCTGGTCCATCACCTACGTGTCGTGGCTGACCTGCGTGCTGCTGCTGTGGTCGTGCGCGCTGTGGATGATGCGCCAGCGGCGGCGCTACACGCTGGCGTCCTCGCCGTGGCTGGTGGCCTACGCCAACCTGCTGCTGGTCCTGCAGTACGTCTTCAGCTTCGCCGCCATCCGCCAGGTGCCGGGACTCTTTCCCCAAAAGGACGATCCCTGCCGGGAGCTCTCCTCAAAGGTACGACCGCGAGCGCCCCGCGACTCCGAGACATTGCCGTGCCGCCAAGTAGTCCCCGAGGGCCGCGTGGAAAAAGTAAGAAGAAAAGAATCCATCTCACGGCTGATGGGACATTGGGATTTTCGAGGAATGTTTGTAGAAGTGGTCATTTGAAAACGCAAACATGGGCACAGGGGATTTCGAGACATAAAGTGCTGCATGTTGACATTGATCCGTTTCCCGATCGCGAGAGCTCGTTGACAGGATCAGTTACATTGTGGCAGCGTTGAGGACCGAAATGCGGCGAAGCATGCAAGCGAGGCGGGTCTGTGCTCCGAAAAGCAATTGCATTTCAAAATAACAAAACGGCAAACAAGCTACTTGGATGCATCAAAAATACAAAATCAGCAGACGTGCAAAATAAGAAGGTTCAAAGTCAAAAAAAAAGTTAAGTCTACGTTCGGGCTTTCTCCGGCTCTTCCCACGTTGTGCCATGTGCGCGGAAGGTTGACCGAAGACTACAAAGTGCCACGAGGTGTGCGAATGTCTCCCGCGGGATGGATCGGCGACCTCGGCTGTGCTCGACTTTGGCTCACCTGCGACTGCGTCAACATCAAGGGCGCGCGGCATGCGCCCGTGCGCCTTCCGCCAGCTCACGGTTATGCATTGCATTGTCCTGGCCAGCGTCAACGTAGATCGTGAAGCGAGACTGGACATTTTGGACATCAAGCTCACGATGTTCACCGAGCGGGAAGTGCGGCCTTCGGATCTTTGAGCACTTTGGGTTCTTGCGGTACTCGGCGCCGCGGCCGGCGCAATTCCGTGTCATGTGAGCGCTGGATTTTGCCGTCGCTGACGTTTGCGGCGCTTTTTGCAGCTGGTGTGCCTGCTCACCTTCTGGCTGCTGCTGCGGCAGGCTCGTACGGAGAAGGCAGACGGACAAAAAGACGGACGACGGCCAAACTCCCGGCTGTCCTCCGTCACCATCCACATCCAAGGTAAGGCGCCGGCGGCCGCCGCTACGTCCTCCTTTCTGATGGGCGGTCGTCCCGGGTCTCGGTTTGCAGACGAGGAGAAGATGGAAGAGATTTCCTACGAGAAGGTTCTTCTGATGAAAGGAGGAGTCCAGATGGATGCTCTGCTTGCGGTGCTTACCAGGATGTTCGTCAAATATTGGATCTACGTGTGCGGCACCATGTTCTTTTTCGTCAGTTTTGAAGGCAAAATGGTCCTGTACAAGGTCATCTACATGGTGATGTTCCTGTGCTGCGTGGCCCTCTACCAGGTAGCGGCCACTTGCCGTGACGTGACGCCCAAAATGGGAAAAGGACTTTGCCATTGGCAGCCGCCGCCTTCTCTTTCTGCAGTTGAACTACGAAAAGTGGCGAGCCTGGCTGCGAGGCTTCTGGGTAGCTGTGGTGGTCTACTCCATGTTGGTCCTCTTTCTGGTCTACACCTTCCAGTTCCCCTCCTCCCTCCACACCTGGACCTACTACACTGGACTCAGCACTCACAGGTTTGTGCCGGCCGGCCTGCCGCCGCTCGGATCCAACCCGAGGACACCTTTGTAAGTTCCGCTGTCTTTTGTGCCTCCAGGTTAGAGGATCTGGGTTTGGAGAAGTTCTCGGTCCCGGTCCTCTTCACGAGGATCTTCATCCCCACCGCTTTTCTGCTGGTGCGGATTGACAAATGACACTAGACACCGTCCAAACCGGGGGTCTTCAATTGCCGCCGCCCTGCCTGTTTGCCGTCCCTCCCCTGCCGCAACGCGCCCGATTCAAATGATCACGGTCGTTTCTCCGGCTTGCGCAGATCTTGCTGATTATCTGATGGTTTGAATCAGTTGCGGGGCAGCAGGGAGCGACGGAAAACAGGCGGGACGGACGGCGTTTCCCAGGGACGGGATGGAAGACCCCCGGTCTAAATGCCAATGCTGATGCTGGATTTCATTTTGCAGGTGTGTATTGTTCACCTGCACTACTTCCACGAGCCCTTCCTTCAGCTGACAGACCTCCAAACTGTGGTGGACACGCACAACAGCACCATCGCAAGGTAGAATGCAAACAGCCAATCGGAGGCCAGACGCCGCTTTGTGACGACTGCGTGTCCAAAGCGGAGCGCCGTGACTAAAGAAGAGCAATCCGATGGCTTTGTTGACATCGCACCCTGATGCCAACTCTTACGATGGCTGTGCCAAAAGTCTGAAGCAT
The DNA here is from genome assembly GCF_054856515.1 of Filicampus tigris. Classification (NCBI taxonomy): domain Eukaryota; kingdom Metazoa; phylum Chordata; class Actinopteri; order Syngnathiformes; family Syngnathidae; genus Filicampus; species Filicampus tigris. The sequence continues at coordinate 114,556 of NC_141237.1, read as the reverse complement.
CAGAAAAGCTCCAAGGGAGAAGGCATTTGCCATCATTTCTTTTTCACCATCGTGCCCCTCAAGGGCCGAACACCTGCTCCGACGGCGCTGAAGCGCTTTTGTCCCGGTGTCGAAGATCTCTTTTGTTTGGGACTCGAGGGAGCCCTCAACGGCAGCTATGACATCGTCATCACCGGCAAAATGGCCACCAGCCACGGCTGTTTTCATGTGGGGGGGAAAGATAGAAAATAGATAGGGGAAAATAGAAGAAGCGTGTTCCAATCTTCACATTTGCCAGGAATGCTTCCAAAAGGTTGAAAAAAAATCACAGGTCTGACCATGCATGGACGCCTCAACCTTTTCAGACAGCCCCCGCCCCGCACGTGAATTGCCGCCTGTGGCAAATTCACGTCGGTGCTTTTGCATGTGGTCCCTTTGGATTGAACACGCCGTGTGCCGCATGTGGCTTGTGACATGTCACTTGTGTGCCGCCGCCCGTCTTCAGGTTGGTCCACTCTGAGGGCAGCCTTGTGGACATGTCGGTGGGAGGAGCTTCTCAGCGCTTTGCAGAGGAGGATGAAGGAGGAGCGGCTTGGGAAAAAGAGGAGCAGCCCGAGGAAAAGTGGAGACAACGAGGAGAAGAGGAGGAGGAGGAGGAGGAGGAGGAGGAGGGAAGGGGCTCCCCCGGCACATTTGCGGAGGAGAGCCTGTCGGAGCACACGTCAGGTAGGACGGCCTCCTCCCAGCTCGGCGGAAACAAAAAGTGGACTGACTGTACGTCCGCAGCTTTGGCGTCGTGGAGATTGGTGGTGGACCGTCTCTCGGTTTTGTTCCTGCGCCTCCTGCTGTCTCTGCAGAGCCTGCAGCGCCTCCTCTGGTGGCTCCTGGAACTTCACATTGTGAAAATCGTCTCCTGCTACATGATGTGGATGTCGGTGAAGGAGGTCGGCCGAGTGCGCCGCCGTTTGTCGTCCTGCCGTCCGGCCGTGTGTCTCAGGCTGTCTTCTCTGCAGGTGTGTGTGTTCAACCTGCTGTTTGTGGCCTGTGTGGGGGTGGCTCTGCCCTGCAGGGCCTGGCGCCCCCTTTTGGCTGGAGTCTGCACCGTGTGGACATGCGTGGTGACCATTTGCAAGATGTTGTACCAGCTCAACATCGTCCAACCCAACACGTCCAACTGCACCATGGTAACTCGTCCGTCCGTCCGTCCGTGTCGCCGGCCGCGTCGGTTGACGTGACTCAAAATCGGACGGCGAGGGGCCGGCTTGAGTCCGAGTCTTTGCGCTTCACTTTTTTCATGCTGAAAAATCCTCCCAAGGCTTTTGCTCTCAAGAATATTTTCGACAATTTTACTGCTGAAAAATGTTTTGGCGTAACTCCCAAACACTAGCTGTAACTCCAAACAGAAAGGAACATTTTCCAAATCTTCTGGTGCCTAAAATTTGAAAGAGAAAACAAAACGAAAGTGAGACTTGTGACCGCAAGAAAAATAGCTCACATTTCCCAGTATCCATTTTTTTCAGTTGTTTGTCGAAAAACTAGCTGAGTCTTTTCAGCATCACAAATGTTGGATGTTGACAAATTGTTGTTGTTTTTTGTTTTTTTTCAACAGTTCCCTTGGCCTCATTTGGCCATTCCGCAAGTAAGGTTTCTACTTGTCACAAATCAAAGTCCAGTTTTGCCGTCTAATCTTGCAGTCCTATGTCAAAGTCTGAGGGATAATGGGCTCCAGAATTCTCGGGCTTTTTTTTTTTTTTTATTTAAATACGAATAAGCATAGGAGGTGACAGTCCACGCACCGACACGGTTAGGAGGTCAAACAGTTTTTGTCCGAAATGATTTCCACATTATTTTTAAAGAAAGGTACTGCACTGTCCGTCCGTCTGTCTTTAGCCAGGTAATGCCACTAGCAACATGTCTACCTCAGTCTTGTACGCTGCTCCGATTGACCCCGCCCAGTGGGTGGGGCTTCGCAAACATGAGGGAAAACTGCTGGACTACTTGAGGGTGAGAGCGGTGGACGCGGGCCGTGTGTCTTTGGGGCCGCTGGCGCGCCTCACGCAAACTTGTCTTCACAGTACAACCTGATGATGCTGGCGCTCTTAGCCTTCGAGGTGACCGTCTATAGACACCAGGAACTCTACCGTCTGCGCTGCAACCAAGTCCCGCCTCCAAGCAGAACATTGTTCCATGACATCGGCAGGGAACAGCTGGATCAAAGCGCGCTGAGCTGCGCCAAATACTTTCTCAATTACTTCTTTTACAAGTTTGGCCTGGAGGTGAGCGACTGTTGGCCGGCACGCGCAAGTCAGAGCGCGGCGAAACACGCGCTCACGCTTGTTCCGCGCGGCAGACCTGCTTCCTTTTGGCAGTCAACCTGATTGGCCAGCGGATGGATCTGTTTGCCGTCGGCCACGCCTTCGGGCTCATCGCCGTCCTGTCGAAGCGCAGCAGGAAACGAATCGCTGCGCTGTGGCCAAAGTACTGCTACTTCCTGTCAGCGCTCTTGTGCCTGCAGTATCTGTTGTGTATTGGATCCCCGCCTGCTGCCTGCAAAGGTAAAAGGTCACCGCCGGCGCCTCGATGCTACCGGGCTCTTGCGTCATGGAATAAAGCTGACAATCATCAGGAATGCAATATCGCCCGGCTATCGCGTCTGGCTCACAGCTGTGATGGTAGCGCTCATTTGTTCCCGCTTGTCCAGTCGGCTCGCCCAACTCGGTCGGCGCCAGGCCTCGTCACGATCGAAAACGGACAGGCGTTGTCCTTTAAAAAATGAGCACAACCTCTCAAAGTGCTGACTGACCGTATGCGCTCTCTTCCATCTCAGATTACCCATGGCGGCCGCCGACTTCCAACGTGGACTCCAACGTGGTGAAATGGCTTTTCCTGCCCGATCACCTGACGCCCCCGAACCCCCTCTTCCTTCTCTGTAAGAAAGCTCGTCCTTCTCCTCCTCGAAGCAAGCGTGAACAGGAAAGAACGTTGTGTGCGCGGTCCAGACGACTTCCTGCTCCTGCTGGGCGCCTCGCTGCAGCTTGGGGTGTTCGAGGACGAGCGTGACGCCGTTGTGCGGGCGCTGGCGGGCGACAACGGCGAGCCGGACGTGGAAGGGCAAGACGTCTGCGATCCGGTCAGCAGGCTCCGTCTCTGCGCCGTCCCCGACTTCAGGCTGTGCAGGTGAGCGGCAGACACTTCCCGTCTGTCCTCGGCTCTTTGGGGGTCTGATCTGCTGGCCTCTGTGCCTAGGTCCTACCTGGATATGATGAAGGTCCTCATTTTTAGCTACATGTTCTGGTTCGTCCTCACCATCACCTTCATCACCGGAACCACCAGGTGAGTGAATGAAAGGGCTCCTTTAGTGACACTATTGCAGACGCAAAGCGCAACAAAGCTGGAGTTAAAATACACCAAGTGCTACAGACGAATAGGCAAAATCACTAAGAAAGACAACTGCTAAGAGAGGACCGGCAGAAAAAATAGTTGCTAAACGTGAGGAAGGAGCGCAGCGAGGAGGGTTGCCAGGAAACGTGGAGTTGTAGACTCAAGGAACGTACCGGGAAAACATCCAGCAAGTAGTCGCTCAGAAGCCAGGAGCAGGACAGGGTGTGGTCTGGCAACCGGCCGCAACGGGGAAAGCCATCATCCGGTGTCCTCCGCCGTCGGCGCGGCGCTTTAGACCGCGACACGTCGCCTCCTGCGCCCGGTCGCGCCACATTGCGCCACTCGTCCCAGCTGGCCGCCTGACACCAAGACGGAACAGAACGCCAAACAGAGCGAGTTCCGGCTGGACGATGGCATCGTCCAGTCCAGTTCAGTTCACTTGCAGCTTGTTTGGACTTGTTTTGCAGGATCAGCATTTTCTGCATGGGCTACCTGGTGGCGTGCTTCTATTTCCTGCTGGTGGGCGGAGAACTTCTGCTGAAACCAGTTGGCTCCATCCTACTTTATTGGGACTGTCTGATCGGCTACAACGTCTTTGTCATCACCATGAAGAACATCCTGTCCGTACGTTCGTCCGTCCGTCTGCGTTGATCGTCAGTCGTCCCCGTCGCGCTCATCGGCAAAATCCAGACAAATGGGAGTCACGGCCCAAATTTGAAAACGGACTCCCAGCTGCGGTCAAGCCAGTGGCCTCCAACCGCTGCGACGGCTCCGCCAAAGCGCTGACTCTGGCTTTTTTGAATGGCCGCAGATCCTGGCGTGCGGTTTCATCAAGTCGCTGGTTGTCAACCACTGCTGGCTGGTGCAGCTCTTCAGCCTGGCCTGCACCATTCGAGGATACGCCAAGCGTGAGTACGCCGTCCGGTCGTCGGTCGCCCCGCCGTCGGTCGCCCCGCCGTCGGTCGCCCCGCCGGCCGCCTTGGCTCACCCGTCGGCGCCATGCTCTCGGCAGCGGCGCAGCAGAGCAGTAAACAATGCGAACTGCCCAGCGACGAGGCGGGAATCATCTGGGACGGCGTCTGCTTCTGCTTCCTCTTATTGCAACGGAGGGTCTTCAGGAGCCACTACTTCCTCTACGTGGTGTTGGACCTGCAAAACACGCAACTGCTGGCCTCCAGGTAAAGTACGGGCGTGCGCCTGCGCGAGCTCCACGCCACACGCCTCACGCCACACGCTTCACCTGTTTTGTAGGGGAGCGGAGCTTTTCGAGGCGTCCACAGTGAAAGCAGCGCGAGCGAGACTGGAGGTGGAGAAGATGTCCATGGACCTGCTGAAGAGACAGTAAGACTTGTTTCCATTCCCGGCCTTCAGCGTGAGGCCGGTTTCCATGCCAACCGGCCCCACGGGCTGCGATAGTGACTCGCAAATGCGCCGGAAGGATAAACGTGCGCCACGGCGTGCCACTTGAACCTGAGTCTGCTTTTCAGGATGGAGAGGATTAAATGTCGCCAGCAGAAGTTCCGCAGAGGAAAAGAGAAAATGCTGAGTTTGACCCAAAAGCGCTCCCGTAGCGACGGTGTGTAAAGCCCCAAAAGCTAGTGTTGCTGAACGGAGCCCTCTAAGTGTGGGTCATTTGTTTGTTCTTCAGCTCCGGGAAAGGCAGCGGGCCGACCGCAAAGGGATTGGTGGAGGCCGTGGGTCAACCATGCCTCCAGTGAGTCACATGAGCCAGCCTGACGTCCTCGTTGCGCCTTTGCTCTAGCCGGCGCTTTGTGTCTGCAGTGGTGAGGAGCGGCGACTACTTCCTGTTTGAGAGCGATAGCCAGGAAGACGAAGATGGCAAAAAGGATGACCTGAAGGAGGAGGAGAAGGAGGAGGAGGAGGCGGCGGCGGAGGGGCCTGACAAATCGGCCTTTCAGGTGGCTCTTCTTCGTCCTTGTCCTCATGGCCTTCTTTGATTTCTCTTCTCTCTCCTCCTCCTCCTCTCCTTCGTACTCTTGTCCCTCTCCTGCTCATCTTTCTATGTCTCCCTCTGCTTCACGCCGATGCTCTCCTTGGCTGAGTTTGCCACTATGCCGCATCTCCACTTCCTCCTTCTCTTCTGCCTTTTCTTCATGTCCGACTTGCGTGCTGCAGTTTGTGTACCACGCCTGGATAACGGACCCCAGAACTGCCCTGCGAGCTCGTCACAGCCAGAAGAAAGTCAAGAAGCAGAAGCCCAAGCGGAAGACGGCGTCTTGCGAGCCAAGCGGAGGAGAGGAGACGTCAGGTACTTTCACTGCTCGGAAGAAAAGAAACAGAACACGTTGTGGAATGGAAGCGTGAGTGACCCATCCTGCGTTCAGCGTGCGGCGCTTCGGAAGTGACCGAGGACGAGGAGGATGCACAGAAGGACAAGGAGGACGGACCGGGTAGGACCACTTACTCAGTGAATGTCGCACAGTTCGGCTGATCCCAAAACCTCTCGGGAGGTTTAGAATATAGATTTTGATGTGCTGGCGTTTCACATTTAAGATACGGTCCTGCGTCGGGCCTCCAACATCCTTCGCTTCTGCTGGGTTCTGTTGGCGGCGCTGCTTGACTCGCTGACAGCTTGGCTGTGCGGTTTGTGTCACGAACACGTGGACATCTCCGCCGTCCTGCGCATGGAGCGCTGCATGCTGACCCAGCAGGCCAAGCAGGTACGACTCAAAGGCCGCGACCGGGACGCCGGACCGCCTGCTCATGTCTCTCGCTTGTGTCCTCAGGGTCGAGTGCCGTCCAGGGAGGCCATCCACGTGTACTACCAGGAACAAATGATGCGGACTTCGGCAGAATTGGGAATGGACTCGGGTGTCCCCCAGGAAGAGGGCCAGATGGCACATATGGACCAAGACGAGAGCCCGGCAGCGGGAAGCGGACCCGCCTTTGCCTCGAGAGATGATAGGGAACCTGATGCCTCTGTGGGGCCTGGAAGAGAAGAAGAGTGGCCAGAGTGCTTCATGGCGATGACCGGCCCAACACAGCGAGCCAAACTGACCAGGATGAAGAAAGTCACGTCGTCCTCGTCTTTGTCCTCGGATGAGGAAGAGCACAGGTAGTTCCCCTCAAGCTACCAACAGGAATTTCATCTCAGGTCTCTTAGACTAATGTTTCACAACCCTTAATGGGGAAGTCAAGCCAAAGATTTTTTTTCCCAGAATATGTTCTATGCAGGCCCACCCACTAGTTGAAGTAAGTCACTCTGATCAATATTGTGTGCGTGGAATATGAGTGAAGCAGCAAAATGCACCCGCTTTTTAGCCATCTCAGGAGGCGGGCATTTTCAGGGCTTAGACAATGGCCAATCATGGCTCAGCTTTAGAAGACAGGCGAGCTGTGATTGGTCGTTACCTGAGCCCTGTGGTGTCATTTTCAGTCGACAGAAGTGACAAAATGGCTGCCCCCTGAAATGGCTAAAAAAACGGGTGGATTTCTCATATTCCACAAACGCAATCTGAATCATAGTGCCTTGTTTCAACTAGTGGGCCCGCATAGAACATACTAGCACTATTTGGCCCATTTTTAAAAATCTCACGGCACCCCCCCTCAAAGCAAAATGTCTCCAAAGGTCGACGTACAGAGTGAAGTAGTGATGATCAATTTAGTTTGGAATTGACTCACTCTGCTTGGCCCAGTGGATGAGTGATTTGAGTGATTGGAAACAGGTGGATTGAGGCACATTGTACCTGGAAGAGCATTTCATCGGTGTGCCTGTCGCTATACATTGCTGGCATAGACAAAGATGATTGGAAATTTCAGCCCATCGTCATTGGCTCATTTCCGGCTGCACGCCAGTGGGGAATCCCTGTTGTAGATGTTGGGCTGACCGCTACGGAGAGGAAGACGCCGGCCGGCGAGCTCGCTCGGTGCCGATGGCCGCGCCTCTGAACAGGCCAATGTGTTCCAAGTGAAACGTGTCCCCAAGGGCTCTTGGTGTATTTTGTGCGCAACCGTGGCGCCATGAGGGTTGTTTGAACAGTGCTGGAGCAACAAGCCAACAAGTTGCCAAACGTGCCTTTTCCAGGGCTGCCTCACCCTCCTCTCAGGTGACCCCCCCTCCCTATGGCCACGCTCCGGGTCCGGACGACACCCAAGAACGGGAAAGTGAGCAAGACGATCCCGACGGGAGAGTGCGTGGGGCGGAGGCAGGTTTAAGAAGGCGACTCTTCCCGGAGAAGCCCGACTTGCCGTCTGGATGCACCTCCGGTTCGTGTCTGTCGGCATCTCGCCCTCAGGAGCTGACGGCCAGCGAGCTTCTGAAGAACAGGTGAGCCCGGCTGAGCGCATCCACATCGACCTGGCCCGAGGGTGCGCTAGAATCGGCTTCTCTTTTCCGCAGGACTTTCCACAATGACGAACTGGAGGCGTCGGATGATTTCTATGGCAACCAGCCCCAGCTGCTTCAGCTGTGCTACGCCTTTTACAACATCCTCGCTGCCAGGTAGGTTGTCTCCACGGGCAAATGTTGGGAAACGTGACTTGAGGCAAGAAGCGTGCGGGACCTCCCTAGTCCGATTTCCGACTGACCGTGAACTGATGCGCGCCTGCTTGTACCAGGTCCGAGACGGTGTGCTACCTGGTCATTGTCTTGAACCACATGGCGTCCGCCAGCTGCCTCACCTTGGTACTTCCCGTTCTGGTGTTTCTGTGGGCAACTCTGTCCGTACCCCGACCCAGTAAGACCTTCTGGATGACAGCCATCATCTATACTGAGGTTGGCGCCACTTGTAGATCCCCCCACCCCCAAAATCAAAGATGAAGAGGGGCAACACACCTCACTCACTGTCGCAGCTCCTTTGACTTGACACTGTTTTGTAGCTATTGGGATCATGGCTGTTGTCTTTAGAAAATGGATATTCTCATTTGATGCTGCAAGCAGTCAGTCAGTCAATCAATCAAGTCTTCTCTTCCTCTTCTACACCTGTGCGCCCGTCACCTGGCTAACACTGGGGTCTGTCTCCTTCAGGTCACCATCGTGATCAAGTATTTTTTCCAGTTTGGGTTCTTTCCCTTCAACCAGAAACTAGAGGTAGACCGCTCAAAACCCTTCCACCCGCCCAACATTCTGGGGGTGGAGAAGAAGGAAGGCTACGTTCTTTACGACCTGCTGCAACTGCTTGCTCTCTTTTACCACAGAGCCATACTGAAGGTAAACGCGCTCACTGACACTCTGGATGCCATGCCGCTGCTGCTGCGACAGAACAGAAACACTGACTCCCAGATTTATTTTCTTTGACACCTGACCTAGTGCCATGGCCTTTGGGACCAGAGCATCTCCACTGAGCCTAAACGGCACCATGATGACCAGGCAGAATTCAGTCAAGGTTCCGCCCCCGCCGACATAGTGCACTGGCGTGGCGAGAGGCGGGCCCGCTCCAGCTCTGCCCAGCTTTGTGCGCCCGCAGGTGAAATAACCTGCACCTTAACAAATATCAACATGACAAGACAAAGCAGACAAAAGAAGGCTTTTGCTTCTGGCGCCCCGGCGGCCACACAGAATCAGATCGCCACGTGATGGTTCTCCATGAACTGGATGGATAGAATGTGTACCTTTTGATGTTGCTCTCGTTGCTTCTTTTCATGGTTGATTTTTGTTGTGCTCAGGCAGTTTGAGTTCCATAGGACAGCTGAGCAAGTTGGACCTGCTGCTGGAAAAACTTGGGGAACTCTCCATCCGGACCAAGCGATACTGCGTTAGCAAGTACGCTTAAGCTAGGCTAGAAGCAGTTGGACTGCGATGGCCCGAGTTGTGACGCTAGCTACCAACCTCTTTCAGGTGCAAGTCTCTTTACAGTCCGGTCTGTCGGTTCTTCCGAGCCCTGGTCCGACCAGAGTACAGCGCAGTGACGGACGTCTACGTCCTCATGTTCCTGGCAGACACAATCGACTTCATCATCATCGTCTTCGGCTTCTGGGCTTTTGGGGTAGGCTTTTGTATCTCATGAGCACAAGTTTCAAAGATTCAGCTTCAACTGTATTTTTCTTTCCTTTTTTTTTTTTTCCCCCCCGTACTCACTTCTCAGAAACACTCCGCAGCCGCCGACATCACTTCCTCCCTTTCGGAGGACCAAGTTCCCGAAGCGTTCTTGGTCATGGTTCTGATCCAGTTTGGTACGTCTTCCCGCCCGAATGATTGGCCAATGGTCTTTCCGTCTCGTGCTCTCATATCCCCCTGCTCATCCGCAGGTACCATGGTGATCGACCGAGCTCTGTATTTAAGGAAGACTGTATTGGGAAAGTTGGTCTTTCAGGTGATTTTGGTGCTGGGGATCCACTTCTGGATGTTCTTCATCCTGCCCACTGTTACTGAGAGGTGAACAACCATCTCCATCATTTCCTTTTGCCCAATGAGAAAATCCAGCACAGAGTGTTTTGACAGCAAAAGCCGTCTGTCTGTCTGTCTGTCTGTCTGTCCCTCTGTCTGTCCACCTGCCTGTCCAGACGCTTCAATCACAACTTGGTGGCCCAGTTGTGGTATTTCGTCAAATGCATTTACTTCGGGTTGTCGGCCTATCAGATTCGCTCAGGTTATCCGACGCGCGTTCTGGGAAACTTCCTGACCAAGAGCTACAACTACCTCAACCTGTTCCTGTTCCAAGGGTAAGTCACCAGCTCAGTCGGTCACTTTGTGGCGCATTTGTTCACTGACTGTCGGAGCCCGAATTCATTTGTTTCCCACCCGCAGCTTCCGTCTGGTTCCTTTCCTGACTGAACTGCGGGCGGTGATGGACTGGGTGTGGACCGACACCACCTTGTCTCTGTCATCCTGGATCTGCGTTGAGGACGTCTACGCCCACTGCTTTGTCCTAAAGTGCTGGAGAGAGTCAGAGAAGGTACACATTCAGTTCAAAAACAAAAGCGTGAGACTCCGGAGCCCTAAAGCCTTTTGCGCTCTGGTCTTCAGCGATACCCTCAGCCTCGCGGCCAGAAGAAGAAGCGGGTGGTGAAGTACGGGATGGGAGGCTTGATCGTCCTGCTGCTAATCTGCATCGTCTGGTTTCCTTTGCTCTTCATGTCCCTGATCAAGTCCGTGGCCGGTGTTGTCAACCGGCCATTGGACATCTCTCTGACCATCACTCTCGGAGGATTCCAGGTAAGCGCGCTTCGACCGAAAGGCCCGGACCCAAGCCCGTCCTCTGTTGACGGTGTTCGTTCTTGTCAGCCAATTTTCACAATGAGCGCGCAGCAGAATCAGCTGAAAGACCTGAAGGAGGGGGACTTCCGGGCCTTCGTTACTTCCTACAGTTACACCCCGGTAAAACCTCCTCTGAACTCACATTGTTCTTGTTGTTTGTTCAAGCGCCGCTTCAGCCATTCTAGCATTGCTGTATTGCTTTATTCCCCCCCAGAGCGCTTTGCAGTTCCTGGAAGCATACAGTCACGAGGATGTGACTGTGGCGGAGCTGCAGGGTAGCAGTAACTCTCTGTGGACCATCAGTCCACCAAGCAGGCGATACTTGAGCCAGGTGCTCAACCTGGACCACTTTCCCCTGACCTTGTCCTGGACAGTTCAGAGGTCACATTTACTTCCTCGAAGAATGATGAAGCCCCTTGGACAGCAACTAACTCATTGCCCCCTTTTTCTCCCCCAAACCAGGAACTTAAGTCTTGGGGCAAAGGCGGAGCTTGCGTCAGGTAAACATGTGTCCTACCTAAATGATCAGACTCGCTTGGAACTGATCCAGCTGCTGAATGGCACCAGAAGACTTCCTGTGTGAGTGAGGCCTTTTGGCAGGGAAGCATCTTTTTGTCCCCTTACTCGCAAATGGTTGAGTCCGCCGTCAAACGCTCAGCCGGCAGCAGGCCGGCGTTTGCTGCGAGCTAACTGGATGTTTGTTTGTTTCAGCGTGATTGACGGCGTGTTGCCATCTTTCTTACGAGCTCCCAGTGACTCCAACGCCAAACCCATAGAGCAGCTCTACGCAGGTTTCTAATCTTCATCATCTCGTCTCTGTGGATTGGTCTATGTAACGGGGGAAACGTTTTTCTTTGGGACAAACGCCGCAGCGTGAACTTTGATGCAGCGTACATGTGAATGTGACCTAGTGGGCGGCATCGGTTTCTGTCCGTTTTGAATCAGGGTCACTGCGGAAAGCCTTGAAAGGCACGCGATCCGTCAATCTAACAAGACGGCCTTCATTGGCATTGAAATATCTTCAGTCCACCTTTCAAAACCCCTTAAAAATGTTAACACGATAAGTAGGATTTTTTATGATTGTAAGCAGCCTAAAATCTCAAAAATAAATGAACATCCCTTTGAGAAATCGTTTATGGAGTGTATTGTCATCGAATGCCTTATGGTGACATTGGACAATCACGACAGCAGAACCAACAAAACAATGACATGCTTTCTGTCTTCGGGACTCTTTCTGGCAGATCCTCGCCATGTATGTACAACAGCAAATTTGGGCAACGTGACACGTTGAAATGTTGTGAAGTCGGTCGAAAAAAAAAAAAAAGACATAAAACCTGCTTCAAAAGCAGAACACGTGTTTAAAGCGGCTAATTTGTCTTTTTTATATTGTGTATCAGAATGTGTTTGTGCTTCTGTCATTCTTTTAAGCCTAAAGATGTGTACAGTAAACGCAGGGTGAGGATCCAGACCACCCCTGCAATAAGCCAAATCCGCGATACATAAATGCCCCATTAAAATGACGCCCTAGGCATGTTGTTATGGCACTTTAGTTTTTAAGGTCTCTTAACACTCTTGAAAATAATACAAACACATTGAAAGATATGTACCGGTAATATATTGAAAGAGGACAGGATCAAACAAAGACATTGTACAAAAAGTGCACCGATCCCTCTTTTTACAGTTAACAAATCCCCGTTTTTCCCCAAACAAATCATCTCACAATATACTGTACATCAGTAATCATGCCCAAAGATGGACATTGGAAAAGGAACTTCAAGTTGTTGCTTTCTGTATGCCTAAAAGGCAGGAAGGGAGAGGCTTGAGACATTCAAAAGTCTTTCTACTTCAGCACAAATGAGGCTGACACTTCCCGTTTTCTCTTCTTCTTTCAAATTTAGCGGCGCTTACTGTTGTTTTGTTTCTCGTTCAATCAGACGGCCGCTACAAGGACATTTTGTTGTCCCTGGAGCGAACAGCCAATGAGAGCCAAGAGATCCAGGAGTGGTGGATTGTCGACCAACCGGCTTCCGGCCTCGTGCATTTGGGAGGCAGAGCTTCTACAGACAACAGAAGAGAGGCCGGGCTTCAGATCTTTGTGTTCAGCGATAAAGTCAGCCCGCCGAGTCTCGGCTTCCTGGCGGGATACGGGTACTTGGACGAGTTGCCGTAGTGATGGCTTGACGACAACAGCATCGGTACATTCTTACTTTCTGCCTGTGTCCCGCAGCATTATGGGGCTGTATGCCTCGGTGGTGTTGGTCATTGGGAAATTCGTACGGGAATTCTTCAGTGGAATCAGTCACTCCATCATGTTTGAGGAGCTTCCCTGTGTCGACCGCATCCTCAAGCTGTGCACCGACATCTTCCTGGTACGACCTAATTTTCTTGCTTTACGTGCTTGTGACTGCTAACTGGAGCACTTGCACTCTTGAGGTCTTAGGATTTGCCTAGCGTGAGAGCGCCCCGAAACACCGCGTAGTTTCCACTTGCCAGGATCCACGACCACGAGGTGGCGAAAGATACGGCCGATGTGACCATGAATGTCGGGAAAGTGAGGCGGGCGGGCACCTCGAGGCGTGCTCAGCATTCCGACTCCTTCAAACGACACAACTACAATCGGGGAAAAAAATGGTTTTAGCATTGAGCCTACATTTTACCAGTACGTACGTTCGACGACTTTACCAATACGTTCAAACATCTTCATCAATATGTTTGAACGACTTTGTTCAAACTTTATTTCAAGCAAGTACCAAATAAAGGTGTGCAGTACTTGAGCAGTCCAGTTGGTGGGGAGCTCAGCTTGTACCAGCAAATGGTAAGTGGGCTGTCACTTGTATAGAGCTTTTCTACCTTGGGTACTCAAAGCGCTTCACCCTGTACCTCATTGACCTACTGATGACGCAGCATCAGGAGCAACTGGGGATCAGTATCTTGCGCAAGGATACTTTGACATGGTCACAATGGCTGGCCAGGCATCGAATCCACAACCTTCAGGTTGGGAAACGAACACTCTGCCACTGAGCCATGCCGCTCCGCAAACAGCCAGATCAACTTGTTTGATCAACCACATTTTTTGGGATTCCATGCTTCAGTGTAGTTGAAGTTGTTTGTCCTTGAAAGCAGTCAGAAATAATCGTATCACCTTACAGTACTGCCATCTAGTGGTTTCTCTGGCGTCGGGCACCCCTGCCCCAGATACAGTCCGTCTAAGTCTTCACTACTACGCACAAAGCTTTTCCTCTACGTGAGCCGGCCGGCTATATCTGTGGTCCGAGTCGGAAGGATCGGCTGCACGCGTTTCCAACAAAAAGCACTTCTGTGAATGGACTTGGTGGACGCTGTCAAGCAGATACCTCACTTCCTGTCAGCGTGAACGCCGAGCGGCCGGAGACAAGCATCTGATCGGCTCTTTGTGTTTCAGGTGCGAGAGACGGGAGAGCTGGAACTGGAGGAGGAGCTTTACGCCAAACTCATCTTCTTATACCGATCGCCAGAGACTTTAATCAAGTGGACCAGACGCTGACAGACTGCTGTGACATGATCTGCTCTCAAGTCCGCGTGACATTCGCTACGCTTGATTGCACGGGGCGTCACCGTCATCCGTTTCAATGCTACGGCTCAGGCGGGAGAGTCTTGCACCCTTTGCTGGCTGAAATTCTCCAGTCCCTCCCAACCACTCGCGAGCTCTCAAGATGACCTCAAGTTCTTTCTCTTGGGGGGGCGGGGGGGTCTGGGTCTGGGGGCACGGTTCAGTGGTAGAGTGGTCGTCTTCCAACCCAGAGGTTGGGATTCGATCCCCGGCCCTTGTGACCGTGTCGCGGTGTGTTTGAGCATGATACTGAGCCTCCAGTTGCTCCTGATGCTGCGTCATCAGAAGGTGAATGGAAAGTCAGTGTGAAGCGCTTTGAAGCGGTAGAAAAGCGCGACACAAGTGAAAGACTATTTACCATTCCACACATCCCTCTGAAATAAGTTCATGATATAACACCGTGTAACTGGAAACAAAAAGAATAGGAATTCTTCCCGAAAGTTGGAGCTTTTTCCACTTGCTGTGTAGGCACTGAATTGGTCAAAGTCTGAAATGTTAATAAATTGTTTGAGAACTGGAATCCTGCTCATGCGACGTCAAGTGAACGCGCACATCACGCACGTACGCAAAGAATCCAGTGAGTGTGCGCGTCAAGAAATGTCAGAGTGAGGGGGTACAAAATGTTGTCAGAAAAGAAACTTGCAACTCAAAACACAACTTTATTTTTAGCGGTGTCAGTTGTAATTGGTTCAACATCTTCTGAGAGCTCGGCACACGTCCCTTTTTTTGCCGGTGCGCCCTCCATTCGCTTCGTGGGTCCCCTCCCGGCCTGTCCCTCCGTCCTTTGAAAGCGGTTCCGTCCTGACGAAAAAAAAAAAAAGCCGACGTGCATGACGCCGCGGGAGGGATGCTAACGGCAGAGGTTGGTTTAAAGCTAATTGGCTGGCCAATTTACTATTGCAGCTGATCGGAATGAGCACTCACTTCTGGGATAACGGTTTGACGAACCGCTTGCCAGCACACGTTGTGTGTGTGTAAGGAGACGAAGTGAGCGAGTCGAGAGTTGTCATGTAACTGCTTTATTTAACAGCGGTCATTGTTTATCCAGCCAGGTTCGCACAGAGGCTGGTTTTGTCATTCGGAATGATTTCATTCAGCTCTCTGGTCACCTGTTTAAATGTTACGTGACTATTCCGATCGGCCGTTTTCTCGCTCCACCCCGTTAATCAGATCAACCGTGTGACACGCAAAGAGCGATGTAAACATCACGTGATCTATCAAGTTGGCGTTCATTCATTTTTTTTATTTAGTAACTCAGAACATACAAACACAGTAGCCAGGGGGCGTGGCAAAGAGATATATTACAGAATTATATTATAAAGCGGGACGCCATCAGCAAGCGCGAAGGACCCTATGCAATCTGGACACCTGATCACATCTGGTACCCGCACCGGGACAAGAAAAAAAGAGAGCAGGCTTGGAGGACCGTGAGCGAGGATCTTGCTACACCCGGTATGTGTTTTTACCCTCTTTAGTTTTTTTGTGTGTGTTTTTTTTATTTATTTATTTTTTACAGCTGTTGAACTTTACCAAAACGGCAATATTTGTTTGCATTAGCTTTAGCACAACTAAAGCTACGTACTCCAGCAGCGGAGAGTCAAGCGACGTGCTGACGTCACTCGCAGGTGTGCTGGCTCTGACGCTGCTCGCGCTACTGGGTCTCATCACTTGTCGTACTAACGAGTAGAACTCGCGCTGTATCTCCTGTTGAAAAATGTTCTGCGCAGTTGGGTAACTAGTGGCGCGTTTGAAGTGTTCGGAGGCAATTTTTGTCGTTTGCCCAGTTCGCCGCGTAGGTTGGGATGAACTTTGGCCGCCTCGCGACCACGTCACACGCATGAGGGAAGATTAGTGAGCCGGACTAAAATCCACATCCGCCCTTGCTTAGTCCGTCCCATTTTTAAATCATGTGTCGTTTGCCTCACGGTCCCCCGTTGTGTAGCACGCTGATAGTCCTGTGCAGAGATGGCAAATCCAGGTCCCGAAAGTGAAAGCCCTGCCACAGTTTGGCTTCAGCCACAGGCGCTTTTACTCAGGGAGCTCGTTTACCTGCCAGCGGAGTAGAAGCACCTGTGGCTAAAGATAAACTGTGGCAGGGTTTTGACTTTCTGGACCTGGATTTGGCATCTGGGGTCCTGAAATTGTTCTTAATTTGACCACCTGGCCCACACACACACACATAGCTAGCACCTGAGGTCAAATCAATCGGTGACGGATGATCAGTTATCGAGCAGGAAACTTTATTGAAGTGTTTGTATAGCTGCTGTTACCATGGAAACCTGAGGAACGTTTCTACTGCTCTGTTCAAAGTGGCATGCTAACACTGCGGTGCTAACACTGAGGTCACAATGCAGGAACAGGTACAAGATCAAAGTAGCACGCGAAATGCTGATTAGATGGCTGAAGTTGTTGTTTTGAATGGCATTTTGGATGCAGCGCGCTCATTTGAAGGCGACTCGGTCTCCCTGAGTGGAGGCTTTCGCACAGAGAAATAGATCCATTATCTCAAAACATCAACAAAGTGTGTGGAAAATAGAAACGTCTCTCTTTAGCATATTCTACAGAGCAAAAATATAAATATCAACTCTGACGTCAGCGCAAACAACACAGCTGCTGAACACTCTCCCAAAAAGGAGCCAAACGATCCGTTGAGATGAATGCGCTATGCTACAAACATCCGCAAATAAACGAGCTAAACGAGCAGCTGAGCTTAATGTGCTATGCTACAGGCTAGCATGTGCTCATTTGAATCATTTTCTTCATTTAGCGAGTTAACAGTAGCTAGGCGGGAATGTCTTTTGTGGCTGGACATTTGGACGGCAGTTTGTCTTCTCCGGTTTGGAGCTAACGAGTGTCCGTGTCCTGGTCACCTGATTGGTGCTTATCCTCATCATGCGATTGGCTCCTGTCTTCATCACGTGACTGGTCCCTGTCCGTGTCATGCGATCGGTGCGTACCTATATCAGCCGTTGGGCTATTGTCCATGTCATGTTTTTGATCATCTTCGCGGCCTGATTGGCTCTTGTCCATGGCATGCGATTGGTTCTCATCTTCTCCTTGTGTGAGATTTTTTGCTTTGTCCCCCGCTTGCTTCTCGTCAACGTCAACGTCAACTTGGTTGTCGTCTTTGCTACTCGATCGGTTCCTTTCTTCATCTCGCAATGAGCTCTTGTCCGAGTCGAGTTCTTGTTTTTTGGTCATGTGATCTGATGGACTGTTGTCTTCCTGGCACCATTTGCAGTCCTCGTGTTTGAACATCAAGATGGAATTGTAAATCTTGAGGGCGGGACCCAGTTTGATTGACATGATGCGGATGATGTCTCGCTGAGTGAGCAGAAGGAAGGCCCTCCCGTCGATTTGCTGGACAAGAGCCAAAGGCCAATCAGATCACGGCAATGTTGAAGAACAGCTGATTGGTCTTCTCACCTCATCGCTGAATTGTTTGGCCAAGTCCTCACACCCAGGGAGGGACTCCACGAAGGCACACACCTGAAAGTCACACGTGCGCACACTCAGAGGCGTCACATAGGCAATTGCGAATGGCGCGGCGCGAGCGGAAGGCTTGCCGGGACCTGCTGCACGCTCCAGCGGCGGACGGCGGCGGCGTGCGCTCGGGTGACCCCCGGCAGCAGTTTGCGGTGTTGCTCCCAGCAGAGCGACGGGTCGCGGGAGGGCGGGGCCGACGCGGCGGACAGGAAGACGGACTGATGAAGGAGCTCTGGGACAAGGACGCCACCACCCGCAACGGTCAGTCGACAGCTTCCGGTCACGTCACGTGATGTGATGTGCGGTGCGGTGCGGTAGGGTACGGTACCTGGAGCGCAGGCTTGCCTAGCGCGCTCCTCGTCTTCCACGTTCACTGGCACAAACGTGGACTTCCGGAGTAGCCTGGCGGTGGACTTGTTACTCTTACATATCATGACAGCGTGCAAAGCGCCACACAGCCTTGGTCTCCACAAGCGCAATGTGACTCAGGAGAACGTACGCGCTGGTCCAAACGCAAGCGCGAGGCGTTCTCCTCGACCCAGCGAGCATGCGAGTCGCATGTGCAAAAGCGGCACGTCTGACCTGCCAGCCATTCTTCTTCTTTTCACCACCGGAGGTAGCAGAGAGTCTGTGGACTCTGTCTTCACCTTAGCGCTCTCCCTGCCGGACACACACTTATTGAAACGTCCCCGGCGGCCGCTTTAGAAATGTGGCCGAACGAGAAGAAGAAGAAAAAAAAAGTTACCCCGGTGAGCGGCGGACGGGTCCGTGCGCAGCAACGCCCCCGAGCCGATCAGGAAGCAGCGGCTCCTTCCGCATATTCATGTCCGAGTACGGACATCCGAAGGCACTGACACACAAAGGCGGTGACAAACAGTGACTGTGTTTGCAATGCTTGACTCATTGCGTCCTTGCTCCGTCCCGGTCTAGGGCAACCTTGCATCGGCGCTTCCCCCAGTCGCCCCGCCCCCGGCAAGCCCAGCAACGGCGGCCGCTTCGATTCTCTTAGGGGAGAGAAGGCCAACGTGACAAACAAAACGCTCTCGAAAATAACAAGACAAGAGGTAGGTCAATAAATAAGTAAAAGACCAAAACTGAACCTACTCCCTGAAAATTAACAAGAGACTGGTTCCATCTACGACTGCTCTGCTTGGCCCTGCCTGACCCTGCACGCGCGCGGCTGAGCAGGAGCCCGACGACTTACAAGACGCCTCTCGGTTGTGGCCGTTGTGATGAAAAGGTGGTTGGAAGCCAGCCAGCCAGCCAGCCAGCCAGCCAGCCAGCCAGCCAGCCAGCGTTGCTCGAAAACAAACTTGTTGGACTCCCAAATCGCACTTTTACGCTCACAACTCGCCATTTCTCCCATTTCAACATCCAATCGCATCTTTTTCGCAACTGTAATGTGGCCAACATTTCCGTCAGGCGCCGTCTCGCTCTGAGCACGAGGGCCACGTTGTGAAAGGAGCGGCAACGAGACCAGGAAGAAAGAAAAGACGCAAAAGAAGAGAGCAAAGTTTCCAACTAGAACGGTGAGAGGACAACTGTGGTGACACTTGATCGCCGACTTCCTTTGCCGCCCGAAGGCTGAAAAAGGGGGAGAGAGCAAACCTGTGGTGTCCGGCGTATTTGGGTCCTTTGATGTGTCCCGCTCCTCGGCAGCCTGATGTGGGACATGCGCCCTGAGAGTGGGAGGGCGAGCCGCACCATTCTACACGCACGCACACGCACACGCACAGGCGCGGTTGGCAGAGGCCGACCAGGACAAAGCGGAGCGGACGAGCCGACTGCGGACCTGGCGGCGCCTCCAGCGGATGACCTGTGCGCTGACACCAGCCCACCGGATGGAGGTCGGCAAGGTCGCTGTCACACCACACGTCAAAGTGATGAGACCAGCCGTCATAGTGCACCTGCACGCACGCACGCCCGCACGCACGTGAGCCTCCGGAAGGCCGTCTGTCGGACTTTCGGCGAGTGCGGCGACACTACCTTGAGTCTGTAGTCTTCGGTTGCTGTTACCGTAGCAACTCGAATAAGCACGGGGTTCCTCTTATCAACCGCCTCCAGTCTTTGGTTGAGGCGGAACCCGTGTGGAGCTCTCTGATTGGACACAGGAGCGCTCGTCACATTTTGCGAACCGCAGGCCCATCCCAGCGACGTCGCTCCCTCTCGACGCTTCCCGCTTTCCTCACCGTGGTGAAGGCCGACCCGGGAGCGGCTTTGCAAGCGCTCGTTCGCAGGTACTCCTCCCAGGCGAAGTTCTCGGGGTCGGGGTGAGCTGAAGGCGGGACCGATTAGTAGCCGTCGTTCAACCGAGCCTCGACCTCAGCGGCGCGGCGCCATACCGTGCGGCGCGGTCAAAGGTTGTCCGTGTTCCGCACACCAGCCCGCGGGACGAATCAAAGGACTGGCGCTCTCGCACCTGCCGCGTCGACCGCTCCGTCAGCAAAGCCGCCGACCCGAGCGCTCCCTCGCGACCGGGAACTCACCAGTAGTCGTACGAGTTGTCCCAGTTGTCAAAATGCACCAGAATGCGATCGTCCACGACGTCGGCCACCGACGCCACGCAAACCAGGCCCGGGTTTTTTTTATCCACCGCCTCCAACTTCATGCCGACTTGGAAGCCGCACGACTGAGCGCAGAAAGACAGACAGGTGAGCGCGCGGGCGCAGACCGACGGACGGGTGAGCGGAGCCACAGACAGACAGACAGACAGACAGACAGACAGACAGACAGACAGACTGACGGCCGTGCGACAGGCGAAGAGGCTCGCGGGTGCCGCCTGAGCTCCGCTGGACTGCAGATACAGCGACCAATCAAAATCCTTCTCGCCGAAACCTTGAGAGAGACGGATTGAGAAAGGTCAGCTGCCACACGTTCAAGGGGTGGAGCTACGGCCCTTCACCTTTGGGCGGGTGGAGCCTGCGTCGGTTGCCGCGACACCAGCCCGCCGGTCGGATGTCAGCCGAGTCGCCGTTGAGCCAGAAGTCGTGGCACTCCGAGTAGCCGTCAAAGTGCACGCGCAGACGGCAGCCGATCACCTGTTCTCCAGAGGACAAGGCAAGTCCAAAAACGTCTTGACGATAACATTTTTCTTAGGTGGCACCACGGGTCTCGACACGGACGAACACTGCCTTTGTGGGATATGACGGAAGCGGCGCGATCGAGCCCTTTTGACCCATCTCGGGGGGCGGCGGCCGTTGGGCCACTTGCTGTCGACTGAAAATGGCAGGCGGGCTCAGCTAGCGGACGTCACGTGGCCAAACCCAGAAAACAGGTGAGCCGTCATCATCGTTACCTCGCTTGCATCTTACTTCTCGGTGCGGTGAGTGCGCGTGTGTGTGCGTGCGTGCGTGCGCGCGCGTGTTACCTCGGCAACAGTCATCACGCAGAACATGTTTGGATGCAGCGGGTCGATTCCCTCCAGCTTCATCCCAACTTTAAAAGCATTTCTCTTTGTGGGAAATCCTTGAGACTGACATGAGAACAGACAGCTGTCCTCCCGTCTGTCTGCCGTTGTGTGCCGCGCGCGCGCGCGCGCGTGTGTGTGTGTGTGTTACCTGTGTAAAGAGCGCCAGAGGGGCAGCTTCGGCGTTTTGCTGGTTCAGGTAGTGTTGCCATGACCACAAACGTCTCCTCCCACTCACTAAAACACACGCACACACTCGTGAGAGTTTTGCAGAAATTAAAATGTGTGCGCGCGCGCGCGTGTGTTACTTGCCTGCAGCGCTGCTAGGTTTGTTCTTCATCTTCTTGGGGGTGCCCATGCATTTATAGACGTGCACACACACACACACACACACACTATAAGTGTTTTGGTTAATTTCAAACATGAAACAACAATTTGGAAAGGGATTCATCAAATGGAATCAATAGCGAACGCTCCGCTCTCGTCAATTTGCTACAAGGCGGTCAAAACGAAAGAGGAAATTCAAATCAACGTCCTTTCAAAATAAAGGCCTCTATGGTTCATAGGCGTTGGGAAAGGTGACCACGCGGGTCACGTGCTCCTCTCATAATAACACTTTGACTTCCTGGAGATTTATATCTGAAAAAAGAAGTTCCCCAAGGAGCCATCAATAATCAGTGAATAGATTTACGCAAGGTTTACGAGTTGTGGCACGATACACTTTAAACGGCATATACATGCCCGGCTCGGCTTCTGTTACTACGGAAAGGCGGAAAAAAAACACCACCACGCAAAGACTGGTTGCCGTTTGTCGAGCCGAGATCCAACAAGCCTCAACTGATTGATCGGACTTGATCGCTGATCATCTTTATTGCGAAGGCGGGAGCGGTAACACGAGACGCGTCATCGCTAGCTTGCCATAGTTAGTTCGTTCCAGGACCCCAAAGGCACAAAAGTGGCTCCCGTAGATCATCGAGCGGCTCCTGACACGGCGGACACCTGCCGAGACCCCCCCCCCCCCCCCCACACACACACACACACACACACGCACCCACCCCTAAAAAAAAAGCAACATTTACCGTTGTCAAAGATCCACCACCGACCCGCAGCCAGTCGCTTCACACAAACAACACGGAAATGCTGCGCGAGCTGTCGACTGCGCATGCTCCGTGCAAATCGACAGACGGACAATCAGACAGCTTGACGGGTTGAAGCAGAAGAGAGAGAAAAATAACATTTTCATTGAAATACGTGTATTGAGAATATTTCAATTAAAATAATTCATAAACTTCAAGTGATTTAAAGCAAAGCATAGTGTCGGGGTTGTGTTGGGAAAATTTCACTCACTGCCTACTAACTAGTCACTACATAGGGATTTTTATATGCTTGACAAAAAATGTCCACTAACAATCCCTCAAAATGATCAGGCGGGTGAGTGAATGGTTTGTTGGGGACCCTTATTCACCCAAAGTCCTGATTTCATTGCCTTCTCGCGGCCTTGAAAACACAAGAATCGAAGAAAATGATGGTGTGGAACGGCGCAGTGAATGCATCACGTTGCACCCAACCCTAACCCTAAAGCTGAGTCTATGTTATAGAGCTTTTCTTGTCTTGTTGACTCCTTGGCAAGATGCAGGCAGTCTGTCAATCTGGGTGGGCCTGTGCAAACCCAGCATCCCCCCCCGCGTGGCTCCGCCCCCGCAGCGAAGGCACTAATAGGGGCCCAGCTACTGCCCACTCACTAAACATTCCAACAGCAGGACAAAACGGCCAAGTCACTCGGGCCGACAGGGGCAAAATAAATAATAAATAAAAATAAATGTTGTGCCCCCCCCTAAAAAGTGAGTCCCCCCAAATGTATTGGATTTCACATCTTTGTACGATCTCAAACCTCTTCTCTTCTGCTTCACTTGTTCCTGTTTTAATGTCTTGCTTGCCCCCTCGAATCGAAACCATGTCAAGTTGTTTCTGGTGTCCTGTTTCTCAACTCGGCTCCATCTCCCCTTTTTCACTTTGCTTAGAGTATCGGCCGCTGCGAGGGATGGCCGAGACCCAGCTTCCCAATCCGATTCCAAATTTGTCGAGTCAACCCGCATCCAAGTGAGTGTGTTTGTCGGTTCCACCTGGTCCAAGGTGCTGGTGCTCAAGATTGGTGGCCGCCCCCTCATACGTGCCCGCCGCCACGACAGCATGCGGCGGAAAGGGAGGCGTCGCCAACGCGGCCGGCGTCAGTCTGACTGTGAGGGAGGCGCGGCCGTCGGTCCGACGGGGAAGAGCGACCATTGCGCGCGTGCGCCCAGCTCCTCCCGCTCACATCATTGCGCCCGCCCTCCCCCGCCTACCCGCTGCTCTCGTCCAACATCGGCGCAGCGGCACGTGCAGGTGAGTTGCTTTCTAATTTGCACTCAAGACATATTTTGACGACGCATCAATCTCTATTAGCGCAGTGACATATTGTTGTTGGCGTGATCAAGGACGTCATTTCGCATCAACCAAAGGGAGCGTGAAAGGAAGTTTGGTCAACAATCGACAATGGTTCTTGTTTGGGGCAACTATGACCGCAAATGAAAGATTGCAATTTACAGCAAAAGAAATGCATGCCAAATAATCAAGCACGTTCTGGGCTGGCAAACATCAAATACCGCACCAGGAAAGTACCGAGGTCTCCTTACACTCTGAGGGCTGAAGTGAAAACGCTTCTGTCTGATTGGCTGCCAAGATCCATTTCCCCTTAATGGAAACGCGCGAGATCAATACACCGGATGCGTCTGACTCGCTTTGAATCCCAGCGCATCACGCATCGATCTGTGGCCGGTCCAGGACGACAGCGGCAGCCGCGCTAAACGGCCGTCGGCCACGTCGTTGGAGAAGCTCCGGCAAGCTTGTCTCTGATTGGTGGCCTACGGAATGATGTCATCTTCATCGACTGATCAGACAATGACAGCTGACTCCCAGCACATCGCCATGGAAACGTACTGGCGAGAGGTGGCGAGCATGGAGGAGGAGGAAGAGGAAGAGGAGGAGGAGGGGAAGAGTATGGACGGTAAGACACAAGTTTCCAATGGCGGCGCAGTGAGCGAGCTAGCGGGCGGGCGAGCTAGCGGGCGGGCGGGCGTACGGGCGGGTGAGCTAGCGGGCGGGCGAGCTAGCGGGCGGGCGGGCAGGCGGGCGGGCGAGCTAGCGGGCGGGCGGGCAGGCGGGCGAGCTAGCAGGCGAGCGAGCTGGCGGGCGGCTTCCACGCGTCCGCCTCGCTCACTCGTCTGACGCCGGGCTTCCCTCCAACCCGGAAACATGTTTGCATCTTGACTTTCTTGAACACCGACAAATTGTTCATGTTGTCCCGCCCATGGTGTAGCGCCCCTCCGGTCACCCGCAAAAGACTCCGACTGCCCACAATGACGGGAAGCGCTCTCCAAAAATGGATTCTTTGCGTGACTTGGAAATTAATCTTGAAATGACATTGTGGTGCAGAGCTGGAGCTGGAGGAGGCGTGGTTAACAGAGGCGGGGCTATCTTCTCTGCTGGTCAGTTCGTCATCCGAGGCGGCTCCGTCCCCCGTCCAGGCTCCGCTCCCCGCCCGGGCGCTCTTGGCCACGCTGACGCGCCAACAAACGCACACAGTCAAGACACGACTACACAACTACACGCACACGCTCAAGAACACACACAGACAAGCCGTCATGCACGTCAAAGACATCTTTGCCGTACGTCTCTCGCGCGCACGCACCAGCAGAATGCACACGCTCGTTCGGTGGCGTCAGCGTATGTTTTCTTTCCTCAGTCTGACTTTGAGTCGGTCGTAAGCCCCGCCCCTCCGAGTCACAGTAGCCAACCGGCGGCAAATTGCTACGACAAAAAGACCACCAAAACCATACGAAGACACACCAAGTCAGGTACCTGTCTCACTTGCCCTTCCTGTCTCGCTGCCCGAAGTGCGCCCTGGTTGGAGGATGAGGAAGCGTACCGATCACCGCTCTTTTTCAGCGCACCCCGGCCTTTCCTCGTTCTGCTACGACGTCAAGCCTTTGTCCCCGCCCGCCTCCTCTGCGCACACGGCCGGCGCGCAAGCCGATTGGTCGGGACGAGCCGATTGGTTGGTGCGGGACTGTCCGTACTCGGACGGAGTGGCGGAGCATAAAAGGGGCGGGACTTGTGGGGACTGCCTGCCGGATCGCGGTGGAGACGTGCCGGTGAGCGTGACCTTTGACCTCACCCAAGCTCAGATGCAAATTTGATCATATGAGTGTGACTGCGTGTATGAGTATCGGATGAGAGAATTTGCGTACGTGTGAGAGGATTTCAGAAGTGTGAGAGAATAGAAGTCCGATAGTATGCGAGCACGTTTCAGTAGCGTGAGTGCGTGCGTGCGGTCATCCTGAACGATGTCCCTGACGGCCCCTTCGAGTACGTGCACACACGTGTTTGTGTAGTTTGTGTGTCCATGCCAGGGCATGACGCGGGCAGACGACCTGTCGTCGGGCGACCTGAAGCGACTGGGCTTCATCTGTCACATCGAGCTCTCCACTTTCCTGCTGGCTTTGGGCGTTCAAAGCAAGCGCACGCGGCCGACGCGCACGAGGAGCGGCGGTGCGCTTGGTTGGTGATGCCGGTGTCAAAGGTCGAATGTCTTTTAAACCAGTGCTATGGTCCCTCCGTCAGACGGCGCTATCTTTGGCGTTCCTCTCAACGCGCTGCTGGACAACGACAGGAAGAAATGTCCTTTGCTCAAAGTTCCTGTCGTCTTTCACAAGGTCGTTCTGCCGTTAGCTACTAGCATGTGATTTCTTGCCAAAGTTTAGGAGGAAACGCACGCATTGATATGCGTGTGCCTATGTGCGTGTAGTTGTTGTGTGTGTTACAGCAGAGCGGGCTGCAGACTGAAGGCATTCTCCGAGTATCGGGGTCAGTTGCTCGACTCAAGGTACACGTGCGCACACACAAAGTCAGCATGACCGGTGCCTGACCCCCCCTACGCTACTTGCCTGAAATGCTTTTCGAATGGTTCCATAATCTGATATACCGCAGATTGGCTTTCAAATGGGGAATTTGCCGCCCCCTTGTGGAGACGCCCCTTTGTCCGGCTATGACGAGTGACGCGCCGTTGGATGCGGTGCTCTGAGTCCCCCAGTTGATGTTAAATCATAGTCTCACTCAAACTCAACTCCAAAAATTGTTTTCGGTCCTCACGTTTCCAGTGTCACGGCAACACACCAATTGGGTGCTCACTAATTAAAACTAACCTTGCTCACGTCAAGTTGCAAACAAAATGACAGCACAACACATAAGCCTGTCAACGTGCACCGGTGCTTTAAGCGGGGGAAAAAAATTCCGGTACTCCAGCGTCATTTACTTGCGCTTTCCGAGCGTCCTAAATCGGCGATTGAATATGATTTGAGGATGGCGTTGTGTTGATGTTAGTAGCAACTATGTAATGGCACTAAGGCCCACATTCCATCCTACGGTCTTCAATGAAATGAACACCTGGTAGAAATGCACGTAGTGTTCGAGAAAACTTCTATTTAAAAAAACCCCAACATTTTTAATGGTATATTACGCAAATAACAAGTCGTGCATCTCACGTCATCCACTTGCGCCACTGTTGGGCTGCGTCATCCACCTGTGAGAATATCGTGAAACGGCGTGAAGTGTTTGTAGGAAAATAGATACAAAAATTAATAGGTGTCCACTGATCCACAAAGGCACATTCGACAAATCACACGCAAAACGGGACATTTACAAATTCACGATAGTCACGATAAATGCACACACAACTTTAAAAAAAAAAAACACACACGTGGAAACCGCAAATATATTTGTGGACAGATAATACATGTGTGCGCATGTGCGTGCATGTGCGCAGTACCTGCGCAGAGAGTTAGACAGGTGTCCGGAGGGCTTCGATTGGTCGGCAGTGCGACAGGTGGACGCCGCTGGTCTATTGAAGCTTTTCATCCGAGAGCTGCCCACTCCTCTGCTGACGCACGCGCACCTGCCCACCTACCGCGCTGTTGTGGGTACGCACAAATACCCACGCGCTCCCACTCTCACGCGGTCAACCCCGCGCCGCGTAACGTGTGCGCCTGCGCGCAGGTGTGTCGGCGGCGGTGCACCAGGTTCAGGCGCTGCAGTTGC
Source organism: Filicampus tigris (assembly GCF_054856515.1). Taxonomy (NCBI): domain Eukaryota; kingdom Metazoa; phylum Chordata; class Actinopteri; order Syngnathiformes; family Syngnathidae; genus Filicampus; species Filicampus tigris. The sequence goes on along the minus strand of NC_141237.1, from coordinate 87,427 downwards.
TGTCTTTGTTGCTTCCCGAGGCTAACAGAGAAACCCTGAAAGTGAGTGACTTTTGACAGTGGCGGCTGCTAGGCTCCGCCCCTCAGACCTTTGCCATGGTTACGGAGGCCCGCTCATCTGCTGCCTCCAGGCTCTGCTGGTGTTCCTCCGACAGGTGGTGTCCCATCAGGAGCACAACAGGATGTCCCTTTGGAACGTTTCCACGGTCATGGCGCCCAACCTGTTTGCCCCCCGTCGCTGCGGCAAGCGGCGGAACGGCCTGGAGGAGGCAGTGGGCGGGGCTCACTTGATCCGGCTCATGATCACGCACCAGGATCTGCTGTGGACGGTCAGTACGCCCGCCCGCGAGCGTCTTGCAGTCTTGTCTCGCTGATGTCTGCCACCGCACACGCACACGCACACGCACACATACACACACACACCCTTCCTGCGGCAGGTACCCGACTTCTTGTTGTCGCAGCTGAGACAGATGAACCAAGCGTCCAATCATAAACTGGGCCTCTACCACGCCGGACGCCTGCTCTGGACCAGGAATGACAAAAACAAGAAGCAGGTAAGACGCTCAATGTTATTTACGGAGCCAGGCGCTCCGCCTATGTGACGGTGTGACCGGGCCGTCTAGCCGTCACTGGCGGACGCCCGACCCTTTTGCTGACGAATGACGGGGAAAAAATTCAAATAGACAGACTAAGCATTTATTTAGTCCGCCATTGGTCGGTAGTCCGTCATGAGTCTATTTTCCGCGGCGAGACTTGGATGGCTGCGGCGAGGAAAAGAATGAGTTGTTGCTTGCTTGGGGACAGATTTGCGTGAGGCGCCAGGCTGTCAACAGGCTTCCAAAGCTATGTGTGTCACTATTTCTATTCAGATATCGTGCGTGGGGGGCCTACTGAAAAGTTTAGTCAGAAAATTAGAGGCGGACTGGCCTATAGTAGAAACGCTGCGGACGGATGAAGAATAACGGACGCTCAATTTGTAGTCCAATGCCCAGCCACACTCTGCTTCTTTCTATGGCGCTGTGACTCCCAAAATGTTTGCCATATTTCCCGTTGCCCTGCTGAGGGGGCTCTTGGCTCAAAAACAATTCCGGATCCCCCGCAAGGCTCCACCGCTTTTGCTTTTAAAGAGGCCTGCAAACAGGTAATGAAATCTTGGCCGCGGCCATAATGACTTGTCTGTGTTGTCCAGGTCACAGAGATGTGCGAAGGCATCATTAAGGTTCACGCTCCCCTCCACGCCAAAGTTTCCATGGCGATACAGCTGGACAGGCAGATGACGGCCAAAGATGTCACCGCCCACTTCCAGTGTGACAACAGGTATGTGAATCGTTGTTGATTTTGTCAAGTGGGCAGCTTCGGCTAATCCGCGCATGTTGAAAGAAGGCAACTGGATTCTTGCTTGTGAACATGTTACACAAACCCTAACAAGCAGCAGTGGCGGCAGCGGCGGCCACCTTTTTACACACACACACACACACACACACAACTAAGATGAACGAGTTTTTTTTTTTTTTTGTGTAGTCTGTATTCTTTATTAAACAATGCCAACCTCAATTCACTCACAAAACAGAACTAAGATGTACAAGTGAGGAAGCCTTTCGGGTTTCCCCCAAGCAGCAAGAGTCCAATTGCCTCCGTTTGACTTTTGCGCAGGCTCAGTTGCTTTTGTGTGCCGCGCAAGGTCCTCCGATCACGTCCGTTGCCGGTTGGCGCGACGCATATCAAAAAGACGTCAAGTCCGCGTCATCTCTGCCCAGCAGCGTGCAGCGTCGACTCTTCGAAGTCGGGGGCAACATCGGCGAGCGGCGTCTCCACCCGGATTGTCTTCTGCTGGACGTTTACCGCGTGAACCCCGGCTGCGATTGGCTCGTCAAACCCTGAGGCGCCCTCGCCGCCGCGTCGCCGATGACGTCGGAACCAGAGAAGCGAGCGGGCGGGCGGGCGGGACCCGAGCCACGTCAATGTTTGTGCTCATGAAACTGAACAAAGAGTTTCATTTGAAATGGAACGTTTGCCGACGTTAGGAGCAGCTCATGTTGTCCATTTGCGACTCCTCGGCGGCCATGGCGGCGGCCTGCAGCGCTTCCGTGTCGCTCTGCAGCGGATTCGCCAACTTCCTCTCGCTGTGCATGTTGTTCTCGTGACGCTTCAAATCGGACGCCTGCCAACAAACAAACGAAAAACGCCGCCAGCGCGCAGTTGGCGCCGTCGCAAAGTCAAACGCCGGAGAGCATCTCAAGCAAACAAATCCACAGCGCCGCCGCCACGTATGATTTTCTCCCGTTCCAAGCGGGATTCAACGGTGTCATCGCTCAGCTGGAGTGAAGAATAAAAACCAAGTGACACAATGACTGTATTGTGATGTCTTTGGATGTGGGCAAAGCGGGCGAGCCATTTGCAATGTATTCATTGGGAGCTGGCTGCCGTCAGCTACAACTCGCAGCTCACAGGCAGACTGAGCGGCCAAACTGACTCCAGCTCCTGACTTCAATCACGAGGCCACGCAATCCCAAGTCAAGGTACGGTTGTATTTGGCCATTTTCCTGGTGAAGGTTGTACGTTGGTGACGGTTTGACTCGGGGCCAGATTATTTTGGGACGCTATCTAGTTGCGGTGCGACGGATCACCTTTTCATGCTTGAGCCATCACGGTTCGGGCCGAACATGGCCTGCGGACGGTTGGTTGGTTCATGAATTTTTCAATCGTGCGGAGGACAAAGGCTCGGTTGGAATTCACGCTCTCTGCTTAAAGGGAGACGATGTGCCTCGAATTGCACTTTGAGCGCTTTCTCGTTCACGGCCCATGGATCCAATAAGCAGCGATCCCGCTTTATGCTACATAATTGGCATTTTCAGTTGAGGGTTTATTTGTTCAAAAGTAAATTTCACTCGTTTTGTTATGGTGATCCCAAAAACGATCCGAACCCTGACCCGACCCAAACCGTGAGTTTTTTGGATCCGTTCTTTGCACCGCTACCAACTAGCAGCGTCAAAGATTGTGCGTGTGGAAGTGATGTGATGCGAGCACCTTGGCGAAGGCCTTCGTGCACGACGCGCACACAAAAGGTTTTTCTCCTCGGTGTCGCCTCTCGTGATCTTTCAGGTGAGACTTGTGCTTGAAGGCCTGCGGACAGATGGATGGGTGAGAGGAGGGGCGGACGGACGGGCCGATGGACGGATGGCTTTCTCCACGCACCTTGTCACACATCTGGCAGGCAAACGGCCGCTCGTTGCTGTGGACTCGCTCGTGTTTTTTCAAGTCGGGAGCCCGAATGAAGGATTTCCCGCAGACGTCGCATCTGTACGGCTTGAAGCCCGTGTGGATCTTCAGGTGTTCTGGGACAGACGGGAGAGGGCGGAGTCAACCTCCAAGCGCTAGCCGGACGGCGGCTTCTTACCTTTGAGGTGAGCGTGGGTGGTGAAGGCTTTGGCGCAGATCTCGCACGCGAACGGCCGCTCGGCCGAATGGAGCTTCTCGTGTTTCCTGAACACAGACGCGGTCACGCGCACGCCAAGCGTCAAGGTCGGCGGCCGCGACGTCAGCTAGCTACCTGAGTCGGGACTCGTCCAAGAATGTCTTGGCGCAAACGTGGCACGCCAGCTGTTCTCGGTGACCGTAGAGCAGATACTCAAACTTCATGTCGGCCGCCGCCGCCGCCCAAGCGGGCGGCTGCTCGTCTTTCACCTCGCCCATGCTGTCTGCGAACGTTAGCGTCTGGGTGGCGTGGTGCTCCGCCCCCAGGTCTTTGGGCTCCGTCTCCATGTCGGTTACCACGTCTTGGTCGTAGCACGCCACCTGGAGGCCGCGCGCAAGCGAGCGCATCATCCGGCTGTGACATCTTAGCGTGACCTCTCACAGTCTCAACTTAGTCTCAAGTCGGCCCCGGTCCGGAATCTTCAAGTCTTGACTTAGTCACAAGTCCTTTTGTGTCGGGCGGGTCGAGCCAAGTGGCCTTATACATGCAGTCGTACGTGCGCTGCTTGGTCTTGACAAAGTGAGCAGACCAAGAGAGCGATTTTCGCTATGCATAGAAGCTCACTCTCACACCGGCGCAGCAATCGACCGATGTCCAACGTCGACACGCGCCGGAAACAAGCCCGCGTGGGCCTGGGCTGTTACATTGCTAGCGTGACGCATTTGGAAGCGGACGTCACGAAAACATCGAATGCTATCGGTTTCAAGTTGTACTTTTTGGAACGGATCAATGCAAATCAATTTTGCGTTCTGCTCGTCACCGTTTTGCAAAACACTGTAGTTTTTCTTGCCGAAGCCGCCGACTGCCTGACGCTGCGCCAACGCTGTCCGTCCGTCGCATATGAGAGGCGGTGCTTCTCGATCCGTCGCGAGAGGCTAGCTGGCCGACGTGCCAAACGGGACAGCGCCATTCCCGGTTTGGCACGTGAACTCGTTGCATAGTTTGTCTTGAAACAAATGGCGAAAATGACCAACAAGCAAGTCTTTTAGATCATCAGTCCCGAGTCATAAACATCTAGCCTCGCCTTTTGCGTTTGGTCACGTCATCAAGGGCGGCTCGAGCCCCCTCGATTGTGCTCTACCTTGTGTACGTGTTCGTTGGCCAGTTCCTTCAGAATGGCTTCCTGCACGCGCAGTGCCGCGTTGGGAGATTTATCTAGCTCCTGATTGGCCGAGGCCCCGACGAGGTCATCTGCGGCGGGCGTGTCCTCATGCTCCCCGAGAACCTGCACTGCCACACATACACACACGCACACGCACACACACCCACACATCATTAAAACAGGAGAAAAAAAGATCTCGGCTAAGGCAGAGCAACCTCAGCCCTCATGACAATAAGAGCAGGAGACCATTGTTGACGTTGCCAAATATTGCGAATCGCATCGAGTGTTGACCTCGGCCTCAGCCACCAGCTGAGCCTCGGGAGGCAGCGCCATCTTTACGATGTCGTAAGGAAACTTGTCCTTCTCCTCAGACGGCGCATCTTCTCGTTTCTGGAGGGGAAAGGGAGGAAAAAAAAAGAAAGAGAAGAGACGGTTGGGAGTCACACAAACGCTGCGCGCAGAAAGCCCCTCCCACTCGCCCGCGCTCATCGCGCAGCCGAGCAAGTCCTACTTTACGGCACGGGCCACTGAGCCTTTTTTGAAAGGGAGAGCGTGTTTTCTTCTGGTACAGCCTTCACCGCACACTCTGACACACATGAGGTGTTTTGCACCAAATAATCATGCCATGCCAAGAGTACACGCAGGTTGGCCGGCACTGATGTCAATCCCCCCCGGCTCACGAGAAGGCCGGGCGTAAGGTTCGCCCGACTTCCTGATGCCACGGGAGACGGAGGCATGACCCGGCGCCGACGTTTCTACCCCACCGTAGTTGTTATACTGAATTGACATATTGGCTCAAGTTGTGTTTGTTACTGATAATCAATGATATTCATTTATGTGAAGACACTGATCACCTTATTCATTTCTCCCAATAAATAGGAAAGAGATAAACGGGCAACCCTGTATCCTTTTGAATCACTCTGCCAGCGTTTTCGACAGCATTCTTAAAAAAATCACCATGTCCCGTCGTCGCCGGCGAGCTGGTCTTGGACCGTGCCCGCGGGGCTACTTGGGTGCTTCTCGGGGGCTAGCAGGTTGGCGAGCACCGCTCTACGGCTTGGGATTGATTTTTTGAGCAGCCCCAAACTTTTCGTGGACATTGGACGACAAGACCCTGCCGCGTGCGCGCATACCTGAGAACAGAGTTTGTCGAGGAAGCGGATGCCCAGGATTTGTCCCGATGACATCATCAGGTTGATGTCTCTCTTCTTGATGGAAATCTTGGCCGTGTACATGTAGTTCAACACCTCTTCAAAGATGTCCGAGCGGATGAAGTCAATCTCGATCACAGACGAGTTGTCCACCTGCACGTGCGCACGCGCTCAGTACGATCCCGGGCCATCCTGGGCTCCGGTGTGTGGCTACCTCGTGTTTTTTGAAGAGTTTTTTGAAGTAGTTGGAGCAGGCGGCCAGGACGCAGCGGTGAGCGCGGAACTTGACGTCTTCCACCACTACGGCGATGTCGCAGTGCTCGCCCTCCAGACGCTGCTCGTTGAGCAACTTGAGGAAGACGTTCTTGTGCTCCTCGTCCACGTACTTCACCGTCTCGGCCATCTGCGCGTGCGCATCACACACATCCTTCACTCGAAGGGCTCTCGCCAATGTGTCACGGGGCGTGCTAGGTCTCGTTATGACGAGGGCACTGTCATTTGGAATGATTATGAAGCTCAGGTTGGCCACAATTCTAACTGCTAAGTGGAATAAAGTGCAGGAAATAAGTGTATGAATCAAAGCGCTGTGGCGGAGTGCTTCGTTACATTTGCCTCACAGTCCTGAGGTGGTGATTTTGTATCGAGGCTCCGGCCTTCCCGAGTCAAGTTTGCGGATGTTCTCCCGCTGAGTGTGTCGGTTTTCTGCGGATGCTCCGGCTTCGTCCCGCATTCCAAAAGTATGCGTGTTAGGGCCATTGAAACCTCGAAGTTGTCCACAGGTGTGGATTTTTTTTTGGGATGTGCGCACGCCTCTCGCCCAAAAGTCAGCTGGGATGTCGAAAATGCAAGGATGTATTCATCTACACTTTTTCCTGTGAAGCGCAGCGTTTGAAAAGTGGCAAATACAAAATGCAAACTACCAATGAAAGGTCGATGGCGCTACCATGTCAAGTTTTCGTAAGGACGTCGTCAAAGTTTTGGATCGCGGACACGCGCCGAGAGCGAGTGTGTGTGCGCGTGCGTTCTCGTGACGTCACGCGGGGACGTTTTTCAAAGAGCTAACGATTAGCATGGAGCCGCTAACAGGGAAAGTAGGACACGAAACCTTGGCCGAGACATAAGATGGGACGCCGCCGAATGGTGGAGTGGAGGCGGTAGCGGGCGGCCGAAGGAGCACGACAGGCAAATTGAAACGCATGTTATCTTGTTCAAGGGACAAGCAGCTGCTCGACTTTCGTCGCAGAGCTCATCAAAGATGGTGGTGAAGCCGCCATTAGGCGAAATAAACGACCGGAGCACAATTGTTTGCCTGCCCGTCAGACGGCCAGCCGGCCAGCCGACCGGCCGCCCGCCCGCTTCGACTTGGACGGCTCGTATGTTTTTGGTACTGCTAAATGGCGGCCGCGCGGCCTGCTGGTTGCCGTTGGACTCGAGGCACAAAATGGCGATTTCCGCCCAGCTCTCGCTCTTCGCGTAGCGTGTCGGTTGTGGTCGGGACGTTGAGTGGTGGACGTCTGCGCGCGGCCGTTCGCGTTCGCGGCTCTACCCGGGAGCGAGACGCAGGCACGCGGGCAGCACGAGCGAGCAGGCGGCCATGAGCGGATCGAGAACGCGCAGCCATCCCCGCGAACAGGGCGCGGGCGCGGCGGGCTCTTACCTCAGAGTCGGCAGCGGTCGAGATGTACGGCTGCGTCCGCTCACCGGAGGCCCCGGAGCGCCCGCCCGCCCGTCGATATTCTTGTTCTTCTTATTGTTGTAATTGTTGTTGGTGTTGATGTTGTTGTTGTTGTTGATGTCGTCGTCGTCGAGGCCGCGCTTTGCGCCTGCACGCGAAGATCCCGGACGGAGCGCCTGCTGGCTCATCGCGCATGCGCGGTGCCGTCACGCGCGGCGCGGCGGCTTTCGAGCAGAGCGGTCCACATGTTCACGTGGTACCGTTCCCGACCCGGTTCGTCGTGTTTGGCTCGTTTGGATGTGTCGAGACGTCAACATACGTCGCACGGCACGATGGGCGCGAGGAGACGAGCGCCGGACCCCCGAACGCAACTGAAATTCCATCATCGGAATGGGCTCCTGAATCCGCACCAGTCACAAAGAAGCGCAAGTGCCCAAGAGAAAACAAAGCACAAGCAGTAGGCCTACTGTTGAGTCAAGTTGCCCACTTGCCAATCATCAGACACAGACATCAAGTCCCATGACGACTGATCAGAAAAATGAATGGCAAGACTGCCAGTTTTCTGCCGTTTACCGTGTCTATTGTAGTTTGTGTTTTAATTGATTGTTTTCTTTTGTTATAGTATTACTTTTTTGCTGTTATTGTAATGTGAAGTGCTTTGTTACAGCTGTAGCTGTTATGACATGCGCCGTCTAAATAAAGTTGTATCGTATTCACGTTTGAATCCACACTTTGCTCACAATTTCTATAACATGATTGAAGTTAAGAGGGGGGAATGGGTGGCAGATTACACACGCAGCCTTAGTGAGTCACAACGCACATAGGTGTGTATGCTTGCTAGGATTTCGACTGGGAAAACTGCAGATGACCAAAATAGATGATTTCGTGAGCAAGTTGTCACGTGATGTCGAGCAACTTCTCTGCTACCTCCTCCTCGAGTGCGTCAAACACTCGACCAGACTCGATGGAAATCACAACAAAATTATGACTTAAGTCATAAGCAGTCACTCCCGGCCCAAATGGTTGATGTGAGGCACGCAAACATGCGAACCGTGAAGCTTTTCTTTTCAATTGGGACTGCTTGAGCCAGATCCGCCCGCCCGCCCGCGCCCGTCCCGTACGTCACGACGTCACTGCGTCAGTTGTGATGACGTTGTGAGAGGTGGAAGAACGGGACGAAGAGGGCGAGCGAGCGTCCCGGACGCCGGCAGGTAAGCTAAGGACACGTTCCCCTTCTCTCGATGTTGATGGACGATGTTGCATGTCGAAGACGCGCGCAAGCAAGAGCGAGCCGCGTGATCTTTACTCGGAGCCTCTGAAGCGAATCAAGACTTTTTTTAGCCCGCCCCTGCGCCTTTGCTACTTGCACTTGCTTCATCATGCTGCAGCTGTGCGCCTGCGTTGCAGTGCAGTGCCGCGCTGTTCTGTTCTGTGCTGTGCTGTGCTGTGCTGTGCTGTGCTGTGCTGGCTGTGCTGTGCTGTGCTGGGGTGTTTCCTCCCGCAGGATGAAAGCGGCACGAACGCCCTCGTGCAATCATTTGCATCCAAAGTCAATTGGATCATGCAACATAGTGCATTCAAAAAAGACGACTTTCATCTTCACGATTTGACAAAATAGCTACAAGCATATGCAGATCTCTGTTTCCTTTTCAACTCAAGTTTTTCAGTTGACCTTTAAACAAACTTGCATTATTTAATATCAACAACCAATGTTATAAAACAGCGCTGGCTGGAATCCTTGCATCTCCAAAAGCATCGCTTTTCAGGAAGACGAAAAAAAAAATACCGTCGTCAAAGAGAGCAAGCAATTGTAACACTTTAGATTGTGCAATCATTTGGAAAGATGAAACGCCAATGTGGAGACTGACCAATAGTATCCATTTGTAAAAAAAAAGGTAAATTGACCAAATGTAGACATAGGATGCCCAACAGTGAACACTGTACTCCAAGATGATTGCCAGCAAGGAAAGTTACTGGACAATTCATCACAATGTTTCATTTGCATATTTTATGCACCCGCCCCCTTTCCATCCATCCATCCATCCATCCAATATGTGAACCGCCTGACCTCACGAGGGTCGCGGGCGTGCCGGAGCCTGTCCAAGCTGTCGCCGGGCAGCAGGCGGGGTACACCCTCAACTGGTTGCCAGCCAATCACAGGGAGGGCCCCTCCATATTCCCTTGAAAACCAAATCATATTGATGAAAATGATTAAGATTGCTGCGCTTAGCTGGCGACCGGTTCGGGGTGTACCCCGCATCGCGCCCCAAGACGGCTGGGAAAGGCTCCAGCATGCCCGCAAGCCGTCAGGAGCATCAACGCTTGGGAAAGTGGATGGATGTTTAGGATTGATTTACGACACACATCACATTGAAAAAATACAAATAAATCAGCCCACTCCGCCATTGTAAGCTCCCCCCTCAGACCCCGCCCCTCCCGCACGCACACACTGACCCACATCATCTAACAGAAAATTAGAGCACGTTCTCTTAATCTCTTTTTCCCGATCCCTGGCTCAAAAGCGTTGCCATGGCGACCTTCACATGACAGCTGGCGGGTCAAAAGATCGCCATCCGCAAAACAAATCTTTTTTATTTGGATTGTATCTATTTGATTCTGTCAGTTTGTCGAAGCGCGTCTGACCTCATTCGTGTCGCCGGTCAATACGGCGTGCGACTTTTGCCGGGGGTGTTAAGCGAGTTTGTCCCTCTCACAGACCTGGCGACATGACGACTGAGGAGGCGCAGGAGGCGGAGTCACTCCCAGAAGTGGCCGCGCCCGTGCAGGTAAAGAGACGTGGCGCCTTGTCCTTGGCGCAGCGCAGATGTGACATCACTTGCCACCCGCTCAGGTAGGGGAGGGCGGGCCGCCGCACGAGCGAGGCGTCTCATTGGCCGACGAGCGCGGCGCTCACCTGTTGCGGAGCGGTGCGGAGACCCGCGCCCCCGTCAGAAGGTCTCTGAGCTTCAGGACCGTGCAGAGCAAAGTCACGCTGTTGGACGGATCCGTTTTCAGCTGCGCGCTGGAGGTGAGCGCGCACGCCCATCCACCGCGTGACATCATAGCGTGTGACCACACGTAGGCTAGCGCCGTAGCGTGACGTCCTGGCGTGAGTGTGCCAGCCTCAAAAGCAGCAGCAGCAGTAGTAGCAGCAGCAGCTGGCGCTCTTGCCCCGATGCTCCACCCCCTCTGAGAAAAAGCCTTCCAAGCAAGTTGGACGTGTTGAGCAGTTCTCGGAAAGCTAGCAAAGTTATTTGGTGCGAGCGCGATTCAAGGGGAGGAAAACTAGTTTGTGTGCAGATTTTTTCACTGTGCCAAGTTATCAAAATGCGTTGACAGCAAAAGTCCATTCTTACCGATTCATATTTTGTGGTCTGTGCTTATTATTTTTGCGCTGCTCTTTCCATTTGTTGTGTTTTTGTCCGTCCACTTTGTCCGAAGCCACAGGTGTGGAAGTCCGGTCCTCGAGGGCCGCTGTCCTGCCTGTTTTCCATCTCTCCCTGTTGCAACACACCTGTTTCAAATGATCAGCTCATCAGCGGGTTCTGCAGGGCCCTGATCCCGATCGTTCGAATCAGGTGCGTTGCAGCAGGAAACCTCTAAGACAAGCAGGAAGGCGGCCCCCGAAGACCGGCGTTAGACACCCCTGTTTTAAGCCGTCTTGGGTTCAGCGCAAGGCGCTATTTCGGTCCGTGACGGTGACGTGATGATCTTGTTCTTTTCCCGTTCTTGCGAGTGTCGGCAGCGTGTAGCATAGCGTCGCAAAGCAGAGAAGCGTCCCGCGCGGCGGAAGCACCGGCGACTCCAGTAAGATGTGCGGGGACGACGGAGCCCGAAGCCAAGATTGGGCACGAGCCCCAAAAGTCGGAATTAAGCGTGGCGTGCGCACTTAGGACTCATACGGCCGTATCTGACGTCTTGCGAGTTTGCCCTCTAACCTTTGGTCTGAGCTGCCTCTGGAGCCATTCGAGCAAAAGACGAGCTACCCGGTGTTGTTTTTGTCTCAAAGTGAGCTGCCCAGATGGCACCAATCATTTTCCTTTTGCTTGCCGACACGGCCGCCCCGGGTCGGTCGGCCTCCGAAACGCTCGGCGATTGTCGGGCGACCGCCTTGCCGGCCTTGCCGCCCTCGCCGCCCTTGACGGCCTTTGCCGTTTGCTGCGTGTGCAGAAACGCGCTCGCGGTCTTCAGCTGTTGGACAAAGTGTGCGAGCACGTCAACCTGCTGGAGCGAGACTACTTTGCCTTGTCCTTCAGAGACGCGGACGACAACAAGGTACGCCAGCCGCCCGCCCCGCCGCCGAGGCTCGCACGTTGCCCCCGTGACCTCTGAACTCTGTCTCCTAGAACTGGTTGGATCCCGGGAAGGAGATGAAGAAGCAGCTCCGAGGTCAGCAAGTCTCTGGTGGGCGGAGCATCGTGGCGCCCTGCCGACTATTTGATTTCCTTGCTAGTCCACTTTGAATTGTTGAATGTGACAATGGACAATGGGTTAACCTGAAGAGGTCATAGGTGACGAGGTCAAGCATTTGCGTGTGCGTGTGCTTGCAGGCATCCCCTGGAATTTCTCCTTCAATGTCAAATTTTACCCCCCTGACCCCGCCCAGCTCTCTGAGGACATCACCAGGTAGCTTGATGCAACTGTCGATCGCTCTCTCGATCTATTTGTCTGTCTGTCTGCTTGTAAATATTGAAGAGGTTTTCCATTGAAGAATGTGAGCTCTGCCCCATTTTGGAGCCGATCATCGGGACCGTCGGTCCGTCGATCTAAAAATGAGTGTAAAGAAACAAGCGGGCTTCTAAACTGTAATCTGTGCCCATACCGTTGGACCTGCGCCTTTGAGGGGTGTGCCAAAGTGAGTGGCATCGGGAGCTGGGGTGGGGTCAGCCGGTCCGTTGGCTGGCAACACAAAGGCCCAAAATGGCATGAGTGATGGCTCCTGATTGAACAAGTTTGCTAAGGCGTCCGCCTCGCTGTGACGACTTTGTGGGCAGGTACTTCCTGTGCTTGCAGCTCAGACAGGACGTCGCCTCGGGCCGACTTCCGTGTTCCTTGGCGACTCACACCGTCCTGGGCTCCTACACCGTCCAGTCGGAGCTGGGCGACTACGACGCGGGTAGGCCGTCACGCTTGACCTTCTCCCGCCCGTGCTGCCACTCAACCTGGCCTTGGTCCTGTCCTTTCCTTCCTTCTTCTCTTCCTTCCTTCCTCAATTCCTTCCTTCCTCCCTCCCTTCCTTCCGCTCATCCTTCCTTCCTTTCTTCCGCTCGTCCTTCCCTCCCTCTTTCCTGCCTTCCTTCCTTCCTTCCTTCCTTCCTTCCTTCCTTCCTTCCTTCCTCCCGTCCTTCCTTCCTTGCTTCCTTCAGATGAATGCGGCCCTGACTACGTGAGTGAACTTTGCTTGGCTCCAAACCAAAGCAAGCAAATGGAAGAGAAGATCATGGAGCTTCACAAAAGTTACAGGTTGAAATGCAGATTGCATTTCTATCACTGGTGTCAGTGATGATGCACAAACTCCTGAAACATTTGCCATCGTCATTAGGGGAATGACACCAGCTGAAGCTGAGATGCTTTTCCTGGAAAACGTCAAGAAACTTTCCATGTATGGAGTTGACCTCCATCACGCCAGGGTAAACGCACGCACGCACGCACGCACGCACGCACGGTTATTTCATGGCGAGAATTGATATCCCGCTTGCGCTTGATGTTTTTTGCTGTCCGGCAAAGCTCGTCATTTCCAGAATTCTGCGTCATTCTGAAGTTGACGTCGGACATGTCGGCGTTCCGGCTCAAGAGAAGCGAGAGATGCCTGACATGTCCGAGTCCTGCTCTCTCACAATACACGACCCACTTCCTGCCTGTAGTCGAGCCCGCGTGTGCGCGCGCGTGCCCGTCCACCGATTTTTCCATCACGTCTGATTCAGTTCACGCTCAAAGGCTGCAAAGCGAATCGACCGCCGCAGCCAAAAGTTTGCTTCTCCGCTTCCCTTCAAAGCGTTCGGTTTGAGGCACGCAAAAAGTTTTCCCAGACGAGCCCTTGAGCGCACCTGTTTGCCGACAACGGGCTTGCGCGAAGCCTCCGGAGCGCGCCATTTGAGCGGAGTCTCAAGCGGTCCTCTTTTGCCACCAAATGTCCTTTGCTTTCCCCGCGTGCGTACGTACGCGACGGCAGCGCGCGAGGCAGGAGCACCACCGAGCCCGTAAAATGATTGTGGACCTTTGCGAACGGGCTTTCTTATTGCTTTGTATTTGTCTTGTCTGTTTGTTTGCTTTGAACGGACTAGACGGTAGGAAGCCGCTTTGCTTGCTTGTCTTCAGGTCCGCCCGAGGTAAGACGGCGGCGGCGGCGGCGGCGGCGGCGGGCTGTCGGTCCGCGCGTGTCTGCTTTGCTTTTCTTCCTTTTATGTCGGGAGAGCCACCGGCGCCACTTGACAACGCGCTGTGCGTGCCTGTGCGTAGGATTCTGAGGGCGTGGCCATCATGCTGGGCGTGTGCGGTAGTGGCCTGCTGGTCTACAGGGACCGACTGAGGATCAACCGCTTTTCATGGCCTAAGATCCTGAAGATCTCCTACAAAAGGAACAATTTCTACATCAAGATCCGCCCCGCAGAGGTGAAGGTCCCGGCGAGGGGACATCAAGCGGTTGTCCAACGGCGGCAGATAACCTGAGAGATGAACTAACTGCTCCTCTGTGTCCAGTTTGAACAGTTTGAATCGACCATCGCCTTCAAGCTGCTCAACCACAGAGCGGCCAAGAGATTGTGGAAAGTTTGCGTGGAGCACCACTCCTTCTTCAGGTAAGCCAAGTGGCCAAGTGGCCAAGTGGCCAAGTTGCCAAGGCAAGGAGCCACCAGCTTGCATGTCCCGCCTCACCAGCACCTTCTCTGCTTCTCAGACTGCTCTCTCCAGAAGATCCTCCCAAACGATTTCTCTCCCTTGGTTCCAAGTTCCGCTACAGCGGTCGCACTCAAATCCAGACCCGCAGGGCCAGCGCTCAGATTTGCAGACCCGCGCCCCATTTCCCACGATGCGTCAGCAAGAGGAACTTGCTGAGTCGCAGCCTGGATGGAGGTATGGCGCCCAGTCGCCCGCCCGCCCGCCCACGCGTCCGCTTCTCTTAATAGACGCGGGAAAAAAGCGAGCGACTCCGATCAAGGATCCTTTGGCTATCGAGTTAGCCACTTCATGTTCACCGCTGAGGTTTTTGGAATCCTTTGTTTTTGGGGCAATCCGTGTCAGTGACCGGAGTTTTGATTGATCTTCAGCTCCGAGTGCCACGCCCAAATCCTCTCTCAATGGCTCTCCAGCCGCCACTGGAAGCACGCAAACAGGTAGAGAGCAATCTGCCAATCAAGCAGCACAACTGGGCTATGATTGGTCACCGTTCCGACATGTTTCCTTATGAAGCTTCCAATTGGCTGCGGGAAACCAGCTGCGTCAGCTTGACGGGTGGCCACACCTCCTTTTTTTTGATTTCTTTTTTTTATTTTTGTACGCTGCCTGCTCAAGCTCGACTTTCTCGTCCTGTCTGTGTGGCTGTTGATGTTCTGTTTGCTCTACGGCACGGACACAGAAGGGCGGAGGGACGCGCTTGCCCCTCCCATATTGTCTTTCGGGTAACGTCTAGAGGAACACTCGCTGGAGTCATCACGCATCCACTGATGGGAGTGCGGGATGCAGATGTTGCCACAATATCACGCCTTCTCCGGAATGTGCAAAGAGTGGCCTGTGTTCTGCCACAGCTCTGATGGGGCTCACATTTGTGGAAGGGGAAGGCGAGTCCTTGAATTGCGGCATCCCAAATGCGCCTTTGCGCCTCGGAGGCGGCGTTAAAGGAAACGCAAGTGGCCATCCCGCGAGGCTGTATGGGACTCAAGCAGATTGGCTGCTGCCCTGGCTGCTTTGCATGTGTCCTGATCTCTGATTGGCTGCTTTTGAGAGAAGACAGATGAGTTGAGACCTTGTCGCGATGGATTCTGCTGCGACAGTTTACCGTTGCGTGCGTGTGTTTGTGCGTGCGTGCGTGCATCTAGACATGGGAACGGGCCTGTACATGGTGTCGAAAGCCATCACTGTCAGTGACCTTATCACCACGGTGACACCTGAGAAGAGGAGGGAGGAGCAGACCGATGAAGGAAGCGATGAGGAGGGAGCGTTTAGATCAAGTGAGTGAAAAAGTGGGAAACGAAGCAACGACTTTTCTCTTTTGTCATCTCATCATTCCCGCTGTCGTCATCTTTTCTTCTATGCTAGTTGAGAAGGTGCAGGACGGTGTGAAGGCGGAGCAAGAGGCGAAGCAAGAGGCGGAGCAAGAGGCGGAGCAAGAGCCGGAGCAAGAGGCGGAGCAAGAGGCGGAGCAAGAGGCGGAGCGGAGCAAAGTAACGGAGGCGTCGGAAAGTTCGCTGACTCCCGAGCAACTCGACGACAAGCTTCAAAATGTTTGTAACCCCACTCGCGGTGTGCGAGCCCATGTCAAGCCACCATCAATATCATTTCCGACTCATCTTCCGTCATCGATCCGTCCATGCTATGTCGCACTTCCTGTTGAGGGTAAGAGTCCGCTGGATCCTATTGCAGCTGACCTTTGGCCAGACACAGGAACTTGTCGCTAGCCAGTTGCAGGAGTCTTCAGTGAGCCGAAGCTTAAATGTGCCAAGTTGCCCCTAAACTAGCAGAGCCGGGCGCTCCGCCTAGATGACGGTGTGAGCTCTTCGTCTAGCCGTCGCTGTCGGATGCCCGTTTTTCCGACAAATGACAATGACGGGAACGTTTTTGAAATAGGCGGACTAAGCACTTATTTAGTCCGCCATTGGTCAGTAGTCCGTCATGAGTCTATTTTTGCGGCGAGGCTTCGATGGCCGCGGCGAGGAAAATAGGGAGTTGTTGTTGCTTGCTTGGGGGACAGATTTGAGTGAGGCACAAGGCTGTCAACGGGCTTCGCTATTTCTGTTCGTCCCGGGGGGGGGGCTCTAGTGAAAGTTTAGTCGGAATCGCCGACGGATGCCCGTTTAAAATTAGAGATGGACCGGCCTATAGTAGAAACAATTCCCCCCGGCAAAAAAGGCGAATGGCGGACGACCCAAGTGTACCCACGCCGTAGACGGATGAGGAATAACAGACGCTCAATTTGTTGTCCAATGCCCAGCTCGGCATAAAGGTAGAGTACACGTGGCATCCCAGGGGAGGCTGTCTTGCATCAGCGCGGCCGAGGCGGACTCCATCCTTCCCTCGTGCCCGTATCACACAAGTGGAAGCGTCTCAGGCCTTTCATTTTTCTAATCCGTTTCATGGCAAACGGCGGCATGCTGTGTTGTCCTCCTGGCGTGTCATGGCTTTCTTGGCCGACTTTGCATGGTTGCCGGAGGCCTTACGAGGCGCGCGGCAGCCGGGTGCCTCAAAGCCAAAGAGCATCAAAATGCACGGATAGGCCCGACCCGACCGGACGCTTCGACACGTCTCTCTCGATGCTCACGCATGTGCTGTGAGCCCTGCGACTGACTACCAACCAGTTGCGCGGCGTACCTCGAGTCAGGTCAGCCGGAACAGGCTGCGGTTCACACGAGACTAGGACAAGCGCTGTCGAAAATGGATGGATGTGTAGTGCACGGTCAGTCATGAAAGAGAAGCTGTCACCATGGTAACGTTCATTCATTTGTGTCTTCAGGCAGAGCTGACAGAGACTGTGGATGGAGACCTGACAGGAACTGAGGTGAGGAGGAGGATGATGATGATGAGTTGACTAATATGTGGAAGAAACCCTAACCTGTCTTTCTGTGTGTCAGTCCGAGCAGGAAGACGATTTCTTCAAAAGCCACCAGGTAAAACGGTGGATGATTGTTTCTCGAGACTTGTCGAGCCGACCTCCTGACTCTGCGGTCAGGAAATGATGTCAAGCCTGGTGACGGTTGAGAAGGGGGTGAGCGCCATCAGCGACCTGCGGCGCTCTTTCTTAGAGGGAGGGGCACCATCGGCGGGGCAGACTGAGTGGGAAAAACGTTTGGCGGGCTCGCCCGTGCGCCGACTTGACGACTCGCCGATGATCGAACCTTTGGAAGCAGATGGGGTGAGATTCCTACTCGGGCGGGCTCCACGCTGTGATTGGATACTGAATATGTGAGTGTGTGTTATCCTGCGTGGGTGCGTGTGTGTGTGTGTGTGTGCCCGCAAACCAGCATGGTGGGGCCACAGTAAAGCAGGAAGCTCCGCAGCCAATCAAAGACAAGAGCATCACTCTGGGGCGGAGTTACGATATCACCTCTGGCAGCGTTGTCACCGTAACCAATTATGTTACCATGGCAACTTCGAATACCTTGAACGTAACGTTGGTACGAGGCAGGCTGTCCACAGGTGATGATGTCATCACTGGGGGACGGTCCACCCTCATTAGTCAGGCGGCTGAGCCTGAGACGCCTCTTGCGGCAATCGGAGGAGTCGCGACTGGCAACGTCTGCAGAGGTGAAGACCCTCCCCTAAAGTGGCCCCAGGACGAGGTGTGTGCAAGTCCCGACCCCGTGCTAGCTCTCCGTTCGTAGCAGTGCTATGCTATGCTATGCTATGCTATGCTATGCTGCGCTGTGCTGTGCCAGTGAGTGGTCGGCATGGCAACCCAACATAGCCAGCTGCTTGCCATGTGTCAAAGCAACACGTGTTACTGTGCAAATGATATTTTCGACACCTATCGTGGAAGTGGCATTCTTTAACGATTCACTATTCGTGTTGACGTTCATCGAATAACTATCGACTGTGCTCAGATGGGTTACTCATTGTTCGTTTGGAGAAAAACACGTCATAGTCCAGGAAATGAAAATCTGACCCAAACGGTAAATGGAGTGCACTTACTGTAGTTAGCACTTCACCTACTCCATACGTACGATGTCCCACGCACTTTACAAAGCCTCACATTCACTTTGTTGATAACGTATTGATTGAATCAGCGCGTTAGTACGCCGGCATGTTGAGGCAGCCCCTTCGCCCGACTGAGTAGTTAGTCCTTGTTGGTTTCAAGTGGCTTACTTTGACCACCGGGCAATCGCTGGTGTTTTCAGACAATAGATCGAAGCGGTGTTGCGTATGTTCTATAGAGAAATGAGTGTGAAAGGGAGTTTGCGAATGGCTAGGGTTGACTGGACACCTTTGATTAATAAAAACAAGGGTTCTCAATTCCCCTTTGTGTTCTGCACTCACTTTCGGCCTTTGCCGTAGCGCGGTTATGTTATGACCCATGACCCCTGCATAAACGTAGCCTGCCCTTTTAAAAGACAGGCAACTTGCCAGTCCTCAATTTGATTCATCTGCAATGTCCTCAATGTATCCTAAGCAAATCATGTTTGACGTTGCTTGGTGTGTGTGTGTGTGTGTGTGTGCGTTCGTGCGTGCGTGCGTGCGTGTGTGTTTATATGCGTGTGTGTGCGTGTGCCGTGTGGACATGTGTGCAGCCGAGGCCTCTGTTGAACGAAATGTCTCCCGAGCTGAACGCTTTGCTGAAGTCGGCCAGAAAACCAAAAAGCTTCAGAGACGAAAATCCGCTGAAGGTGTTTGTTGGCATTTGTTCGTACTTGAATCTCCATCTGTCTCTCGTTTCATGCCCGTCCGTCTCCTCGCTTGTTTCAGACTTCAGAGAGGCTTCAGACCATGGCGGCGGTGCCAGGGGAGGAGGAGGAGGAGGAAGAGGAGGAGGAGGAGGAGTCAATGGGTCAGGTAGCAGCAGCCGCTTTTCTGGGATCTCCTCCGCGCGTTCCCCCGCCGCCTCCACCGGGGGCTTCCGTGGTTCACGCTGGTGACGCCGCAGAGGCCGTAGTCGGGGATGCTCTCAGAGGTGCTCAGTGGCTTAACTGTCAGCATAAGTTTGGTGATGATGACGATGACGAGCTGAGTAGCCAGGCGAGTGAAAATGATGTTAGTGAGGCTAGCCAAGATGCTATCAGCGTGATAGCGCGGGCAGTTGTGGAAGAAGCCATGGAGACCGGAGTCAGACAAAGCCCACCAGCTGACATTGCTTCTTCAGATAGCATTAGCGCTAGCTTTGCTAGTAAGCGTGACCAGCGCGCGGGGGCAACAACGGAGGCGAATATCGACCCTGGTATCGGGCCCCGTTCTGTTCCGGCTACAAGTTCATCACTCCGCTACCGTGGCGTTGAGGACTCTGAGGAGGAGGAGGAGGTGGGTGGCCGGGAGACTTGCCAAAGCTTGCCTTCCCCGACTCCACCGCTGCACACCTGCCGAGACTCCCCCAGCTCAACCGCCCAAGCGCTTGACAAGCAGGACAAAGATGGGGAAACTCTGCGAGAGGTAACATGGATGTGCAACAACTGGTCCCATGAACCGGTCCCTTTGAAACCATTCCCAGTGAAACTAGTGCCTGTGAAACCAGTCCTTGTGAAACTTGCTCTATTGGAAGCACTTTGTGTGAAAGCACTCCCTGTCAACCCTTTCCTTTGAAACCCGTCCCTGTGAAAGCACATGCAGTGAACTCGTGGTCGCATTCGACCGGCCCCTGGCAACCTCCTTGAGCGCTTGAGCTGAACTGTCCCAATTAACCCCGCTTGGAAGAGTCAAAGTTTGCTTGAGAGTCAAACCTTTTGTTGTTGTTGTTGTTGTTGTTGTTTTGGTGGGTCAAGTGCTTAATGTGTCTTTGTCAGGTGGTTCCCATGGTGAGGAAGACTTTGATGAGCGAAGCTCCAGGGGTGAGGACACTTTTCTATCACATGCCCGGTTTTGCTCATTTTTCAGAAAGTAAAAACATTCAGGGAGACCACCGGGGGGAGAAAACTCTTTCAGGTAATTGTGAGTTGCGACAGAAAAGGAAAGAATGTTCCTAGTCATCGGAACGGAAGATGGCGCTATTGGGGAGGGCTGGAAGGTGATTTGGAGACAGGCTAACGGAGGGAGAGCGGGGAGCTTGACGCGGGGTCCGTGTTTGCTCGTGTTTCAGAGGCGAGCGGACGCCGATCCTGCTGTCCTCCTGCCGCTGACTTCGCAGAGCTTCCTGGCGGAGACGTCCGGCACCTCTCACGTTACCAAGGTAAAGAACCCTGAAAGTCCGCAAGAAGAAAAAGACGGTCACTTTATCCGCTCGCTCTCTGTCGTCAGATGGTGAATCGAGGGATTTCGGAAAGCAGGATTGAGAAGAGAATTGTGATTTCTGGAGATGCGGGAATGGACCATGATCAGGTAAAAGGGCCGACAGCAGATTTTGGAGCACCAGCTAATTAGCTCGTGTTGTGTCCTTGGCTCCACATGTTGTACGAAAGAACACGTCTTTTCAATGACTGTGAGTCAACGGATCACTTGACTTTTGTCACTTCATTTGAGTGCAACCAGCATGTCGGCTGGGAGCAGCAACGGAAATGCTCTCCGTCACTCACTTATGAATCTTTGCAAAAGACCAATCGGCAGTCGGCGTCAGGCAGGGGAGACACTTTACTGAACCTGAAGATGACCAATGAGTCAGTGGTCCAATCCCCTCAGTGCGCCCCTCGGTTACGTGTTGCCGTCGAAGGTGGGACCGTGTCGGGTGTCCCCATTGTCCCAAGTGTTCTGTCGCCCCGCCCCTTTTGCGCCCTCCTTCCACACTTGGGCTGAGCCCGCATCCACGGCCACTCAGCCGATGCATGTTACCCACAATTCATTGCGGATTTGACCAAAATAGCGGGAAACTGCCGACCTTCAGTGGCGTTGCCGTGCGTGTACCCAAAAAAGGTCTTTAAAGCCAAAGTCAACCCAAACATATGTTTTCCAAGTATATGTTCTGTGAAAGCCCACTAGTTGAAACGGGGCATTCTGATAAATTTTGCGTTTGTGGATGTCTTTAGCCATCTCTGGGGGGGTGGCCATTTTGTCACTTCTGTCGGCTGAAAATGACATCACAGCCGCTCAGGTAACGACCAGTCGCGGCTGACCTGTTTTCTGAAGCTGAGCCGCGATTGCTCGTTACCTGAGCCCTGAGCAGTTGTGATGTCATTTTTAGTCGACAGAAGTGACAAAATGGCCGCCCGCCCCCGAGATGGCGAAAAATGGGGTGGATTTTGCTGCTTAACTCATATTCCACACAAGGCAATATTCATCAGAATGCCGTGTTTCAACTAGTGGGCCAGCTGGGAACATATTCTTGAAAAAAATGTGTTTGGGTTGATTTCCTCCATCCATCCATCCATCATGGATACCGCTTCTCCTCACAAGGGTCGCGGGGCGTGCTGGAGCCTATCCCAGCTGTCTTCGGGCAGTAGGCGGGGGACACCCTACTTGACTGCAGTTTTAATCACATCAATGCACTATTCGCAATAACTTCCATGTGGACGGAATGAACAGTTGGGTGAACGAATCTTTTCAAATGAACTGATTCTAATGATTCAGTACACTTCAAAGATCTGTTGTGCCCATCACTATAATGAACACGAGCATCCACTTGTGTCTTTCAGGATGCTTAAAGGGCCGAACGACGCCATGTCACCAAATCCAACACTGACTCTGCAGCCCGGCCTCATGTTCCCGTAGCAAGCAGACAAGCCGACTGGAGTATTTGCTCAACTTTTGGCTTGACACATTGTTTCCATTTCCCTGTCTGCAATCAAGTTCAAATAGCATGACTGCCAGCAGAATATAGCGGCTAATACTTGATACTTGATTTATTGTCTTATTATTATTATTATTATTATTTTATCATTTGGGTGATGAAAAGAACATAATAAGGACTGTAATGTTAACTAACATGACAGTTTGTTGATGTAGTGTCACCTACTTGATAAAAGCTCCTACTAGCACACCAGCCCATGAACGTGTAACAAGTGCATCAGTCTGCATTAGCTATGTTAGCATGCTAATCTTGCTGCCTAGTTGCAAAAAACAGTGTCTGTTTCCAGTGAACCCCCAAAATGTTTTGCCAAAAATATGTTTTATGAGCCCTCGCTAGTCAAAACATAGCCTTCGGATGAATATTGTGTTTGTGAAATTTGGTTTAAGCAGCAAAATCCAGCTTTTTTTAGCCATCTCAGAGAGTGGCCATTTTGCTACTTCTGAGGACTGAAAATGAGCCATTTTCTGAAGCTGAGCCATGATTGGTCGTTAGCTGAGCCCTGAGCAACTGTGATGTCATTTCCAGTTGACAGCAAGTGACAAGATGGCCGCCCCCTGACATGGACAAAAACGGGCGGATTTTACTGCTGAATTGCTATTCCACAAACACAATATTTTGACATTTCTGGGTTGACTTCCGCTCTAAGATCACTTTTCCTCATTTGGCATGTCAATGCTCTCATGAAACAGGAAGAAACCATGTTGTTGTACTCTGACTCATTTTTGTGACACTCGCCTCTGTATGTTGTTCTTGCACCTGTATATGAAAACATGATTTATTGATCCGCAAACCACCTGCTGTGTAATATGACATCACGTCCGAGACTTGACTGTCATAATAAAATAACGTCATGGCTCCGTGTACAGTCGTTCTTCCCTTCATCGATTCATTCATGTGCCAGCCAGGAGGCGGGGTCACCCCGGAATGATCTGCAGTCATTCCACAAATAGTGGAATTCATTTGTGGGACTTTGACCTAACCCTAATTCTCATGGAAGCGGGACAACCAAATCTCCTCGCCTTTTCTCGCATCTTTCTCGTCGTCATATCAAGGCAAGAGTCAAAAGATTCTTCCTGTTATGGTTGTGCTTTGATTCTCTCACTGAGCACATTGACTCTCCCTCTGTTGGCGCAGGAAGGCGGGGCAGAGCTACCGGAGAGCAGGCCAGGCTGCCGGAGAGGCTGCCGGAGAGCAGGCCAGGCTGGAGAGCAGGCCAGGCTGCCGGAGAGGCTGCCGGAGAGGCTGCCGGAGAGCAGGGCTGGTGAAGCCACACCTGCGTAAGCTGCCTCCACTGCGCACTCGTCTCTGCTCTCCAGCTGCTCTATAGTCTCCTTTTTCCAGTTGATACTGTCAAAGGTTTTCCCCTTGGTGGCGATTTTGCGTTTTTGCCTTTTGAATGACTTTTTTCCTCACTCGTGGTGATTTTGTGTTCCATTTTTGGCTGACATAAACCTTTGCCAAATTCTCTGCACCCGGGTCCTCGCTCCTTGACCTGAACGCAACACTTCCTTTGGAAATGAGCAAACCCTTTCCACTCCACCTTTCCGAACTGATGTAATCGCGTGACGGCGAGCGGTATCGCTGACGATTTTTAATGTCAGTGGAGTGTGAAACTCTTCGGCGTCTTTGCCGGGACTAGGGGCAGTTCACTTTGTTAGCGGCCTGCGGTTTGAAATATTGCTGCCGTGCTCAAGTGGGCTTAACGGTTGCATCATGGCACCTCTCGTGAGCATCGTTAGGAACGCGACAACTTTTCCCTCCAAGTGCTTACGGGCCGTGTCGTTCGGATATTCAAGGAAAGTTGCTCAGCGAAAAGCGGAAGACTTTGACACTCGCACCTTTGGACAATTAGTGGGACGCGTGAAGCATTAGATCAGGGCTGGACATTCGTGTTTCTCGAGGGCCAACGTCCTGGATGTTTGAGTGATCCGTTCATCGGCTAGCTCGGCAGAAGCTGGATAAGGATCCTGATCATTTCAATCAGGTGTTCTAGGGACATAGAAAAACATCCAGGAATGCGGCCCTCGAGGACCGCAGTTGCCCACCTTTGCACTCCATCATCAACTCTGCCTTTTGGGTGTCCAACTGCAAAGGGATCCTCACTGAAATTGGAGCAGTAAAGATAACGCACACATTTTCAGCTCTTTACTTGTCCAAAGAAAGATAAAGCATGAACATTTGAAGCGTCGCTAGGCAGCAGGACAGGAGTCAGGGCGGACACCCAACGAGAAGTGGGCCTGGATCATGTCGAGAGGGCTTATGAGGTGCGACTTGATGAGACGAACGTTCTTCAGACAACCTCTGAAGGCTGACTTGATTGACAGGCAATTCTGTTTTATTCCATCTGTGGCGACCCCCCCCCCGAAAAAAAAGACTCATCAATTTTCCTAAATGACTGGCCACAATGGGTCTGGGTGTCCGTCTCACCTGGGTACCCGCCCACGAACACGGGATTATCGGTCTCGGCAGAGGTGGACTGTGGGTAGGGGTTGGTGATGGAGTTGCTCCGCCCATCCACACTCAGACTCAGGGTGCGTTTGGTCTTCCTGGCCAGCAAGCGGTGCCAGCGTCCGTCGCACAGCACCGGCCCGTCGGATGCAACCCGCACTCTACCTGCCCCGTTATTCACGTTGAACACCACCTGAGTGTGATACAAAATGCAAATATTGGAAGTAGAAGTTGTGTCGATATTTCATTTGGTGCCCTCACCTGTCCTTGGATCATCTCCAGCCCAATGGCATCCACCTTGGCGCTGCTGATACCAAGGAAGACGCCTTCCGATTGGCTGGTCCGAAACTCCAGAGACACGGACACGTCAGAACCGACCTTGTAGCCGTCCCGCACTAAGCACAACGCAAGCGCGCACAGCATGAGACTCATTTGGCACCAGCTTCTACGCGCTCACGCCTTGTCACCGTTACTCACTCAGCGCGGCGTATCCGCTGCCGTTAAAGTAACTTCCTGTCTCCTCCTTACTGAAGCAGGAAGCGACGTCGTGCTGCGAGGCTGGCCGAGAGAGATCGAGCATGACGCCGTTCAGACTCACGGAGTGAACGCATCCCCGAAGACTTGTCGTCACCTGAGACGGGCACGCCGACGTTCCGTCAACCCATTGCATCGATTCCTCGGGTGCGGCGTGCGTCTTACATTGATTCTCCGGGTGTTGTGCGCACGCGGTAGTCCGCCCAGGTACAGTCTGCCGTTGTCGCCCAGCTGGTTGCCTTTGACTGCCACCGAGTCCGCCGGGGAGGCGTCCACAGAGACGGACACCGAGCGCCGACTGATGTCTGCGGTTACCTGCAACATGCGCGGCGCGGTTAGCCGCGCGTCCGCATTTCCGATAGGCCTGAGCTTCATTCCGCTCACCGTGTGCCATTTGCCATCGTTCACAGCAAGCGAGGAGGCGGCGGCGGTGGCGGCGCCCTTCCCGAAGTCGGCCGACATCAGAGCTCGGCCGGCCGCCAGCCGCAGGACGGCGAAGTCCGTCTGGTTGGCGTCGGACAGCAGCAGCAACAAACCGTCCCGAGCCCGCGTTCGAAGCGACAAGCGCACCGACACGCTGGCCAGAGCGAGACGTAAGTGGAGGCCACCACCCCCGGCCCCTAAAATGAGGCTAACTCACCTTTTGCGGACAGCGAGCGGCTCGATGGTAAAAGTCATGTGACTGTGCCGCGATGACCCAAAGTGAGCTGCTGCGGGCAGGAAGCCGGTCTCTGTTTGCGGCGTACACTGCGAGGCGCATCACAGGTCGGCGACAATAGCCAAGCGTCGCGTCGTGTTAGCGGATACTTGCTGATGAATTACCGTTCGTTGGGCGGGTGCCAGATGAGCGTGCGGGGCCGCGGACGCTCGGAAAGGGTCCGGAGTGGGTTCGACATCCTGGTCTTCTGGAAACTCGGCCCCTCCGATTTTCTCCTCCAGTAGGCAGCTGTCAAGAGCCGCGCCCTCATACCTGACAGCTGCTGACAGGTCAACGAGCCTGTTCAGACAGAACCAATCAAGCCAGACAACGCCAATCATCCAAGCGTTCTGCTCAAGGTTGCAGAGAGATTGACAGTGCGTGCGTGTGCGCGGGCATAACACTGACCGGGCGCCAAGCACCAGGTGCTGTATGCAGCCTCTGAACAACTTGGATATCTTCCGTAATCTGATTGGCAAATGAGCCTCACGGCCCGAAGGCAGTCCTCCAATGAAAAAAGAGGCCGTGGAGAGACGGGGAAGTCCGCCTGGTAACAGCGAGGCTGATTTCAGATTTCGCTCATCAACTTGGATGGAAAGTGATCTGAGAGACGGACGCGTGGACGAGTGTGCGGTCAGACAGATGCGACTGATGAGCTTCTCCGTTGCCGTGGTAACACTTACTTCCTATTGACGTTAACGATGACTGAGTGTTTTGTTCCGTCGGCCAAGGATTCGCCTTCGGCTGCTGCGACCGCCGCCCGCCGGCCGTCCGCACCGATGTAACCGAGCTCCGCCTCCAAAGAACCGTGGAGCAGGTGGACGGACAGGAAGTGCTGCGGATGTACGGGCGTGCGCGCACGCGGGCGGGCTTTCAATACAAGTGGCATGTCGGGCCGCTCGCGCCTTTGGCGGAATCGTACCCGTCGCTGGGCACGCTCGTCGGTGAAGGCGGCCAACAGGATTCCCGATTGGTTGTTTGATTGGAAGGTGAAAAGAAACTCTGCCTCCTGACCAAGCGAACGAGGAGCGATCTGAACGAAACCGCCGCTGAACATCGACACACTGCGCACCGCCTGAACCACAACAACATTGTCGAGTCAAGATATGGGAACAAATGAGCCGAGGTCACACTTTGGCAGTTTGCGTGCGTGCGTGCGTGCGAGCGTGTGCGCGCGCGCGCACCTCAAGGACGCAGCCTTTCCTGACTCCATATGCATCTCTTAGCAGGTCAAAGTTCAACCTTGCGATCTCGACGTTCTTGATGCAGCCAACGTAGGATCGAGAGGCCACTTGTCGCCTAGCAAGCACGTTCATAATCGTGAGCCTGTGATGTCACTTCCTCTTTCACGTGATCCAAACCTGATTGGTTGGGAAGCGGGAAGTCCTCCGACGTAGATGGGATCAAGGTCAGACCGGTTGAGGTCGGAGGCGGTTCCAGGTGACTCGGCTTCCAGCACTTCTTTCTCTGACGATTGGTCGGCGGCCATTATTGAGAGGTAACCTAAAGACGCACACACGGTATTGCACATCCGTCAGATTTGCCAAATAGCGCAGCAGCTGTGCACTCAGGGGCGGGACTAACCTTTGCGTCGGTTCCTTTGTAGCGTGACCTTGTACCACACACCGGTATTGTACTTCCTGCTGGAAGTTAGGACCAGAGGACCAGAGCCGAGGTCAAAGGTCAGACGGACGCAGCCCTCCGCCAGCTCAATGGACAGGAAGTCCCTCTGCAACGGACGGGAACACATCAAAAGCCTTCGGCTGCATCACAGCCAAGGTTCGCCAAGGTGACGTGTGCGGCGTCAGCCGGCCGTACAGTGTTGTTGGAGGCCAGGTACAACAGCAATCCGCCCGGCGACAGCGTTTTAAACAAGAAGACAATGGATGTGGATGTGGCCCGCAGAGACTTTTGGATCA
Organism: Filicampus tigris; assembly: GCF_054856515.1. Classification (NCBI taxonomy): domain Eukaryota; kingdom Metazoa; phylum Chordata; class Actinopteri; order Syngnathiformes; family Syngnathidae; genus Filicampus; species Filicampus tigris. The sequence continues at coordinate 59,855 of NC_141237.1, read as the reverse complement.
ATGCCAATCCCGACCCGTCAAAGTGGAACGATGTCTCTTCCGCCTGGGGACTGAAAACCCCCTTCACGTAAGCTTCGAACACGTGGCAGGTCAGACAGGTGTGCGTGCGTGCGTGCGTGTAAACCTGCTGAAGCAGCCGCCGCATTGTCCTTGTCTGCTGAAGTAGTTCCACAAGCCGATGTTTTTCTCGTTGAGTGACGCCTCTCCCAGGCAGCCGTGAAACGTCGACCACCGCAACGCCGCCGGCCTCTGACGTCACACACACGCGGCGTTAATGTCGGACGGCACGTCTGCGCACGCACGCAGTGCCTCACCTGGGTGCCGTCCGCCAGCCCCCCGATGTGGACCACGGTGCCGTCGTCCATGTGCAGAAGGCGGGCCGGACCGGGCGATGCCGCCATCACCGTTTGGGACGGCGACGCCGCCTCCAGCTGATGGACCGACAGGAACCCGCGAGAGCCCAGCCTACAAACGTGGCAGCCGCGATCAGCGACGTCACCTGCCCCGAGCAGGCGTGTTGCGTTGCGCTACCGTGTGGCGTTGATACTGGTCCATCTGTTGTTGGCGATGTCCAGTCCCGGGTATTCCAGTCGGGTGCTGCCGGATCCGACATCCCAAAGCAGAGAAACTTTCCCATCGCGCATCTCCACTGCGAGGAACTCCTCCTGGATATACAAGCAACGTCAGCAAGCGCGAACCCGCAACCCGCGACCCGCGCGCATGCGTGTGCGTGTACCGTTGTCTTGCTGCCCACATAGAAGAGCAGATTGTTCGGCCTCTTGGTCTTCAAAGTCAAAGCCAAGGTGTTGAAGTTGCTCGGCTGAATTTGGGGTCGGTATGAACGGACGCATTCTCCATCCGCATGCACCGCCACCTTAATCTGATGACATCACAGCAGGGCCGGCACATGACTTCACGAAATACGCTCGAAGGCGCCCAAAGCGAAATGACGTACGGAGGCCGCTTGTCTTCTGGCCTGCGCGATGAGCTCGCGGATGTCGGACAGGTTCCTGCTCAAACTTTCTCCCAGCATGCTCAGCGGCTTGATTTTGTCACTCAAATGCTGCGCGCGATGCTCCGCCTCCTCCAGTTTGTGCCGCACCTCATTGGCTAAACCAGTGACACGGTGTCGATGTCAAAAACTTGCAACATCCTCCAAGCGCCTCAACAAACCTGTGGAATGCGTGTGCGTCATCAGCTGATTGGTCTCCGCCACGCTCTGGTTGCTTTTTTCCACCACGGAAGAAGAATCCAGCAGCTGCCGTCTGACGCTGTACAAGTGCCGCAGCGCCTCCTGTAGGCCGGAGTAAGCAAGCGCGGCCTGCGACCGGGCCTCCTGGAGCTGCAAGGACCCTGAGAAATCCACACCAATCGGTAGTGTCAACCCATCGGCGTATCCACGTGTCGCGACGAGGTGCGACAAGTCGGCCGTCTCACCGTTGGAGAGGCTCCGCAGCTCCCCCGTTGGCTGATGGAGGAGGACGCCCGTGCTGCGCAAATGGCTGCTCAGCATCTGATGTCTCGTGGTTACCACGGACACCTCCAGCCGCACGTCTGGAGAGCAATCGATCGATTTCAAAGACAGACTGATATTTCCCTCCAAAGACACTGTGACGGACGGACAGACGGACCTTCAGCTGTCTTGTTGACCGCGTGACTCTCATTAAGCAGAGCAGAGATGACGCTCAGTCTGGCCCCGCCCCCCGCCGACACCGCCTGCTTTGATTGGTTGGTCTAAAACACAGATCGAGTGAGACGGTGACACTTTTGACCTGTTGGCAGGTGCTGTCCAAGCGTAGTATTTCACCATGTGGACAGCGAGACTGGCAGACTGGCGGGCGTCCGAGGCGACTCGCCAGGCCTCGTTGACTCGCCAGGCCTCGTTGACTCGCCAGGCCTCGTTGACGCCGTTTGTGACATGGGCATCCAGCGCCGCCAATCGGCTGCTGTTCTGAGAAGAGTTCCAGACCGCCGACGGCAGAGCACTAAGACGGGCAAAAACCCTTTGTTTACAAGATCCTTGCTACATTAGATACGGGTGAGTCTCACAGTTACCGGTGCAGGGAGAGGGCGCGGCTGTGGAGCAGGTGGGCATGGCTCTCCGCTCGGTAAACCCTTTCCAGCGAATCAGTGCTCTTCAAACCCGTGACCAGAGCCTCCACTTTCCTCCTTAGCAAAGGGCGCCATTGATCCAGTTTGCCTCCCAGCACGTCCGCCTGCTTCTCGCACGTGCGGCAATGCAATCGCTAGCATTAGCATCTCACGAATATTGTTGCCGCTTGGCAAGAGGACGTCTTACGGCGATGATGTCGGCGAATGCCTCAGTCAGGTTGACCGCATCGTTCAGCAGCGGCCGGCTGGCCTCCATCACGTCCTCCACGCACACGCACGCAACGCTGACGTTCTGGTGGGCTGCCTGACACACACACACACACACGCGCGCGCGCAAACACACACTGCGCTGAAGTCAAAAGCCACCGTTGGAGTTGTTGCTTGCGCGCGGAAGACAAGTGGAAATTGTCAAACTCATTCAGGCTGGCAAAAATGCATGAGCAAAATGCAATGTGCAGTGTCACATTTGAGTTTGTCCGTCCATCTTTGTTGCTTTTAGTCGAGTACTTCTTGGGTGATGGGCAACGTTGAGCACATGGACGCAATTGTGCCACTGGACAGTTACTGTGACGCAAATGGTGAGAACACATACAGTGCAAGGCTGGGAAAAAAACATCTTTTCTTTGTGGAGCAGTTTTACGACTCAAAGACTTCATTTGTGGAGCAACTTTCTAACTTTGTGGAGCATTTTTTTCCCTCTGGTTAAAACTCAAGCAAGGTTTTTATTCAACAATACAATTTTATAATACCTTTTATGTGGTCATTTTTGTTTAGTATGCCCCTCAATGGCCAGATATGGCTACTGCATTTAGAGGCGTGCTCTCCTTGATGAGGTCAAGGGTTAAAAGCAAGATGGCCGTCTTAAGTCAGGTGTGCGTATGTGTGTGTGTGTGTGTGCGTGCTTGCGTGCGTGCACATACCTGATGACGGCCAAGCAGAGTGTTTGTGGCGTTCATCACAAAGTGCGTTTGTATGTTTTCTTTTGCAGCGTCTTCCAGGTGTGTTTGCGCTTCTTGCAGCATCTGCGCCCGAGTGGCCAGGCTAGCGGCGAGGGGCCGGAGCCTGTCGCCTGCGCCCGGGAGGAAGTGTCGTTGGAGCGACTCGACAAGAGACTCTGACAGACTGAGAGAGAGAGAGTCGAGGGTGAAGCGGCACTTGTGCTCATCCAGGTGAGCAAATGATGGACTGGTCGCCTGCCGATCACAGAATAGCGTAGCGGCGAATGCGACCGGAGCGAGGTCGTAAAGACAAACCTGAGCTCGAGACTTGCCCAGCTTGCGGCTGTGCTCAGGTTGACGGCTCGCATGCTTGCCGTCACGGAGGCCGTGTGGTCCAGCAGCCGCGCCCGACTGGCTGTTTCCGGCACCACCCCGTTCAGTTGCTCCGCCTCCCTCGTGAGTGCTGCGGCAATCACAAGTAAGCGAGTTGGACTTTTGATGTTGCCATGACAGACATCGGTTACCTTCAATCTGGTCTTGAACCCGTTTGAGCTTTTCCATCAGCTGACTTGCGAGTGACCAGCTGTCATTGGCGGAGACGCTCACTCGCTCCCAGTCCCGTGACGCGCTCGCGGCCTGGCCAATCAGGCGACGGGTGGTCAAAAGTTCAGACTCTTTCCTCTCGCCTCATTGGCATATGGTCTTGTGACCTCAGCGTACCTGCTTTATCAGAAGGCTGAGGTCAGAGGTCAGGTGCGTGGCATCTTCTTCCACTCTGTGCGATGGCATCTCCAAAGACGTCCGTTCTGCGAGCATCAGCTGACAGGCGCAGCGGTTCAAGAAACACTGAAAGATGACTCTATCTTTGCTCATCTATCTATGGCAGCAACATGTAGCGACAGTCGAAAGTTCATCACAGTTGCCTTTAGTGCGCGTTGAGCGTCGAGGAGGTTCCGCGGAGGAGCTCAAATCAAGGAAGCGCGCACGTTTCTTTTACCAACCTTTTATCAAAAAAAGCCCCGCGCTCCATGGATGGTAAACGCCACAGGGCTGAAAATTAAACACTCAACTTTTTGGGGATGGCATTTCTTGATTATTTTAGGCTAAGTAGATATATTTTGCGGAGTCTCTGTTTGATTTCAGACAATATTTCATACTGGGATGACTTTTATACACTGACTCATCGTTACAAAATGACAGTCTGTGATAATGAGGATGTCTATTTGTTCACAAGAAAATGCAAAGTCTTGGCGGGTCTCCCGTGTTTGAGCATCCCACGCAGGCCCGGCCGGGATGGCTAATGTGGTGCGCCAGGAGCATTCCCAGCGGGCCTGGCTGCTTTATGAGCCGCTAGGAAATGGCGAATGTGAACAAAACGGAACATTTACCATCGCCAGACAATTCTGCGAGCGGACGGCGGCATGTGAAAAGGCTCATAACGCGTAGCACGTGGAGCCCTTTTTTCTCGGACTACCTGCACGTCTCTGGTCTGCTTATTGAGCGCCACCAGCTGCCGATAGGGTGCCACGGCAACACTGCTGATGTTGACGGCTTGCCAGTGTCGGTGCGTTCCGTCCAAGTCGTCCAGGAGAGCGCCGGCGCAGTCGTCGTCACACGCTGGACGCAAACAACACCGTCGTCTGCCGCCCCGAGACGTCAGCGTGCATTTTGGCGCGCGACGGACACTCACGCGAGCATTGGCTTCCCTCCAGGACGTGACGCTCATCGCACCGCTCGCACGCTGGCCCTTGGACCCCGGCTTTGCACTGGCACCCGCCGCTCATCGGGTCGCACAGCGGATGCAGGGAACCCCAACCGGTGCAGTTGCATGGGGTGCACGCCCCCCCTGGCAATGAGGGGTTGCCGTAGTAACCCAGAGAGCACCTGCGCGACGACGGCAGAGCCAAGGAGTGTCAAAGGGAATACTGTGCTGTGCCTGTATTGGACCTGCCGCCTTGACACAACTCGACGCCTTTGGAGCACTGGGACTTACCGCTCACAGTAGCGCCCCTCATATCCCGTCAGACAGGAAGTGCAGCGAAAGTCTCCGAGCGTTCCCTCCGACACACATGTGGGACTGAAACTGCGCGCGGCGCATAGGCCACTGTTATTTTTCCCTCTGTCAAGGGGCGACTCCATTGAAGTCAAAGGGCGCAGCGTCACCTGTTGTCCTGCAGGGGGCAGGCACACGGCGAGCAGTCACTAGCGGATCCGCTGACGTTCCCATAATAGCCGGGGGAGCACAGCTCACAGCTCCGCCCACTGGTGTGATGTCGGCACTCCTGCGTGACAAACGAGCCCGTGTGCAAACCGCTGCTCTGGAGTCGCTCGGACCTGCGCGGCCGGCGCCCGCTCACCTGGCAGTGGCCGCTGCGTGTGTCGCAGCTGCTGCTGTGGTTGTTGCAGCGACACGCCACGCACGGACGCACCAAGGCAGACTTTCGGGCCCGAGGCGGCAATTCCCATAGCGGCTGGCGGAAGAAACCTGGCGCGCATTCCTACAGGCGGACGACCGGGAGAATTGAGGTTAGCCGCGGTCACCGCGGCGACACAAGCACCCGAACATACCTGACAGGATGTTCCGGCGTAACCCGGCGGGCAAAAACACGACTCGATCAGTCTCGCCGCGCCCAACCCGGCTCCCGGCTCGCCAGCTTCCGGTTCTTCTCGCGCCGTTTCCATGGTGATGTTTGAAATCCTTCAAGAGATTTTAGTCAGTCAAGCAATCACCAAACATTTGTGGACGTGGCCACTCACCTGCTCTGCTGCAGTCGCGTCCCGTACGAAGCCTTGACGATGATGTACTGCAAGTCGCTGAGCACCGACAGGAAGTCGCTGTGGCTGACCGCCTTCTCGGACACCGAGTTAAAGTACCTCCACTTGTGCTGTTGCGCACACGCGCGCGCGCGCGCATTGTAAGCGTGTGGTCCGGTAGCTCGCAACTGCCGGGAACCCCGGTCGTACCTCTGTCAGCCTGATGTCATGCTGGGTCCTGATGCCGTTGCCAGGGGCAACCATGTCGGTGTAGATGAGCAACTTCCTCAAGGCTCCTCCCCTGATCAGCACCTGAGGCTCCTGATTGACCAGCCCTCCGGCATCGTCCGCGTAGAAAGTCACAATGTATGACAGCACGCCGCCGTACGACAGCAGCTAAACGCACGCACGCGAACAAGTTGGAGGAAGCGGACCTGAGCTGAACCTGACGACGGGCCGTGATTACCTGTTGGCCTTCAAACTGGGGGGGCAGCCTCCAGTAGAGCGGAGCGCTCAGGGCGCTTGCGTTGAGGTAGCGGGTGTCCAGCAGCATGTCGCCGCCCTGCTGGTGGACTCCGGCTATAACAGCCTCCAAGTCGGACTGGCTGACCAATGGCAGCAGAGCAGGGGAGCGAGCCAACGTGATCTACGACGACATGCGACACTGACGCGTCAGCAAGCGCCTGCCTTTTGCTTTGGCCTTTTGCTTCCTGCTGCCTTTTCTTCTTCACTGGCTCGTTTTCGGCACCCCTTGACCTTTGTTGCCTTGTGCGCCCCTTGAGCCTTTTAGATCTACTGTCGTACGCTATGTTGCACACGGTCGATGTGAGAGCGGTTGGGCTCAAGCGACGGGAGTCGACGCATACTCACGAGAGCCCGGCGGAGGCCTGAGCGCTCCTCGCACTCCTGACTGAGTCCAGAACAGAAGCACGGAGAGCAGCCGTCCGGATTGGCTGACGACAGAGCGAAGAAACCCCGAATGCACTCCTGGCAGCGTCGCCCCAAAACCGCCGCCTCAAAACACATGCGCGGATGGATACTCAGTCGCGGCGCAGGTACAACAAACGCACACGCAGGCACGAGTGTTACCTTGCACGCACACTCGCCGGTGCGTTGGCAGTCACACACGCCGAGCGTTCGATTGCACGAGTCTTCTTCTGTTCCCGCTACGTCGCAGCCACACGCCGAGCATGTTGGGTAGCCGTAGTGACCGGGAGCGCACAGGTCACATGACCTGCCCGAGAATCCCTCTCTGCACAGACACTGGCCACTGGTCAGCTCGCACTGAGAGGCGGAGCTTCCTTCTGCACTGCAGTTGCAAGGCTGAAAGGACGGACAGGATTGAGATGTGCGTGTGCCAAATTGTGTCAAGCATGTGTGCGTACCTTGCAGCCTGCCACGGGATGGTGACCCCAGTATCCTGCCGCACACGTGTCACAGGTGTCGCCCTCTGTGTGGGCAGGGCAGACGCACTCCCCACTTTGGGGGTGACAGTTCCCGCCCGTGCGGTTGCAGGTGCATGCTGGGAAAAGAGCGACACAACGCAGCGTGGGCCATCAGGCGCTCGCAGGGAGAGGACGACCACGGAGCCGAGCGCTCGGCAGCCGCCGCGTTGACAACTTTGGGCGCCGCGGTTACCTGCGCAGCCGCCGGCATGCGACCCAAAGAAACCGCGGCCGCAGCGGTCGCATTTCTCTCCGTCCACGCCGGCCACACATTGGCAGCGGCCGCCGTCGTCGCAGGACTCGGCCAGAGATCCCTCGGGGTCGCAGCCGCAGGCCACGCAGCCGGAGCCGCCCTGCGGCGCGAAGAAGCCCGGCTGAACCGAAGCGGGAACCTCGCCGTTACTTTGGAACGATGGACTCGAAAAGCGCAAGGCGTCGTCAAACCTGGCAACGGTCGCACGCCCGTCCCGTCACGTTGTCTCGACACGCGCATTGACCCGACGTGACGTCGCAGACGCTCGACAAAGATCCGTTGACATCGCAGTCGCAGTCTGTGAAAAAAGGAACGGCCCATGAGTATGAAAAGATCCAAAGGCAAATGTCAGGTTTTGCAAACTCATCTTCAGTTCACGTCATGGACACGTACTCGCTCGTCGATTGCCAAAGCACACTCTTTGCGTTCACTCTCCATGTGCTGAATATCTTAAACTCGTCTGCCCTTGTAGATTATTATGATTAGGGTTATTATCAGTAGTGCTGTACATAAGACTGCACTCACCCAGGCCAAGACTTTAGGGAGTGGAGTTCTAGACGAGGCCAAGACCTCCAGACCCATCTTGAGACCAATACCGGCCTTGAGTGTTGAGGGACCAACTTTTTGTGACATTTGCTGGCAACTCCCAAATCCTCTCAGACTGCAGTTTGAACCAGCGACCGCAAGAAGACGGCAGAGGAACAGCGGGCCTCCTTTTACGCGGTCGCTTGTGTTAATGGTGGCTGGCGGAATGCAGGGACAGCTTTGGGACGTCCGACATCCGACACTCGCTTCAATAGCGGCTCTCTTGCAACTATTTGAGCGTACACACCGCAAGGGATGCAGGTGGTGTTGTGCATGTCATGATGTCATGTCGTGATCTGAATGCAAGATGACGTGCCACAGTTGCGGCAATATCCTGCCAAAGACGTCTTATGGAGGGAACGGATCTGACCGCGTTGTACGGACGCTATGTTATACACTTTCCACGTGAGAGTGGCTTCAGACACACACGCACACAAACAGCAGCGCGTGACAGCACATCAGAGAGGTCGAGGGTCAGCTGTAATCTGGATTTGGAGAGCTCAACATTCTTCCGCAATCAAAACATGACTGTGGGGCACCTTGGCAATTCTTCTGGCGCACAGCGTCTCCATAGAAACCAGCGGCACACATCTCACAGTGCCTCCCGGCCGTGTTGTTGCGGCAGCGGAGGCACTCCCCGCTGATGGCGTCGCAGTGTCCCGCCTCTTCGCGGTCCACATTGTCGTTGCATTGGCAGCGAACACAAGACCCGCCCACTACCTGCGGGTTACCGTAGAAACCGCCGGAGCACCTGGCAACGTGAACGAAAGTCATCGCAGCGGTCTCGCTTCGGCCGCGCGTCCGTCAACGGCTGTCGGTCCCCCTTACTTGTGACACTTGCTCCCGGCGTAGCCTTCTTGACACTGGTCACACGACACCAGTCCAAACGAGTCCAGAACGCATGTCGGACTGAAACTGGCACACGAGCAAGCGGCTTCGAGTTTTGCCATTCTGCAGCTGTGGCCCGAAGAGCACAAGCGATGAGACCCACCTGTTGGACGCTTCGGTCAGAGGACACGCACAACGCCGACAGTCGTCCGCTGTCCCCTCGGTGGCATCGCCGTAGAAACCAGGGAGACAGCGCTCACAGTGAGGACCGGTGGTGTGATGGCGACAACCCTAAGAGACAGACGACGCTCGTCGTTTTGACGACTTGCCTGGGCTCGCGGTCGGGGCGGGGCGCTCGTACGTGAGGAGCCCAGAACTCTCTCGAACCGGTTGCGACGTGACTCACCAGACACGCGCCGTTAAGGTCACAGTCCGAGGCGTGGTCATTGCATTCGCACTGCATACAGTTCCCTCCAAACAAAACGTCACCAACCCTGTAAAAACCCGCAAGGCACGACTGCACGGACAGAAAGACAGACACTCGGCAAGGAGCCTCTTAAGAGCACGCCTGCGCAAAGGAAGTGACGAGCTCACCTCACAGGAAGCGCCGCTGTAGCCCCACGGACATTCACAGGTCTCCATGGCGACCGCCTGGACACCAGACGCAGACTGAGAGTCGGCCACGTCCAGGGACACAGAGGTGAGGCTGAGAGAAAGAGTGTTGATTTCGCATCAGGTGAGCGCGGCTGCTGACGGGCTCTTCCTGTTGAGCGCATCCTCACCGCATGGCTCCGCCGGCCGAGGCGTTGAGGTGAACTTTGACCCTCAGCGACGTCACCTCAGCAAAGACGAACAGCAGGTCGTCGCGGCTTACTTGGACTCCCGTTTGTCGCTCTACAAATTGGCTTGGGAGCATGCGGATGGCAACGGAGTGCTCGACCAGCGGCGAGAGGAAGAGGACGCGGGGTGGCGAGAGGTGGAGCGCTCGCCCGTTGCCCTGTCGGTGACAAGATCCTGTTCACCCTGCGCGCACTCACTCAGACACCGCTGTACTTGTGCTACCTGGATGATGACGTCAGCGTGGGCCGGGACCAAATGATGCTTGTCGTCCAGTGAGCCGTGATAAACGACAGAATAGTTCAGGAGACCCCCGTAGGACGACAGCTGAAAAGAGACACGGCGTCACGCCGGACGAGGATGGACGCCGGCCGATTGCCTACCTTGTTGCCGAGGAAACTGTCAGGCGCCTCCCACCACAGCTCTTGTGCTTGACCATGTCCAGAGGAGACGTTGCCGGAGGCGGGAAGTTCATTACCCAGGGTGGTGGGGTATTCGTGGAGGGAGGAGGAAGGCAGGAGCCAAGCATCTGTGGAAACCACCTGCAACACTTGACAACGTCACGCGTCCGATCGCCAACGTCGGCGCGGTCATGTCAACGGGGGCAAGACTCAAACGCCGCACGGTGGCGGCTTGTGTCTGTAGATCGCAAAAGCGAGACCGCCGGCCGCCTCTCGCGGCTGAAGCTAGAGGGCAGCCATCTTTGCATTGCCACTGTTACTGACCAACTTTTTGGGTTGTTTTTGCCGCTGTTCTGTTGGACGCCAGGATGCCGCTCTGGAGTCGGGAGAGCCTCGCAGAGAGCACCGACTTCACTGGCTGCAGCCACCATTCAGACTTGATAATATGACGTCAGAATGGTGACTTAAGGATGCTAAGTTGACATTTCACAGTGATTGTCTTATTTTCTTGGCAGACTTTCACGTCATTGTTGATGCTTCTGACAACGTGATGCAGATGAATCTTTGAGTGGCACTCACAGCTTTCCCTTATGAGAGAATATGTTTAGTGGCATTGGTTCTGCTCAAATCTGCATTCGGAACTTCTCCCACGCTTATTGGCACGCCACTGTGGCAGAAAAGAATGTGTCCGCGCCACGCAGACGTCAACGTGATCAAGTCAAGCGCGCTTAGGGAGTGGCAATGCAAGAGAGCTTCACTTCTCGGTACGGCCAGTAGTTGCCATTCGAGGTCCAGGTGATTGTATTGGTCTGTGCTGTAGATATGCAAATTCACTCCGCAAAGGATGCGCGTACCTGCGTAGCCAACCAAGTGGAGCTCTCGCAGACGTCCGAAACGCCGAAACAGAAGCAATCTGTGCAGCCCAGCGGGTTGGCGGCTTGCAGGTTGTAGAATCCAGATTTGCACAAGTCACAGTGACCCCCCATCACGTTGGCCTGAGGAGGAGTGCAACACCGCGCAGGTCCCAAATATCATCCTGTACCGATCGCACGATTCTGGCCATTGGACCTACTTTGCAAATGCAGTCGTCACACGGGTCCCCGTTCGTGCTGCCGGCCAGGCTACACTCACAGCGAGCACAAAGAGGAAAGTCTCGGAATCCAAAAGCACAGCGGTCACACCTCCGACCTGCGAAACCCTTCTTACACGCGCACTGACCTGCACTAGCACCTAGCACACGCACACGCACACATACACGTACACAGCAGTTACCGCCTCAACTTCTAATGTCAGGTTAGTTTACCAAGTGACATCTCCTTACCTGGGTGAATGATAAATTAAATGAATACAAATGCAACACATCTTCCTTCACAGTCGATGCAAAACTCAGCCAATGAAGCCGGAAGTGATCGTATCAATAAAATACTCATGTAAGACTACTCTATGTCTATAAAACCATTTGCAAAAGCCGCACATAAGCATTGACTTGAAGCATAAAAGGCACCTGGCAAAGTGTGGTCTCTGGTGCAGATGGACGACTCGGCGCCTCTCAGATCACAATCACACGCCACACAGGGCGACTCGGAATAAGGAGAAACCTGAAGGCAGGCAGGCACGCACGCACGCACGCACGCACGCACGCACACACGCTTGAGTTATGGCTTCCGTGCAAGCGGCTTGTGTGCGTACATGTCGCTGCGCTTACCTGGTCAGGTCGAAAGTAGCGGTCGGCGCAGGTCTCACAGTTGATCCCGGCTGTGTTCTGCTGACATTCAACACAGACTCCGCCCCCGTGGCGAACGCCATGGATGTTCGAGCTCAATCTGAGATCAGCAACCGTCTGATTGTAGAAGCAGTCGCTGGCTTTGTTGTGACAGTTGCACTCTGAGAGGCACACCGAGAGAGAAATGGTTGGCGTTAGCGTCGAGGGTTTACGCGCCGGTACATTTTCGATACAACGTTTATCCACCCGTTTAATAAGAGCAACGGCAAGTCCGCAGGCGACCAGCTAGAGCTTAGAAAGACACGAGACCTTCATAAGACAACAGAAACGGGGACTGTTTCATTGATCATCCAAAGACATTTGTCTTCTCAATCGCAAGTCTTACTTTCGCATGTGTTTCCCTCAGAGATAGTCCCTGCTTGCCATGGTTGCTGGTGGTAACCGGGGCAACAGTGGCTGCAGCTCGCTCCGCAAGTGTTGTGTTCACACACACACTGCAGTTTCTACGCACACACACACACACACACGGACGTGTTTCACTTCTACGTATTGATCAGAGAGCGGGGAACAGGTGGGAATGAGAGCAGGGTGCTACCTTGGTAAAAGGGTCCAGCGGACAGCTTCGGGCATGCCCATAGCAGATGCACATGCCCCCCACAGAGATGTCTTTGATGGAGTAATAATACTGTAAAGAAAAGACGGACGCTTTACTCAGGAGGGAAAAGGCGACCCGGGTGCGTCAGTCACGTGAGCAATCCAGACGCCAGCCATACCCGACGAGTTACGATGGGGTCGATGTCTCGAGGGTCGCGTGTGCTCAGAGTCATCAGGTCAGCGTTGAGCGTTCGGATTCGCTGTAAGCGAAGTCGGATGAAACGGGCTGAGGTGAAATTCAAGAGTTCAGAGGTCAAATCGTCCGCTCCAGGTCGACTGTTAATCAGCGATGTGTGAATCTGAGAGAGACAAGAGACAGGTGAAGAAAAACAAAACAAAGCCCTGCTGCATCTGAAGCGGTCGTCGCGGACAGCCGGACTCACCTCTCCGTGCTCCAGTGGCTCCAGCCTGGAATAGTAGGACGTGCAGATGACCTCCGTGTCGCCCTTGTAGGTCGGGGGGCCAAGTCTCGGAGCCACGTTGTAACGGGACAAGCACTCCGAGTCGCTGGTGGCGTAAAACTGCCACGGCTCAAAGGTCACGCCGTCCATGGAACGCTCCAGAATCCAGTTACCTGCGGGAAAGACTGGCTTCAGATCTCCGAGCGCTCCCTTTCAACAGAGTTTGCCAAGTACACAAACACACGCTGACCGGGTCGGGGAGAGTTTGCTGCCTTGATGATGACGTAGGCCACCTGAAAGATCTGCAAAGACAAGACGGGCCTTACAAGCTGCGTACGACGCAACGTGTCGGTTGACCACACGTCACCTGTTTCAGATCCAGCGTGATGGTGACCCAGTGGAACCGGCGCCCGTTCTTGATGCTGGGACTCTGCCACCACCGGTTGGTTCCATCGATAGCGTTGGTGATGGGATGGCGTTCTGGACGGACAAAGCGGCATTGGCGTGAGTCCCGTCGTCATAAACGGCTCGTGCTCTTTTGTTAGGCAAGAGGTCCCTCTGAGCTGAATCGTTGTCAGTCCATCCCCAAATTCTTTGGCAAGGCAAAGAGGTTACTATTGCAATGCCCTCAGTTGACTTTGTACCTTTGGATAGAACGGAGTGGCCGTCACACTTTGGACAATGAGGGTTCTTGATTAATCGTCCGGGCACGTGTTCGACCAGTTTGCAGTAAACTTCTGCTTCCCGCTCTCCACATGTGGCGTTGCTGGTGATCTCGGCGTTACTGGCCAGGTTCAAAATGGCTGGGAACAGACCTGCAGCACAACAATGGAAGCATTAGCAGCCTCAGGTCGCTAGCATAGCATTGGCTAGCGGCGACTGAATCGGATTTCCTTCCAGTCGCCAGCGACGTAACCATTTTGCTTCTCGGCCCTTTTCTTTTCCATCCCCAAGTGGGCAGAAGATGAAGAGCACGTTCAAAATGGTCCTCAGTGACCGACCACCGATCGGAGGCGCACGTCTCACGCAAAATAGTGGAGCACCTACATGTGATTGTTTTGCTAAAATAAGCGTTTGGTGATGCAAGCCCGAATGGTATCAATCTACTCTGTTAGTCCCGATTTGGCAAAGGAAATAAATGCGGTGTGGAAATGTCGAACGTCTGGTTTCATTGCCATGGGCCTGTTTTGTCTGCTTCTCGAGGCCTAAAGTCAAGGATAGCAGCGCTTCAAGGTTAATCCCACAGTTGCCCTACAACACGGGAATGAGTGGAGGTGCGCTTTTCCACGTGGGTCCGTCTCGCTTGTTGTTCAGGTCAGCGATTCCTCACCTCAGTTATGTGCCGCACCCGCGGGAAATGATGCAATTTCACTTCACTGGGCCCAAAAATGTTTTCAGTGCCTTTTTCTTGGCCTACGCTGCTACGTATGCCGGCGGTTTACAGTGACTGGCAGAACAACTCAGTGCTCTTCCTCGTGACGGCCGAAGGCCCAGCTAAGCAGCGTCTCCACTTGGTGCCATTCATACGGCGCAATAGTAGCCGAGTGTTGAACGAACACTAACCTGACCCACGTTTGGCACACTCAATAATTACACTTGAGATGAGATCATTATTATTTCACGAAATATACTTTTGGGGACATTTTGTGTGGCGGCGTGCCGTCATTTCATTTTTTTTTCAAACAATAAGTATGCGCTGTTGGATTCGGCCTCTTTGACGCATATGATTAGGCGCGATAGGTGACCTGCCGGATCTTGGTCGTCGTGTCGCTGTGAGCTCTCAAATTTCGAAATCAGAGGCCAGTACAAAATGTTTGTTCAACTACAGTGTTACATTTATTTGGAAAATGGAATCGGTCACGAAAAATGCTTGCAATGACTCAACATTTTTACAAGTGACAACCATTTGCAAAGTTGGTATTTTAGCACGAAACATGAAGTGAATGCACAATAAGTTGTTTTGGCGGGTCGCAAGAAATGGTCCGACGGGCGGGATCGAGTGGTTTGACACCTGTGCCGTGAAGTGATTTGTCACTGCGTGGACCTTGGCAGGGGTTGACTATTAGCCATTGAATCGGCATCCCTTTTGGAAAATGGCTGACGTTTTGGAATTTGAGGTGGCGAGGACGTTTTCTCCAAAGTCAACTCCCAACGAGCATTTGTGCCAAATGTCGTGGTCGTCGAATCAAAAGAGCAATTGCGGTTTTGCTTTTGTTAGCGCGCGCGGGCCCGGCGGTTGGCGCGGACGCCTCCCATGAGTCCGGCTGTGGGTTAGCTCCAACTTCCCAGGGTGAAATGTGCATGTTGTCAGCACGCTTGCGTGGCTTTTCTCCGGGTACTCTGCCTTCCTCCCACCTTTGCGCCCCAAATCGCGCTCCTTAGGCTCATTGAGAGTCAACTGCCCCAGGGTGTTGTGAGAGTTGGGGTGAATCTATGGGGTGGGGGCCCTGCATTTGATTGGCGCGCAGTTCAGGATGTCAGCTCACCCGCAACCTGAGCGAGGACAAGCGCTACAGTGGAAAATTGACGGACGCGTGGAAAGTCTTACAACGCGTGAAAACAAACAATGGCTCATTGGTGCCAAAGTGCACGACTGTTGTTCATGGATGCTGGACGACACTTTCAGAGGGTCAACAGTCTTGTGCGCACAGCTGCGAAGGTGTGATAGCATCAACTGGGTGGGCTCGCTCGCTCTGGCTCTCTCTCTCGCGCACGCACACCCACACCCACACCCACGCACGCACACACAGTTGTATTGAGGAACCTCGTTTGGGGGTGCTTTTGTTTGGTATGTTTGTGTGTGGGGGAGGTGGTGTTCTATTGTTAACACAAATGATCACCCACATGCAGACACACAGACACAGCGTGTGTTTCCCTGCGGGTGGCAAAGGATTGTGTTGCAGAAAGCACACACCAAATGAGTATCACGGGGTTGACCAGCCCAAATGTGAAATAAGGGCAAGATCTGTAAAATGTAAAGCCCAATGCCATGGCTGGGTGAACCAATCACTCACGCGTTAGCCACCAGTCGTCTTATCTGAACAACAGCCATTTTGTTGAGTTGGCAAAGACTCGCTGTTGCGCGTGTGAACCTTCCTCACGAGAACATTTGCTCGCTGTGGCGGGGCGCCGTTGCTCTTGCTTGGGGTTGACGAGGACGACAAAGCGCAAGTGACGACCGCTTCCCGAGTCAAGCCCCCAAATCAAGGGCGTATCGTAGCAATCTCCGTGTGGCGCGCAAATGCGCCGCGCACCGCCGCGCACCGCCGCGCACCACCGCGCACCACCGCGCACCACCGCGCACCACCTCGCAGCACCGCGCACCACCGCGCTCCCAGACTACTTCCGACTCTGCGCGTGCGTCCCGGCGCAAGTGGGCACGAGGCATCGCACGAGAGCACCTCTCCCAGACCAAACCTGGATGTCCGCGTTCTGCCTCTAGGACGCACGTGCTTTCTCAACTCTTTGCCGTTGCGCAAATCAATCATCAACCATTCATGAAAACACATTTCACCTAGCGCTGTTCACGCGTAGCATGGTGGAGCTTTTTCTTGATTTGATGGGCCCAAATAAGGTGCATTTCAAAGCAGGTCATCAAGACTTCGGATATCGGCCCTGCTCACGTTTGGCGAGCTATTGATGCAATTTCTGTTTCTATGACGACAAGGAATAGTCTCACCTCTCTGCTGGGAAGCCGTTTGCTGCGTCAGCAGCAACAACACGAGCAGGTTCATCGCCAAAGTCACAAGAGGGAGAAGCGCAAGTGGAATGTGTGCCGGCTGGCCCCACTTGAAGAATGCGTTGCTGCAGACTCTCTGCTGCATCCCAATGTGATTTCATTCATTCTCTTCAGCGAGGGGGGAGGGGAGGACTATACCACTCCCTCGGGGAAGAGGGGTTGGCTCTTGATTTTGGGGGAAACCTGCACTTAGCCAATATTTCGCTCGAGCATATTTGCACATTCCCTTGGGATTTCATTCCTATGTGTTGACTTGCTTTTCCATGAAATCCTTTCAGTATGTAACCCTAACCCTAACCCTAACACACAAAGTAGAAAAGAGGAGTTGATGTTGCTCATGATAGAAGAACTCTTGTTGCTGTGTATGATTTCTTTTCCGAGTCCTTCTTTTGGTTTTTCTGACACGCACTTTTGGGTTGAGCTGCCATCTGAGGGACTGGGGGTTGCATGGTTGGCTGGCCCGGCCCGGCCCGGCCCGGCCCGGCCCGGCCCGGGCTGGGCGCTTGTTGGGGGCGTTGCTCTCCTCTCTCTGTCCATTCAGTTCAAACCATTGAGCGGTGGTTGGGTGCCTGGAGCACACTTGTCTACACTTGGAACTGATAAAGAGCAGCACCCTCTAGTGGTAGCATACAAACGGTAAAATACAAATCCCAATTGCAACGAAAAGGTCACCCAGCAGGACCCTTGCTAGCTGTGCGCTAGAGCTGGGCAATGTGGAAGGAAAAAAAAAACTTCTGTCATGACATAAGCCATATTGTACGCATGTACAGTTGGTGCTAGACGCTGCCGCTCGCCTCCTGACTGCAGCGCGGAAGACGGAGCACGTAACCCCAATTCTGGCCTCCCTTTGGCTGGCTCCCGGTGCATTTCAGGGTTCATTTGAAGATGCTTCTATTTGTTGACAAGTCTTTGCATGGCCTGTCCCCGGCGGCCTAGCTCTCCGAGCTCCTCCACTCCTACGCGCCTTCCCGGAGCCTCGGGTCTGCGGCCCGGGCGCCGCTGGAGATGCCTGCCGGCCGAGGACTAAGCCTTGCCTCGGAGGGGATTGCGCCTTCCTTTTCTGTTGCCGGTCCTTCCCGCTCCAATGACCTTCCGTCGAATGTTAGGCAAGCCCCCTCTCTGTCCATTTTTGAAACCCGTTTGAAGACGCATTTCTATTCTTTGCCTTTTGATCCGACGTGTGACGGACATTTTTCTGCTTTTTTCCGTTGTCTATTGTATAGAGTGTTTTGTGTTCATTTATTGCTTTCACCTGTTCTATTATTGCTATTTTGTTGTTGCATGTAAAGTGTTTGTTACAGCTGTAGCTGTTGTGAAATGCGCTATATGAATAAAGTTGTATTGTAACAATGTACCACGTTTTTCTTCTCAGTTATTCTATAAAAAAAATTATACACATCACACATGATTATTTAGCTTTTATTATATGCATTACTTCTCTGGATCGCTCTCTCTCTCTTCTCTTTATATACACAAATATTCTCAGTGTTGCTAAGAGCTGAATGTTCTGAAAACAATTATTGTACCGTTTCCGTACGGGTCAATTGTAAATATATTGTAAATGTATTTGTTAAATATGCAATGAATGTAAAAGTATTGTGGCAAATATATTAGTATGGAAATATGTAAATATATGTAAATATAGAAATATGTAATGAGGTAACACAAATTTATTGTGGCCAAGTATCAAGGGATGTAGATGACCGCAGACAGCCCAGTGTTTCTGAAGAACTTGAAATGAAGCACCCCACCTTTCCCCTCTCACTGGTGAGGCACAAGTGAAGGCCACGGGCGTGAAGGACTTCCGGGTCGAGGAGGGGCGGAGCTCCGAGGGTTGGAGGTTAATGAGAGATGCGCTGCAGCTGCTGTTGCTGCTGTCAGGTGCGAGTGAAACTCGTGGCGTGCAGACGCTCTCGCTGGCTGCTCCTGCTCCTGCTCCTGCTCCTACTGCTCCTGCTCCTGCTCCTGCTCCTGCTCCTGCTCCTACTGCTGCTGCTCCTTCTTCTTGGGTCCTCGCCTCCCTCGCCTCCCTCGGCTCCACGTTGACGAAGGCGTCTCACGTGAGTAGTAGGCCACTCTACCCCATCAAATGTGCAAGTTGAGCGCCTTCTGGAACATTGACAAACAAGTCGGGGGTAAGTTGTTTTTATTTTTTAGATTCGCGCGCGTCCTGCTTGAGTAATGTGCAACAGATTCCTCGATGCCTGCTGAAATGAAACGCTTGTGTGCAGCAAATGTGGTGATTATCAGGTGTGCCGTTATTTTGCTACATTTTGTTGGCAGGGCTGATACTGAGTCGTAAAGGTAACTAATATTTGGAGCCAATATTAATTTGCGCTAAAAGTGAAGATGTTGCCATCAAGATTTAAAAAAAATACAAAGCCAAACCATAAATTCATTGAGATTCCTTTTGAGTATTTTTTTAAAATAAGTTTTGTTTTGATAAATGTACTTTTTTTTTCATGGACAAATCATCTGTTTTAAAATTTGAGCAAAGTGAAAGGAGCTCCCAGGCTCAGCAGTATGTCTTACAAGTTTAGCTTCCTAAAGTTTTCAACAGTAAATTTCCAAAATTTCACGTAGCTTTTTAAGTTTGAACAAAAACCATGTGGCAAATCCCAGGATTAGCAGCATCTTGTGTAGTTATCAGAAATTTAAAACAATTTCAAGCTTTTTCCAGTTTTGAATCGATTGGTGTTGGGGCCTCGCCTCGCCACGCATCGTCCTTTGTATGCTGATAGATCTGCGATGCTGCTCCTTCAGGCTGTTTGTGGCTTTCCATTTTCCGTAAGGTTTTGAGGGTAGCCCTTTGACACCGGAGACCTGCAGGCGCTTACCTTGAACTGTTCTGCCTCTGCTTTGAGACTGTGGTTATTCCTGATGGCTGACTCATGATGTGTTGAGGTCTACTATGGGACATCGTGGCTTGATGGTGAAGTGTTAGAAAGACGTGTTAGCCAAGGGACTTAACTTCATCACGATGCCGCTCTCCTCATTGCGGACTTCAATGCAGCAACAGTCGCCATTGGTAACAAGCACCTGCCTGAAGCGGTGGTGGAATGGCTCAGGATGAGTGTCAGAAGCTCTCGAGTGCCAAAGACTTCTTTCTGACCTTACTATCAAGAGGAAAGCTGGGCGTCCCTTAACGGACTGCCATCTTATCAAAATTCTAACAGCAAACCGGGGTTGAAGCTTGGCGTTTGTCAGCGCCACAGACTCGAGGTCAAACTGACTGCTCTACTGCGGTGTCAACCTCCGTTAATCGAGCATTTTTCTGACATGATTGACTTTCTTTTTTGTAAGCAATTGTCTGAGGGTGCTGCCGAGTTGAAAGTGCATGGCGATGTTGCGCTTGGAGAAAATCCTTCAGAGTTTGATTAACATATGATTACACAAATTGTTTTATTTTAGTTCTATGGTCCGTGCTTTATTTGTATTTCAATCCAATCATTCTGTTTCAAATGATTGCGTATTTGTATTTCCTGCTCAAATACTTGGGCAGTCAGTGAAGTAAAGCATTGCACATTCTGTCCCTCCATTTAATTAAAAAAATAGATAAATAAATCTGCCCTAAAATCTAACTCTGGTCAAGGAGGCAATATTCATTTGCAGTGCAAGTTGAAGTATTGGTGTCAAGATTTAAAATGAAATTTAAAAAAAGTGGAACCCCTAACTTAATAGAAATGTCTAAGCATGTTTTCTTCAACTTTACAGATTGGGAACATTTTGAAGGTTTTTCTTTCTAAGACAATAGACATCTTTGTCTTAAAATTATAACCAAAAGTGATGGGAGTTTCACGCTCAGCAGCGTGTCTGTATACAGTTAAACTTAGTGTATGGGACATGAAAAAAAAATAGTTACCCTAACGACTGTCTTAAGGAATATAAGTACAAAGAATAAGCTTCCAACAATTACTTTGGTCAAACAAAGCAACGAAAAGGCCTCGAAAGATGCAGAAAATGGGATATTTTGGTGAGCTGGGCCCGCCCGCTGGCCGTCAGACACTGAAGATGGCCGTGACAAGCTGTCGGTAAGTATTGCTTGCTCCCTTTTTAAGTCTCGCAGCACACAATGGCCAAAGGCATAGTTGCGGTTAATGCAGAAAAGTCACGCTAAACGTGCCTTGTAATTTGATCCATCTTGTAGACATTACAGTCCGATTGTTATACTGCCAGCTAGCCCAAATTCATTTCCAATGCATACTTGTGATTATAGAACACTTGTCTAACCAACTATTTTCCTTTTATTTTGTAGCGTCGACATTCTCTGAACAAATCAGCCCGGCTCCAGCAATATCATCGACATCTCTGTTCAGCATTTCTTCAAGTTATTGCAAATGATCTACTGTAATTGTACAAGGGGGTTGCAAATGAAGGTATGCAGTTATAAGAGATTAAAAAAAAAACTGTTTAAGAAAACATAAAACACATCTAATTTCACCATTGTGATACTGCTGTATACCTACTTTTGCACCCCCTTGCAAGTGTTGCCTCCCCGGGGTACAGGCGATACGTGAGACTGTCAACGACTTGCTCTTCTGTAGATTCCGATCCCGCTTTGCCTTGCAGCGCGTGGTGTTGAGTCTCGCCACGCATCGTCTTTTGGATGCTGATAGGATTGCGACGCTGCGGTGCTCCTCTCGGGTTGTCGTGGCTTTCCTTTCTCTGTAAGGTCGGAAGGGTCTTCTTGGCATTGGAGACCTGCCGACACTTCACCTCAACTGTTCTGCTCCTGCTTTAAGGAGGTGCTTGTTCCTGAGAGCTGACTCGTGAGGTCCACTATGAGGAGTTGAGGTTTGATGGCGAAGTGTTAGAGAGAAAGACGTGTTAGCCAAGGGACTTAACTTCATCATCATGCCACTCTCCTCATTGCGGACTTCAATGCAGCAATTGGGAACCACCGCTTGCCTGAAGCAGCGGCGGAATGGCTCAGGATGAGTGTCATAAGCTCTGGAGTACCAAAGAGTTCTTTTTGACCTTACTAGCAAGAGAGGAAAGCTGAGCGGCCCATAAAGGACCGCCATGTTATCCAAATTCTTTCAGCAGACCACGGTTGATGCTTGGCGATTCTCAACGCCGCAGACTCCAGGCAAACCGGACTGCTGGGCTGAACGTTGTCGAGGCTCAAGAGGGATTGCCGCAGTGGACGCAGGACCATCGAATGTCTTGAAGCTACAAAACGGGAGAAGACCGCCGCATTTTGCATTTCAGGTCTAAAAATTGTGGTGACCTTCTTCAGAGACACACCCACCAGATCAATTTATGCAGTGGAAAAATGTCATTTCGTCAGATGTGTGGTTATCGCGTACGTTTGCTTGTACTCGTGCATGAGATTGTTGAAACATTGGATGTGCAAGATGGTTCAACTTGAGTTCCTCTGAGTCTCGGCAAAAAGGTAAGTGCCATTTCATCTGCTGTGTACTACATTTGTATTAGCCAGCTTGTAACAAGACCTTGCATTTTCTTGGTCCTCATTAGCTGTGTCAATTACATGTTTGCTCATACGGTGATTCCATTCTTGGCAAAATAGGCCGCATTCACATTTCTCAGCTACAGTTTCTGTGCATGCTCCTAATTCAGTGTAGTTTCCCCGCATAACTTTAGTTAACGCTGCCATTGGATACAAATATTGTATGATTGTACTTTGGCCTTAAATGCAACGAATTGTAATGTGCTTAATTCAAATGTCTTAAAATGTTTCTCCACTAGATGTCACTGTTGGTACAGAATATTGCTCTGCTATTTTTGGTGCTTTGTTGTTTATCAGTGTCACGTGCATTTCTTTCTGGTGGGTGTCTCCCTCGAGCGATCAGTGATGTGCGTTGAGGCACTACTCCCCTGCAGTCAGATAAAAAAAAAAAATATGAAGCCAAAATACATTAGCCTATATTTCAATTTTGACTTTTAAAACACGTCTCAAATAAGGTCAAAATAGAATTTTTGAATATTTGTTGTCAGTGATGGCAAGAAACACAAAATTCAGGTCAAGGTCATTTATTTAGGTTTTTTTTTGGTCAGCTTAAGTAAAAATAGCATTTGACCATCCCTTTAAAATGTAGCATGCCATAAAAGCCCCGCTTATAAAATTGCCTAGGTGTCTATCATAATTGCATGTCGGTTTCTAACAAACAATCCGTGTCAAAATCGCTAAAGATTTCGACGAGTTACAAATTTATTGGCGCCGAACAGTTCCCTAATTTCAAGTGATTTGAAGAGATCGCCGGTGACTTAAAGATGGCGACCAAGTCCGCACGTCCCCAAGCAGCTGAGACTTGCGTTGTCAATGTCGATGGGCTGCGTCTTCCCAGTGCACCAATGGAGGGCAACACTGCCACAGCCAGCATGTGGACATGTACATGCCCAACGCCACTGTGTACCTTTCAGTGGCTTTTCTGGTCCTACGGGTAAATGTCACGCGTTTAAGAAAAATAACTGACGAGCGGAGAAGAGTCGGAAGCCGTCGAGTGCCAAAGACCTCTGTCAGACATTCGGACCTGTTGGCTTTCTGGTTAGTCTTTCTGTCGTCGTCCCGGTTGAGCACTCGGCTTTGCCTTGTAGCGTCTGTTGGGTCTTGCCATGCATCATCCTTTGTATGCTGATAGCTCTGCGAAGCTGCTCCTTCAGTCTGTTTGTGGCTTTTCATTCTCAGTACGGTTTGAAGGTAGCCCTTTGGCACTGGAGACCTGCTGGCACTTGGCGTGAACTGTTCTGCCTCTGCTTTGAGACGGTGGTTATTCCTGATGCCGGACTCATGATGTGATGAGGTCCACTATGGGAAGTTGTGGTTTGATGGTGAAGT
Organism: Filicampus tigris; assembly: GCF_054856515.1. Taxonomy (NCBI): domain Eukaryota; kingdom Metazoa; phylum Chordata; class Actinopteri; order Syngnathiformes; family Syngnathidae; genus Filicampus; species Filicampus tigris. Next base: position 36,386 of record NC_141237.1, on the reverse strand, counting down.
GTTAGAAAGACGTGATAGCCAAGGGACTTAACTTCATCATCATGCCGCGCTGCTCATTGCGGACTTCAATGCAGCAACAGTCGCCATTGGGAACAACCCCTGCCTGAAGCGGTGGCAGAATGGCTCAGGACGAGTGTCAGAAACTCTCGCGTGCCAAAGACTTCTTTCTGACCTTACTATCACGAGGGCAGTCCCCTTAAGGACAACCATAACATTAGAATTCTATCAGCAAACCGGGGTTGATGCTTGGTGATTGTCAGCACCACGGAGTTAATGTCAAACTGACTGCTCTACTGCGGTGTCAAGATGAAATAAGTCAAACCCCTAACTTAATTGAAATGCTTAAGCATGTTTTAAACTTTTCAGATTGGTAATATGTTGAAGATTTTTTTTTTTTTTCGTAAGGCAAACATCTTTGTCCTAAAATTGTACCCAAGCGTGATGGGAGTTTCACACTCAGCATGTCTGTATACAGTTAAACTTAGGGTAAACTTTTTTTCATGTCCCATACACTAACTGTCATAAGGAATAGAAGTACAAAGAATAAGATTCCAACGAATACTTTGGTCAAACAACGCAATGAAAAGGCCTCGAAAGATGCAGAAAATGGAATATTTTGGTGAGCTGGGCCCGCCCGCTGGCCACCCGGCTATTTTGGACCGGTACCTGCGTGACGTCACTCGTCCAACGGGGTCGCCGTCAGACTCTGAAGATGGCCATGACAAGCTGTCGGTAAGTATTGGTTGCTCCCTTTTTAAGTCTCGCAGCACACAATGGCCAAGGGCATAGTTGCGTTTAATGCAGAAAAGTCAAGCTAAACGTGCCTTGTAATTTGATCCATCTTGTAGACATTACAGTCCGATTGTTATACTGCCAGCTAGCCCAAATTCATTTCCAATGCATACTTGTGATCATAGAACACTTGTCTCACCAACTATTTTTCTTTTCTTTTGTAGTGTCGACATTCTCTGAATAAATCAGCCCAGCTCCAGCAATATCATCGACATTTCTGTTCAGCATTTCTTCAAGTTATTGTAAATGATCATCTGTAATTGTACAAGGGGGTTGCAAACATAGGTATGCAGTTATAAGAGATCAAAAAAACAAAACTATACAAGACTGTTTAAGAAAGCAGGAAAAAAAGAACCCATCTAACTAATTTCACCAATGTGATACTGCTGTATACCTACTTTTGCATCCCCTTGCAAGTGTTGCCTCCCCGGGGTACAGGCGATACGTGAGACTGTCAACGACTTGCTCTTCTGTAGATTCCGATCCCGCTTTGCCTTGCAGCGCGTGGTGTTGAGTCTCGCCACGCATCGTCTTTTGGATGCTGATAGGATTGCGACGCTGCGGTGCTCCTCTCGGGTTGTCGTGGCTTTCCTTTCTCTGTAAGGTCGGAAGGGTCTTCTTGGCATTGGAGACCTGCCGACACTTCACCTCAACTGTTCTGCTCCTGCTTTAAGGAGGTGGTTGTTCCTGAGAGCTGACTCGTGAGGTCCACTATGGGGAGTTGAAGTTTGATGGCGAAGTGTTAGAGAGAAAGATGTGTTAGCCAAGGGACTTAACTTCATCATCATGCCACTCTCCTCATTGCGGACTTCAATGCAGCAATTGGGAACAAGCGCCTGCCTGAAGCAGCGGCGGAATGGCTCCGGATGAGTGTCATAAGCTCTCGAGTACCAAAGAGTTCAATGTCAAATATTCAGCATTTGCACGCGGTATTCATGTGATGTATACTCATACTTAAAATTTTGACTTGCTACCGCCTTGGGTTAGGTGTATATTGTAAAAGATCTCAATTGGTCTTGTACCTAGTTGAAGCTTTATTGTTGTTGTGACTTACTTCAGGGACACACCCACCAGGGAAAGTTTATGCAGTGCAAAAGTTTCCTGCAATGTTTAATTTACTTGGATGTCTGTGCTTATTTCCTCTTTGTATAAATGCATTTTTACTCATGCGTGTACATGTGATTGTTGAAACGTGCATGATGGCTTCGACTTTAATCAATGCAAATTTGGAACACCAAGTTCCTCAGAGTATCGGCTAGAAGGTAAGTGACATTTCTTCTGCTGCGCACTTGATTTGCACTCGGCACTTTGTAACAATACAGATTCTGAGCATATTGGTTGCTTGTCTGTGATCCTCATTAGCTATGCAAATTATAATTTTCCTCATACTGTGATTCCATTATTGCCAAAGCATGCTGCATTCACGTTTCTCAGTTAATTTGTTTGGGCTAAATCTGCCACTGAAGAGATATTTTGAAAATGCTTGACTCTGTCCTACTTGCAGGATATGTTGAATTTAAATCTGCTCATTTGAAATGCAAGATCACCTTTGACATATCAGCAATAGGTAAGTGACATTTGCATCCACTGCTGCAGTGCCGTTACAATGACCCACTTATTAGTGCATGTGTCTTAACTGAGTAGTTTATATTAGTATAGTATAGTATTAGTAGTAATATAGTAGCTTGAAGCCTGGTTTTGCTGAATTTGTTTCTTGGGAACATCCTGGTAAGTAGTTGCCAACATTTGATGTCATGAAATATGTCAGGAATCCCATTTTCATTTGAATGTGCTTGTATCAACTGCATGACACTTTTTTGCCTCTTTTATGCCTTTGTCGACGCCCAGTAGCAGTTGACTTTGTCCTGACATTTGTAGTGTTGAGGGTCACCATTCTTCTGACGTTCAAGGGATGTACTTCGGCCCTGGAAGAAATTGCTAATGACCTTATTTTGAGCTCTTCTACCCGTGCTTTAGGTGGGGTTGTCTCTGGTGGCTGACTCTCTTATGGAGTTGTGCTTTGGCAAAGTTAAGTCCCTTGCTAACACATCTTTATCTCTGCGCCCAATTAGTGTTCTTCAGGACATTTAAAGATGAATATATCCTCAAAGCTGTACTAGACGAGATCCATCTTGAGCTTCTGATGTTGTCCAGCAGCTTGGTCAGCTTTGCCTCATCTTTATGTCCCATGTTGGGTTAGGCTTGGGATTTTGCAGTCTTTGACCCTTTGGGATTGTATGATCTTGCACAGAGGTACTTGGACACTTGAAAGGTGCTGACATGATTGCCCTGATATCTTCTGCCTCTGCTTCAGACGGTTGGTTGTCCTAATGGCTGACTCTGCTGTGATAAGGCCCGCCATGAGGAGTTGTTGTTGGGATGGCAAAGTTAAGTCCCTTGGCTATCACGTCTTTCTCTCTAACACTTTGCCATCCAACTAGAAAACTCTTCATAGTGGACCTCATTACAGTGACTGAGTCAACGTTAGGAACAATTAACCTGCTTGGAACACAAGCAGAACTTCTTGGTAAGAGTGTCAGTATCTCTCCGGTTCCAAGGACTCGGGCTACTACTTTATTTGGCCCTTCTTTGGCATCGCCATGTTTACGACTTTCTTTGGCGTCATGACAAACCATGCCAGTCTTTCGACCCTTAATGTAAGCTTTTCACGTTAATGTGAAAATTTGTGCTTGCAAAAAAAGATCCACTCGTGCAAAGCTTTCATGACATTTGGTGATGAGTCATGGCAAAATGAGATGGGTTACTTGTATCTAAACCTCATGTTTTGGTTCCTTAAACCTTGTTGCTGGATGGATTGGCTGTAACCTCATCTCCATGCCTAGCCTCCTTGTCATTCTTTGATAACACATCCCTGTGCTTGTCCCATCAGCTCTAGTGATTCCAGCACTGTTTGTCCCAGAAACCTTCAACATTTGCCTGTCCTCCAACGTCTTGATGCTTATTCCCCTTTTCACCAACCATTTTTTAAGAACTCTGGCTATGTTTTCCATCCATCACACTGTACATATAGCTCTGCTTGAAACAATGACCTCTCAATGACAGCGGATTCTGGACTGCCATTCTTGACAAGGATTTAGACACCGCCATCCTTGAGTGACTCTATAGTTCTTGACACTCTTCTCTTACATTAGCTCATCCTGATGAACTGCCTGTCTACAAAGACATTGTGATATCTTGCCCAATAGATGAGATCCATCTTGAGCATCTGATGTTGTCCAGCAACATATTCAGCTTTGCCTAGTCTTTGGTGTTATTTCCCATGTTGGGTTAGGATTGGGATGTTGTGGTCTTTTGACCCTTTGGGATCGTATGATCTTGCACAGAGGTACTTGGACACTTGAGAGGTGCTGACACTATTGCCCTGAGATTTTCTGCCTCTGTTTCAGACGGTTAGTTGTCCTAATGGCTGACTCTGCTGTGATGAGGCCTGCCATGAGGAGTTGTTGTTGAGATGGCAAAGTTAAGTCCCTTGGCTATCACGTCTCTCTCTAACACTTTGCCATCCAACTAGAAAACTCTTCATAGTGGACCTCATTACGGTGACTGACTCAACGTTGGGAACAATTAATCTGCTTGGATCACGAGCAGAACTTTTTGGTTAAGAGTGTCAGTATCTCCATTTCCAAGGACTCGGCTATAACTATCTGGTTCTTTTTCATCGCCATGTTTGCTACTTTCTCTGGCATCAACATGGCAAATCTTGTCCGTCTTTGGACCCCTACTTTAAGCTTTTCACGTTATTGTAAAAAAATTCATGCTTGCTAAATAAAGAAAATTCTTAGTGCAAATCTTTCATGACATTTAGTGATGAGTTATGGAAAAACGAGATGGATTACTTGAACCTAAACCTAGAGTTTTGGTTCCTTTCAACCTTGTTGCTGGATGGATTGACTGTAATCTCAGCTCTATGCCTAGCCTCCTTGTCATCCTTTTTTTTTTTTTTTTTTTTTTTTTTTAACACATCCGTGCTTGTCCCTTCAGCCTTGGTGATTCCAGCACTCAGTTGTTCATCCCAGAAACCTTGACAACCTTTGCCTGTTCTCCACCACATTTGTATCCAAAATCTTGATGCCCCTTATTCACCTTTTCACCAACCATATTTGAAGAACTCTGGTATGTTTTCCATCATCACACTGTACATAAACAGCTCTGCTTAAAAAAAAACGACCTTTCAATGACAGTGGATTTTGGACTGCCATTCTTGACCATGATTTAGACACCACCATCCTTCTTGAGTGACTCAATAGTTTTCCCGCCATTGACCAATCCTGATGAAAATCACCGGTCTGCCATTGTGGCACACTCTGAACTTTAAAACCCCAGTCCAAACCTTAACACTCTGTCCTTGATCCTGTCTTATTACATGTCATTAAGAATCACGTTGGGATTCGGCTTCCTCCTTTTCTAACTTAGAGGTGTTCTCATGTGACATCCACTGGTTTTGATCCAACTAACATTTTGCATCTGTTGTTCAGTTGTAAACTCATCTTTACCTTGTCAGGAGTGATTGGTCACTGCATTGTTAAAAAAGTTTTTTTTTTAAATTTTATTTTTATTTTATTTTTTTGGGGGGGCAGGAGGGGTAGGCTGTGTCAACATTAGGAACAATTGGCGTGCCTAGAACACAAGCAGAGCTGCGTGGGTTTAGAGTGTCGGATGTCATTCCAGTTCCAAGGACCCACCTCAAACTATCCCCCCCTTTCTCAGTCTCATTTACTGGTTGTTTTTCGGTGTCAACCCTACGAGCCTTTCCTGTCCTTTGGACCTCAACTTGATCCTTTTTCTCAAGTTATTAACGAAATGGCCGTGCTACTTGAAAGTGTTTTTCAGGGTATGTTAAAATGAATATATCCTCAAAGCTGTTCTTGACACTCTTCTCTTACATTACCTCATCTTGATGAAATGCCTTTCTCCAAAGACATTCTGATATCTTGCCCAATAGACGAGATCCATCTTGAGAATCTGATTTTGTCCAGCAGATTGGTCAGCTTTGCCTTGTCTTTGGTGTTATGTCCCATGTTGAGTTAGGATTGGGATGTTGTGGTCTTTTGACCCTTTGGGATCGTATGATCTTGCACAAGAGGTACTTGGACACTTGAAAGGTGCTGACACTATTGCCCTGTGATCTTCTGCCTCTGCTTCAGACGGTTGGTTGTCCTAATGGCTGACTCTGCTGCGATAAGGCCTGCCATGAGGAGTTGTTGTTGAGATGGCAAAGTTAAGTCCCTTGGCTATCACGTCTTTCTCTCTAACACTTTGCCATCCAACTAGAAAACTCTTCATAGTGGACCTCATTACAGTGACTGAGTCAACGTCGGGAACAATTAACCTGCTTGGAACACGAGCAGAACTTCTTGGTAAGAGTGTCAGTATCTCTCCGGTTCCAAGGACTCGGGCTACTACTTTATCTGGCCCTTTTGGCATCGCCATGTTTACGACTTTCTTTGGCGTCATGACAAACCATGCCCGTCTTTTGACCCTAAATGTAAGCTTTTCACGTTAATGTCAAAGTTTGTGCTTGCAAAAAAGGATCCACTCGTGCAAAGCTTTCATGACATTTGGTGATGAGTCATGGCAAAATGAGATGGGTTACTTGCATCTAAACCTCATGTTTTGGTTCCTTAAACCTTGTTGCTGGATGGATTGGCTGTAACCTCACCTCCATGCCTAGTTCATCCTTTTATAACACATCCCTGTGCTTGTCCCATCAGCTTTAGTGATTCCGGCACTGTTTGTCCAAGAAACCGTCAACATTTGTCTGTTCTCCACCGTGCATCCGTCTTGATGCTTCTCATTCCCATTCTCTTTGGGATTTGGCTTCCTTTTCTAACGTATAGAGGCGTTCTCATGTGATATCCATTGGTTGTAATCCAACGAACAGTTTGCATCTGTTCAGTTGCAAATTCATCTTTCCTTTGCCAGTAGTGCTTGGTCACTGCATTGTCTTGTCTGATTGAGTGAAAATATTGTGGTTCCTTTTTGTTTTTTGGGCAGAAGGGGTAAGTTGAGTCAACATTAGGAACAATTGGCTTGCCTAGAACACAAGCAGAACAGCGTGGGTTAAGAGTATCGATGTCTTAACAGGTCCAAGGACCCACCTCAAACTTTATCCCGCTCTTTCTCAGTCTCATTCACTGGCTTTTTTTGGGGGTGTTAACCCTACAGCTAGCCTTTCCTGTCTTTTGGACCTGAACTTGATCCGTTAACGAAATGGCCGTGCCCCCTGAAGGTTTTTCAGGATTAAGATGAATATATCCTCAAAGCTGTTCTTGACACTCTTCTCTTACATTAGCACATCCTGATGAAATGCCTTTCTACAAAGACATTGTGATACCTTGCCCAATAGATGAGATCCATCTTGACCATCTGATGTTGTCCAGCAACATATTCAGCTTTGCCTAGTCCTTGGTGTTATTTCCCATGTTGGGTTAGGATTGGGATATTGTGATCTTTTGACCCTTAGGGATTGTATGATCTTGCACAGAGGTACTTGGACACTTGAGAGGTGCTGACACGATTGCCCTGAAATCTTCTGCCTCTGTTTCAGACGGTTAGTTGTCCCAATGACTGACTCTGCTGTGATAAGGCCCGCCATGAGGAGTTGTTGTTGAGATGGCAAAGTTAAGTCCCTTGGCTATCACGTCTTTCTCTCTAACACTTTGCCATCCAACTAAAAAACTCTTCATAGTGGACCTCATTACAGTGACTGAGTCAACGTCGGGAACAATTAACCTGCTTGGAACACGAGCAGAACTTTTTGGTTAAGAGTGTCAGTACCTCTCCATTTCCAAGGACTCGGTTCTTTTTGATCGCCATGTTTGCTACTTTCTCTGGCATCAACATGGCAAATCTTGCCCGTCTTTGGACCCCTACTTTAAGCTTTTCACGACTCTGTAAAAAATTCATGCTTGCTAAATAAAGAAAAATTCTTAGTGCAGAGCTTTTGACATTCAGTGATGCGTTATGGCAAAACGAGATGGATAACTTGAACCTAAAGCTAGAGTTTTGGTTCCTTTCAACCTTGTTGCTGGATGGATTGACTGTAATCTCAGCTCTATGCCTAGCCTCCTTGTCATCTTTTTTCAACACATTAGTCTTGTCCCATGAGCTTGAGTGATTCCAGCACTCAGTTGTTTATCCCAGATACCTTGATAAATTTTGCCTGTTCTCCACCACATTTGTATCCAAAATCTTGATGCTCCTCATTCACCTTTTCACCAACCATTTTTGAAGAACTCTGGTATGTTTTCCATCCTCACACTGTACATAGACAGCCGTGCTTAAAAAATCGACCTCTCAATGACAGTGGATTCTGCACTGCCATTCTTGACAAGGATTTAGACACCACCATCCTTCTTGAGTGACTCAATAGTTTTCCCGTTATTGACCAATCCTGATGAAAATCTCACCGGTCCGCCATTGTGGCACACTCTGAACTTCAAAACCCCAGTCCAAACCTTAACGCTCTGTCCTTGATCCTGTCTTATTACATGTCATTAAGAATCATCTTGTCTTAATTGGTTTGTTCAGTTGCAAACTCATCTTTACCTTGTCAGTAGTGCTTGGTCATGGCATTGTCTTGTCAGATTGGGTGAAAATATTGTGGTTCCTTTTTGTTTTTTGGGCAGGAGGGGTAGGCTGAGTCAACATTAGGAACAATTGGCGTGCCTAGAACACAAGCAGAGCTGCGTGGGTTAGGAGTGTCGGAGGTCATTCCAGTTCCAAGGACCCACCTCAAACTTTATCTCGCTCTTTCTCAGTCTCATTTACTGGTTGTTTTTCGGTATCAACTCTTCGAGCCTTTCCTGTCCTTTGGACCTCAACTTGATCCTTTTTCTCAAGTTATTAACAAAATGGCCGTGCCCCTTGAAAGTGTTTTTGAGGTTATGTTAAAATGAATATCCTCAAAGCTGCTCTTGACACTCTTCTCTTACGTTTGCTCATGATGAAATGCCTTTCTCCAAAGACATTCTGATATCTTGCCCAATAGACGAGACCCATCTTGAGCATCTGTTGTTGTCCAGCAGCTTGGTCAGCTTTGCCTCATCTTTGGAGTCAATGTTGGGACAATTAACCTGCTTGGAACACGAGCAGAACGTCTTGGTAAGAGTGTCAGTATCTCCAGAGTCCCAGCTCCCGGCAGCGCTCCAGAGTCCCAGCTCCCGGCAGCGCTCCAGAGTCCCAGCTCCCGGCAGCGCTCCAGAGTCCCAGCTCCCGGCAGCGCTCCAGAGTCCCAGCTCCCGGCAGCGCTCCAGAGTCCCAGCTCCCGGCAGCGCTCCAGAGTCCCAGCTCCCGGCAGCGCTCCAGAGTCCCAGCTCCCGGCAGCGCTCCAGAGTCCCAGCTCCCGGCAGCGCTCCAGAGTCCCAGCTCCCGGCAGCGCTCCAGAGTCCCAGCTCCCGGCAGCGCTCCAGAGTCCCAGCTCCCGGCAGCGCTCCAGAGTCCCAGCTCCCGGCAGCGCTCCAGAGTCCCAGCTCCCGGCAGCGCTCCAGAGTCCCAGCTCCCGGCAGCGCTCCAGAGTCCCAGCTCCCGGCAGCGCTCCAGAGTCCCAGCTCCCGGCAGCGCTCCAGAGTCCCACACTGCAAATTTATGACATTTTAAGATTGACACTAGACTGAACCACTACTTCCTATGTGTACGTTATGCTGGAGTATTCATGAAATGACTATTAAAGGTGAGATGGACACAATCATTTAAGATTCAGTACTATGTTCTTGTCTTTGATACTTAACCTTGTAGGTCCAACGTCATACGCCATGGTTAATGTTTACAAAAGCCCTGTGTACAATTGACTATTTTAAAAAGATTTATTTAGTTGCACAGCAATCTAAAGTTCATTCTTGCTCTGACTCTCAGAGAGACAACATCTCCCAATTGTTAGCAGAAGCCAAGACGCTGAACAGACTTTCTTTTTTCTTTTTTCTTTTCTATTGGTGCCCATGCCTGAAGAAGACCTCAACAGGTCGAAACGTTGCGACGGGCACTTGTTCGAATTTACCCTAAACATTTTTTTTGCTTTTTCTTTTTCTTTTCCCTATTTTTTTATCTCTAAAAGACTAAACTAAAAAACAACCCTAAAAATCATTAAAAAAAACGTTAAAAACTTAAATAAAAAACTAATCTAAAAAAAGATATATCTGGGTTCATAAATTGTTCAATTCACATTAGGAACACACACACACACACATTTTAATTTAACCTTTCATACAATTTCTCATACATTATCTTTTTAAAAAAAATAAAACTATGTATGAGGAAAACAACGATGGTTGGACCGTGGTTTGATAAGGCTGGCGTCGCCAACGCTACGGTCCACCCAATCAGCAGCGAGGAGGTGATGCCCGACCACCCCGGTATCAGAGAGGACGAGACTACTGGGGGATGGACCGTGTATTTCCCCCCTCCCGCCTAGGTGGAAGAGGGGCTCCTGCTTTCTTTCCTAACCCTAACCCGATGATGGTACTAGTATGAGTACACAGGGCGAGTCCCGGCGTTAATTAGGATTAGCCAGGGACTGATCGTGGTTATTAAGCCTAACCCTAATCCCAACCCCAACCCTAACCCTAAGCACAGCAGCGCACTGGGGAAGATGACAGGTGGACCGAGTTTCAAGTCTCTAGCTCGTACCATCGAGGAGTAAATGGGGTTAATTAGGATTAGCCAGTGGCTGATCGTGGTTGTCATGCCTATACCCTAACCCCTAACCCTAACTCTAGCCCTAACCCTAACCCTCGCCACCTACCTTGCCGAAAATATGTCGGACAAAGAGGAGGACGAGCTGGTGGAGGAAACTCCCACCAGCTTGGTGGATGTGGGACTGTCCAACCTTAACACCCTCCAGCAGTGCATGGCAGGATACTCCACCTTGAGGGAGTTTTTGGCGGCTGATACCCACATGGGCTTTCACCCGACCACCGTTCCGGACCCGGCCCAGTTGGACTATGCTTCTGATGTGGATGGCGTGGTGGTAGAGCTGGCGCGTGCGGCAGGACTGAGAGCAAGGCTCCATTACTTATTGTTTCCTCGAATCCAACTTGTCCAATATCATTATCCCTACATTAAAAAACACTGGGACCTTACTAAGGTGTCCAACGCTGGCCTAAGTGTCCTCCGGCATGCATGTGGACACACAATTGGATACGTTGATTGCGGTTATTCCCTCATACTCACCCTCATCCCGGCCTATGTCCAGAGACCCGATCCCCTACTATACAACCGTCTGACTTTTCAAAAGAATGCACTGGGGATGCTGAACGCGGTGGTGTGCGCTTTCCGCCGTCTCTTGAGGGAGCTCCCGGCCGGGGACAAAGCCCGCCCTACCGTGTCCAAGCAAGGGACGTCAGACCTGAGCCGCTACCATGTCCTTGAGAGGGACCAGGCCTTTGTGCTCTCTCTCTCCTGGACAAGGCTGTGGCTGAAGTGAACTCCAGCTCCCGCTTCTTGAAGCTCAGGTGCTACCTGAACCAGTTTGGCTAAAAGAGTGAGAGAATTTTGGTGCTGAGGGATATTGTGCATCCCGAGGCAGTGGTGTCCACCTCGGTCCATTGTGCGCTGAGCATCTCACCCAGAGATCCGG